>NC_056679.1:28421909-29063909 GCF_018350215.1 Panthera leo
AATATTCCATTGTGTGGCTATACCACATTTTGTTTATCCAGTCATTGGTTGACAGACATTTGGTTTTTCTCTATTTTTAGGTTGCTATGAATAATACTGTTATGGACATTCATATAAGTTTTTTGACAGACACGGGTTTTCAGTTTTCTTGGGTATATATTTAGGAGTGGAATTGCTAGGTCAGATGGTAGCCCTCTGTTTAACATTTTGAGGAATTATCAAACTGCCCTCCGCAGAGGCTGCCCCATTTTACGTTCACACCTGCAGTGTCCGGGGGTTCCAGTTTCTCCACATCTTCACCAGCATTTATTATTACCTGTTTTTATTACGGGAAGTGGTATCTTGTTTTGATGTGCGTCTCCCTAATGCCTCACAGGCAATTTTTTGCTCAAAATCATGCCACTTCTTTTCTCACAATTCCTTAAATGAATCCTAATACTTTAGGAACAAAGATCATTCCTTACCTTTCATGATCTAGTCTCAGCCTCATCTCTTATGACTCCCCTTCCTTATTTATGTTCCAGTCATTGGACAAAACGGCTATTTTTTTTTTTTGGTTCACTTTTCAGATTCTTCAACTAGACTATGTGCTCCTTGAGGGAGAATGTCTCACTTTCATCTGACATAAGTTTCCAATGACTCTGCCTCCTGAATGGCTCTGCAGACTGTCCTCTCCTCTTTGCCTCACTTTTATTTTACTGCATTTTTTCTTTTTTTTGAGTTATTTTCTCAGTGGTCACTCCAGGGATCACAATTACCAATTTAGCTTAAAACAAACTTGTTCCTATTAATAACTTAATTTCAGTTGTGTGCAAAAACTTTTTCTAATGTAGCTCTTTTCCCTTCTACTTCCTTTTTGCTATTATACAAAATAGGTCTTTAAAATTTTTTTTAATGTTTATTTTTGAGAGAGAGAGAAAGAGAAAGAGAGAGAGAGAGAGAATGGGGGAGGGGCAGAGAGAGAGGGAGACGCAGAATCTGAAGCAGGCTCCAGGCTCTGAGCTTTCACTACAGAGCCCCATATGGGGCTCGAACTCACAAACTGCGAGATCATGACCTGAGCTGAAGATGGACGCTTAACCGACTGAGCCACCCAGGCACCCCCAAAATATATATTTGTACATTAAAATCTATCATCACAATTTTATAATTATCACTATATGAATTTGTCTCTTAAGTCAAGAGAAAAAAGGAATTACGAATAAAATATGTTCATACTGTCTTTATATTTACATATTTACTAGTATTCTTTGTTTCTTTGTGTGCATTTGAGTTACCATCTAGTGTAGTTTCATTTTAGCTTGAAGGAGGGACTCACTTTAGTATTGCTTGTAGGGTAGAGCTGCTAGTGATAAATTCTCTCAGTTTTGGTTATCTGGAAATTTATTAATTTTACCTTTGTTGTTTGATGAATTCTTGATTGACAGGTTTTTTTTCTCCCCAGCACGTTCAATATGTCATCCTACTGCCTCTGGCCTCCATAGTTTCTTTTTTTATTTACTTAAAAAAAATTTTTTTTTATGTTTATTCATTTTTCAAAGACAGAGACAGAGCGCAACCAGGGGTGGGGCGGAGAGAGAGGGGGACACAGAATCTGAAGCAGGCTCCAGGCTCTGAGCTGTCAGCACAGAGCCCGACGCAAGGCTCGAACTCACCAACTGTGAGATCATGACCTGAGCTGAAGTTGGATGCTGAACTGACTGAACCATCCAGGTGCCCCAGGCCTCCATAGTTTCTGATGAGAAATCAGTTATTGATTTTACCAAGAATCCCTTCTGAGGATGAGCCACTTCTCTGTGCTCTCATACAGTCCATTTATCTTTGTCTTTTGATGGTTTGACTATGATGTGTTTAAGTGTGGTCTCTTTGAGTTTGCCCTATTTGGAGTTTGTTGAGCTTCTTGGATATGCATAGTAATGTTTTCCATTAATTTGGGGGAGTTCTTTGTAATCATTCTTCATTATTATTTCTTCCCTCCTCTCTGTCTTTCTGGGACTCACATGATGTGTGTGTTAATATACTCGAAGGTGTACTCTAGCTTTCTGAGGGTCTGTTAATTTTTCTTTATCCTTTTTTCTTTCTGTTTCTTGGGCTGGATAATCTCAATTGACTTACTCAAGTTTGCTGATTATTCCGCCTGCTTACATCTGTTGTTGAGCCTCTTTGGTGATTATTTTTCATTTCACTTATTATAGTTTTTAACTTCAGAATTTCTCTTTGAATTTTTTATAATTTGTATTTATTGATATTTTTTAGTGAGATATCGTCATACTTTAAATTTTTAGACATGATTTCTTTTTGTTCTTTGAACATGTTTGTCATAGCTAATTTAAAGTGTTTGTCTACTAAATTCAGTGTCTGGCTTCCTCAAAGATTTTTTTTTTTTTTTTTGACTGCTTTTTTCCTCTGTATATACTATACTTTCCTGTTTCTTTGTGTTTCTTATCATATTTCTTTTGAAAAGTAGAGCTGTTAACTAGTATAATTGGACGACTCTGGAAATCAGATGCCCCCTTCCCTAGGCTTTGGTTTTGCTCCTGTTTGTTTAATGACTTTTGTAGACTATTTTTCTGAAGTCTATATTCTTTGCCATATGTAGCCATTGAAGTTTTTACTCAGTTAGCTTAATGGCCAGCCAGTGATGGAAGAGAGATTTCTTAAATGCCTCAAAGAAATCAGTTCTCTTAGCCTTTGACTAGGGTCTCTTGTGTGTATGCTGGACATGATTTCAGGGCTTCACAGGCAGCTTACAAGTTTGCTTGTGTCTTCCTGCTTGTGCAAATCTTCAGTGTCAGCTGAAGGTGAGCGATTAGGCCCTTCTCAGAACTTTCCCAGACATGTGCATGGCCTTCTAGATTCCTAGTTGTACACTGTATGCCTTGGACATCTTACTCCCAGTTTTTCCTTTTAAGTTTTTTGTTTGTTTGTTTGGTCATCCTCTTGTTAGCTCCAACTAGTTTTGGTGCCTCCAACTGTGATGTTAAACAGTTGTTGATTTTTTGTTGTTATTTGCACACTGGGAGCTCCGAGTGGGTCACATGAAGTCAAATTCTAAAAAATGGAGCTTTTCGGCAAGCTGTTAGATAAGTCAAGTAGGGATAGTTTTCTGGGGGTGGGACTCCTAGGAAGCTGCAACCCTGTTCTGTCCCCTCCAGTGGTTGCCAGGCTGCTCGTTTTCACCAGCATTGTAGACAGTTGTTTTTCAAGGTTTCCAGAGAGCTGGGGAGAGAGATGGGGAAAGGGCAAGTTAAAATACCACAGAACTTACTGTTCATACTAAGGGTCACCTATTTTTCTTGGATAAATGATCGCCAGATTGTTAGAAGTCTTGTTAATTTCTAGAGTTCTGAAAAAAAATTGATTTTGACAGTTTTTTGCAGTGTTGCCATTGGTTTTTTGGAGGAGTGGATTTTCAGAGGTCCTTACTCTGCTATTCCAGGAGTGCATGTCCTCTCACTGTGGTTGTAATTTGCATGTCGCTGATGAGTAATGGTGTTCAAGATATTTTCCTATAATTAATGGTTATTTGCATATCTTTCATGAACTATCTTAAAATATTTTGCCTATTGAAAGAAACTGAGTTCACCTTCTTATTGTTGATTTGTAACAGTTCTTTATATACTCTAGACACAAGTCCTCTGTCATGCTTACCTATTATGAATACTTGTTTTCAGTCTCTGCCTTGCCTAATCGTTTTCTCAGTGGTATCATTTAGTTGGCAGAAGTTTTGGTTACATACAGTTTATCTTTTATTGTGGCTAGTGCTTATTATGTCTTAGAAATCTTTGTCTACTTCAAGGTTGTGAAGATAAGTCTGTTGTTTTTTTTTCCTAAGAACTTTAGAGCTGTGTTTTATTTGAAAGGGATAGGTCCATTTCATCTCAGTTTTAAAATTTATTGGCAATTTTTTCATAATGTAGCCTTTATTATTCTTTAAATATCTGTAGAATCTGCATTGCTATTCCCTTTTTTATTCCTAATATTGGAATGAGGGTTTTTTTTTTTCTTTCTCTTTAATCACCCTAAGGAGTTTATCAGTGATATTAACTTTCAAAAAAAATAGCTTTTTGTTGATTTTTCTCTGTTGTTTGTCCATTTGTTATTTCACTGATTTCCACTCTTTAATACTTCCTTACTTTTATTTACTTTGGTTCCTATTCTTTGTCCAACTATTTAACATAGAGGTTCAGATTTCCCCCCCCTTTTTCCCCCTAAATTAGATCTCCAAAGCTATAATTTTCCATTGAAATAGTGCTTTTGCTCTACCTCATAAAAGTTGATATGTTATGGTTTCATTATTATTTCTCTCAAGATATTACTAAAAAATCACAAATTTTTTCTTTGGTTAGAGTTATTTAGAAGTGTGTTTGCTTCATTTTCAGTATTTGGTTTGTTTTTCTTTACCTTACAGTTATTGATTTCTAATTTAATACTATTATGATCAGAGAATATTCTCAGTTCTTTGAAATTGAAATTATTGAGACTTATGATCAGCATATGGCCTCTTTGAGTGAGCATTTCATGTAAACTTTGAAAAGAATTAATGTTCTGCTGATATTGGCTGTTGTAGTCTATAAATACAGATTTGGTCAATGTTGACAATATTGTTCAAGTCCTTTATGTTTTTATTGATTTTATCTACCTCTTCAGTCAATAAAGTGGTGTTAAACTGTCTGTTATGATTGTAGATTTGTCTGTTTTCCCCTTTATCCTACTCATTTTTATTTTGTATATTTTGAACCTCTATAATAGGTATGTACACATTTATAATTGTTATGTCTTCTTTGTGAATGGTCCTTTTTATTATGCAATGCTGTCTTTTTCTGGTAACACTGTTTTTCTTAAAGTTTATTTTGTCTGATAATAATGTGAACCATACCATCTTTCTTGTGCTGTTTGTATGGTATGTTCTTTTTCATTCTTTTACTTTCAGCTAGTTGTGCCTTTATATTTCAAGTGTGTCTTTTGAACAGCTTGTTCATCCATTCTGACAAGCTCTTTCTTTGAATTGGAATGTTCAGCCCATTTACATTTAATATAATTATTGATTTAGATGTGTTTAAGTCTGCCATCTTGATGTTTTTTTGCTCTTTGTCCTGTTTGTGATACATCTTTTCTTGTCTTCTTTTCAGGGACAATATATCCATGTTGTCTCTTTCATAGGCTATCTCGTTATGCCTCTTTTTCTAGAGTAGCTCTGTCCAATAGAATTTTCGGTAGTGATGGATATGCTTTATATTTGTGCTGTCCAATATAACAGGCACTAGCCACATGTGGTTAGCCATTCAAAATGTGATCAGTGCAATCAAGGAAAATAATTTTAGATTTTATTTCATTTTAGTTAATTTAAACTCAAATTTAAATAGCAACATGTGACTAGTGGGTACTCTATTGAACAGAGATGCTCTAGAGATTATAATATGCATCTACAACTTACCATAGTCTACTTTCAAATAATACATCTATTTTAGGAACAATGTGATCACTTTTCAACACTGTGCTTTCATTTACTTCTCACACCTTTGGTAGTCTCGTTTTCATATATTTTAATTTCGTTAAAATTAAATATGCTAAAACACTATGATATTATTATTTTTTTACTTTAGGCAATCAATGGAATTTTAAAGAAATTGAATATATATATGTAAAATGGAGATGGTTTTTAAAGTTTTTAATATTTATTCATATTTTGATGCTTTATGCTTCTTTTCATTTCGTTTTGCAGATTCAGACATCTCTCTGAAGGCATTTCCCTTCAGCCAGAAGAGTTTCTTTACCACTTCTTTTAGTAGATTTGTGATATGAATTCTCTCCTCTGTTGTCTATCTTTTTTTTTTATTTTTATGTTTTTTTTTTTAATGTAAGCTCCATACCCAATATGGGGCTCAAAAACTCATGACCTGAGATCAAGAGTCTACTCTGCTCTACTGACTGAGCCAGCCAGGTGCCCTGTATCTCTATAGTCTATCTTAAAATGTGTTTATTTTACTTTCATTTTCAAAGGATTTTTTTTTTTTTCTGGATACAGAATGCCAGGTTTTTGTTTTGTTTTGTTTTTTATATCTTCTGGTTTCTGTTGTTTCCAACAAAACACCAGCTGTCATTTTTGTTGGGCTCCTATTTGCAATTTGTCCTTTTTCTCTATCTGCGTTTAAATTTTTTTAACCAAAAATTTGGCTTTGATGTACTTAGCTGTGGTGTTCTTTGAATTTAACTTCTTTGTGTTTTTCTGAGCTCCTTGAATCTCTGGGTTAATAACTTTAATCAATTTTGGAAAATTCTTGGCCATAATTAAGTTAATTGATTTTCTTTTCAGCTTTGTATGATCTTGTGTTAGTCCCTTTTGATGATTCATTCATTTCTGTTAATACATTTTTCATTTCTATGTCCATTTAGCTTTTCTTTATATTTTCCATCTCTTATGCTGGAATATATTCATGTTTTCCTCCTTTTCCACAAGTATTTTAACATATTTTTTAGGGTCTAATAATTCTGGCACCTAGACTATTTTTAGAACTGTTTTTATTGATTTTTGACCACGGATCACATTTTCTTCTCTGTCTCATAATATTTTATTGTATGCCAGATATTGTGTATAAAGGAACAGTAGAGATTGAAGTAAATGATATTTACCCCAGAAAAGGGCATGTCTCTGCATCTGCTAAGCCCCATGTAGGGAGTTGGAGGTGTGGTGGAGGTGGGGGTGGGAGCATGGGAGGAGGGAGTGTGAGGTGAGTTGGTCTAATATGTGCTTGACTTGGGACTGGCCTTTGTTTTAGCTTAGTTGCATTCCATTTATCTCTACCTTTAAAGGTTTTGAGAAAGACATCAGGACTTTCTTTATAGCAATGTTCAGGATGTGAATTCTGGTGAGATTCCAGAGCTTTCTTTATGGTTTATAGCTGAATCTCTAGCTCTACCAGCCATGGCTAATCTCTCTTAGCTTTATAGCTGCATCTTTGGATTGCTGGGGAGTTTAGTCATTTAGTCCTGTATTCTGCTTTCTCCAACCCAGATCTCCTTTATCCTGTTGCCCTGCCTCCAGCCTCCAGAGGACATGTCAGTGAAGGCCAGGAGTGCCCCAACAGGATTTATCTCAGCTCTTCTGCCCTAATGCCTTGAGTGTGACTGCTCCCTAATACCGTATAAGGCCATGAAGTGCCTTGGAGGGATTTCTGTTGCTTCTGTCCCACTCCCAGCCTTCAATGGGTTGTTGCCTTGCACTAAGAAAAGGTCCAGCATGCTTCAGGAAGAATCCTCTCAGTTCTTGCCCTGCGCCTGGTTTTTAGTGTGCACTCCTGTGTACTCAGTGAGGGCCAATGGGAAAGAGTTGGTGGGTAGGTTTAGACTCTCTTTGTGGCTAAGGCTTCTCAGTAGACTAGTTCATCGTGTCAGCTCGTGTGAGGCCATTGTAAGTTTTAAAATTCAGTTTTAAAGTTCAGCTTGCTGGGGCGCCTGGGTGGCGCAGTCGGTTAAGCGTCCGACTTCAGCCAGGTCACGATCTCGCGGTCCGTGAGTTCGAGCCCCGCGTCAGGCTCTGGGCTGATGGCTCGGAGCCTGGAGCCTGTTTCCGATTCTGTGTCTCCCTCTCTCTCTGCTCCTCCCCCGTTCATGCTCTGTCTCTCTCTGTCCCAAAAATAAAAAACGTTGAAAAAAAAAAAAAAATTAAAGTTCAGCTTGCTTATCCTGATACACCTATGGCAGATTCTTCCTTCTCCTGCCAGTCTACTAGGGGGAAAATTAGCTCTGGGTCTCTTCTCTTCTTGAAAGTACTCATTACTTTCTAGAATTTGGTTCATTCAGGTTTCTTTGTATTCTTAGCTGTATGATGGGTTTTAAGAAACTGTGATTTGGTGGGCCCCCAGGGTGGCTCTGTCGGTTAAGCATCCAACTTTGGCTCAGGTTGTGATCTCGTTGTTCATGAGTTCAAGCCCTGAGTCATGCTCTCTGCTGTCAGCACAGCATCTTCCTCGGGTCCTCTGTCCCCCCCTCTCTCTATGCCTCTCTTGCATGCAGTCTCTCTCAAAAATAAATACACATAAAAAATTATTAAAAAAAAAAAAGAAACTGTGAGTTTTACAGATCTACTGCCTTGTTCTGGTTGTTAGGTTGAAAGTAAAATTCTGTTGCAATTCTCTTCATCCTAACTAGAAGTGGGAGTCAGGAACATTTATTTTTAATATTTATTATTTAATGATTATACCTAATCATATTATTATACTTGATAGGTTTTCTGGGGGTAGGACTAGGGACTTAAATCTTGAACAAGTTGTTATGTTTACCCAGAGAAAAATTAACAAAATAGATTTAAAACACCTTACATGATACTGGTATGTGATAATTGAAGAAAACACTCATTTTTTTCCCCCTGATTCCTGGATCTTATCTTATTATGAATGTAGCTAACTTTTACAATTAACTTTTAAAGTGAGGAATAATATCCACTCTTGATAGATGATAGGAAGACTGATGCATAGTTTGGGTTCTATATGGAAACATCTATTTGAGAGGGGGAGGATTAGGTTTAAAATTTTGTGTGTACTGTTTCCTAGATAAGAATTTCTTCCCTTCTTTTTCTTTTCTTTCTTTATGTTTTTTTTTTTTTTTTAGATGTGTGAATTTCTGTAGTCATTTAACTGCTCCAGATTTCCTTGACATTATGGGAACGATCATTTCAACCTTATGGGTATACTGTAAGGATTGAATGAAATAGCTTATGTGACATGCATGGCATCGTGCCTGGCACATGGTGCTCAATAACTATATGAGTCCCTGACACAACCATTTCCTCAGTCTCCTGATTCTGTTCCTTCTCATTTCCCCATTATCCCATGTCTGTAACACAGTTGTGTATGGTTATTACTAAAGGCTGCTATGATTCTGCTTAAGAGATATGCTAAAAATATTTTCATTGTCATTTATAGTCTTACCCTTAAAAAAAAATGAATCTGGAATGCATCTTCTCTAGATTTGATTTTGAATTTGCTCCTACTTAGGTTGTTTCCAGAATCACACGTGGTGGTGGTAGGCTCTTCAAAAAAGCTTCAATATTCTTTTAAAGGCAAACACTTCATGTGTTTACAGTGTGGAAAGAATGTTGGCCTTTCAAGTCTCACCTAGACAGGAAGCATCGTCATTGCCTGACAGCTCTCAGCAGGGGATAGCACTATCCTTCTCTTCTTTTAACTTAAACTAAGATGCCATAGTCTCCCTCCTATTGGGGGTCTGCTAAAATATTTTATTGAAGCCCAAATGCTAAGTTATTTGGGGGATCTTATTAAGTAAGAGAATGTATAATAAGACTATACTAGCTTTAAGGATTCAAGGGATCTCAGTAATAATATCAATTTTAAGACTTACATGCTTTGAATGAATGTATTTTCATATTTTGCAAATGACTAGGGGGCAATACAGCAGTGGCTGGCTCAAATCAAGTTCCAGGTATAAACGATATCTGTTTTTAAATATAGCAAAACTATAAATTGCCACCAAAAACCCCAGAAAAGCAAACAAAGAAAAACCCTCAACATTTTATGGCTTTATATACTTATGATTTTTATTGCTGTTTTCATACATCTCTTATGTAGTCAAAATTTTTCATTTCTTTTGTGTTTAGTTATTAGTAGCTTTCCCTTTGAAATTTATCAGAAGAGAATTTATATTGAAAACTGTTGGATGGTGTATAGGCTCCAACTTTCATTTTCTGTGCTTGCTATCCATTCATCATTGTTCCCACCATATTCATAATACAAGTATCCTTAGATATATTATTGTTTGTATATCAAAATGACGGTAGCACGTTTTACCCACTAGGAAATACTAACGTTGTCTCTACTAGTCTTTTGTATGAGCATCGGTACCCAGATGTAAGGAAAAGACTATTTGGAGTTTGTTTAACTTGAAGTAGGAAAAATGGCTGAGCTAATAAGTCAACCCAAATCTTACATACCCACATAAGCATTACATGTTGCTACATATTTATTAGGTTAGATATATTTATTTATTAATGAAACATGTTTTTGTGCATCTACTTACTATATTAGGTTCAAATATCATATTCTTTAAAATATTTCTCCCTCTCTCAGACTATTTCCAAGATGGGAAACTTATAATTCTTTGACTTCACTCTTGCTATTACATGACTGATTAGAGATTATGGGTTTTTGGCTATGAGAGAACGTTGATAGGTTTTTTTTACCTCTTTTGGAGTTACTTTTTATTTTTATTTTTATTTATATATTTTTTTAACATTTATTTTTTGAGAGTCAGAGAGAGACAGAGCACAAGCAGGGCAGGTGCAGAGAGAGGGAGACACAGAATTGGAAGCAGGCTCCAGGCTCTGAGCTGTCAGCACAGAGCCCGACACGGGGCTCGAATCCACAAAGTGTGAGATCCTGACCCAAGCCAAAGTTGGTCGCTTAACCGACTGAGCCACCCAGGTGCCCCTCTTTTGGAGTTACTTTTTAAAATATTTTGGGGCACCTGGTGACTCAGTTAGTGAAGCATCTTACTCTTGATTTTGGTTCAGGTCATGAACTTGCGGCTTGTGAGTTTACGCCCTGTATCAGGCTCCACGCTGATAGTGCAGAACCTGCTTGGGATCCTCTCTCTTTCCCTCTGTCTCTGCCCCTCCCCTGCTCGCTCTCTCTCTCTCTCTCTCTCTCTCTCTCTCTCTCTCACACACACACACACACTCTCTCTCTCTTTCTCAAAATAAATAAATAAACTTAAAAAAATATTTTAAAATATTTTGACAAAACAGATGAACATAGGGGAAGGGAAGGAAAAATAAGTGAAAACAGAAAGGGAGGAAACCATAAGTTCCTCTTAAATACAGAGAACAAACTGAGGATTGTTGGAGGGGAGGTGGGGGGGGGGTGGGCTAAATGGGTGATGGGCATTAAGGAGGGTACTTGTGATGAGCACTGGGTGTTATCTGTAAGTGATGAATCACTAAGTTTTATTCCTGAAATCAATATTATACTATATGTTAACTAACTTGGATTTAAATAAAAATCAATAAGTAAATAAATAAATAATATTTTAAAATATTTTCAAAACAGTATTTTGTTGAAGTTTGATACCCTCTTACTTTCCTATCCATATTTATGCTTCAATTCAGCTCTTCGTGTTTGGGTATTCAATATTTTGTTAAGGAAAGGAACTTTAGCTATTATTATCCTCTCTAAAACTCATTTCATAACCAGGAAAATAGGACCACAAGAAAGAGGTCAGAAGACTAATTAATTAGTAGCAAAGCCCAGATTCCCTGACTTCCGTTTGGTTTTCCTTTTATAGTTTGCCACAGTATCTCTGGCTACTTTTCTTTAGAGGAAGTCCTGTAATGAAAAGAAGAATGGTATGTTAGATAATTCTTTTGGAATTTAAGAGTGTGAAAAATATTGAAAAAATTGAAATCACTGAGACATGGCAGTCATATTTTATTTCTTTTTCAGAGTTATTCAGAGCACTGAAAATCAACTGTTGTCTTTTAGTAGTGAAGAAATAAAAATCACAATGTTGGACCACGAACCCTGATATTCATATATAACATCTATTTGATAGAAGTAGTAGAAATCCTGTTAGCTGGCAGAGATGCAATAGACTGAGAATATTCTTAAGTGGAAATCTAAAATTCAATTTATGTATTTATTTAAAATGTTTATTCATTTTTGAGAGAGTGTGAGTGGGGAAGGGGTAGAGAAGGAGGGGGACGTAAGATCCGAGCAGGCTCTGTGCTGATAGCAGTGAGCCCAATGTGGGGGTCGAACTCAGGAACCCGGAGATCATGACCTGAGCCGAAGTCAGACCCTCAACCAACTGAGCCACCCAGGCGCCCCTAAAATTCGGTTTAAAACTACGTGAAAACAGCATTACTTACGAAAGCAAAATTTCTTAATTCCTTGGCCATCTGATTGAGCTGACAAATATATTTTGTAGTCTGTTGTCTGCTTCTCATTGAACTATTTCTGTCTTCACAGTGTTGGGCACAGCAGGGTGTCTTTCTAGCTGCAGCATCTAGCCCAGTCCAGTGCCTGGCACAAAGCAGACAAAGGAGTTGTACTGTTCTTCAGTTTTATTATCTAGGTCTTGTCACCTCCTGCCTTGACCATTATAACTCCCGCTTATCATCTTAGTCTCTAGTCTCTTCCCTGCAAGTGCTGAAGTGGATAATTGAAGATTTTTGCTTTTTTTGTCTGAAAAGTGAATCTCAAGGCTTAGATGAAATTGTCAGCTGTTGAAAAGGGGTTCCTTCATGTTTTTGTTCTTGAAGTTAAACTATATTGAGTCAAGCTGGTATTTCTTTTAGTGTTTGCCTTAAGAGGTGACGCTCCAGGGCGGCGGGTTTTCAATAGATGCCTTCAAAGTCGACTTCAGAGTTGTATTTCTGCTTCCTTACATAATCTTCTTGCTGCAGTCAGCGGACCAATTATATGTGAGGTCATTTAAGGTTTACTGGACACACTGAACTTTTATCCAAGCAATTAGCACCCACAAAGGTTTTCTGCAAGAATTACAACATTGTACTCTTAAAATGATGGTTTTTGGCATAAAGTCAACAGTGTGAAAGGTTTTATGGGGGAGGGGGGACATTTGTAAATAATTTTAAGAGGTTTGAGAAATTCATCAGCATGTAAATGACAGAATAGCATGGAGAATCTATGCCATTTTTTTGTCTGTAGATAATGTGGAACAATCATTGTGGCACTCGTCAGTTTTAATGAATGACTGACAAAGCTTACACATAAGGCCTCCAGGAAGGTGTTAACTAAGGTTTCCTTACAGAACAGAAACTTATTATACAGAACTTAGCAGAGCCTCCAGTCCTTAAGATTTACCCTATTTTCAATAGCACAGTAATTGCCACTCATTACATGAAAATTTACTTGGAGAAAAGGATTTAATTTGAGATTTCTTTATATAAAATAGAGCCTTCAAAGGGGAGTGTCCCATCAACTTTTCAGGCTCTGTAATATGACCTGAAGTCTTCTCCAGCTTGTCTACAGCAATCTTTATTCAGTGCCTAAATTTTCTTTAATCTTCTTTGTCTTGGGCACCACACTGAAGATAACATTTCTTGATGCATTTTGTTGCTTTTTATTTTCTGTTTAATGACTGTTGTTGCTTTCTGCAACTTTCATTGCAGATGTACAATTTTTGAACTGTGTAATATATAAATAGTCTTCTTCAGGTGTATGTGGTAATACTTTAACCGTCACTTATGAC
The DNA here is from genome assembly GCF_018350215.1 of Panthera leo. Taxonomy (NCBI): domain Eukaryota; kingdom Metazoa; phylum Chordata; class Mammalia; order Carnivora; family Felidae; genus Panthera; species Panthera leo. Next base: position 28,435,137 of record NC_056679.1, read on the forward strand.
ATTATTTGAATGAAAAAATGAATTCAAGTAGTAAACCCCTAGCTTAAAACTCACATTTTAGTGGATATCTAACACATGTGATAGAGGATTAATACCCTCAATAGACAAATATATCTTACAAATTGATGAGAAACACCATATCATCCAGTGGAAAATAGGCAAAGGATTTAAATAAGCATGTCACAGGAGAGGAAATCCAAAGGACCAATAAGTATATGAACATATGTTCTAACCCTGCTTAATAGTTAGAGAGATGTAAATTATGCAATATCAATTCTATGCATCACCTGGGCCAAAATTCAGAAGTATTATAATGTCAAGTAACTACAAGGTTGCAGGGAAACAGTGTTGTCATTCGTTGTTGGTAGAAGTCTGAGTTCATATGGCTTCTTTGGAAAGTAATACTGTGGTAGCTATTACAATTAAAAATATTATATACCTTTGGATGTAGCAGTTTCTTTTTCAGGTTGTATTCATTAAAGAAAAAAGTCAGTATATAAAGGATATTTGTACATAATATATATTCCAGCATTTTGGTGTTATTGATAGTGACCAAAACTAGAGGCAATGAGTATATCAGTAGAGAATGGTTGAATAAATTATTGCTTACCCATATTATGGAATCTTCTGCAGCTGTTAAAAAAGAATATATTTATATCTGTGGACCTTGAGATGTCTATACCATATTATTAAGCAAAAATTGTAGATTGCAGAGTAGTATGTAAAGTATGATACTATTTTTTTTTTTAAACAACTTAAACACCTTTTGCAGGTGTATTGCATGTCTTTCTGTATACAGAGAAAAGTGTGGAAGGCTATACTCCAGGTTCTTAATTTTGAGTTTTATGGTGGGGGGGGCATTGGGTTAGGAGTAAGGCCAGGAATGATAGGGATCAAGAGAGATAATTTTTCTTTTTACATTTTTGGATTTTTTTTTCTTTGTTATAGTAAGCATATATTGGATTGTAATTTTAAAAATAGTTAATAAAACCCTCATGTTTAAAGTGAAACCTGATTAAGGAATACATCTATTATAACTGCTTTTTCTGTAACCTGACTCATAAAAATAAAAAGTTCATGCTGTATTCTTAAATAACTTGGACTCATTTGACAGGACCTAGAAATTCTTGGATCTTCTGAGATGTGTTTATAACTAAAGGTTATTCCTTTGGTTTCATTTTATGTTTTTGGTTGTTGTAAGTCTTGTGATGAATATGACTAGCTACACTAAGACCAACAAAGATGTCTTCAGTGAATTATCACAGTGTAACAGTGTCTTATCGATAAGAACTTTATAAGAAGCTGAGTTGCAAATTGAATTTTGGGGTTAAATTGTGATGTATTGATTAGTCAAAATATTCTAATATATGTTATGTATCATATTACAACTTATCCTGTGTATCACAGTTATTCTCTGCTTCCCGTTTGGCTGTTATTACTTTGCAATGTGGTTTTTCAAAAGAAATATAATTTTTTGTTCCTATTACAAAAATAAAACATCATCAATACAGAGAACCTGGGATACTGAGAAACGAAAGGATAAAACTGAAATCATTTATAAGAACATTGTTGACATTTCAATGTGTTATTCTAGTCTTTTAAAAATAATATTAGTAAGTATAATTTACATACAATAAATTTCACATAGTTAAATGTACAGTTTCACAAGTTTTGACATAAGTATGTAACCATGAGACATCACCGTAGTCAAAATATTGATCAAATAAATTCATCACCCCCCCAAAGTGTACCTGTGCCTCTTTAGAATATCCCCTGGTTCCTCCTTTTTCTGGGAATGGCTCATCTGCTTTGTAGATATATTCAGATTTCCTAGAATTTTATATAAATAGAATTCTGTAATATATACTCAATTTTTGTCTAATTTCTATCACTTCGCATCATTATTTTGAGATTCATGTTGCGTGTGTCAATAGTTTATAACTTTTTATTGCTGCTTAGTATTTCATTGTATGGAAATAATTGCAGTTTGTTCATTCATTCATCTGTTGATGGACATCAGTGTTATTATTTTGAAGCTCTTGAAACAAAGCTGCACTGAGCATTCATGTATAAGTCTTTATATGGCCATAGTACTTTCTTTTTTTCTTGTGTAAATACCTAGGAGTAGAATGGCTGTATCACACAGAAGATGTTTAACTTTTCAAGAAACTACCATTCTGTTTTCCAAAGTAGTTGTGTCATTTTCTATTTCTGCCAGCGATGTGTGAGATTTCCAGTTCTTCCACATTCTTGCTAGCTCTTGGTATGGTCAGTCTTTTTAATTTCAGCCATTCTGATAGGTGTGTAATGGTATCTCATAGTGATTTTAATTTGCATTTCCTAGTGACTAGAGATGTTGAACACTTATTTATGTGCTTACTTGCCATCTGTATATCTTTGGTGAAGTGTCTGTTTAAATCTTTTGCCCACTTTTTTATTGGGATGTTTGTGTTCTTTTGAGATTTGAGATTTCTTCATACATTCTGGGTAAAAGAAATTTATCAGATATAAGATGTACAAGTATTTTCTTTCAGTGACTTGTCTTTTGATTTTTTTTTAATTGAATCTTTTGAAGAGCAGGTGTTTTAAATTTTAGTGAAGTCCAATTTATCAGTTTTTACCTTTATGTATTGGGGTTTTGGTATCATACCTAAGAAATCTTTGTCTAACCAAAGATCATAAAGATTTTCTTCTTTTTTTTTTTTTTTCCTAAATGTCTTCACAGTTGTATACATAATTTACATTTTGGTCTATTATCTATTTTAAGTTAATTTATTATATATGGTATGGGTCAAAGGTCATTTTATATAAGTATGGATCAAAGTTCATTTTTTGCATATAGATACCTAATTGTTTCAGCACCGGTTGCTTAAAAGACTATCATTGTCCCACTGAATTGCCTTTGTACCTTTGTTCAAAATCAGTTGTCCATATATATTGTGAATCCGTTTCTAAACTGTTCCATTGATCTCTTAGTGTGTCTTGACACCAAAGTCTCACTATCTTGATTAATATGGTGTTACAATAAGTCTTCAGATCAGGTAATGTTCGTCTTCCATCTTTGCTTTTTTACAAAGATGTTGGCTATTCTAGGTCCTCTGCATCTATATGATTTTAGAATCAGCTTGTCAGTTTCCACAAAAAAGAACTGTTGGGATTGGGATTGCATTGAATCTATTATCATTTTGGAGACACTTGATATCTTAATAATATTGAGCTTTCCAATCCATAAAGGTGTATCTCTCCATTATTTAGATCTTCTTTAATTTCTTTCAGCAGTGTTTTGTTGTTTTCAGTGTACAGGTCTAGCATATATTTTGTCAGAGTCATCATTCAAGTATTTATTTTTTAATGTTATCGTAAGTGGTATTGTTTTTTAATTTCAACATAGAAGTACAATTGATTTTGTATATTGATCTTGTATCTTGGCACCTTGCTAAACTCACTTGTTCTAGAACTTGTTTTGGTAGATTTCATCACAGTTTCCGTATAAACAATTCTGTTATATATAAATAAAGGAAATGCTACTTCTTTCTAATCTGGAAGGTGTGGTTTTTTGTTTTTTGTTTTTGTTTTGGCCTTACTGTATTTGTTGGTACCTCCAGTAAATGTTGAATAGAAGTGGTCAGAGGAAGGAATATTATTGTCTTATTTCTGATCTTGGGAGAAAGCATTGAGACTTTTACTCTGACGTATGATAGGCATAGGTGTTTCACGTTCGTTGTGTATCAAGATGAGGAAGTTTTCTCCCATTTGTGCTTTGCTTAGAGATGATTTTAATCAGAAAGCTATATTCTATTTTGTCAAATGTTTTTTCTGTGTTCTTGGACACGATAATGTGGTTTTTCTTTTTTAGTTTGTTAATATGATGAATTATATTTGATCGATTTTTAAGTGTTAAGCTAACTTTGCACTACTGAAGTAAATCCCACTTGGTTGTATTGTGTTGTTGGTTTTACATATTATTGGTTTTAGTTTAAGAAAATTTTGTTTGGAATTTTTGCATCTGTATTTCTGAAGGATATTGATCTGCAGCTTTCTTTTCATCTTAGATCCAGCTGCTCTAACAAAGCATCATAGTTTGGGTGGCTTATAAAAAAACCTGAAATTTATTTCCCATAGTTATGGAGGCTGGAAGTCTGGAATCAGGGCACCAGTATGGTAGGGTTCTGGCAAGGCCCTCTCCTTGGTTGTGAACTGCTGACCTCTTGTATCCACACATGGCCCAAAGCGTGGAGAGACAGAGAAAGCTTCTGTGTCTTTTCTTATAAGGGTATTAATCCCATTATGAGGGCTTCCAATCACCTCCCAAAGGCCCCGCCTAATACTACTGATCATATTGGGAGTTAGGACTTAAACATGGGAATTCTGGAGGAGCACGAACATCCAGTCCATAATACCTTCCTTGTGATATCTTTGTCAAATTTTGGTATTTGGGCAATGATGATCTTATAGAATGAATTGGGAAGTATTTACTTCTTTCCGTTTTCTGACTGAGTTTGTATAAAATTGGCATTTTTCCTTAAATGTTTGGTAGGCTTCACCTTGAAGCTGTCTTGACTTGGGGTTTTCTTTGTGGGAAGGTTATTCACTAATTCAGTTTCTTCGTTAGATATGGTTATTGGGGTTACCTTTTCTTATGTTAGCTAAAAAAAAGCTGACTTTTTAAAGGAATTTGTCTTTCAAGGAATTTGTCCATTTCATCTAAGTCTTGGAATGTATTGGCATAAACTTTTTCACAATATTCACTAATTCTCCTTTTAATATCTGCAGTATCTGTACTTCATGTCAACCCCAATCTCATATTCCTGATTTTGGAAATTTGTATCTTCTCTTTTTCCTGATTAGTCTTTCCTGATTGGTCAATTTTATTGATTTTTGTCAAAGAACTTTCTTTCGGTTTCACTGATTTTTTAAAAATTATTTTGTTTTGGGGCACCTGGGTGGCTCAGTCAGTTAAGCGTCCAACTTTGGCTCAGGTCATGATCCCACGGTCCATGGTTCGAGCCCTGCATCAGGCTCTGTGCGGACAACTCAGAACCTGGAGCTTGCTTCAGATTCTGTCTCTCTCTCTCTCTCTCTCTCTCTCTGCCCCTCCCTTGCTCATGCTCTGTCTCCCTCTATTTCAAATATGGATAATAAAACCTTAAAAAAAGTTTAAAAATTATTTTGTTTTCTATTTCATTGATTTAAGTTCTGATCAGTAGAATTTCATTTCTTGGGGTTTCACTTGCTCTTCTTTTTCTAGTATCTTAAGGCAGAAGCTGAGGCCCTTAACTTGAAGTCCTCCTTTTTCTATTTTTTTTAATGTTTTTTTTTTGATAGAGAGAGACAGAACGTAAGGGAGGGGCAGAGAGAGAGAGAGAAACACAGACTCTGAAGCAGGATCCAGGCTCATAGCTGTCAGCACAGAGCCTGGCTCAAACCCATGGACCATGAGATCATGAAAGTCAGACGCTTAACTGACTGAGCCACCCAGGCTCCCCAATCCTTCCTTTTTCTCAATACAGGTATTTAGTACTATAAAATTTCCCCTAAGTACTGCTTTAGTGGTATGCCATAAATTTTGATACATTGTGGTTTCACCTTTGTTCAGCTCAAAATTCTTGGCAATTTCCCTTTGGATTTCTTCTTTGACCCATGCGCTATTTACACGTGTGCTGTTTAGTTTCTAAATATTTGGAGATTTTCCCAAAGATCTTTTTATTATTAATTTCCAATTTAATTTAATTTTGGTCAGAGAACATAATTTTATGAGTCGAATCTTATAAATATACCCAGTATTTTTTAAAATGACTATATTTTGGAGTGCCTTGGGCTCAATTGGTTAAGCCAATGACTTGGTTTTGGCTCAGGTCATGATCTCACAGTTCATGAGTTCAAGCCCTGTGTTGGGCTCTGTGCTGAGAGCATGAAGCCTACTTGGGATCGATTCTCTGTCTCTTTCTCTCTGCCCTTCCTCTGCTCTCTCTCACTCTGTCTCTCAAAAATATAATAAACTTCAAAATAAAAATAAAAATGACAGTATTTTGTGGGGTACCTGGGTGGCTCAGACAGTTAAGCATCAGGCTTTAGCTCAGGTCATGATCTCACAGGTTGTGGGTTTGAGCCCATCATCGGCTTTCTGCTATCATCACAGAGCCTGTTTCAAATCATCTATTCCCCTCTCTCTCTGCCCCTTCCCCCCGCTCTCAAAAATAAAACATTTAAAAAATGACTATTTGCATACATCATTTAAGAAAATATTCTTTGTTGCTATTTTGTGACCACTTCCACAAAAACTATATATGATATAAATTTTCTTGTGTCAAGTATTTTCTAAAACTTGACTTTAAAAAAGTAACTTAGCTTTTTGTGTGTGGAAATAATACATTTATATGGTTCAGAAGTCAAAATAATATAAAAAACTGCACATTGAGGAATCTCAGTTTCACTCCTATTTTCATCTACATTACTTGCCATGTTATTAGTTTTAGGGGTATCTTTCCTGTATTTTTCTATGCAAGTACAAGAAACACATGCATATATATTCTAACATCTCAACACAAAAAGTAAACAACTTGACAATCATTGTGTATGGATATGCTTTAATATATTTAATGTATATTGATGTGTTTTTCTAGTTTTAAGAAAAACTGAATAACTTCTCTATGCTGAGTACTGTGCTGGCCAATATTGTACTTCTCATTTAATTTTGATTACAGCTGTATTGGATCAGACTCCTCAGTCTACATTATAGATGAGTGGCTTTATGTAAACTGAGGCTCTCTATGTATGCAGTGGTTTCCTTTGACACATTCAGAGGACCTTTTGTATTCATTTTGCTGTTCTTGGTGCTAAGCATATATAGTAGATCCTTAATAAATGCAGCTGTGTGAATGATGTAATTTCTTAGTTCAGTTAGCCCGTGTGGTAAATAACGAGGACTTAAGTTCTAAACATAACTGTATTGTGTCCCCTCCTCTCATGTTTTCTCCCTTGTCCATTATATCCAAGTACAGAATGATGTATGATAGGTGACAGTTTAGTAAATGAGCATGTACTTGCAGTGAGATTCATTGCGATTCTTTTGAAATCTCTCATTGTGATGAGGTAGCAGGAGTGAATGCAGGGGAGTGTGGCAGGCCTGTGTTGAGATTCTTTCTGAGCTATTTTGTAGGACGACTATGGTGAATAAGATGAAATGCCATGAGAAGGTACCTGACATAAGCTCTACTAGTCAGGGATATGGTAAATATCGGGTTCATTCTCCTTTATCTCTTCGGGGTGGGCTGTATGTAGGCCCAGAAGGTAGTTTGAGTATAAACTCGGAAGCCCATTCATTACCACCGAGTCCACACTGTACATACAGCCTGCTATCTAGGACACACACCAGGTAGAGGACTTTGCAGGCGAGGATAAGTCTTCAGTATCCTTCCATTCGCGGTTCTCACTGGCTGAGGGGTTTGACATGGTGCTTTACCTGTAATCCTCATACTAGCCGTTCTTGTTAAGTATTATTACCTTTATTTTGAAAATAAGAAAAGCCCGGAAGATTCAGAATTCTTGTCCAAGGACACTGATAAAGGACAGGATGAGAAATCACAACTAGATCTGTTTGGCTTCAAAGGCTTTTTTGTTTTGTTTTTTTTTTCCTCCATTATATTATGTTTCCTCTTCGGATGCTTAGGAAACACCATTAGTTTTAAAGGATTTATTATAATGGGATGAGAACTTAGCATAATTTTCTGAAATGTTAATTTTAATCTTTATATATATGACAAATTGAAGTCTGTGGAGGGAGAAAATTATAATTTGGATTACTTTGATAGACTTATTTTAAAGTCCTTGAATACGCCCGGGCAAAAATAGTACACATTTTTTTTAAAACAAGTATCGGCTAGGGATTGAATAAGGAATGTAGCCCAACATGAACCAGATGTTTGATTTTTACATAGAGAAGGAAATGTTAGACTATAGGATCAAGCTCTCCGGTATTATTTGGACATCAGTTTATCATTATGTGGACTCCTGGAAGGTAGCATCTTGTGCCTGAAAACAATGAAGTCAGGGATTTCTCTTGCGCACAGGGCTGTGTTTATATTAGGTTATGCGTGGCAGTTTGGCAGTTTGTTTTGCAGATGTTCGTAATGTACAGTCTTACATCTTGTTTCTATTTCTAGAATGCTTTTAAGTATGACTCATGTTTTCTTGAGGCCATCCTAAAAATACAGCTAGTTTCAAGCATTAATGTAAAATACACCACAGACACCACACGGCACTACATAATGCGTTCTCTCAGTAGTTTAATGTAATTTTTTGACAAATTAAATATTTTCTTTGACAAAATATACTATCCTAAAATATGAGCAAGTGGAAATGGGAGGCTTTTTAGAGAAACAGCCCTCTCATAACATAATATAAAATAAAATGAATTAGAAATTTCAATAAAAGGAGAAAAACATGGTATCGTTGACATCCTCAAAAACCAAGAAATAAAATTGATGGCCAGAAAAGCAACTCCATTAAGTTCAATGGAGCCCCCATGAGGCACACACTTGTAGGGAAATTCTTGGATCTGAAGGTAGAGCCTGTTAAAAAGATTTTGGAGGGGCAATAGGACATAACGGCTATAGTGCAAACTTTGAACTCAAACACTGAGATCTAAGTCTTGGTTTATGCACATACCAACTCAAGACTGCACCTCAAGAACTTTGATTTTCTTATTTGAAAAACATAGGGAATGAATATTTAATGAAGTGCTTATATGACACTTAACTATTACCAGTCACTGTTCTAAGTGCCTAACTTAATCCTCATAATAACCTTATAAGTAGGTATATTTATTATATCTGTTATACAGATGGAGAACCTGAACACAGAGAGTTTAAATAGCTGATTAAGTTTACATAGCTGGTAAACAGCAGAGTTGGGATTTGAGCAGTCTGGCTTGATTCCATGTCTGTACACAGTATAGTCTGCTAAATCCCAGGGTTGTCATGAGATCCTGTATGAAAAGTCATTTGTATTTTGTCTGGCACATGAAATGAATGCACTAAATTATAACCATTATTATTACTGTTTATTGGGTAAAGAAAAATAAGGGAAAGGAAAAACTGTTCTTGAAGATATGGCATTGACTGCAAGGCCAGCCACACGATTCAGAAGCTGCTTATACATATTAAGAAAATTATGTAGAATTGGAATGTGATGATGAGAGCCTTAGATATTCTGACATCTAACATCTCAGTCTACAGGTAGAACTTAAATCACTCTTGAGTTGCCTCCCTAACAATGTCATCTTTCAGAAAATAGGGGAAACTAAGGGGAACTCTTCCTCTGGGCTTACTTGTGACTAAATAGAAATAATGCATTTGTGGCATGCAAGCAACAGAAACCCTGAAAAAAAAAAAAAACCCACACATGTCAACCCAGGCACAGTATTTCTCAACAAGGGTGCCATTAACATACTGGGCAGATGGGACTGTCTTGGACATCATATGTAGAATCACTAAATGTCAGTAGTGCACCCAGTCATCCCTCGTCCCCCAAGGCTTTGCAACAACCAGAAGTACCCCGGACATTTCCAAATGTCTCTGGCGGGCATAGCGTGATGGCGGTATTGCCACTAGTTGAGAACCACTGCTGAGTGGCAAGAGGAAAGGAAGGGATTGCTGAGAATTGTCAGATGTGCCTTAGGCCAGCGGTCCTCAACACATTAGGATCACGTCGAGTGGAAGAACACCTATGAGCATCCTCGCAATTATACTCAGTTCCTAGAATTCCTGCTTTAAATAACTATGCCTTTCTCTCCTACTTAAGAAAGTACGTGGTATACAAACTGCTCTGTAAATACAGGCATAATTGATGCTTCTTGACTTTGCTAAAATATATATATTATTCCGAAACCTCAGCACTTTATCGACACTGACAACTTAGGAGAGGCAGACCTCACATTTGATTAGGAACTGGTGCCTTCAACTTTAAAAAAGCCTTGAAAATGTATACAGTTCCAAGGTCAAGGCATTCAAAATGGAATGGAGCTATATAGAACTAAATGGAGACTCTGTAATTATGAATAGTTACAACAGTTATAGATAATAGACAGTGGAAGGAAGTTGAAGAGACCAACTTGGCTTTACCTTCTAGAACTTTGGAAATGTCATATTTTAAGTAGTCAAGTCCAGGTAATGGAAGGTCAGGCACATTGCCAAAGCTGAATACAAAGGAGTGACACTGAAGTGTAGAGAAGGCCTGTGGCCAAAGTAAGTGAAGATTTGTAAAAATATAAAGAAAGAAATCCCAGAAATGTTTATGTTTTTAATTATGTATTTGATACCAGTGTAAGAAGAGATAATAGATCTGCAGGATAGGGAACATTGTGTAATTTATGATAGAGAAGTTAGAACTTAACTTTTATCTTGTGTCATCCTTAAACAGCAAGCAGACTGACTCATCTTGAAATAAGAAAGAGTAGACTATATATCACAAAGGTGGATTTAAGCCTGAAGTAGGAAAGGAAATAGTTAAGTGGACATTTGATAGTTATAAATGAGGTTGAATCTCCGATCTCGGGTGAATTGCTTCCATTGCATCATGAAACTCCTTGATAGATTCTCAGAGGTCTAGGTCTCAGAGCAATGTTTCTCAATATGTTTTTCATTATTGCTCTACTAAAGACATTTACCTCCCCCCTCCCCATTGTCTTTCCCCAATCTCATGAAACGTCAGTACCACAGATATACCGTATATCTTTTATGCACAGCATCCCTTTAGTGGACAACAGACCCTTGTCATATCTAAGAATTCTTTTCAACCCCTCTTTAACTTCAGATTTTGCCCCCTTGGGGTGATATGCTCCCTATGCATGTTGTAGAGGATTCATAGAGGACAGGAGAGAAACCAAGCACCTCTGATCAGGTGTTGAGTCTCCTTATTTTTAGACATAGAGGCACTTGATTTGGGGAGATTACAAGATGCTTTGGTGTGATCCCAGTGACATGATAAACCAAGCAGGCTGCCCCAAACCTTGTTCTTGACCGTCTCACCCTGATAAAGAAAATCAGAAATTTATCTTTATTTTTTCCAATGATTAAATGTTAGCTTTGGGGGATGGGTTAGGGGGATACTACCCTTGTAATGTGCTGTTGAAGGTGGTCGGGGAAGCATAGCTTTAGCCTTGGCAGGTGTTCTTAGTTTGAATTCTTTCATGGCCTCACTGGGTGATTAAACAAAGTGTAAAAAGTATGGAATATATTCAGTACATGTAAAGGACTTTTAGGATACGTGTGTGTGTGTGTGTGTGTGTGTGTGTGTGTGTGTGTGTGTTTATCTGTAAAATGCAACACAATAATAAAGCAAACACTATAAGCCATGTCCAGTATAGGAACTAGAATATTACCAAAATCATTGAAGCTATCTGTGAGAATCTCTGATTCCATGCCCAAGTGTCCATTATTCTCAGTTTATCATTCTCTTGATTTTTTGCTTTTCAAGCACTGTTTTATTACATGTGTATGTATTTCTAATGAATTCAGTTTGCTAGTTTACTGAGCGTTATCAAAAATAGCATCATATGGGATTTATTCTGTGACTTAATTTTTTCGCTCAATACTATACCTTTAAGGAATTAATATTGTTAGAAGTAGTGGTAGTGCATTCTGTTTTTGTTGTTATGTAATATTCCTTCATGTGTATTTTATCCACTAACAGTCTCCAGTTGTATTTTTATTTTTTAAAGAATTAATAAGCTATATTTTTCTTTGTTGTATTCAGTTTGTTTTGAATAACACTCCATGATTATTCTATATGTCTACCAATGTACAAGGGCGAGAGTTTTTCTTATGTACCTAGGAATGCACTTTCGGGGTCACTGAGTGATTTACAAATGAGCAAACACAAATTAATTGTGTTAATTCAAACATTTATAAAATGCTTAGGCAGATGAGCAGATTGACAGATTTAATAGTAGACTTAGAAGGGCATTGAATGAAGTAGTCTTCTATTCCCAACAGTTGCACACGTAAGTCTTCAAACCTTCTAACTGTGAAGTTTGAGAGATCTCACAACCCATTGCCAACTTAAGTTATAATATAGTTTTCTTAAAATTTTCAAGACTGTGATAATCATTAATTGTCTGGGATGATTTAGTCATGTCCCTTTTAGAACAAAAGCATTGGGCTATAGAATTGTGATAATGATTCTAATTCCTTATATCACCCTTGAATATCACTTGTATTTCTTTAGTGACACTTAAACGTGACCATTCGAATGTTCTTGTAAGCTTTTAAATGTGATATCAAAGGCACCTGGGTGGCTTATTAAATTAAACCTCTGACCCTTGGTTTTGAGTCAGGTAGTGATCTCCCAGTTCATGGGTTTGAGTCCTGCATCAGGCTCCATGCTGGCAGTGCAGAGCCTGCTTGGGATTCTCTCTCTCTCCCTTTCTGTTTGACACTCGCCTGCTCATGCTCTCTTACTCCCTCTTTCTCAAAATGAGTAAATAAAGTAAATAAATAACAAGTGTGATATTATGTGATTCTTTGTGATATCATAAGCTTTGTCCTGTTTTAACATTGGTAACAATGGTTTTAAAGCAGTAAAGCAGTGTGAGAATTCACCAGGTCAATGTATTGATGAATATGTGTGTTGTTCATGTATATAGAGAGATAGACACACTTTTTAAAATATAATACACTATACGCCTTGATTGCTTAGAGGTTTATAAGTAGTAGTCTGATTGGTATTTCACTTCATCTTGTTTTTTCGTGCTTGAAGTTTCAGACTCTCTGGCTCAATCTGTAATTCAGCATCTAAGATGGATGATGCAGAAGGATCTTTTGGGGCAAGATGTCTTTCTCATAGGACCTCCTGGGCCTCTTCGACGCTCTATTGCTATGCAGTACCTGGTAAGCAATCAATTCTTATGGATTCCTAAGGGTCTTAACTTTGATTGATTGTGTTCTAACATAAATTAAGATTAAGAATTTACAAAAATATCAAGATTGTTCATTACTTGAAAAAAATTTTAATGTTGAAGGATGCTTTCTTTAATAAGGAGTGTGGAATAAGTTATTTGGGAAGCAGATGTATATTGTTCATAGCTTTAGCAAAATTTTGTTGTCACTAGAAAGTTCTCAACTTCTGGTAAAAAAGAAATACAAATTCAGGCAATGAGTAGCAGATAGAATCAGCAGCTATGAGGTTACAAAACAAAACTTAGTTTTATATTACATTATATAATATTATATGTTGTATTACATTATTATATGATTTTATGTTATATTAATTTCATATTATATATTTTATATTTATATTACTCAAGAAATATCCTTTTTTCTTTTTTAAATTTTTTAAATTTTTATTTATTTTTTTAAAATACAATTTATCGTCAAATTGGCTAACATACCGTGTGTAAAGTGTGCTCTTGGGTTTTGGGGTAGATTCCCATGGTGCATCGCTTACCTACAACACCCAATGCTCATCCCAACAAGTGCCCTCCTCAATGTCCATCACCCATGTTCCCTTCTCCCCCATCCCCCCAACAGCCCTCAGATTGTTCTCTGTATTTAAGGCCCACATTTTAAAAAGCCAAATAATTCTCTTGACTTTTTGTTGTTATATGGTCTTTAAGGAGAGCCTACAGTTTGTCAAATATCTCTTATATGTTACACAGTTTTTTCCTTCACATAGATGAGAAAACAAGTTTATGAAATAACTCACTCAAGCTTTTTTCCAGCTAGTAAATGATAGAGCTAGACTTCAAGTCTTCTTTCTGACCTGTTATCCTCTTACATGTTTGTAGTTTTCTGAATACAGTTGTGAAGTGAGTTGAAATATTAAAATCTCAGTCCAAATAAGAAAAAATTGTATAAGACCTTTTCCCCCAGTTTGCCTGCATTAATAGGCATTGCTGTATTGATGGGAGGAAGATTGCCATCAGGTGAAGTTGTTCTGTCTGAAGATATTTTTTAGGATGAAGGGGAAGAACTTTACTTTAAGCTTCCTTGTGTTACTTGATATTGAAGAATTGATTTCTGTGCTATTTGAAATATGCTTCATGTCCTCTTTTATTTCAGTGGTGAATTTATTTTGGTACTTCCAAAATCATGTAGGGTGAGGATGATCAAAATACAATGGACAAATCAGAACTTAACTCTTTCTAGCCCGTACCTTCCATATCTTTTATTTGCTTCTGGAATGAGCTTGTGAGGTATAAGGGGTCATCGTAGTATTATCCTCATTTTATTGATAAATAAGGCAAAAGCGGCTTGCCTAAGAATGCAAAGTCAGCTACCGAGAATCCATTCCGCCTGGTTCATTTCAAAGACCATAATATCTCACTCTGATTTTGTTTCTGGGCAAGATTCTGAAGCTTGTTAGGAATGTGGAATGAGAAGGGCTAGGACATTATAGGTGTCTTGTGGGTTCAAAGATGCAATATAACCTGTATCTTTAAAAAAAGAAAACAGCAACAAACTTTAAATTGTGAATCAGAGCTAAGGCAGCTTAAGGATGTGGAAATACACATAAGAAAACAGTAGCCTAAGCTGCCTTGCAAACTCTGCCCTGGGTACTGTTGCTGTTAGATATAAGATCCCATGCTAAGTAATATCCAGAGTAGATGAAGTCTTTACAGGCAGAGATTTGGGGGCATAATTTGATAGTTGTGTTTACTTTATATTTAATTTATATAGAAGGAGTTGTATAGATAGCTCAACAAACTCAACACACCCCTGCTGCCTCCTCGATCTGCTGCTCCTGGTACTGTTTGAACTTGCTCATACCATTTCTGGGAAGCAGCATCTGAGGAGACGTTGGCGTTTGTCTTGCCTGAGGAACCAGGATTATATCTTCAGTGTGGCAGTTCAGGGTGTTACTAGGTACAGTTTAACAATAAGAGGCATCGCTTTGTCAACCAATTTTGACAGGGTTTTTCAGTGATCACATTCAGCCAATCAATGAAATAGACATGAAGGTACCAATGATATGTTAAGAAACAAAAAGGAGGCATCTGCTAAAAAGAGAAATTGTGTCTTTAGTCCAAAATTGTGCTTTCAGAGGCAATTCATTCTTATTTAGAAAAATATTGTTTGGTATCAACACATCTTTACCACTATGGCGTGTGTTTTCTCTATTTAAAATGTTTTCTACTTTCCATACATACTTAAATTTATAGCGCATGGGAACAGGCATATTTTATAAAACCAAAATGACAACTATGATATATTTTTATCAACATTATATGGCAGAGAAAAAAAATTCTGTTGCGTGAAATACCCTCTTTTACCGTTAATGGCGTGCTCATTCAATTTTTTCCCTTATACTTCAGTAAATTAATTTGTTCTCCCTGTTTAATAAGAACATATTGTATGCCTTACTCAACTGGAGAACATCATTGTTTTTAATTCAATGTTATAAAACCAAGGCTAATGTTAAAACCTGTTTGTATATGGTTGTCACATGCAGGGAAAAATGACGTTAGGGATGGATAAATTATTCTAAAAGAAATGGATTCTGGATGATTTCTCCTTCAAATCAAAAATGTTTGTTTTCTATGAAAGAATTCTTTTTTTCCCTCTCCTCCTGCTTTCATCCTTCTTCATCTTTCTCCCCCTGCATAGCTATCTATGTATGTCTTCCTTCTCTCTTCTGTTGACCTGACTACTGGTATTTACCTTATTTTCACACTCGGTAAAGTGTGATCTAATGTATCACAGACAGTTGGTAAACATTGGTTAATGGACTTAATGTAGATCACCCTTTAAAAAGAAGGTGAACATTACTTACTAAAATGGCTATCATTTGTAAAAAAACAAAAAAACACCAAGTTGGCAAGTTATTACTCGTGATATTTGAAAAGAATTCTATAGAAGACATTAAGATTTATAATATCTGATTATAATAATAATTGCTAAGGAAGTACATAATTATCAAGTAGTCAACTATTGGTGCAGTAGAGCTCTGAGGAGAGGTACATACATGTTTTGATTAATGCTCAATGTTTTGCATTTTTCTCAAAGCTAAGACTCATGATTTCACTTAAAATGCTCATCTCTAGGGCAGTGGCATTGTCAGATAACTGGCTCCCAAGAATATGTTGAGAATTTGTTTTAATTCTGGAACAATTTCACTCTCTGCTCACAGGAGCTGACCAAACGGGAAGTTGAATACATTGCCCTATCAAGGGACACCACTGAAACTGATCTCAAACAGCGACGAGAGATCCGCGCAGGCACGGCTTTTTACATTGATCAGGCAAGTTCTTATCACACTCCAGCACATGAGTGTTTACTCCAGGGCTAGGCAAAATTGATTTTTAAAGTAGAAAGAGATTAGCTCACATAATAGTGAAAGAAAGATGTACAGTGCTTTCTCTAGGCAGATTTAATTTAGATTTTTCGTTTCCTTGTTCTTAGAAATGCCTTCTGGGTTTAGCACTAAATAAAAAACTGCAGATGAAATTAGTGGTTCTAAGATGTTACCTAAAGAACACGATGCTGATTTCTTAATTTTTAATTGTTTCCTACTACTTGCACATAGAAATTTGAATTTTTTTTTTTAATTTTTTTTTTTTTTTTTAATGTTTATTTATTTTTGAGACAGAGAGAGACAGAGCATGAATGGGGGAGGGTCAGAGAGAGGGAGACACAGAATCTGAAACAGGCTCCAGGCTCTGAGCTGTCAGCACAGAGCCTGACGCGGGGCTCGAACTCACGTACTGCAAGATCGTGACCTGGGCCGAAGTCGGCCGCCCAACCGACTGAGCCACCCAGGCTCCCCAGAAATTTGAATTTTTAACAAAGAATTGAGATTTTAATATAGGAAATTCTCTAGCACATTTATAACAGTATTCTCATTTTAAAAGTCAAGGAGTTAAAGGTATACTAAACATAATGAAACTATATACTTTCAGGAACTATAGCTTTGCTTGAGGGAGGGTTTCTTAGGTACAGATTACCAACTATAATAATATTTTATGAATATTATAATGAAGTTTATTATACATTTCTTCAAACACATAGCTTAAAATATTAAATATTGTTATCCATTAGGAATACCTAATAGAAAAAAGGACAGAGACCTTATATAAGCAACTCATAGAGGAAAGATTTCAAATGTCCAATGTATTCATGACAAGATAATAATGTGTAATGTGTATTTAGGAAACTAGTTAAACTAAGTTAAATAAATAATGGCAAGTAGAATTCTTTATAGCCATTAAAAAGAATGAGATGAATCTATGTGAATCTATATAGATTACTATATGTAGTAATAGGAAAGAAGTCCAGGATAAAGCATAAAAAATAAAGTTGCAAGACAACATAGATAATATGATTGTATTTATGGTAAAAAGAAAAAGAAATATATAAATGTGTATGTGTTGGAAATTTCCCGAAGGATGCACAAGAATCAATTAAAAGAGCTGACTTCTGTGGAAATGTGACAGCATCTCGGGTGGGGCGAGGAAGGAATTTTCGTAGTTCTTTAAATTTGAAGCTTCCTCATGAGCACACTATTACTTTATAATTAAAAGAGTATACGTTTGACCTTTGAGCAATGAAGCAGTTAGGGGTGATGACCTCTGCATAGTCAAAAATCTGCATATAACTTTTAGCTCCCCCAAACTTAACTATTTACTGATAACTTATTGTTGACCAGAAGACTTACCAATAACTAAGTCAATTAATGTATTTTGTATATTATAAGTATTATATACTGTATTATTACAATAATGTAAGAAAAAATAAAATGTTATTAAGAACATCATAAAGAAAACACATTTATAGTACTGTACTATGTTGACAAAAATCTGCATATAAATCATCCGGTTCAGACGCATTATTCAAGGACCACGTGTAACTATAAAACAAAACAAAACAAAACACAGAGTGAAAGAATTTTTGGACACCAGAATATTCATATTGTCTCATAGATTACATATTAATTAGAAAAGAAAAAATGTGCTTAAAATGGAGACATTTGGCCGTCACCACATGAAATGATGGTGATCACATTTAGCATCCTGTAGTGAGAAAATCTGAGAAGTTCATGTTTCCAATTAAAAAGTAATCTTTTGTAGATGAAACACACAAGTACATTTTAAAGAACTCTGTTTTGTTCACATAATGCCAAGGTTCACTTTATACATAGTTTCTAATTACTCCTGGGAAAAGATGTACCTTTACAATGCCTGCTTCTTTTCTGAACCCGTGAGGCTGGGAGTAAGGAACTGGGGAGAGAGCTTAGAAAACAAGACTACAGCCTAAATAGTGCAGAGGAGATTGGGATAGATTTAATGACACCGAAAGAATTGGCTTTGTTTGGTATAGATTTTAAAACATACTTTTTGAATGAATTTTATATCTGGATTGATTATTGCAATGCAAATAGTGAGGAAGAGAAAGTGGACTTTTATATGCTTATTATTTTAAAGGCACTTTAAGACTTTGTATTTCTTGAGGCATAAAGTAAATTATTTATGTAACACTGTGTAATATACTCTTCCCTGCTGTTCTAAAAAGCATATTTTTAGGTGACATTTATTTTACAGTTTATAAAATATTTGAAGTGCTATTATAAATGTATGGTAGTATTTTTTCTTTGTTTTCTTGGCAAATCCTTCTTGTTATGACGAAAATCAGTTGTTCAGGATGTAATGCATTGACACCTTCAGAGCCTGTGATCATGGTATAGGAACATCGGTCCTTTTCCTGTTACTTCAGACTTGAGACTGTATCTGGTTTTCATATTTTTTCTTTTGTCTCTTAATAATCTTTATTCTTTGTTCATAATCAGATCTTAACAGTTCCTTGCTTACACCTGTGCAGTCTCATCACACCCAGAATAAAATCCAATCCCTTTAATATGCCTACAGTATTCTACAGGACTTAATCTTGTCTACCTCAGCTCCTTTCCCTCTTTCCCTTGCTTTCTAGGCTCCTGCTTACATGGTCTTGTTCTCTTAAAAATAGATTGAATGCTTTCCAGCTTCAGAACCTTTGTACTTAATGTTCCCTCCGCCTAGTATGATCTCCCAGATTTGTATATTCCTGCTTCCTCATCATTCAGATTATAAATTCTCAGAACATTTAACTAATCACTGATGATGCCCACCCCCCTGCCATATATATAGCCCTATCATATTACACAATGTGATCTTCTGAGTATCCATCACTATTTGAATTTACCTAATTATTTCTTTGTTTCCATGTTTATTGTCATATTCCCCACTAGAATGTAACTTTCATGCTTAACTCTGACATCTAAAAACTGTCTGGAATATAATTGACACTTATATTTAATGACAGATTTCTCCTTTGGATAATCAATGTTGTTAAATTTTCAAGTAAATTAAAAATTAAATTTTTAAGTAAATTTTTTTTAAGTAAATAGGTTCTGGATAAGACCAGGATGCTCACCAGTGGAAAAATATTTGTCTTTTTGACGTCTGTTTGGAGTCCTCAGAATGAATAATTCCCATCTGAATTCTAGATGAAGTTGCCAATTGATTACCAGCTAGTCATATATTTGTTAGACTGAAAGGTCTTTATTTAGAAATTTCTTTCATTTAATATTGTTAACCATAGTCATAGAACAGTAAGAATAATAAATATTCTTAAATTGATGTCTGAGATCAAGGGAAAGGCAGTATCTTCATTCATCAGTAGGTGATGGCTCTAACTTAGGTGGGCCAACATAGTTGGGAAAAATACCTGTGGCCATCAGGTGGGTGCTGGGAGAGGTTTGGATTTTTCAGTGTGGTCAATGTATGCACATATGACTGATGTTCAAGTAATTACTAATTGACATTTCAGCCAGAAACCTTGCCAAAACCTCCGATTCCAATTGAGGGTCATGACCATCAACCTAATCACTTATTTTCCTGCAGGATTAAAGATGATTAATGATAAAGTAAGAGGTTAAACTGAACTGCTACTCTTGAAGGTTGGAATTAGGTTAATAATTCTATAGTAGGGAATTTGTATTATTTTTTTCCGATGATATAAAAAATGTGGGGCACGTGGGCACCTCAGTCGGTTAAGCCTCCGACTGTTGATTTCAGCTCAGGTCGTGATCTCACGGTTTGTGTCTTAGAGCCCCACATGGGACTCTGCTCTGACAGTGTGGAGCCTGCTTGGAATTCTCTTCCTTCTCTCTTTCTGCTCCTCCCCTGCTCTCTCTCTCTCTCTCAAAATAAATAAATAAATAAATATTAAATAAATATTAAAAATGCTTTTTGTAGCTATATGTGTGTGTTTATATATATGTATAGTATTAATAAATATCAAAATGACTCCTATGTGTCAGGCACTATTTACGGACAGTGAGCAAAAGAAACAAATTCCTGTCATTATGGAGCTTATGATTCAGTGGGGGAAACAAAAACATAGTAAAGAAGGATGGTATGATAAGGTAAATGCTAAAGGGCATTAGGAGGAATATAAAAATTACTTTTTAGGGACGCCTGGGTGGCTCAGTCAGTTGAGTGTCTGACTTGATTTGGGCTCAGGTCATGATTGTAGGGTCATAGGATCGAGCCTCCTGTCGGGCTCTGTGCTGACTGTGGAGCCTGCTTAAAATTCTGTCTGTCTGTCTGTCTGTCTGTCTCTCTCTCTCTCTTTCTCTCTTTCTCCCCCTCCCCCTCTCCCTCTCCTTCTCCCTCCCCCTCTCCTCCTCTTTCCCCCTCTCCCCCTCCCTCCCCCTGTCCCCCTCTCTTTCCCTCTCTCTCTTTTCCCTCTCTCTCTCCCCTTTTCCCTCTCTCTTCCCCCTCTCCACAGCTTGCGTGCTCTCTCTCTCTCTAAAATAAAATAGTAATAATAAAAAATAAAATTACTTTTTATCTTCCCCTTCAAGACTGACAGTGTAAACATTTTTTCTTTTTTTAAATTTTTTTAACGTTTATTCAATTTTTGAGAGATAGAGAACAGTGAGCGAAGGAGGGGCAGAGAGAGAGGGAGACACAGAATCTGAAGAAGGTTCCAGGCTCTGAGCTGTCAGCACAGAGCCCGAAGCAGGGCTTGAACTCATGAACCATGAGATCATGACCTGAGCTGAAGTCAGCTGCTTAACCAACTGAGACACCCAGGCGTCCCAGTGTAAATATTTTCTATATTATTTTCTGTAATGCCTATATGCATATCTATTTATCAAGTACAATAATTTTTACAAAAAATGTATACCATGTATATAAAATTTTATAGTCGCTTTTTTAAAAACCTGATATTTTATAAGGAGCATCTTCTTATGACATTAGATATTCCTCAAAAGTATAATTTTTGGTGTCCATACAGTATTTCATCAAATAGGTGTGCTATTATTTATTGAACATTCTCATTTTATCCACATTCCCATTGTTGGTAATTTAGGTTCTTTCTAAGTTTTCACTCTTCTAAATAACACTTTGGTAAATATCATTGTACTTCTATCTTGTAATCACTGATTATTTTTTAGCTTGAATGCTAGAAGTGTAATTACTAATCAAAAGGTCTAGACATTTTCAAGAATAATTCAAGAATAATATATATTGCCCAGTTGCTTTCCAGGAAGTATGTTCATGGTTTCTTGTCAGTGTTGGGTCTTTCTTTATATGTACTTTGCCAAATTGATAGGTTTTAATTTGCATTAAAAATTACTAAGTAGGCTGAATCTTTTTTATATGTTTTTTTGGCTATTGCTTCTGTAAAACATCAGTGAATTGAGTGGATTTGGGAAAGGAGAAAGGGACTGATGAAATAACTTACAGTCTGTCGAGAAAATGTTGAAATTTACACTATGCTTGTCTATGTAGATATTTGCCAAAACGTATCCAATTGTTGATGTAAAGATAATTTAAATATTTTTTATATAATTGCCTTGCTAAGCAGATTATAGATTAAGCTTCTTAAAAAGAATTGGTTAGCTGTTGTTTAATATAGTGCTAGAAGTTCTAGCATCAGCAATCAGACAACAAAAGGAAATCAAAGGCATCAAAATTGGCAAAGATGAAGTCAAGCTTTTGCTTTTTGCAGATGACATGATATTATACATGGAAAATCCGATAGACTCCACCAAAAGTCTGCTAGAACTGATACATGAATTCAGCAAAGTTGCAGGATACAAAATCAATGTACAGAAATCAGTTGCATTCTTATACACTAACAATGAAGCAACAGAAAGACAAATAAAGAAACTGATCCCATTCACAATTGCACCAAGAAGCATAAAATACCTAGGAATAAATCTAACCAAAGATGTAAAAGATCTGTATGCTGAAAAGTATAGAAAGCTTATGCAGGTAATTGAAGAAGATATAAAGAAATGGAAAGACATTCCCTGCTCATGGATTGGAAGAATAAATATTGTCAAAATGTCAATACTACCCAAAGCTATCTACACATTCAATGCAATCCCAATCAAAATTGCACCAGCATTCTTCTCAAAACTAGAACAAGCAATCCTAAAATTCATATGGAACCACAAAAGGCCCCGAATAGCCAAAGTAATTTTGAAGAAGAAGACCAAAGCAGGAGGCATCACAATCCCAGACTTTAGCCTCTACTACAAAGCTGTCATCATCAAGACAGCATGGTATTGGCATAAAAACAGACACATAGACCAATGGAATAGAATAGAAACCCCAGAACTAGACCCACAAACGTATGGCCAACTCATCTTTGACAAAGCAGGAAAGAACATCCAATGGAAAAAAGACAGTCTCTTTAACAAATGGTGCTGGGAGAACTGGACAGCAACATGCAGAAGGTTGAAACTAGACCACTTTCTCACACCATTCACAAAAATAAACTCAAAATGGATAAAGGACCTGAATGTGAGACAGGAAACCATCAAAACCTTAGAGGAGAAAGCAGGAAAAGACCTCTCTGACCTCAGCCGTAGCAATCTCTTACTCGGCACATCCCCAAAGGCAAGGGAATTAAAAGCAAAAGTGAATTACTGGGACCTTATGAAGATAAAAAGCTTCTGCACAGCAAAGGAAACAACCAACAAAACTAAAAGGCAACCAATGGAATGGGAAAAGATATTTGCAAATGACACATCGGACAAAGGGCTAGTATCCAAAATCTATAAAGAGCTCATCAAACTCCACACCCGAAAAACAAATAACCCAGTGAAGAAATGGGCAGAAAACATGAATAGACACTTCTCTAAAGAAGACATCCGGATGGCCAACAGGCACATGAAAAGATGTTCAACGTCGCTCCTTATCAGGGAAATACAAATCAAAACCACACTCAGATACCACCTCACGCCAGTCAGAGTGGCCAAAATGAAGAAATCAGGAGACTATAGATGCTGGAGAGGATGTGGAGAAACAGGAACCCTCTTGCACTGTTGGTGGGAATGCAAATTGGTGCAGCCGCTCTGGAAAGCAGTGTGGAGGTTCCTCAGAAAATTAAAAATAGACCTACGCTATGACCCAGCAATAGCACTGCTAGGAATTTATCCAAGGGATACAGGAGTACTGATGCATAGGGGCACCTGTACCCCAATGTTTATAGCGGCACTCTCAACAATAGCCAAATTATGGAAAGAGCCTAAATGTCCATCAACTGATGAATGGATAAAGAAATTGTGGTTTATATACACAATGGAATACTACGTGGCAATGAGAAAAAATGAAATATGGCCTTTTGTAGCAACATGGATGGAACTGGAGAGTGTGATGCTAAGTGAAATAAGCCATACAGAGAAAGACAGATACCATATGGTTTCACTCTTATGTGGATCCTGAGAAACATAACAGAAACCCATGGGGGAGGGGAAGGGAAAAAAAAAAAAAAAAAAAAAAAAGAAAAAGAGGTTAGAGTGGGAGAGAGCCAAAGCATAAGAGACTGTTAAAAACTGAGAACAAACTGAGGGTTGATGGGGGGTGGGAGGGAGGGCAGGGTGGGTGATGGGTATTGAGGAGGGCACCTTTTGGGATGAGCACTGGGTGTTGTATGGAAACCAATTTGACAGTAAATTTCATATATTAAAAAATAAAAAAAAAGAATTGGTTAGAGAACAAATAACAAAATTTATATGACTGGTATTTTGACACCCATGCAGAAATAAGGAGACTAAAAAATATTTTGTTACCATATTAACTTTCCTTTGCCTCAGAAGATGAAATAGCCTGAAACAAACCCCTAAGTCATTGATATTCTAACTCTTTAAAATTCGATTACTGTATTTGTTTTCTTACCTTAGTTGTTGACATTCTCTTTATTAATTCTGTGTATTGCCATGTGACTCCAAAGAGCTGGAGTGGAAGACTTTAAGTCAATAGAAGATTGCTTGCATTACCGAAGTGTGAGCCAATACAAATTAAGCTACAAATAAATTACATTTAAACTTTAATGTCTGGCTGGGAGGAGACACTCAAGATAATCTGGGGAGTAGAAAGGCAGGATGGGAAGTTCAAATGATTTTCTGTAGCTTTTTCTAAGCCAGGAACCCTTTTCACATTAGAATCTTGTTAATTTGTTTGACACGAAACTGCAGTTCCATAATGTGTGATATATGTGTTTAACGTTAAGCATAAGAATGCATTTTAAATAATTATATAATATTAAAAATTTATTTTTTATTTATTTATTTTTTTTGAGAGAGAGAGAGGGCAAGGAGTGCGTGCTCATGTGAGCAAGGGAGGGGCCGAGAGAGGGAGACAGAGGATCTGGATCAGGCTCCATGCTGACAGCAGAGAGCCTGATGTGGGGCTCAAATTCACGGAACCACAAGATCATGACCTGAGCTGAAGTCGGATGTTTAACCGATTGAGCCACCGAGGCGCCCCAACAATCATATAATATTTTAATGTAGTCTCTTCTGTTTTGGCTTATTCTAGAGTCTCCCTTATTTAATAGAAAAAATTAGGGTTAACCTTTTTATAACGCACTGCCTGAACATTGTAGGTCATTGAAAGCAATTCCTAATAAATTGAGTAACAGTGCTATTGATCAGAAAATAAGATTTCTATTTTGTGAAAATGCATTTTACTTATGTTAGCAAATGGGGAAAAACATTTACTTGTCAACTTAATCCTATTTGTGGATGCTGAAGCCACTTACCCCACGTAATCACTGTTAAAATTACAAAGTTGTATTTCAGAAGTTCATTGATAAATGAAGTATTCCGAATAAAATATGTATTTAGTATTCCAAATAAATATTTATTTCAAATAAGCTATCTGGAATTTGGAAGGCATCACCTACAGAAACAAGGCTATTGAGAGTGGCCGAACTCTGTTACTTGCCCCAGGCCCTTTGTAACCATATGGTTATAATATGTTCTCATTGTCACTTGGATTGTTGGAAAAGGTCTCCCTATGTTCTGGCCTCTGTGTTAGAACTCAGGCCTCTGCTTCTTACCGTGTTGCCATCTTGCTCAGGCCAATTTTTATGTACTTATACGATGTTAACTGCTTGGCAGATTTGTGTAAGTCATTAAAAAGATCAAGGCACATAATATAACGCTGTAGGTTAACTATAATGGAATTTAAAATAAAATATAAAAATCAAGGCATAAAAACAACTTTTACTGAGACCTCTGTGCTTCATGTGGCTGCATCTAATCCTCAAAACATCCTTAGGAGGGAGGTGACTTCCCCGTTTCTAAGTAAAGCAACCGAGTCTTGGAGGGCCATGGTCACACAACTGATAAATAGCAGAGGTGGGATTTGAACCAGGATCTGTCCAATTCCAAAGTTTAGGTTCTTTTGTACCATATACTGTTTCCCTGAAAGAACAATGATGATGATACTGCTAATGGCCACAATGACTACAAGGATTATAGTATTGCTAGTAATAACAGCTAATCATTTTGTAAAGCTTTACTGTGAGCCAGAGGTTATGGTCAGTCTTCCCCATAATCTGTGAAATAAGCACCACAAATAGTGTAACTTTAGAAAGAAGTGGAGGCTCAGAGAGGTAAGGGACTAACCTAAATTACCCACAGCCTGTAAGTGGTAGAGCAGTGAAAAACCAATTTGATCCTATTCTGATACTTTAAAATAAAGAACCTAAAATGTAAGTGTTTTCGTTTTCCTTTGGCTTCATCAGTGCTGTTACACTGTAGCCATTCTGAGTCATTTGGAACCCTTTGGAGTCTATTTTCATTGAATTATGTCTATATTAATAATAATTTCTATTTATAGATTCGATCGCTTTAAATTTCTTTTTCCAGTACTGCTTTCTTTCATAAATAGTGACATTGTGCCGTACCCCTTGAGGATATTCTCATTTAGTAAATGAGGACACAGACCTCCAGACTAATTGTTTGCCTGAGGTCTTGTATCAAATCAGAAGCAAATCTAGAACAGGGGCTTAGACAGTTTTTGATTTTTAGGTCATACAGCATCTTTTATCTTGAAACCCTTCATGCCTATGTGTTGGGTTGTTTAAAGCTGTGATATAAGATGGTTTGTCCAGAAGGATTCTTGCTGCATTTTTCTGGTTTCTCTTTGAGGAAATTAGGTCTCTGGAGGTTCTGTAGCTGGAAGGGCAGGAAAGGATTCTATGGTTGATGTATTTTCTACTTTGAGTAACTATCACAAGTATTCACTCTACATAAAATATGTATGCATTGCTCCCTTTTTTTTTTTTAGATTTCAAGAGAAAAAGTATACCACAATTATTTTATTTAAAAATCTGTATAGAAAAATTTTGAAATATGTAGCCTAAATCTCTCCTGCTGATAGTTAAACTTGTTCTGTTCTGTTCTTGTAACAAGTGTGGGCACGGATAACTATTATCCTTCATATAAAAATTCTTCCTGGGGCGCCTGGGTGGCGCAGTCGGTTAAGCGTCCGACTTCAGCCAGGTCACGATCTCGCGGTCCGTGAGTTCGAGCCCCGCGTCAGGCTCTGGGCTGATGGCTCGGAGCCTGGAGCCTGTTTCCGATTCTGTGTCTCCCTCTCTCTCTGCGCCTCCCCCGTTCATGCTCTGTCTCTCTCTGTCCCAAAAGTAAATAAAAAAAAAAAAAAAAGTTGGAAAAAAAAAAAATTTTAAAAATAAAAAAAAAAATTCTTCCTAAACTTACATAACAGCATCTTTTAACTGAGCCATTACATTTTTATTCCATAAACACTAAAAGCCCTCTGTGAGCCACTTTTGCTCCAGCCTGACATAAAAGGCAGGGTTCTCACCCCCTGAGGACCTGAGAATCTTGCTAGGGAGATGAAACAGGCATATGGGAGAACTAGGAAAACTTCAGCATTGTGGTTCCTCACATATGTGCTGAGCAAACAGAGGGCAAAGAGGGCACTAGTGTAAGGAGGGTAAGATGTTTGGATCTTTCTTGGGCACAAAATTTGTAAAATCTTTTTTTTTCTCATGCATCTCCAATTAAGTTTGAGACTGACAGCAGGGTACAGTATGTACTATTACTTAATGGATTTCCTATGTAGCTGTTTTTAACATTCTTCACCGATGTGATGAGATTGTATTAATAAAGTTTGACAGTACTTATTAAAGTATTTTCATCATTCTATAGACTATTTTAAGGAAGGCTACAGGAAGCAAGATGATACTGAATTAATAACTAGCATAATTTCTATAAATTCAGTGATTCAGATTTTGTTACTAAAAAGCATCTTCATAAGGTTTTCTCCTTTTAGCCAGTGTTCTTGCCTACATTAAAAAATTTTAATTTGCATATATATACTGGGTCTATAACCACGTAAATACAGGGCAAGTTGAGAAGAAAGTTAAAAATCTTGGGTGATCCTTTGCATGATAAGTTTTTTCTTTTCTTTTTTTTTTTTTTTTTTTTAAATACCACTCTTACACATTTATATTCCTCTTCTTATAGTCCTATCTCCTATAGTCCTATAGTAGCCATTCTCATTGCCACTTAAATTGTGTGTAAAATAATTAATAATTTAACGTTGAGTTAATAAGAAAAAAGCTTAGGAGGATTTTTAAAAATAATATTCTTAATAATGTTGAGGTAAGTTGTGCAATCATAGTTCTTAGTGTTGAAATAGAATTTACAGATTGCATGATTCAGTTTCTCACTTCCAGCAGGTAAAATACCATCATCTTTAGGACAACTGAGAATTAGAGATATTGAGATATGGTGCCTGTTCCAATTGACTCTTTTAGTAAAGCGAACAGGAAGTGAATGAAGGCTCCTGTTGGGATGGTGGATTGTGGATGGGAAGGGTGATGGATGCATGAGATATTTAGAGGTTATACTTACATTGTTTGAGACATGAGAAGTAATGAATTCTGTATGGCAGAAGAATCAATGAAATTTTAATTGAAAAAGATATCAGGAAAAAGGCCTGATTTAGGAAAGAAGTCATGATTTGATTCAGCATGTTGAGTTGAACACCTTATGGAGATGTTAAAAACAATATTTGGAAATGGGAGTGTAGAGCTCAGGAGGAAGGTTAGGATCTCACAGTATATTTCTCAAGAATAAGGAAATAAAGAAAATGAAACAACTGTTACCTGTTGTTGTTGCTGTTTAGTTGATGTAGCACATAACATAGCACCTGCCATATAATGGGTACTAGATGAGTGAATGAGGATTTGTGGGAGTAGGCTAGGTCTTTGCCAATGAAGTAACAAATGAGAAAAGAGGAGGGGAAAAGGTTAAGGGTAGAGCCTTGGGAAATGCTTGCTTTTTTTCTTTTCTTTTCTTTTCTTTTCTTTTCTTTTCTTTTCTTTCCTTTTCTCTTTCTTTCTTTCTTTCTTTCTTTCTTCTTTTTTTTTTTTTAAGACAGCAGGAGTCAGAGGAAGGGCTGGGGAAAGGCAGAGGGGAAAACCTACTTAATAAATGTTTAAGGCAGAAGATGAAGCATAAGATAAGATCAAGGGAAGAGGGTTGGAAAAAGGACATGAAGATCAAGAAAATACCTGATTTTTGGCTGTTTGATTTTCAATGCTTGCAAGTGAACAGTTTGAGTAAAATAAGGGTAATGGAGGCTTATTAGAGGCAGTGTGTATGTGGACTGTTTTTCAAGGGGCTTGAAGATGAAGAGAGGATCTTAAGAGGTATCAGGAGACTGTAGGTTTATTCAAGTACAGACATGTTTGTAGAAGAGAAAGAATTTGAAAATGCAATTAAGAGGTCATATAGTTGGTGGAAGATTTTGGAGGAGGTGGGAGGGGCTGCCACTAAGCTCAAGGTAGGTAGAGGTAGTCTTAGAGCCAGGGTGGGGGGTGGGGGGGAGGAGTGATTGTCAAGAACAGAAATCAGAGTAGAGTAGAAAGATGAGGACACAGAGGGGCTGTGTGATGGAGGGAAGAAAAGTCATGGAATCTCAATTCAGATGACTTGAATCATCATGGGAAAGTACTGGACAAAATCATGTGAAAGAGTTGAAAAAGACTGGCAGCTTGGCTTGGCAATAACTTTTATAGGATGTGAAGGAAATTCTTTCTAAATAGTAGTGAGGATTTAGCTGAAGTTGAGCAATGCGAATTTGTAGTGGCCTCTCCTCACGTTTTATCAGAGATTTGTAATAGAGCTAATGGAAGGAACAAATGTTCCATCTCTAGAACATTGTGATTGTCTTCCCCAAATCATCCCATGGCCTTATGAATTAAGGACTTTTAAAATAAGGTTCTTAAAAGAAGAAGCATATTTACTTGGGGTTTAGTAATTAGGTAAGAAATTGCATAGTTCTCTTATTCTCTTTCTTTTATTCCTTAGTCCTAGACAGGGGATTATAGCCTTTTCAGTATATGACACATTGTGGACCTTTCTGTAGGTTAGTAAAGATAGGGCTAACTCATTATTTTTGATAGCTGTGTAGTAGTCCATCCTATTGATTTATTAAGGTCTTTTTTGCCAATCCTCTAGAGTGGCATTTGGGGATTTTTTGCAATTATAAAATTGTTTTCATGTATCACTGTATATTTTCCTGACTATTCTCTTAAGATAAAGTCCTTGAAATAGAATTGTTGGATTAATGAACATAGCCATTTACAATTTTTAAAATATTGTGCCAAATTATTCTCTATAAGGTTGTCATTTTGTACATAGACCAACCACAAATGAAAATGCCAGTTTCCTCCTAACCTTACCAACACTGGGTATTATCATTCTTAAATCTTTGCCAGGTTGAAGTTCTAAAAACATCTTGTTTTACCCTGTAGCTCCTTGTTAACCAATGAAATTGAAAATATTTTATTATGATGTTCATTGGTATTTTATAGCGGTACTATTCATTTCTTAATAATCTGAAAAAATCTTTTTATATTAAACATTTATTTGGCCTTTGTTATATATGTTGCAAACATTTCTTCTAAGTTTTCAGTCTGTGTTTTAATTTTTTTGTTTACTATATGTAAAAATTTTAATGTAATAATTTTGTCTTTTTCTTATTGGCATCTGCTTTTGAATTAGCAGAAAGAATTTCTGTGCTTTAAGATTACTTAAAAAGTCATATGTTTTCACGTAGTAATTATGTGGTTTTACATTTACCATTATTTTTTTTAATTCATTTGAATTCCTTTTCCAAATTCCTAATTTCCACTATTTTGAAATGCCATTTTTCTCATATATTAAAATCTTTAAGAATTTTCGTTAACTAGGTTTTAAATATGGAAAAGGTAGTCCATGTGATCAGGCAAAAAAAAAAAATGCACGTGGTACACAGGATTCACATGAAAGAATCTCTCACCCCTTATTCTCCTTTCCTAGTGTTTCTTGTTCACACATTAAATTTCTACATATACTACATCATACCATTTTATTCTATTCTGTTCATTTGCCTATGTATTCATTTTTTTCATCTATTTTTTAAATTAAAGTCTCCCCTTTATTCTTTTACAGACCTTCCTGGCAGTGTTTCTAATGAATTATTAAGGGGAAGTTAGAGACATTTAGAAGGCACTGTCAGAAACTGGATCCTTGCCTGATTCGTTTTTCTTACATTAATATTTAGTTGGGGAAAGAAAGAACTTAGGTAATTTTTTGTAAGTAAAATAAAAAAAACAATTTTGTTAGTGAAACAAACAAAAAAAAAAGAAGCTTAAACTAGAGTTTGTTATATTTTCAAAACAATTTATCAAGAAGTGTCAGTTACTGGTTGCATCACATAGGGATCATAGTACAATAATGGGTTATGTTGAACCACCTCTTTCTCTAGGTAAATTTAGGCAAAAGACTAGTTCACTGCTACTCGGTTCCAGAGATTTCTTTGATTTGACAACGTACTGCCACTAGGATTTGTAGTAGTAGTCATGGGTTTTCTGCACCAAGCAGTTCTCCAGTTCCCTGCAGACACCAGCTGGGTATCCCATAATTTAATTCCATTCGGACACTAACTACCTGGAGTTAACACAGACCCCACAAGTTAGGGGTCAGTCCAAGACTGGCCCCATTTCAAGATGCCAGTCACAAGTTTGAGTCATCCATACTTCTGACTGTTGGGCTGTATGTAAGTGATTCTCACAACCCCCTCCTCCAGTTTAATAATTTGCTAGAATGGCTCATAGGACTGAGGGAAACACTTCTATTTACTGGTTTGTTATAAAGGACATAGTAAAGGATAGAAATGAATAGCCAGATGAAGAAGAGCATTAGGTGAAGATAGGAAGGGTCCTAAGCGTAAGAGCTTCTGTCCCTGTGGCATTTGCAGTGTGCCACCCCCCTCCCCCCCCCCGACATGTGGATGTGTTCACCAACCTGGAAGCTCTCCAAATCTTACTGTGTAGTGCTTTTAAGGGGGTTCCAATACATAGACATGACTCATTAAATAAATCAGTGGCCATCAGTGATTAATTAAATCTTGCCTCTCTGGGGCTGGGGCCTAAAGTTCCAGCTCAAACTATATGGTAGGTTTTTCGGGCAACCAGCCCCAACCCTAAAGCTATTTAGGGGCCATTCAGGATATGTCTTATTTGCATAAACTCAGATGTGTTTGAAAGAGGTTTATTTTGAATAAAAAAGACTCCTCTCACCCCTATCACTCAGTAAATTCCAAGGGTTTTAGGAGCCTGCAGCAGGAACTGGGGATGAAGACCAAATATATATTTCTTATTATATCACAATATCACAATTGATTTGAAAAATAATATGAATTTGGGGAAATGTGATTGTAGTTACCTCTAGAAGTCTTTAGGACATGCTGCAGAGTCACATAAACTTTGAGTTGAATGGAATCGCTTGTGTGTGTATAAATGTATTGTGCAGATTTTGTTTTTCTAAATAGGCACACAACAAATTCCAAGGCCTAGTAAAACTAAACTCCGAAGTTATAATCATCTGCGTTTGCATTATTCATTGACCTCTTCTTCATCGACTCCATTTCTCCATCACTTAAGGATAGGTTAAAATTTTAGCATTACCATTTTCAAACTATATAACCTGTCTTCACTTGAACAACTAGGTAAGATATTGTGTACTTTAATTTTTTTTAATGTTTATTTTTGAGAGAGAGAGACAGAGCAGGGGAGCAGGGGCAGACAGAGAGGGAGACACAGAACCCAAACGCAGAATCAGAGGCAGGGTCCAGCCTCTGAACTGTCAACACAGAATCCAGTGGGGGGCTCAAACTCACAAACCCTCAGATCTTGACCTGAGCTGAAGTCCAACGCTTATCCGACTGAGCCACCCAAGCACCCTGATATTGTGTACTTAAGAGGACTGTCATGAAGATTAAATTAAATAACATAAATGGAAGAACTTGATACATACATGCCAGTTACTACTCTGTAGAGACCCTACCACTTTCCCTTTCAGTAGTTGGATCAAACTATCTCCAACATCAAGTACCAACTTCTTCAATTTTATTTCAGTAATTATGCACTCTCTTTTCTGTCTTTCTCTACCAGCTCTTCCTCATCACCATTTGAACGTGTTCAATTTCTTGCTTCATAAAAAAAAAAAAAAAAAGGCTACCATCATCCACACTGTCCCCAGCTGGCAGCAGCCGGCCTCTCCCTTCTTTTCATGGCTAGTCATTTTGTAGAATGTTGCTCAACTTGGGCTTGTCTTATGTTTCCTCATGAGTTGATTGAGATCATGCATTTTTAGTAAGGATACTGTAGAAGTGATGTTGTATCCCTCTCAGGGCATTATATTAAAACTTTAGTACGTGAAATTGATACATCTCTTTAGTGGTAATGTTAATTTTGATCACTTGGTTAAGGTGGTAACTACCAGCTTCCTCCACTGTTGCATTATTTTTCCCTTTGTCTCTTTGAGTCTCTACAAATATTCCATTTCTCGTCATACTTTTACCCACTAATTTTACCATCCATTGATGATTCTTGTTTCCAGTAGTTACTGTTATGGGGATTTTCTATCAGTTTTTAATAGTAGAGGTTCTTAACTTGCGGTTTCCGTGGTATACATATTTTGTATCCATATACATATATATTTCGTTCATGCATTTTACTCGGAGAAGAGGTACAGCATTTGTCAGGTTTCCAAGAGGTCTTTAGATAGTATTTTCTTTTTTCATCTATCACTACTTTCTCAACTTTATGGTCACAGCACCTGTATCCATTAGAGCAGATGAAAGGAATTCCTTATGTATTTGGCTTCTGTTTCTGGTCTTTCACTGTAGCTTATTCCACATCTCTCTGAAAAGATTCTGTACATAAGAAACCAAAATATACCTGAGGTGAATAAAAGCAGTATTTGTTGTTGTCTTATGTTGTCTAGACTTTGTCTTCCCTGGCCCACAATTGGGAAACCATTAAATTTTGATATCTGTATTTCTAGTTTTATGTCAGAGAACATGTATTTTCATCTTTATGAAGTTTTTAAAAGTCAGATACAGAATTTAGCCTGTCTTGTAACAAAGGTTGATAAAACTTTTTAAAAGAATATTGCCACAGGTTGTGATAGCTTAATTGTAATTGTTTCTCTTTTATTGCAAGTTATGCTTTCTTGGAGTAAATAGATTCTCATGAAAGAAAGCTTAATTGAGACCTTAGCTGAAACATGAATTTTTATAAGAAGTAGTTTATGTTTTTATTTTTAATTCCAAAAACATTTCTATGGTTTTGTCTTTTATGCAGCTGGCAAAAATGAGATTCTTATATTTTTGTTTTTTAGGAAATACTATATCACTTATATGCATGCATTTTTTTTTAAATAAAGGTATTACCACAAGATGGCTAGTTTGGTAGAAAAGAATTAAAATATATGTGATAATTATAATTCTGAAGGATTATGCATGAATTTATGTTATTTAATGGGATTATCATGTTTAGTCTAATGTAGTTTTCACAAAAGTTTATATTTAAACAAATTTTTTTAATGTTTATTTATTTTTGAGAGACAGAGAGAGACAGAGCAAAAGCAGGGGAGAGGCAGAGAGAGAGGGAGACACAGAATCCGAAGCAGGCTCCAGGCTCCAAGCTGTCAGCACAGGGCCCAATGCAGGGCTTGAACTCACAAACCATGAGATCATGACCTGAGCTGAAGTCGGTGCTTAACCAACGGAGCCAGCCAGGTGCCCCTAAAAGTTTATATTTTTAAATAATACATAAATATCTTACATAAACTAAATTCTACAATACATTGTAAAATTCAACATTTTGTTGCAACAATGCTTGATTAAACAATGTCTGTTTTCTTTTCCACACTTGGAAAGTCAATGCTTTGCTGTTTGAGAAATTTCTTAGGAAATTTCTTGGGGAGCTTGGACTTAGTAGGGAGGAGATCTGAGAGGTAAGGGGGGGCCTGAAGTAGAGAGGTGGTAGAAGGGATGAGTTCAAGAAATATTAAAGAAGATAAATCATCAAGGACATGGTGATAAATTGAATACAGGAGGTAAGATAGAAATCAACGATCCTGGCATGGGTGAATGGTCTTCCCACCTTAAATAGAAAGTATGAGAGGAAGAGCAGATTTGGGGGAAAAGATGATGTGCTCAGTGTTGCACAGGGAAGGCTGAGGTGAGCTTGTGGTTGGGGACATCCATGTGATGGGGGACTGTGGTCGAGCTTGGAGGAGCTCAAGATTAAAGAATCATCTGCATAAAGGTGATTGGAACTTTGTTACTGAGTGAGATTACTCAGGCCAGACCTCATAGAGTAAGAAGAGTTGTGGGTTAAAGATGTGATTCTTGGATTACCTACATGCAATGGACAGGCAGAAAAAGAGAAACAGTTTTGTAAGAGAATGCAGTGGCATGGATGCCGAGGAAGGAGACTTTGAAGGAGAGAGTGAGAACATACATTTAGCACATTAATCCTCTGCCTGTTGTTGAATGAGCAGGAGAAATGTCATTGAGGTTTTCGTCCTCTTTTTCTTAAATCAGATTTTCAAGGGTTTTGACCCAAAAGTAGTTTTTTTCTATTTTGTTCAGGATTTATCAATTAAAGAAAGATACTTTTTTCACATCTTTAGTACGTTTTTGTATTATAGTTTTCCTGTCTCTTACCATTTGGGACCCACTTTATTTCCTATTTTTCTCTATTACTAATTTTTTTAACTTTACATGGAAGACTTACAGGACTATGGTTATAACCAGTCTGACGTAAAACCTGACTCTTTCTGGTTTGGTAAGTTTGTAATGTTGTCAGCATTGAACATTACACTAAAGCTGAATTCATTTTGTTGGTGACTCTGTTTAAAAGCTCACAATCCCTGCGAGTGCTCACCTACCTGATTTGATCCTCACCAGAAGCTTATGGGATAGATACACCAGATTGTAATCTTCATTTATTTGTTCTAGTTAAGGAATTCATTTTCTTGTTTAATTATGTGACTGATTCAAAGACAGCTCCTAGTTGTCTATTTCACCAGGCATATGTCTAAAGTGTTGCAGCTGAAAGAAACCTCAGAGATCATTTCTTCTCATCTCTCCATTTTATTACTAGTGAAACTAGAGAATCACTTGCCTAAGATCACATGGGCAGATAAAGCAAAATCAAGGTCTGGAACCCAGCTTTCCTGATTTCCTGGTCCCTATAACAACGACCACAAGTGTAATTTGCATTACAAGTAAAATTAGGCCATGCTCTGGAATCTTCAATATGCTCATGTTGCTTTTGTTTCTTGGAAATAGTGTGCGGTTCGTGCAGCCACAGAAGGCAGAACTCTCGTTTTGGAAGGCTTGGAAAAGGCGGAGAGGAATGTTCTGCCTGTTTTGAACAACTTGCTGGAAAATAGGGAGATGCAGCTTGAAGATGGACGCTTCCTAATGTCTGCAGAGCGTTACGACAAACTTCTCCAAGTAAGAAAAGAAAACTCTGGCTCCCTTATCTTGGCTATTGAGCTATGGATGGTGCTGTTTGTTGCGAAAGACATGATTGTATCAGAGTGAGGACAGTGTTCAGGTGGCTCATGTCTGTGGTGAATTGCTGCAGTTAACGGTCATGAGTTTGCAGTTTCACAAGGTTCTTCGGTTTGCAGATCATATTAGACGACCTCTCAGATTTTTAGTTTTTTTTTTTTTTTTTTTTTTTTTTTGCCCATGTAATAACTATTTTTTCTTTTTTCCCTCTCCTTTAAATTCTGTCTTCTCTTTTTCCCTCCTTTCCTACCTTCCTTTTCTGTCCTTCAACAACTATGTACTGAAAGTCTAATGGCTTCTAGACAGTGCTGGGAAGACAGAGCTGAATAAAGTGTAGTTCTTGCCCTCCAGAAGCTCAAACTCCAGGAGATATTGCCAGAATTGAATATGATATTTAAAAGATACCTAGATGATCCAAGCTATCCATATCTGATGCCTGGATAATTGTAAGAGCCTCTTAAAAAGCCCCAATTTCATTCTGGCTGCCCCACAGCAGTCAGTGATCACTTTAAAACATGGGACGGATTAGGTCAGACTTCTCTGTTCTAAACCCTCTCCTCGCTATGAAAAAAGTTTTACAATGGAGAATAGGGTCTTGTCTGATCTGGGCTCTTACTGCCTCTTTGGGCTTATCACCTGCTATCCTTTTTTATTCCACTCCAGCTGATAGTATTCTCTTTACTAAAACTTAAACCTGCTGGGTAGGCATTCTCCTAGTGCTTTGCCAGTCACTTTGCTCTTCCAGAATGGTTTTTCTCCAGATATCTGCCTGGCTCACTTCTATACTCCTTCAAGCCTTTGCTCAAATGTTACGTTATTGATGAAGTCTGCTCTCACCTCCTATTTGACATTGCATTGTCCTCTCTGCCCCCATGCTCCCTGACCCTGCTCTATTCATTGCCTTAGTCTTCTGACATCCTACATGATTTACTGACTTGCAATGTTTTAGTTCATTCACTGCCTCCCTCCACTAGATTGCAACTTTCACTAGGACAGGGCTTTTTGTCACTGATGCTATTTCAAGCTCTTAGAACAATGCCTGGCACTTGGTGGATGCTCAGTAACTATTTGTTGAATGAATGGATGGATAAGTGCAATACTTTAAATGCTGTGATGCCAGTTGATACAAAAAGGGCAACAATAAGAGAGTGTGGGGCCCTTTAGAGGCTTTGGAGAAGGGCTTCACGTGACGTCACAAAAGGACAAAAAAGGGCTCATAGAGCCCTTGCTCTAACCGAGAGCTCTGCCTCTGTATTCCATGACTTAGAGTCTCTCTGACACCTGTGCTGTCATGTGTGAAATACATATGTATGCTAATTTTATTGCCCCAAGTTGGCTACAGATTGCTGAAGAGCAGAATCTGTGTCTTATGTTTCTTGTAGATACAGCTAATACAAGCCCAGGACACACTAGGCACTAAATGATATGTGTTGACACCAGAGGGTCTGATTGACCTGCTGCTCCAAGGCTGGCAGGACCGGAAATATCTCTTTCTGATTTCCACTGTGCAAGTCTGTTTTCTCAGAAATCTGTCTTGCTATCCTTTTAGCACTGTTTCTTTACTGTTTATGGGAGTTTCTAGATGCTGTTTTCATTGTGCGGTATAGTTGTCTTGTTTTGTACCTCTATCTGAAGATGGCATCATGCTAATATAATTAGAAGGGGATAATTGAGGATTTAATTGGTAAGAAAAGTTAAATTTATTCATTCATTCATATTGCTGTAGTTAATTTACTAAAAGATGATTCTTTATTTAAATTTATTTTAAATTTTAATTAATATTTTA
Source organism: Panthera leo (assembly GCF_018350215.1). Classification (NCBI taxonomy): domain Eukaryota; kingdom Metazoa; phylum Chordata; class Mammalia; order Carnivora; family Felidae; genus Panthera; species Panthera leo. Next base: position 28,473,092 of record NC_056679.1, read on the forward strand.
CAAATAAAATGACTTCAAATAAATATATTAATTTATATTTATTACTTTTAGAGTAGGTACATATTGGTGTATGCAAGACATTTTCTCTTTAGATACTTTCTAATTATAAAAGAACTATTATTTGCCCCTGTATAGTTATTTGCCATTTTTTTAGTTATTTCCCATTTTTAATAGATTTTTAAAAAAATATTTATTTTTGAGAGAGGGAGAGAGCACAGGAGAAAGCAGGGGAGGGGCAGAGAGATAGAGAATCTCAAGCAGGCTCTGCACTGTGAGTTCAGAGCCCGATGGGGGCTCAAGTTCACAAACCATGACATCATGACCTGAGCCGAAATCAAGAGTCAGACACTTACATGTGCCCCGTTATGTGCACATGTTATTTTTAGTAAATGATTTAGAATTTAGTAAATGCTTTCATATTCAGAAATGGATTTTTTTTAAGTATAGAAGTTACTTCACAATAAAAGTTTGATATATTCTTTGTGTGAGAATTTTTGCAGAGTTATTGAACATTTTACTTTATGTAAGAATTTGAGATACGGGGTCAAGAGGGTTTTAGTATACAAGGAGTGCTTGTTATTATTGAGAAGGATGTATTACATTGTTTTTCCCAATGTAAATATCAGTATAAATACATAGTTTTAATTCATAATTGTCATTTCTATATTTATAGAATCTGTCTCATAGGAATGTCATAGAATATAGGCAAGATCCCTTCACAGAACATCACCACCTTAAGACAATTTCTATGATAAAAGGATTTCAACACCATTTAAGTCCCACTTATTTCTAGCTAGATTCAATGTACTAAATTTGAATGTCTCAAAATGTTAATGGTTTCATAGAGGTGTTTGTAGTAGAATTTTGTTATTATGGAAAAACGGATATAATCAGTCTGTATAAATTTCATTTATATCCAGATTATTATTTTTGGGTAAGTGGAAAATAAAAATATTTAGCTCTCTGAAGATTACACTCTTGGCTTTTCAGATGGTCTAGATCCAGACTCTTGTTTTCTAGCACATGTGACATAGTATCACTGTTAGTCCTGTTAATTAAATGTGGGGTCATACGTTTGGTTATGTTTTAAATTACTTCATGCAATCAAAAAACATTTGTCCTATTATGTTTAAGAGGTAATAAGTCCTCTCATGAGCCTGGATCCAGCATGAGGTGGTAATGAACAGAAGTCAGTGCACACATGCATAATGGTAGAAGCTTGCATAGGATAGAGCGGAGGGGTACAAAAATGGTTCTGATGGAGGGAGGGGTTAGAAAGAGGCCCATTTTAGTGACGATGTTCTTTGTGCTGAGCTTTAAATGACGCTTGTATTTCTGCTGTGCGAAGTGGAAAGGCGTTCCAAGCAAGTGGGGCAGTGTTGGTGAAGTATCATGGTGTGTCTGGAGAGCCACCATTGTGACATGAACTGGAGCACAGGGTTGGGGAAGGCAGGCTAGGGGGTGGCTATGCAGTGGTTGATGAGACTAGGAGATTCGGACATGAATCCAGCCAGGAAGGGCCTTGAGTGTCCATTAAGAGTTTCTACACTGTCATATGGGCTGCATCCCCCGACCCCCTGAAGATATACTGGAAACTGAGGACTTGTCTCTCAGAATGAACATGTACACGTTCTTATAAACTTTATAAGTTCCAACAGCTGAGGACAGTGAAGAGCCATTGATAGGGTCAGGCAGAGAGGGAAGGCATGACATCTAACCGGTGCCTACTGTGGACCAGTTGCTTTCACATACACTGTCAAGTTGAGTTTTTATAATGGCCATAGTAATGCTGGTGATATTATTCCCACTTTATGGATGACAAAGCTGAGGGTCAGAGGGTATAATAAAATGCTCTTGGTCACTTCACTAGAGTTTATGCTGAGCGCTAGAGCCAGGATTTATCACTCCAAACCCTGTGCTATTTCCATTCTCAACTCCAAAATATGCTAGTTGCTGGACAATGGGGAGTTATAGAATTCCTTTGAACATCAGTTTGCTCATCCATAAAAAGGAATTAAGTGTTTATTTGCATTCTGATAAAAATTAAATGAGTAAAATTCTTTGAAAGTACTTACCGTGTAGTGAGTTTTCAGCACATGTTGGTTGTTATTATTAATATGCTTTGGCAGAAATGTACCCATACATGTAGTTGTCTATTTGAGGTCCACGGGGCAGTCTCTTCTCTGCCAGTAAGCGGTAAGTCTGTCTAGGACTACCTTTTTACATTCTCTAGTCTGAACCAGTATATTTTCTGACTCTCCTCACTCAGTTTCTCTGTGTTAATGACTACAGCTTGAAGGTCTGACCCACATTTTTCTTTGTTCCTTGATGTGTTAGCTACTTGTCTGTTCAACACCAGTTTTCATGTCATGAGCCTTCCCTGGCACCCTTCTCCTGATTTGACTTTGTTTCCTTCCTTGATGGTTTGGTCTTGAGGTTGTTCTCAGATACACTTTACTCAGCAGTCAGGGCCTAAATTCCGCAGCTGGGCAGCTCTTGCAGTTGTAATCTGCATCATTGGTGCTGTGAGTTTTGATCTCTTTCTTTTAGGATCATACCAAAACAGAGTTGGATGCTTGGAAGCTTGTTCGAGTTAGTGAAAACTTCCGAGTCATTGCCTTGGGTTTGCCAGTGCCTAAGTACTCTGGGAATCCCTTAGACCCCCCGCTCCGTTCTCGATTTCAGGCCAGAGATATTTATTATCTACCCTTTAAGGTAAGTACAAACAAGAATAATTTATTTTTTAAACAGTTTGTCTATTTGTATTTGGTTACTATAAAAATGTTACTAGGTTTGTATGTCCCTCTCAGTAGTTAATGGAGAGAAAAGGATATGGGGTAAAGAAAATCTCTGGAAATTCAGAAGAAAAATTATTGGGGCATTACTTATCTGATGGGCTTAAAAAGGCTAATTTTTAGAAAATGATGTGTATCAAACAATGTTTTTTTTTTGCTATTACTTACATAGTGTCTGCTTAATTAAAAGTATGAAGTGTGTCTATAAAATTTGCTTTTGATTTGTTACATTCCTTATTGATTTGGTATGTTTCTGTGTTATTTTAGGACCAACTTAAACTGTTATATTCAGTTGGAGCCAATGTTTCTGCTGAGAAGTAAGTATTTCTGCTACATACACACACACACACACACACACACACACACACACGCACACACTTTTATATAAATATCTGGACACTTAACATTGAATTTGTTTATTTGTTTTGCACATTGATTAATTCATCCATTCAACAACTATGCTTTGAAGAATTTTTTAGTAACTGTGGTAAGTGCTGATGATAAAGTTAATAAGACATGATCTTTGGAGACAAGAAACTCAAGATCTAGTAGAGTTTAAAGATATGAGAATACATTAGTTTAGCATTATATAGTAAGGGCCATAATTTCAAAAAGGCATTGGCATTTGAGAAGCATCCTAAAGAATGAGTAGGCTTTTGCCATATAAAGAATGGAATTAACGAATCCTAAGAAATTATTTTTAAAGCATGGGATATGAGAGTGTATGCCTTGTTCTTGCGGCTATAAAAAACTCCTGGTGGCTGGGGTTCAGGTTTGGATTGAGAAGGGAGGGAGGTGAGGCTGGCAGGATAAATTTGGGCCAGGTTGTGAAAAACCTCACATGTTGTGATAGATTTAAGAAATATGTCTGTGTATCTAGTCAGCCTCTGAGTTTTAAACAGAATATTATAATATGAAGCTGTTGTTTCTTAAGAATTTAATAGTAAACGTCAGGGTGCCTGGGTGGCTCAGTCAATTAAGCGTCTGACTGGCTCAGGTCATGATCTCACAGTTTGTGGGTTCGAGCCTCATGTTAGGCTCTGTGTCGACAACTCAGAGCCTGGAGCCTTCTTTGGATTTTGTGTCTCCCTCTCTCTGCTCTTCCCCCACTCATGCTCTGTCTCTCTCTCCTTCAAAAATAAGTAAGCATTAAAAATTTTTTTTAAAAAAGAATTTAATAGTAAATGTCATTTTGTATCAATTAAGATGCCTCAGCTATTTTATGTTTAACAAGTGAATGCATTTTATGCATTAAAACTATTAGAATAGCATTTAACATTACTTAATTTTTTCCCCTAGAATCTCTCAGCTCTTGTCCTTTGCCACCACTCTCTGTTCCCAAGAATCTTCTACTCTCGGACTTCCAGATTTTCCTTTAGATAGTTTACCAGCTGCAGTTCAAATCCTGGTATGTATAAAATAAATTAATGACTTGTATACCCAAATGTGGCAAAGAGAACTTAAAAGTTAATCCTTGGGGATTCATCATTTCAGTTTGCCTTGTCATATTCCTCTAAAAATATTACAAGACCTGAGATTCGCCGACCCATGCCGTGCAGTATACTGTACGGAGACCAGCAATGTGTTGTGAGCCCTTACTGAGCTCATAGCCTAGGAGGGAGGTAGGTAGACATGCAGTTCAGGTAAAAACTCCACAGAGAGAAGGATGACTCAGCCTGGAGAGGCCTGAGGAGCCTGCAGAGGCGGCCTGCAGCCTGAGGCAGGGAGCTGGGGCTTTCGCACTCAGGCACCAGCAGTCATTGGTCAGTGGGTCATCACAAGGGACACAAATTTCCAGGCACTAGCTGCTTTCTTGGCTGTGAGCAAAGCTGGCTTTGGGAGTTCAAAAGTAGTCTTCTTTAAAAGCCCTGCAGCAGCTAGCTGTTGAAAGGGAAAGGTGGGAGGCTCAGAAAAGATAAAAACAGATCCGAGGTGTTTGGTAGAGTGTAAACATTGTCCACTACAGTTTAACAAAGGTTGTGACGGTCATGTCAGGATTGGTGGAAATGCCCTCCAGGCAGAGGGAACAGCATGCACAGAGGTGTTGAATCACAAACGGGCTTGGTATGTTTGAAGAATGATAAATTGTATCGTTAGAGCAAGCGTGTAGGGTGAAGAGAGAGGTGAGAACTTTATCGTGAAGTGTTTTGCATGGTGAGTGAAGTTGTCTGGATTTCATGGTGTGGAGGAAGTGGCCTGTTAGATATTACTAAGTAGGTGAAGCGTGGAGTAATCAGTTCTATGTTGGAGGAAGATACCTCTGTGGGCAGGGAGGAGGGACGGGGAGAGCCTGGTTGCATACGGACCAAATAGGAAACTGTTGTAACAGTCAGTGAGAGACTGTGCTAAGGAGAGCGTAATCCCAGGTAGTACGGATACTGCCGAGACAAGAGACTTATTTTTAAACTTTTGTTCCTATTCATTTAGGTTTCCTGAGACTCAGTGAGTTAGGTTTCACAGGTATTGTTCGCACTGTCCTCTGTGTTTAGAACAGCTTTTCTCTTCCTTTTTATCACATCTGCTTTTTGTTCTTTTTGTTTTTGCTTGGAACATTTTACTTTGATAGTTCTCAAATCTAAAAATAAAAGTTCAAAAACAGTAAAATGAACATCTATAACCCCTTCAAGTAGAATCACCAATTTTTAACATATTGCCACATTTGTTTGCTCTCTCTCTCTCTCTCTTTTCCGAACCATTTGAAAGTAAATTGTGATCAGTATTTTTATATACTTTAGTATGCAACTTGGAAAAAGTCGTAAGACCTTCTTCTGCATAACCAGAACCATTATCACACCCTTCAGTATGTTGACAGAAATGCTATAATATCATCTACAGGACAACCTATGCTGAAATTTCTCTAATTGTCCCTGTTGGGAAAGCAGTTTAACTTGGAGAAAACTTTTGAGAATAATAAACACTTTCTAACTTTGTAGTTATAACTATGAAACTAAGTAAATGTGGATGTGATTAACTCAGATTAGGAATAGCGGCGCCTGGGTGGCTCAGTCGGTTATGCATCCGACTTCAGCTCAGGTCATGATCTCACTGCTTGTGGGTTCAAGCCCCGTGTCAGGCTCTGTGCTGACAGCTCAGAGCCTGGAGCCTGCTTCAGATTCTGTCTCTCTTTCTCTCTTCCCCTCCCCACCCATACACTCTGTCTCTTTCAAAACTAAATAAACATTAAAAAACAAGGAATACAAGTGAAGAGCGTACTTTGGGATGAATAGGGTAGGGAAACATGTTCAGACATGTAGTTTCAGGCATGTTGAATGGAGGTCAATGGGATATCTAAAGGGTCACATTTGGGCAATTGAGAATTCGAGTCTATAGCTCAGGACCAGATACTGAGACATGGGAGCCATTAACAGATAGATGGTAGCTGAAAGATGGGGGTGGGTAGGCTTACCCAGTGAAAGGGTGTGGAACAGGAAAAGAAGAGGGAGTAATGAATATTTTTTGTGGACTTGTGGAAAATATGAGAAACCTCTTGGTTATTTTTTATAATCATATATACATTTTGGATATGTCATATATGTCAAATATGCATTTCAGATAAATTTTTTGTGATTATTTTGGATGTTCTTCACGCCTGTGTATTTTTGCTCCTAAATAGGATTCCTTTCCTATGATGTCAATCAAACATGCAATCCAGTGGCTTTATCCATACACTATCTTACTAGGACATGAAGGGAAAATGGCTGTGGAAGGTGTTTTAAAAGTAAGTATCTGCTTTACTTTTCTTTCTTTTTCCATTTCTCTTCTTGTCCCTTCTTTTCCTTTCTTCCATTTCTCTCTTCCTCCTCTTTCCTTCTTTTTCTCTTTCTGTCTTTCCCATGCCTTCCCTTACTTTTCCTTCCCTTTTTCTTCTAGTCCTGGAGCCACTGGCATGCCAGTGACAGGGAAGCAAGTACAGAGGTGGCTGCTGTGGTTGGGAGACTGGTTATATTGAAAAAATGAGTAAATCAATTGAGAAAATGAGTGAATAAATTGAGGATTATAAGAGCTATGTTTCTTACCATTGGGAAAGGAATTTATAAGCATAGAAAGGGAGAAGAAAAGAAAGACCCCTGAGGTGTTAGATTGGAATTGGAGGCATCAGTATGAACTCATGTTTTTTTTTTAAATATTTTAATATATATAAGCAGAGTAATAGATATAGATACTGTGTATGTATGAATATACAGACACATATTTTCTAGCTCTGTCCCCTTAAGAGGGCCTGAAAACTATGACATTCCAGTGGCAATGATCATACCAAGTGCCAAGACATTGGTTTCTAAATACCACACTTCCTAAAAGGAATCAGGATTCCTAGAAAGTAGTGCTGGTTCAAGGCTCAACACAGGGAAAGTACATGATGAACCTGGATCATCTTATTGTGCCCAAAAGTAAGGAAATGTTTAACAAATGATGTTGACATACCAAAGTGACAGAGGAGCCAGCTTGAGGTGGCCCCCATTGGCCAAAATGTGGGACAATTTTAGCATGAAAATAAACAAAGATAGCAATTGTTTATAAACCATTAAACAAAATAGGAATCCCTGAGTTCATATTGATACAAATGAGTAAATAAAGGGGGAGAAGAAAAATCTCTTCTTAATATAGAACACCTATGAATAAATGCAGAAAAGTCACCATTTGGCAGCCACCAGTGTGGAAGTTGATTTAGGTAGGAGTCATCAAAGGTTTTAAAACTGGTGGGTGGAGGGTCTATGAAGAATAGGATATTGATGTAATCTAAGAATATCTCCTACCAAAATACTCACTTGACTACAAAACAAAAAAATGGCATTTTTATAGTAAATACCAACTTGACCAGGTAGGACAAATCGACATTATGTGTCTCTTGACTGTTGAGCTGAGAAGGGCTCAGCCTCATTTCAGGATATTCTGGATAAGAATTCACTGCATGAATTTGGCCATGAGAAAGTATTGTATAGACCTAGGTTGAGGGCCCTCTTACATAATGAGAGGCCTGTATTCTTTAGAATTGTCCCGTTCATAAAAGAAAAAGAAAAACTGAAAGACTGCTTTAGATTGAAAGAGACTAAAGAGATATGACATGTGATCCTGTGTTGGATCCCGGACTAGATAGGAAAACATGACATTGTTAGCACATTTGGTTAAAGTTGATATGGTCTGTGGATTGAATGACAGTGTTCTATTAAAATGATTTCCTGATTTGGAAGCTTATGTGGTGAATATGTTGGCCACAATTCTTGTTTTAGCAAATATGAACTAGAATATTCAGGGATGATGGAGCATCATATCTGTGGCTTGCCCTTAAATGGTTCAGAAAAAGACCAATTATAATGGGTGTGTTAGGGATGCTGGCGGCAAGAGGGAGGTAATAAATATGCTAAAATGGTAATCTTTGAAAAATCTGAGTGAAGGCAAAATAGAAGTTCTTTCTACAACTGTCCTGTAACTTTCCTGTAAGTTTGAAATTATTTCAAGATAAAAAATTTTACAAAGTGAATATTCATTATAACTCATTTCAAAATAAAAAAAAATTAAACGAATATAACACTTAAAATTTATCTGCCTGTAACTTAAATTATTAACTTGAAAAGTAAGGACTTCATATAAAACTATGGAAATTGCTTGTAGACCTATCATTTAAATTGATGAAGTTCTTATTTTTGTCAGAGTGGTTCATAATATATGGAGTTGATTTTCTTTCAAAATACAGATGCCATAATTTCCTCATTGTATAGTTAATGGTAGTGTTTTCTAAAGGGCCAATCACAATATATATCTTATGACTATATATTTAAATGGGTTTAACTCCTGGCAGGAATTTATTGACTTACCCAAATTGCTTTTTACAACAGACAGTTTTTGTTTTTCTTTTGCAGTTTGGCTCAAAGAGCAGATTTCTAAGGAGTAGGTAGAATGTGAACACTAAGCTGTTGGCTCTGTGTATAGGCCCTTCGTTTCCTGGAGGCCAGGAGTTTACAACCTTACACAAATGGAGTGGTATTTGTTTCTCCCTTATTCCAATATCTACAAGGGGAGTACAGAAAGAGGTATTCTTTATGCAGCTACTAATAGTGAGAAGAACTCGGAAGTAGATGCTAGGTACTTCAGCAGGTGTTTCCCACATACCAGCTAGCCAAAGAAACATTATTTTCATTTATTGGTGATGTCAATAATGATAACAATAATAGTAACAATAAAAAAATAAAACTAATGAAAAGTTCTTCCCCATAGATGCTGAGAAGTATCATTGGGGATAGAATCTAAATGAAAAGCATAAAGAAGCAAGGAGAAAATATAACCATATAGTTCACTTTAAGTTTATTCTAGACATTGACAAAAAGAACTAGAATTCGTCTTTGATTTAATCAACATCTGAACTAAGTTGGCATTGGTCATTGAATAGAGCACCTAGTGTTGATGAAAAAGGCTGTAATTCCAGATGTGCTCCCTCATTGCCCCTCAGCACAATGCCCAATGCCTGGAGAACAATGGTAGGTAGATAGGGATGAAGAAGATGTCATGGGAAGGGCTGATAAAATGAAGCAAAGTAAACTTTTTCATGACAGAGCTGAGAGAAGATATTCAGTGCCTAGAAAAGTCAGTTATGAACCAAGGCCTTTATTTTTATAAAGAAGCCACTTCGATGTGCTTCTGAGGTCTTATTTAAAAAACTAGTCACACAAATTAGACTTCCAGTGATGATAGTGGAGTAGGAAGATCCTAAGCCCACTTTGTCCCACAGATACAACTAGATAACACCCACATTCGTGTAAGTAACCCAGAAAACACCCAAAGACTGGGAGAACACACTATCCACAGTTAAATGAAGAGAAGAGAGCACATTGAAGTGAATAGGAAGGGTGAAGATGTGGTCGGGAGCTAAATGGCGGGACTGTCTGTGGAACAGAGGGATGTCTTGGGCACAAAAGAGGGGAAAAGAGCAGACCCTCACACCAGGCATCCCAGGCATGGGAGACCAGCAAAGGGAAGATGAATCTCCATAACATTTGGCTTTGAAAACTAGAGGGGCTGAATTTTGCAAGTTCTTATAATTAGCAGGGCTTACCATGTGGAACTTTGAAAATCTGTGGGCTCAGCTCTGGGAGGGTGATAGGAATCTAAGTCCCCACCATTGTAGAAACAGCATGACAAATAGCCCCACAGAGATACAGCATAGAAACAGCAGTTTGGAAAATGCTGGGGTATATGGGAGGATTTGTTTGCCAATTTCAGAGCACATGCTGGAGGGGTAGGGATCTTTGGGAGACTTCCTCAAGAACAAAAGAGCTGGCAAATACCATTTTCTTCCCCCACCCTCCCAGCCTAGATACATGGCCATCTTTAAGAACCAGCACAGCACCAACATGCCCTGCCTAACTTGCTAAGAGTGCACCCAGGTCCTGCATTCTGCGGACACAACCCCTGCAGTGCATCCTTGGCCAGAGCACACCCAGAGTGGTGCCACAGGATGGCAGTGTGCATGCAGTCCCAACTGTGAGCACCACTCCAAAGTGACTCTTGCCCCAGAGAGAGGAGAAGATAATCGCACACACTAGTCCAACTGCAGTCCCAGTCATGGTCTGGAGGCAGACATCTGGTTGATTGCGGACTCTGCCCACCGACAAAAGCTTCTCAAGGGACAACACAGGGAAAGCACTCTGCAGTTTGGTGCCACTGCATCTCTGGCAAATCCCTGGTCTGACTCAAATCAAGCCCAAGGCAGCCTCAGGCTGGCTCACTAACAACACAGGGATCCAACCCTGCCCACAAGGCAAAAAGACACATTGCAAATGACTGGATTGAAGGCAAAAGTAAAAGTGGCTCAGCCAAAACAGTAGGGTGCACACAACACACATAGGAGACACCTGAAGTGCCAGGTCTTGGTAAATAGGGGACATTGCACTGCAGAGCACTATAGATCTTCTTCATAAGTCCACTACTTTCAAGAGTAGGAGATGTAGCTGAGTTTCTTGACACGTGAAAACAGACACAAAGAGTTAGACAAAATGAGTAGACAGAGGAATATGTCCCAAATGAACAAACAGGACAAAATCACAGCAAGAAAGGTAAATAAAATGAAAATAAGTAATATGCCTGATAGAGAATTTAAAGTAATGTTCATAAAGATGGTCACAGGACTTGAGAAAAGAGTGGACGACATCAGTGAGACCCTTACCAAAGAGATAGAAAACAAACAAAAAACAATCAGATGAAGAACTCAATAACTGAAATTAAAAATACAGTAGGTAGAATAAATAGTAGATTAGAGAAGAAGAATGATCAGTGACCTGGAGGACAGAGTACTGGAAGACAATAACACTGAACAGGAGAAAGAGAAAAACATAATAGAAATGAAAATAGACTTAGGGAAATCAGCAACACCATCAAGCATAATAACATTTGCAACATAAGAAAGAAAGAAAGAAAGAAAGAAAGAAAGAAAGAAAGAAAGAAAGAAAGAAAGAAAGAGAAAGAAAGAAGAAAGGAAGAAAGGGAAGAAAAGGAAGAAAGAAAGAAAGAAAGAAAGAAAAAATGAAAGAAAGGATGAAAGAAAGAAAGAAGGAAAGAAAGCAAAGGGTCAAAATTTATTTGAAGAAATAATAGCTGAAAACTTCTTGAATCTGTGGAAGGAAATAGAAATTCAGATCCAGTAAGCACAGAGAGCCCCCAATAATACATTAAAAAAAATTATTCACCACGATCAAGTGGGATTTATTCCTGGGATGCAAGATGGTTCAATATTTACAAATCAGTCAACATGATACCTCACATCAATAAGAGAAAGGATAAAAAACATATGATCATTTCAATAGATACAGGAAAAGCATTTGACAAAGTGCAACTTCCATTCATGAGAAAAACTCTCAACAAAATAGGCTTAGAGGGAACATACCTGAACGTATTAAAGGCCATATCTGAAAAACCCACAGCTAACAATCATATTAAGTGGTGAAAAACTGAGAGCTTTTCTTCTAAGATCAGGAATACAACAACGATGTCCACTCTTGCCACTTTTATTCAACGTAGTGCTGGAAATCCTAACCACAGCAATCAGACAAGAATTGGTAAGGAAGAAGTAAGACTTTCACTATTTGCAAATGACATATAAAGAACACCCTAACGACCCCACCAAAAAACTACTAGAACTAATAAATGAATTCAGTAAACTCACAGGATACAAAATCAATATACAGAAATCCTTTACATGTCTTTAAGACTTAAGAGCAGAAATAGAAATTAAGAAAACAATCCCATTTATAATTGCACCCCAAATCATAAAATACCTAGGAATAAACTTAACCAAGGAGGCAAAAGACCTGTACTCCGAAAACTATAAAACACTGATGAAAGAAATTGAAGATGACACAAACAAATGGAAAACATTCCATGTTCATGGATTAGGAGACCAAATATTGTTGAAATGTTCATACTACTCAAGCAATCTATAGATTTAATGCAATTTCTATCAAAATATAAACAGTATTTTTCACAGAACTAGAACAAACAATCCTAAAATTTGTATGGAACCACAAATAGCCAAAGCAGTCTTGAAAAAGAACAAAACTGGGATCACAATCCCAGATTTCAAGATATACTACAAGGCCATAGTAATCAAAACAGTATGCTACTGGCACAGAAATAAACACATAGATCAATAGAATAAAATAGCCCAGAAATAAACCCACAATTATATGATCAACTCATATTTGACAAAGGAGGCAAGAATATGGAATGGGGAAAAGACAGTCTCTTCAACAAATGGTGTTGGGAAAACTGGACAGCTTGTACATGCAAAAGTATGAAACTGGATCACTTTCTTGTATCATATACCAAAATAAACTCAGAGTAGATTAAGGACCTAAATGTGAGATCTGAACCATAAAAATCTTAGAGATCATAGTCAGTAATTTCTCTGACATCAGCCATAACAACATTTTTCTGATATTATCTCCTGAGGCAAGGGAAACAAAAGCAAAAATAAACTATTGGGAACACATCAAAATAAAAAGTTTCTGCACAGCAAAGGAAATAATCAAGAAGAAAACTAAAAGACAAGTTACTTAATGGTAGAAGATATTTACAAAATGCATATTCAATAAAGAGTATCCAAGATAAAGAACTTACACAACTCAAAACCAAAAACACAAATAATGAATTAAAAAATGACCAGAAGACATGAATAGGTATTTCTGCAAAGAAGACATACACACATGGTCGACGGAAGTATGAAAAGAAATGCAGCATCATTCATCATCAGAGATATGCAAATCAAAACCACAATGAGATATCACCTCAGACCTATGAACATGGCTAAAATCAAATACAAGAAACAACAAGTGTTAGTGAGGATGTAGAGAAAAAGGAACACTTGTGCAGTGTTGGTGGGAATGCAAACTGGTGTAGTTATATATACACAATGGAATATTCAGCCATAAATAAGAATGAAATCTTGCCATTTGCAGCAACGTGGATGAAGTTAGGGAGTGTAATGCTAAGGGAAATAAGTCAGAGAAAGACATATACCATATGATTTCACTCATATGTGGAATTTAAGAAACAAAACAAATGAACAAAGGAAAAAAAAAAGACTAACCAAAAAACATACTCTTAACTATATGGCACAAACTGATGATTACCAGAGGGAGATGGGTGAAATAGGTGAAGGGGATTAAGGGCACACTGAATAATGTGTAGAATTGTTGAATCATTGTATTGTACACCTGAAACTAATGTAACATTGTATGTTAACTGTACTGGAATTAAAAAAGCAAAACAAAACAACTAGTACAAATGAGTTAAAGTTATAGAATACCTTTAAGGAATTGAGTTTTTTAAAGAAAGTAGCTAGTATTGCAGTGTTTTGTTTGGCCTTTATTTTGCCCTTTATGATACAGGGGAACATAGAAAAATGATTGAAGGACTGTATTACAGACAGGAAATAATTTAAATTTCAGAGTCTAAAAAATTGAAAAAGGAATGGTATTACTTAGATAAGATTAGAAAAAGTGGTTATCTTTTCTTACGTGTGTGAAGAGCTAGTTAAGGAATAGTTAACTTCTTTTTCTAACTCCTCAGTAGATAAATAAGGGTGGGTGGGGACCTTAAATTCATTCATCTGAACCTAAAGAAAAACTTTCTTTTTGTAAGATCATTGTGATACATACAACCAGATTAGAGTGTTAAATTGTTCTCTTTAAAAATGGTGACAGTCTAGTGATTGGTATAATTTTTTTGTAATCTGTTCTAGGACAGTCCATGTGGTTCATTTGTTATTCTAAGTGTCTCTATTTTCTCAAGCTAATGTTCACAGATGGACAAAATTTTATGTATCCTCAAATGATTTTGAATTAAGAGAGGTGAAATTGAAGGCAATATTGTCGAATGGGAAAAAATATTGAATGAGGGAATAGCAATATCTATTGTAATTGCAAACCAGGAAGATACATATATATGTATAATAACTTTTCCTTGAGAAATAAATCAACCTCTCAGGTCCCTGGGTGGCTCAGTGAGTTAAGCATCTGACTCTTGATTTTGGCTCAGGTCATGATCTCACTGTGAGTTTGAGTCTCGCCTCAAGCTCTGCACTGACAGCGCGGACCCTACTTGGTATTCTTTCTCTCTCTCCTTCTCTCTCTCTCTGCCCCTCCTGTGCTCCTGTACTTTCTCTCTCTCCCTCTCTCTCTTCTCTCCCAAATACATAAGTAAACATAAACAAAAATTTTTAATTAAAAGCAATAACTTCTGACCTACATTGTCATAGAAATTCATAGATATTTGCGTATGAATTAGATATCTGTTTGAATTTTAGTCTAATCCCTTAATTAGACTATTTTAAGGAAAAGTTATTACTCACTGAAAAATGCAGTAAGCTAAAATTCAGAACACCTTTGTTTCCCAAAACAAGCAATAAAAACGGTTAAAATGTCTTTCATTCCTAAGATGGTACTTGTCGTATGATCTTGGTACTCTAAAAACATGTTTCTGTGGTCATATATTACTTCTAGCTTTTAGTTAAGGATGTCTTAAAGAAAATACTCTCACTCTGAATCTGCTCTACTTTGAGAATAGTACGCTTTTGTTACAGGATAGTGACAAGTACATTTGGTCTCCTAGTAGCATGTCTTGGCTCTCTGTTCTTCTTAGGTAGGACCAGTTGGGTCTGTCTAGTACACTTGAAAACATGGATGTGGATCTGGAGCTATTTTGATATTAGAGATAAACACTTGGGAGCTAGTAATAAATATATGGGTGTTAGTTGAATTGATCACGTAAATGAAAGAACTGAAGAGGAGTGTATATGGTGAGAAGTATTGTCTGAAGACTAAACCCTGCAAGAACCAACATTTAAGGATTGGACAGCACACAGAGAACCTTCAAATTAGAGAAAGAGTAGTCAGAGCATGCAAATGGTTCGTAGTCTGAAACTGGATGAGATTACTTAAAAAGTGAACACCAAGCAAACATATAAAAGATCCACTCCTGAAGTACCCTGATGGGCACTGGTCAGGTAATTGAAGAAGAACCTGCAGAAAAGACTGAGAAGAAGGGAACAGTAAAATAGGAGGAAAACGAATTTATTTATTTAGTTAATTTGGTGAGTAGGGTATTATTGGTGAACTTAACGGGAACAAAATGTTAGTGGAGTGGGGGGAATGTAAGCCAAAAATCAGTCAGCTGACTGGTAAATCAGAGATGAGAAAGCAGAAACAGTGATTATATACTACTTGTAAAATAAGTGTGATGGTGAGAAGCGAAAAGATAGTGTTCACTCAAGGATTATGTAGAATCAAGAAATGACTTTATTTGTTTCTTGAAATGGGAAGACAAACATCTTCATAGGAAGAGGGGATGAAATCTGTGGAATACATGGAGAATATTTATGGATACAGCCTGAGAGAGGCAGGAAAGGACATTTCCAGAGCGCCATTCTGCCTTGGTTTGGAATGATGGAAGACCATATTTTTCCACCCTGCAGCTGAGGTGATGGAATTATCATTAACCGAGATGGAGAAAGCAGACTTCCAGTGGCTTTCCACTCACTCATAATTAAAGCAGAAGTCCTTTCTACTGAGACACTGGGAAAAGAAGTGAGGATTGATGAAAATATAGAGGATTTTGAGGACTAGGGGGAAAGAATTTTGTGTGTTCATTTAACAAACCTCTGTTGACCGCCGACTGTGCCCCATGTATGATTCTAGATTCTGGAGATTTGGAGTGAGCCAAATAGATACATTATGATATTATCCTAATGGGGTTTATTTTCAAGCAAAGAATGGAGGAGTACGTGCATGAAGGCTCTGTTGTGGGTGGAGGAGGCAGCTAGATGACCAGCTGAGATAGGAATGCATTGGTTCAGAGGACCCCTAAGGAGAGTGATGTTTGTTGGCATTGGTTGCTGATTGGCACTGGAAAGAGAGCCCAGCAGAGACTGGGGGCTGCCTACTTTTTTGGTAGTTAGGAAGTATGGTACGGAGACTTTCTTTCTTAGTTCTTCAGAGCCTAGAAAAAGGTATGAGGAAAATGAATAGCTTAGAGGGACAGGACTGAGAATAGTGAGGGTGAATATGGAGGCCTTGCAGGCCAACACGTAATTAACATTTTCTTTTATTACATTATATTTCACAGTTCAAATAATGCAATCCCAAAGAAAGTATATTAAAAAAAAAACATTAGTATTGTTTAATTGAAATTCAAGAATCAACAGGAACTACTCATTAATGTAAAATGGTGAGGCAAATAAACTTTGATTTTCTACTTCTTGCTAACATATGGTCTATGAGAATTATATATGTATTTTGTTTCTTATTTACCTTTTTGGTTAACAGTTCTTTAAACTTCCCATGCCAGCAGATGGTAATTCATCTTGCAACTTGAGTTCTTTTATTTAGGGTGTTCATAGGGTCTTCTAGCCTACTAGGTTGATTCTATTGATATATTTTAGCTTGAATTATTTAAAATGACATAACCAGTTATAGCAAGAGGTTTGAGGCATTAGTATTCATTTCTGGAATATAATTGCTCTGCAGTCAATCCTGTATCAGGTTAGACTGACGTTATTATAGCTGGAGTTAAAAGCATACCTTTAAGCTAATACATTTGTTTTCTTAGAATTTAACGACTCTAGATTCTAAATTCTAAAGAACTTAATTTAATTCTAAGGCTTACTCCTTTCCTGTTGAACTTCCCTTAAAATACAGTGTAGCATTTTTTTTTGCATGAAATTAAAGTGTCAATAATTGTTATTTGTCTACAACATAGAAGCAGCTCCTACCAAATTATGTAATACTATGGGACTTTGCATGTATAAAATGCATAAAACATAAAACATATTTTTAAATGATAGCACAAAGAGACAGTTTTTCTTAGGTTTGAGGAATGGAGTAAGTGAGTGTCTTAAGTACTTAGGACACCAAAAAGACTTGAATTGGGTTCCTATGCTTAGAACATTGAGTTTGAAAATGATTTTCTTCCCCCAAATCTATTTTCTGGAGTTGTGGCATTCTGTTGAATAAGCAGCGATCTGCCCTTGCATTGAGGTTCAACTCTTTCACAATAGTGATAATGTTCTAAAACTGTGGTAGGATTTTGAGGGGTTAGTTTCTGTCTGTTTATACTGAAAATGAATTAAGCTTTTCATATTGAACATGCTGCTAATCTAGGGCATAGGATTTAATTAATTTTCTATTAGTATTCTCATTTTCCATATACTTGTTTGTGTTCTTTGTGTGCATTTTTATATAACCAGCTGGTATGAGGTGTGTAAACAAGTGTTAGAACATTGATAATTGTTCTCTATGGAGAAAGAATCAATGGTCTTAGTCTTTATACTCAGTTTGACAAGTACTGAGAACCTACACCATAGAAGGCACTGTGCCAGATACTGTGGAAATATCTGTGATTGTTGTCATATATTGTAATCAGTTAAGCTAATCACACAAGCCAACAGCAGAATGGTGTCCAGGAAGTTTGGTTTCATGAATTTCAGGCAACATCAACATCAGTTGATTTAAGAAATCAACCAAAGTAAGTTTTATTTAACTTTAACATGCTGTCGAGAGTCTCATCATCCTTTCCTGGAAACTGGAACTTTTGATCAGCAAGAAATGGAGGCTGTGAACTTCTAGCAGTTCAGGAATTAAGTGACTTCATTACTTGTCATTGAGTAAATCTTAGGAGCGATTTGCATATCACCTTTAGTAATTGGCTTAAGTAGAATGACTTTTGTAAAAATAGGAAAAATTCTCATTAATTTTTTACCTCTACTTTTTAATATAGAGTTTCAGTTCTAATTAAGATGAATCTTCCAGATATCCAACATTAATACTAAAATAAAAAGTAAAGGGGCACCTGGGTGGCTCAGTCGGTTGAGCGTCCAACTTAGGGCTCAGGTCATGATCTCATGCTCATGGGTTCACGCCCTGCATTGGGCTCTGTGCTGACAGCTAAGGGCCTGGAACCTGCTTCGGATTCTGTGTCTCTCTCTCTCTCTACCCCTCTGTTCATGCTCTGTCTCTCTCTGTCTCAAAAATAAATAAACATTAAAAAAAATTAATACTAAAATAAAAAGTAAATTACATGATTTTCTTGTAATTTTGCAGCGCTTTGAACTCCAAGATTCAGGAAGCCCTGTGCTTCCTAAAGAGGTTGTGAGAGTGGAGAGGCTGACTGAAAGCCATTCCCCCCAAGCTTCTGTGACTGTCCGGATTGCAGAAAAAGAAGTGACCATTCAGGTAATGGATAAAGTTTATACTTTCTGAGATGTGCTTTGTTCTGCCCATTTATGATCCCCTTTTAAATCTTCTTTGGCTCTATAGTGTCACATCTGTATATCTGTATCTGTATTTATCCATGTATCCACAGTCATGTATGTTTGTAAACTGGAAAAGTTCAGGAGAAACATAAGCGTAGTTTCTCATAAAAAACTAAAGTTGATCTCTGGGAAAATCAAATGAAGTACCGAATAAAGTATTTTGTATTCTGAGTCCTTGATAAGAAATAGTGTTTTCAAACATATTTTAGCGGCTGTGGAACACTCTTTTCAAATAAAATCTTTTGTAATCACATGCAACAGTTAAAAGAGGAGCTGTTCTGGTTGGAGAGGTTTTAGAAAAGGGAAGGATATTTGGTCACAGGGCTCTATATGCTTGCTCTGCCTCCCTTTCTTCCAACCCTTTGAGAGCCCTGAGAACCCCTAGAGGGGATGGGAAACTATCACAAGGAAACACAGCTTGAAAAACACAGACTTAAATGAATTGTAAGTGAATGTGGGGAAGAAGAAGGCTTGCCTTCTTATGTGCCACAGCACACTTTAATTATATAGACTTTTTATGTGCTCTAATGTGATATTATTAATACTTATTAATTAATGTTGCTGCATTTATTCATTTATCAAGCTGAACATTGATTAATGTCTACTCTGAGCCAGGCTCTGTATTAAAAATTATTAGTGTCTACTGTGTATTAGTCACTATATTTGTCTCTTGACAAATATATAATACCATAAATACATTATGCCATTAAATCCTCCAATAATCCTGGAGGCAAGTTTTATGATCTGCATTTTATAGATTGGAAAACAGATGTAAAGAGGATAATCAGTTCATTCATGGTTGCTAGCTAAGAAATGTCACAGATAAGACTTCTAGACAGGATCACTTTCCACTACACTCTTCTGTCTACTTCAGATGAATGACCTCATTAAGCTGATGGTCTAAATAGAGG
This sequence comes from Panthera leo, assembly GCF_018350215.1. Classification (NCBI taxonomy): domain Eukaryota; kingdom Metazoa; phylum Chordata; class Mammalia; order Carnivora; family Felidae; genus Panthera; species Panthera leo. The sequence continues at coordinate 28,492,594 of NC_056679.1, forward strand.
CAGATAAGTAAGGACTGCATTGGAATGGCTGTGGGGATATAGAATGAGCTGTCTTCAAGTATGACATAGGAGTTTTCCAGTAGCTCAGGAGTGGAAAGGTGATAGGACACTTCAGCACACTTCAGACATGTCCAAAGGCATGAAATGGGAGCAAGCTTTCATTGTTTGCTTCTTTTTTGGTGATGGCTTTCTGACTTCATTGCCTCCAGTCCTTCCGGTCAGCCTTCTATGTTACCACTATGATGATCTTTCTTAAATGCAAATCTAATCTTGTCACTTCCAAACTTATAATTCTGTAGGGTTCCTGTTATGATGGGCCCCGAGTCCTCTGCAGAACATGGAAATCTCCTAGTGGAGTCCCCAGGAGACAAATGAGGAGGAGATAGAAAATAAAAGAAGCAGGTGTGAAGGATGAGAGGAGAGATTTTAAGACCAGATACTTCCGAGTTGTAAACTAAGAGTGGAAAAGGATTTGTGGACATGGATTTTAGAAATCAGGACATCATTGGTGACTTTGGAGAGTCCCAGTAGACTGACTTGAAATTCTGTACTGAGCACTGGAACTTGGACAAAAAACTTCATTCTCAAGTAGTGACATTGTTATTATAAGTTATAAATAACCCCCAAATGACATGATTATTATGAAAATGTCTGACAGCACAGGGCTTTAATTTTAGAGGGATGATTGATTTGGAGGGTTGATGATAATGATAATCAGATCTGTGAATAAGAAAATAGTTGCTGCTCTATTGAAATATCAAAAACAGTACAGAATTGAATTGAGCAAGGGATTATTAGGGGCTTCTAAATGGCAGTTATGTTCTTTCATTTACTAATGTTTTGAGAAACACATATGCATATTATATTTACTTCTCTTTAATTATAGGTGCCAGCTGGGACCAGGCCAATAAGTCAACCTTGTGCATCAGAGCGTTTTGTACAGACTTTAAGCCATAAACAACTACTGGCTGAGATGATGCAGTCACACATGGTTAAGGACATATGTTTAATTGGAGGAAAAGTAAGAATAGCAGCAGTCTCACTGCGGATTTCTGTTTCCCAACTTTTGGTTGTTTTGACTTCTCCCTTGAATGATTGTGTTTCCATTTGTAGGGTTGTGGAAAAACGGTCATTGCTAAGAACTTTGCAGATAACTTAGGATACAACATAGAACCCATCATGCTCTATCAGGTATGATGTTCATTTTTAGTACTTGGACTATAAACATATATATTTAGACCATCAGTAGAAGTTATGGATATTCTTCCTTGAGTTATGTATGACCTGTTAATTTTGGTCTACATAAATAACTGAAATAAAAATCAAATTGGAGTACAATTGTAATTACTTGCAACTTTTGAAAGTGCATTTTAGACTGTTGAATGTGCACACCATATCAGCACCTGTGTCTGTTTTTCAAGAGAGATTCAATTTACCTGCATGTGCGCACATACACAGACTGCATTTAGTAGTAATTTGGAAATCGAAATAAAATGGGTTTTAGCAGCAATGGGAGATAAGTAGGTATTCACTGAATAGAGTATTTTCTTATTGTGGAAAAATACACACAACATGAAATTTGCCATTTTAACTGTTTCTAAGTGTACAACTCACTGGCTTTAAGTATATTCACAATGTTGTGTAGCCATCACTACTATCTATTTCCAGAACTTTTTTGTTTCCTTCCTGCATCTCTTGTTCCCTTTGACCCATTTTGTCCATCGCCCTCCCTCCTCCCCTCTGGCAACCACCAGTTTGCTCTCTGTATTTATAGGTCTGTCTTGGCTTTTTGTTTGTTTTGTTTTTTAGATTCCACATATAAATGAGTTCATATGGTATTTGTCTTTCTTTGTCTGACTTATTTTTAGAACATTTTGTATTCCAGATAGAAACTCTATATTCATTAAATGATAACTTCCCATCCCCCACCCCAGACTCTGGTAACCTCTATGGTACTTTCTGTCCCTATGAATTTGCCTATTCTAGGTACATCATTTAAGTAGAACCAAGCACTTTTTTGTCATTTTGTCTCTATTTTACCTGGCATGATGTTTTCAAGGTTCATTCATGTTATAGCATATATCAGAATTTCATTTCTTTTTATGGCTCAATAATATTCTGTTGTATGGATATACCGGCTTTTGTTTATCCAAATATTGGTGAACACACAGTTGTTTCTAGCTTTTGATTTTTGTGAATAATGTGACTATAAACATTGGTATATAAGTATCTGTTTGAGTCCCTACTTTCAACTCTTATTATATATATACCTAGAAGTGATGTTACTGAACCATATTATATTTCTATTTTAACTTTTTTGAGGAACTGCTATACTGCTTTCTGTAGCAGTGACACCAATTTACATTCCCACCAGCAGTGTGTGAAGTCGTAACTCATTGTAGTTTTGATCTGCATTTCCCTAATGACTAATGAAATTGAGCATCTTCTCATGTACTTATTGACCATTTGTATGTCTTATTTGGAGAAAAGCCTATTCAAGTTCCTTGCTTGTGTTTCAATTGGGTTGTCTTTTTGTTGTTTAGTTGTAGGAGTTCTTCATATATTCTGGATATTAACCCATTTTCTGTTATGATTTACACATGTTTTTTTCCCCTTTCTGTAGGTTGTCTTTTCACTCTCTTTATACTATCTGTTGATGCACAAAAGTTTTAAATTTTGATGAAGTCTAATTTATCTTTTTGTTATTGTTGCCTATGCTTTTGGTGTTATATACAGTAAATCATTGCTAGGTCCAATATCATGAACTTTCTCTGTTTTATCCTAAGAGTGTTAATAGTTTTAGATCTCACATTTAGGTCTTTGATCTGTTTTGAATTAATCTTTGTATACAGAGAAAAGTAAGGGTCCAACTTTAAATCATTTACATGTGGATAGCCAGTTTTCCCAGCACCATTTGTTGAAAAGACAGTCTTTTCCTCATAGGATGGTCTTAGCGTCCTTGTCAAAAACCAGTTCACTATATATGTGAGGGTTTATTCTGAGCTCTCTCTTCTATTTCATTGCTCTGTCTGTCCTTATGTCATTCTCACACTGTTTGGATTTCTATAGCTTTATAGTAAGTTTTGAAATAAGGAAGTGTGAGACCTCCAACTTTGTTTTCTTTTCCAGGGTTGTTTTGGATATTCAGCATCCCTTGGGTTTCTATATGAATCTTAGGATAGGTTTTTCTATTTATGAAAAAAAAATGCTATTGAGATTTTTATAGGAATTTCACAGAATATATAGATCACTTTGGGTAATATTGTCATCTTAATATTTAAGTCTTTCAATCTGTGAACATGAATGTCTTCTCATATATTTGTCTTCAATAATTTCTTTCAGCAATAATTTCTTTTATAGTTTTCAGTGTACAAGTCTTTTATCTTCTTGGTTAAATTTATTCCTAAGTATTTTTGAATAGATTGTTTTTGTGAATGTCCATGTTGTATATGGTATGATTAAAAATCAAACTTACAGCTGGTGTTTTTACACAGTAAATTTTTCTCTCGTGTATTTGTTTGTAATGATCACTCCTAAGACATTTTCATACTGCGTAATTTATCGATTCTATATGTTAGTCTTTGATTATAGTATCTTTTTACTTACGGCAGAGTTTCCATTTTTATTTTTGAACAGTTTGGGGAGTGGATGTGATATTATTTACTTACATTTTAGATTGTAGTTTGCCTTTTTAGTTTGTTTTTTAGTTAACTTTGTTATTATTACTGACACTAAATATACTTATGTTAAAATGTTTTTATTTTTGAAAAATGATGTTTAAACTAGTTACTTATTATGACTTTGGATTATAGAAAATGTTAACAGCTCATACTTTAAATGATTCTGTTGAGAAGATTCCTTTCAATGCTGCTTTAAGGTACTTTGTGTCTATTGGTTAAATTGGCCAGAGTTTACATAAAATCTGTGAAGAAGCATATGATTTATGAAATCACTAAGAAAAATTCAGGTGAAGAGATTAAACTAGTAGTGATATCCTTGGTCTTTAGATATACACGTGTAGGGAAAAGAATGAATTTCTACACTCTATAGAAGGTGGCAAGTCTTGGAGCTCACTGAAAATATATTTTGAAATGAGTTTTTATGATTTGATTCTAGGTCTACTGGCTTTTTAAAGATAGTTAAGGAAATTGAGAGAGAGTATATCTTAAACTTAATTTATGGCAGATGCCATGAAGAACACCCTCCCCTCTTATGAATCAGTCCTCTTGGTGTCTTTGTCAGAGATCAGAAGGCAGATGGTTAACTCAGTATGCTACTTCATCTGTCTATATCCTTCCGTTAGCTCTTTAGAAGTGATCTGAGGATGATATTTTATCATCTCACCAACCTGTTAATTATCAACTTTTTAATTTCCAATGAAAATACTTTTCTACCAAGTAATTGGGAGGGGGGGGGGAACACCCAAATCATCGATATATTTGTAAAATAAGTTAAATTGTACTATAAATATCTTATATTCCATCTATAGATTAAGGATAAATACAAGCACAGTGTATTTCCCAAGTGCCACTACTTCGAATCATATGGAGAAGAACTTTTGAGGACAATATTTCTTTTCTTTGTGACTCTAACTTAATTTGTTAATAGTATTATTTCTAGAATTATACACATGATTATTTTCTTCATGTTAAAATAAAAACACTCATTCTAATGAAAGCTGGAACTAATTTATGCCTCATCAATTTTTCCACACAATACGGTTTCAGGTTTTTGTAGTCACTTTATGGTGATTTGGTAGTGGTAAATCATCCTAAAATTATATGTTTGAGCTGTGTGAAAATTATGGTCACCTCATTCTTCCCTTCATTAAAAGAAGAACCAAACAAGAGAGTATGTATGTATCCATCATCAGATCTCAGCTCCACTGGAAAAGTACCCAAAGTATCCTGCCATTGAGAATGTTATCTGTACATTTGAAAGCATTAGTTTAAGAGGCTGAGAACAGACTTCTTATATATTATTGGAGAATGACAGCAAATTAACAAAAATACTATTTTAATGTGGTTTTTTTACTCTGTTGTTAAATTTGTTGATTTATGGATAAACAAAGGTAGGAAGATGCTACCATTGAGGATTGGGAAAACTGGCACAGAGATAAGCAAATAAACCACATATTCTGAAACTCCTTTTCCAATTTTGCTTTTCTGCTCATTAGTCTTTATAGGAATATCTAGAAGAAAAGTGATTTTTGAAAGCATAGACTTCAGAAAGGGATAGAGAAGTGTAAAAATGTAGGTGAGTTTGTTTCTGTCTGTCTGCATGAACTGGATCAAAGAATCAATAGATACTGTATTGACATTTGCAGATTTTTTAAACTGTTAATCAGTTGGTTTTCATGATAGAAACCAAGCCCCTGAGATCAAATATAAGACTCTTTGTTCATACTTTCATATTTATTAGTAGAGCTCATTGAGCTCTCTGGGACAGAGGAACTAATTTAATAGAATTCAAGACAGGTTTGGGTTTTATAATAATACAGTCCATATTAATGAAAAATATGGAAAAAATTCTGGAAGTTTGACCCAACATAGAGAATTTAGTGGGAATAAGTAACCCAACATCTGTTTTCCTAGAAGATGTGGAGATTTCCCTGTTATTTGTACATGTATAAAGCTACACTTAATCTGTGGGTTTTGCTTTATTTTTAGACTTGACTATTTTTAGAACTGGATTTCATATGAAGAAAAAGAAAAACAGAGCCTTAACACAGATTTGTGGCAGTACATAAAGTAAGTTTTATAATAGGTTATAAAAATCTTAAATCACTTGGCTCAAGTGTTAGGTCAGATTCTTTTAACTGGTTATTCTTTTTTTAGTGTTGAAGCCAGTGATTTCATAGTGTCAAAGAAATCCAAGTTATTATTCTTTTCCTTCACAACCAGATAAGGGCATGTTTCCAGATTTCTTTCCACATCATCATAAACAGCATCAGATCTGAGATATCTTTCTTTTGTTAAAGTACTATTTGTATAAAAGCCAAGTCAGCTCCAATAAGAAATTTAAGCACAAATAAGTTCATGGGACCTGTAATGAAAATAATCACTATCTAAAACAGATCTTAGAATCATTTTGATTTTTCAGTTAAGTTTTTCTTCCTAGAGCTAAACTCAAACCAAATTCTCTTCTCTATCTTTAATCTACAATTTCTACTTCTTCCTGTTCATCCAGATACAGAAGTATCTTTATTTCTTTCATTCTCTCTCCTTTGTTTTCATTGCTGTGTGTCTTGGATTTATTTACTTGCTTCTTGTCTTTGCCTTGACTTTGTACTTTTCTCTCATCAAGATTGTAAGATAGCTGTATTTATTTAAATGGTTAATGTTCAACCTTGGAGGCTGACTTTCTGCATGATTCTGTGTAACTCATCTTGTTTTCTTGATTTCTTATTTTGCTGCAATCTGTGATCCTTCCTGTCTTCTTTATATTTTTTTCTTTCCCCACATAGACTAACCTTCATAAAGCTAAGAATTTAAGTAGTTTGCTACACTTTAAGAATTTACTTACCTCAGCTCCTTTAAATTTCTTACATTATAAAAGTTATTTTCAAACAACAATGTATGTCATCATCATCAAAATTGTTGACTTGAGCAATCCTTTTCAAGTCCCAGGCTCACCAAGGCTCCTGTCTCATGTGTTTTTCAGTTTCTCCTTGATAATGAGGTTGTCTTGTCTCCTACCTCCTTTGTGTAGAATGTGCTTTAAAATTTATTGTAGTTCATCAAAGTTTAAAATTTAGTGCAATTATAAAATTTTAATTTTTTTTAGTGTTTTATTTATTTTTGAGACAGAGAGAGACAGAGGATGAGCAGGGGAGGGGCAGAGAGACAGCAAGACACAGTATCCGAAGCAGGCTCCAGGATCCGAGCTGTCAGCACAGAGCCCAACACCAGGCCCGAACCCACAAACCATAAGATCATGACCTGAGCCGAAGTCAGACGCTTAACCGACTGAGCCACCCAGGCGCCCCAATGCAATTATAAAATTTTAAAAGTTAGCAGAATAAAACGTCCCTTCTAATTTGAAGGGACATTTTTATTAAATATGATTTCATATTTCTTGCCTATAATATCAGAGTCATGCTAGGAGGACCAGTAACCATAATGTTCTTTGTCATAATTTCATAGATAAGTTATAGTGCATAATGTTATTTATAATTATAAGATTATAAATATTATACATTGTATAATTGTATGGAATAGTTACCTCAGTAGATTTCATCAGGGTGCTACTAAGCATGTGACAATTGCACACATAGGGAATTTTGCAAATTAAATTGTAAAGCCACAAACTACAACCTCATTCCAAGTTGCTTCACAAATATACTTTATTAGAACCAAGAGAGTATAGATAACTCTCTGTAATGTATCACCATTATTGGAAAAGGTTATTCAAGTTTATACTCAACTAATTTTAAAATCATCATTGTGATTATTGCCTATGCATACTAACACTATTACATTTCTTCATTTTAAATATTAATAATGAAATGAGTGCAACTCATATATATCAAAATCATTTGTAGGCATCTGGCATAATTTTTTTCCTTACCACATTTTTAAATTTTTCACATAGTGCCTGTGCTTGATTTTTATGTAAAAATGCCACAAGCTTTGTTATCCATATTTTGCAGCTTAAAATGAGAAGTGATATCATCTCTAATTATTTGGATGCACGCTTCACACTTCAAATACATGGGAAAGCTAGTTGTTTCATGTAGAAGTTATATAAAGAAGCAGTTTTATAGAGTGTAGCTAATTACTTAAATAAAAGCCAGTGTCATGTCACTTCAACAAGAAAAAATATTGGGGCTCCTGGGTGGCTCAGTCAGTTAAGTGTCCAACTCTTGACTTCAGCTCAGATCATGATCTCACAGTTTATGAAATCGAGCCCTGCATCGGGCTGTGTCCTGACAGGGCAGCTTCTGTCCTGGGATTCTGTCTCCCTCTCTCTCTGCCCCTCCCCTACTCACTCTCGTTGTCTCTCTCTCAAAAATAAATAAACTTGAAAAGAAAAAAATAGGAGGGGCACCTGGGTGGTTCAGTCAGTTAAGCCTCCGACTTCAGCTCAGGTCACGATCTCGCGGTCCGTGAGTTCGAGCCCCGCGTCAGGCTCTGGGCTGATGGCTCAGAGCCTGGGGCCTGCTTCCGATTCTGTGTCTCCCTCTCTCTCTGCCCCTCCCCCGTTCATGCTCTGTCTCTCTTTGTCTCAAAAATAAATAAATGTTAAAAAAAAAAAATTAAAAAAAAATAGGAAAAAATACCCAACAAATACATAATTTAAACAATAGGTTGAATTGGAAGATGCGGGGATTATAACATGAGGATTTTGTGAACATTTATAAAAAGAAATCTGTGGCTATTATTTAGAACTGAATATATACTCTTTCCTTTTGGGAGATTTAATTCAGGATCTATTTAGAAAACAACTCATTTCTTGGGCGCCTGGGCGGCTCAGTTGGTTAAGCGTCCAACTTGGGCTCAGGTCGTAATCTCATGGTTCATGAGTTCGAGCCCCGCATCTGAGCTGTCAGCACAGAGCCTAGAGCCTGCTTTGGATTCTGTGTCTCCTTCTCTCTCTCTGCCCCTCCCCTGCTCATGCTGATGCTCTCTTTCAAAAATGAATAAACTTAAAAATAAATAAATTTAAAAAAAGAAAGAAAGAAAACAACTAATTTCTTTCCTCCAGTTAGTTTGAATAGAGTATTTATGCACATTCTGTTATTGTCTTCCTTTTCGTTTTATGGACAATTAAGTTTTGTTTTGTTTTGTTTTGAATGAGAACCATACAAATGGCTGACAATACTCTATAACAGGGTTGATGAACTTTTTTTAAAGGGCTGGATCATAAATATTTTGGTCTTTGTGGACCATGTGGACCTTGTTGAAACAATATGATTCTACTATTGTAGTGGAATAGCAGACGTTGGCAATATGTGAATGAATGAGTGTGGCTGTGATCCACCTTATCACATTTTTTTTGTGTTTATTTTGAGAGAGAGAGAGAGAGAGAGCGAGCGAGAGCACTTGCACAAATGTGTGCAAGCTGGGGAGGGACAGAGAGAGAAGGAGAAAGAGAATCCCAAGCAGGCCCTTAACATCAGTGAGCCCAATGTGGAGCTCGATACCATGAACCCTGAGATCATGAGCTGAGCCTAAATCAGGAGTCTGACACTCAACCAACTGTTTTTTCTTTCTTTCTTTCTTTCTTTCTTTCTTTCTTTCTTTCTTTCTTTCTTTCTTTCTTTCTTTCTTTTATTGAGATATAATTCATGTGTAGTAAAATTCAGTTCATTTTGACAGATACATTCGGTTGTATAACGACTACCCCAACTGAGGTAATAGGACATTTCCATCAGCTCAGAAAATTCCCTTGTGCCTCTTTGTAGTCACCCCCTCCCTGCCACCTGGCAACCACTGATCTGTTTTCTATCCCTATTTTGCCTTTTCCTGAATGGTGTATAAATGGATTTAAATAGCCTTTTGAGTCTGGTTTCTTTCACTTACATAATGCATTTGAGATTCATCCACACTGTTGTATGTATCAGTAGTTTGTTCTTTTTAATTGTTGAGAACCTTAACACATTTTTATTGGTGTTTATGTGAGTACTTCTCTATGTTCCTGCTACAGTAGCTTTACTTCTGGAGCTCAGCCCTTTTCACCTCACTTATCAAGCCTCCTAGGCTTTCCACCTGTTTCCAGCCTGGGTTTTTCCCAATCCATCCTTCCAGCTCTGAATTTTGTTTTTTCTATTTTCCCCCTGCTTTTAGCCTTTGAATCGCTTTGTGTAGTTTGTAAGATAATATTCAAATTCTGTTGCTTAGCACAGTGCTTTTTTTTTGTTTGGTGTCCCCCCCAGGCCTCTCTTAGCCAGGTTTGAGGCTTCAACCCATACAGCTAACATTCACCTTTGAACTCCAGTCATAAAGAATGATTTGTGGTCTCCTCAGCATGACTTGATGTGTTAGGCAGCCATGCTTTCTTGCACCATTCATGCTCTATGAACCTCCTTCTCCTGAGGACCAGTTGGCTTGCTCTTCAAAACTTAGCTCCTAGGGTGCCTGGGTGGCTTAGTCGGTTAAGGGTCCAACTTTGACTCAGGTCATGACCTCATGGTTTGTGAATTTGAGCCCTGCGCCAGGCCAGGCACGGTGCTGACAGCTCAGAGCTTAGAGCCTGCTTTGGATTCTGTGTCTCCCTCTTTCTTTGCCCCTCCCCTGCTTGCTCGTTTTCTCTCTCTCTCTCACTCTCTCTCTCTCTCAAAAACAAACATTAAAAAAAAAAAACCAAAAGAAAAAAAAAGCCTTAGCTCCACTGCTACCATCTCTGTGTTTTCTGTTAAGTCCCCAGTTTGATTTATATGTACTCCTTTGTTTCAATGGCCCTTAAATGTCCTTTTGGATAGCACTTATGGCTCTGTCCTGTGATAATGACTGTATTTCATTAAGTCCAATGTGCCATCAATTATAAGACATGCCATTATTTTGTGTTCCAATAAGAAAGTAGTGCAGCAAATTAAGTTATGACATAAGACTATCAGTTAGCAGTTTTATTTTATTCTTAATGAAAGAACTCTTTCAGATTTAATTTAGATTATCTATCTCTTGTGCATGCAGAAAAAAGAAAATACAACTGGGATGAATGGTTGAAGCATTTCTAAAACTTCTTTACCTTCAGAGTATGACTTTTTTTGGTTCAGCTGTAGATGTTCATGTCACTTCACATACTATTGTCTGCATCCTGTGTGCTTTGTCAACAACAGACATTTCCAGGATATTCTTCCAAGCTACTGATAGCCATTTAGGTTTCAATACTGGTACTTTCTTGATTTTAACAGAAGGTGTTGACAGAAATGTTTTAAGGCAATAGCTGTGATTCCTTTTCCCAAGTGGTCTTTAATTTGTTGACTAAACCATAAATGGGTTATAGTTATCCCTTTTTGCTACAGAGAGATATACAAAGCCAGGTTCAGACATGGTCAGAGAATAATTAGCTGGCCAGCAGTTGTAAGATTCTGTCCACTGAAGGTGCATCCTGATTTCAGAGATGTAAAATGTATTTTGGAATTGATGGAATTTAGCTGTTTGTCTCTCCCATCCTTTGTAAACTCCTTGGAGGCAGGGACAATGTGCTGTTTAACTCTCTGTTCCCTTAATGGGCACATAGTAGATGTTGGGATGAAAAAGTGAAGCTTGCAAATTCTGTGTCCTCTATGAATTTTGTAACAAATTGTAAACTGAGGGAAGTTGCTCTTTCCTTTTCATAGTGATTGTCCTCATACTTCATTTGTATTTGCCTATTATTAATGCCCTCATATGGACATACCAGAGTTTATCTAACCAGTCTCCTAAATATTAGTTTTATCCCCAACATTTTATAATTACACACGAAGTTGCAATGAATAACCTTGTGCATACGTGTTTTTATATTGTTAGAAGTATATCTTCAGGATTAATTCCTAGAAGTGGGACTGTGAGGTTACTAGGTAAATGCATATGTAGTTTTGATAGAAATTGCCAAATTTTCTTCTATAAAGATTATATTATTTTGCATTCCCATCAACAATGTCAACAGACAGGGCTACCAAGCTTTTTAATGTTTTCCAATTTGATACTTAGAAATGGTATCTAAAGAGTAGTTTTAATTTGCATTTCTTATATTGTGAGAGAATTGAAAATTTTTTCTATTTTGAAGGGTCATTATATCATTATATCATGTCTTTTCTTACTGAATTATCTACTCACTTTTTTTGCCTGCTTTCCTGTTGAGTTTTTGGCCTTTTTTCCCATCAGTTTTTGAGTTTATGATGTATTAGCCATTTTGCTTTTGTCTCTGATATATGCCGCACGTATTTTCTCTCAGTTTGTCAGTTGTCCTTTGGTTGTATGTATGAATAAATTATTTTGTGCCCCAAAAAATTTTAAAAAAGATTGTTTTGTAGTTAAATTTATTAATATTTTGTCTTATTATGTCTAGATTTTGAGTCATGGTTAGAAAGTCTTTCCTTATACCCAGGTTATGGAGGAATTCGCCTGTGCCTTTCCTGTTTCAGCTTCTAGATTGAACTCTCTCCAGTCCTTGCCCAGAGCCCTTATGTTTCAGAACCAGCAAGGGAGCACTGAGTGATCATGCTGCCCTCTCTCTGACCACAGCTGGGAAAGGTCCTGCAGCTTTATAACTCATGTTATAAAATTGGGCCCACATGGGTAATCCAAGATAATCTCCCCTTCTCAAGGTCCTTAATGTAGTCAAATCTGCAAAGTTCCTTTTGTCATGCAAAGTAATGTATTCACAGGCTCCTGGACATCTTTGTTTGGGGGCATTATTCTGCCTACCACACTGACCATTTTAGAAGATCATGTCACTGAAAGCATTGCCATTCATGGTATTTGAGTTACAAATATAGCACACCTGCATCAGCCTATACTGTTTTCATATCCATAGTGGTTCTATATCTGTAGCTATAGACATCTGACTTCATCATTATGTGTTTTGGTGTAGTTGTGCCCATATATCTGTTTGAAGTTATGTACTACTTTATAACAAGTTACTTTCTCCATACTGAAGTTTAGGCATTATCCAATGTTTTTATTTGAAATTAGGTGTGTAAGTACATTGTATTACCTATGATTTTTTCAGGCTTATAAAGCAAATGTTACAAAGTATTGTTTATAAAATAGGGGTATTGAGCCCAGCAGAACTGAGAACCGGTGGGCTAGACCACAGCACAGTGTTTGGCATGAAGAAGATACTCAGTTAAATATGCACCATCTTTGAGGCTTGGGAAATCTAAAAATATTTTAAGTAGAATGACTTTTATTTTTATGCATGTCAGGGATAGGTGTGATTCTTCAGACATTGTTCTCATTCTCATAAAAACATTTCAGAGCTTCTCTATTTATAGCATTCTGTAATATAGAAAAAGGGAGATTATTTAGATCGACTTCTGATTTCTGAGAATAAGTTCTTATAGGATAAAGCAGGAGACTCTATTCTGAGACAAACTCATTTTGGTTCTAGAGTTATAAGTTTCTATGTATTTCCAATGTTTTTCCAAGATAAAGTTTTGTGATAATTTAATAATCTCTTTTTGCAGCCTCTTTGAAGTGGTCAAAGTTATTTACCAAAAGTTAACTGACTAGTTACTCTAAAATATGCCAGTGAAGTGGAATTTCCTGACTTTCAAAATTAAGGATGAGAAAGGTTAAGTGCCAGAGTTTATACCTCATATTAGCCAAAGCTTGTACAATGGTTTCTAGCTTATTAATTTTCAAGCCATTTTTTTTTTTTTTGCCTGCTAGATTGTACATCTTTAAAAACAATAAGCAGCAGACAATGAGGCTCACTCTGAGATAACAGGGAACTGGGCTGAGGCCCTGCACAACCATCTGTTTTTATTTGGAATGCTTTCTTTCACATTAGCCTCATTTGCTTTAGCATGCTAGGATTCTTGTCACATCAGTTTGGTTTTCAGTATTGGTCTGTTTTTCCACTTGCCAGCTTTTTAAAAACAACATAATGGAATGGAGGAATTTCAAAAAATTAATGGTTGTCTTCAACTGACAGAAGTCCATCTCAAGAGTGTGTTATTTTTATAACTGAAACCTTATAAAATGTACCTTAGGCTCTCATTTTGACAGAGACAGAGTCAAAAGTTGAGGGCAGTGACGCTTACAGTGTTTTACCTTAAGCTCACAACTAGAACTACTTGGACTGTGTAGATGACAGGATGCAGCACAAAGTTAATGTGTTGAAAAGGCTGGATATTTGCTGGCTTAACTCATAATCTTTTAAACTTGTATACTGCAAAAAGGCAAAGTGTGCCTTAATGTTTAACTGGGCAATTATAAAGGTTCATCTTGAAGAACTGCTTTTGTTACACAAATTTTCCACTTAAAAGACAATAGATTTTATATATATTTTTTTAAGTATCCAAATTTGATATTCAGATCTTTTATAATTTTTTTAAAACTCTGCACTGGACTCCTTTTTTTAATTGAAACCATGTACTTCTTAAATAATGGACAAAATCTTTTGTGTTATCTTAACAAATTAAGTTATCATGAGGTATTTATTAGATTTCTAAAAACGCACTAAGGAGGCCTTTGGGCATGTGCATAAAAATAAACATTACAATAAAACCAAATCCATTAGCCCAAGGAAGAAAACAAGTGACCAAGGAATCCTACCAAATAAGGAACTTTAGTCTGACAGGTATTTCATTTACCATCATTGGTGATCCAAAAACATGAGATCCGTAAACTTGAAGAGGGAAGGAATCTCAAATTTGGGGATTCTCTGTGGAATGGCTCCAAATTTAAGGACACTGTGTAATAAAATCCGGTACTATTGGTAAGAACACATTGTTATACTTGACCCTCTGTGTTAGCCAGTACTTTGGTTTTAAATTTACTTTACAGTAATTTTGACTAGGGTCTTGAGGTAATCTTTTTTTTTTTCTTTTTCTTTTTTTTTTATTTGAGTATAATTGACACACAATGTTATATTAGTTTCAGGTGTACAACATAGTAACTCAACTTCTCTATGTGTTATGCGGTGTTCAACACAACGTGTAGCAACCTCTATCACCGTACAACGCTAGTACAATATCATTGGCTATATTCCCTGTGCTATGCCTTTTATTCTTGTCACTTATACTTTCCATAACTGGAAGCCTGTATTTCCTACTCTCATTCATGCATTTTGCCTATCCTCCCTACCCGCCTGACAAGCATCAGTTTGTTCTCTGTATACATAGGTCTAATTCTGCATTTTGCAGGTTTGTTTTGTTTGACATATGAATGAGATTATAAGGTATTTATCTTTATCAGTCTGACTTATTTCACTTAGCATAATACCACCTAGCTCCATTCATGTAATAGCAGGTGGCAAAAATCTCATCCTTCTTTATGGCTGTGTAATAGTCTATTGTGAGCGTGTATGTGTGTGTGCATGCACACCACATCTTCTTTATCCATACATCTCTTTACTGATGGATACAGTTTGCTTCGATTTCTTGGCAACTGTAAATTATTGGCAATTGTAAATACCACAGTAAATGTAGGGGTGCATAGATCTTTTTAAAATAACGTTATTTAGAGAGAGAGAGTGCAAGCAGGGGAGGGGCAGAGAGAGAGGGAGAGAAAGGATCTCAAGAAGCCGTGCTGCCAGCACAGAGCCCAACACAGGACTCAAACTCACAAGCCATGAGATCATGCCCTGAGTCAAAACGAAGAGTTGGATGCTCAATCGACTGAGCCATTCAGGTGCCCCACATATATCTTTTTGAATTGGTGTTTTCATTTTCTGTGGGTAAATACCCAGTAGTGGAATTATTGGATTGTATGGTATTTCTATTTTTAATTTTTTGAGGCACCTCTCTACTGTTTCCTACAGTGGCTGTACCAATTTCCCACATTTCTGCCAATAGTGCATGAGGGTTTCTTATTCTCCATATCCTCACCAATGCTCGTTACTTCTCGTCTTTTTTATTTTAGCCCTTCTGACAGTTAGAAGGCGACATCTCCTTGTGGTTTTGATTTGCATTTCCCTGATGAGTGATGTTGAGTATCTTTTCATGTGTCTGCCATCTGTATGTCTTCTTGAAAAAATATCTGTTTGGGTCCTCTGCCCATTTTTTACTCAGATTATTTGAGGGTTTTTTGGTGTGGAATTATATCAGTTCTTTATGTATTTTGGTTATTAACCCTTTATCAGATATATTGTTTGCAAATATCTTTAACCATTCATTGCATTTTTTTGATTGTCTCCTTTGCTATGCAAAAGCTTTTTATCTTGGGGTGTCTGGGTGGCTCAGTCTGTTAAGCGTTGGACTGTGGCTCAGGTCATGATCTCACGGTTCATGGGTTCAGACCTCGTGTCAGGCTCTGTGCTGACAGCTCAGAGCCTGGAGCCTGCTTCAGATTATGGGTCTCCCTCCCTCTCTGCCCCTTCCCCATTCACTCTCTGTTTCTCTCTGTCTCTCTCTTTCTCTCTCTCTCTCTCAAAAATAAACATTAAAAGACTTAATTTAAAAAAAAAAAAAGCTTTTTATTTTGATCTAATCCCAATAGTTTATTTTTGCTTTTGTTTTTCTTGCCTTAGGAGACATATCTAGGGACAATGTTGCTAGGGCCGGTGTTAGAGAAATTATTGCTTGTTTCTCTTCTAGAATTTTAATGATTTCAGGTCTCACATTTAGGTCTTTAATCCATTTTGAGTTTATTTTTGTGTACAGTATAAGAAAATGGTCCAGTTTCATTCTTTGCATGTAATTGTCCACATTTATTGAAGAGACTTTTCCCTACTGTGTATTCTTGCCTCCTTTGTCATAGATTAATTGAACCTATAGATGTGGTTTATTTCTGAGCTCTTATTCTGTTACACGGATCTGTGTGTTTTTGTGCCAGTACCACACGGTTTTGATTACTACAGCTTTGTAGTATGTCCTAAAACCTGGAATTGTGATATTTCTAACTTTGCTCTTCTTTCTTAAAATAGCTTTTGCTGACCTACCCTATGACCCAGCAATAGCACTGCTAGGAATTTACCCAAGGGATACAGGAGTACTGATGCATAGGGGCACTTGTACCCCAATGTTTATAGCAGCACTCTCAACGATAGCCAAATTATGGAAAGAGCCTAAATGTCCATCAACTGATGAATGGATAAAGAAATTGTGGTTTATATACACAATGGAGTAGTACGTGGCAATGAGAAAGAATGAAATATGGCCCTTTGTAGCAACGTGGATGGAACTGGAGAGTGTGATGCTAAGTGAAATAAGCCATACAGAGAAAGACAGATACCATATGGTTTCACTCTTATGTGGATCCTGAGAAACTTAACAGAAACCCATGGGGGAGGGGAAGGAAAAAAAAAAAAAGAGGTTAGAGTGGAAGAGAGCCAAAGCATAAGAGACTGTTAAAAACTGAGAACAAACTGAGGGTTGAAGGGGGGTGGGAGGGAGGGGAGGGTGGGTGGGTGATGGGTATTGAGGAGGGCACCTTTTGGGATGAGCACTGGGTGTTGTATGGAAACCAATTTGACAATAAACTTCATATATTGAAAAAAAATAGCTTTTGCTATTTGGAGTCTTGTGGTTCCAAAATACAACTTTTAGTATTATTTGTTCTAGTTCTGTGAAAAATGCTGTTGGTATTTTGGTAGGGTTTGCATTAAAGCCGTAGATTGCTGTGGGTAGCATGGACATTTTAGCAATATTAATTCTTTCAATCTGTGAACAGCATGGAATGTCTTTTTCCATTTGTGTTATCTTCAGTTTCTTTCACCAGTTTTCAGGGAACAGGTCTTTCACTTGCTGGTTAGGTTTATTCCTAGGTATTTTATTCTTTTTGGTGCAATTGTAAATAGGTTTTTTCCCTTAATTTCTCTTTCTGCTAAATTGTTATTAGTGTATAGAAACACTACCAATTTCTGGGTATTAATTTTGTATCCTACAACTTTACTGAATTCACTGATCACTTCTAATAGTCTTTTGGTGGAGTCCTTAGGATTTTCTATGTATAGTATCATTTCATCTGCAAATAGTGACAGTTTAATTTCTTCTTTACTAATATGGATGCCTCTTATTTATTTTACTTGTCTGAGTATGATGGCTTCAACTTCCAGAACTATGTTAAATAAAAGTAGCAAGAGTGGACTTCCTTATCTTGTTCCGGATGTTAGAGGAAAAGTTCTCAGTTTTTCACCATTGAGTATGTTAGCTGTGGGTTTTTCATATATGGTCTTTATTATGTTGAGGTATGTTCCCCCTAAACCTACTTTTTTAAGAGTCTTTATCATGAATGGATGTTGTACTTTGTCAAATGCTTTTTCTGCATCTAATGAGATGGTCATTATTTTTATCCTTTATTTTGTCAATATGTATCATGTGAATTGATTTGCAAATATTAAACCATTCTTACATCCCTGGGATAAATTCTACTTGATCATGGTGAGTGATCCATTTAATGTTTTGTTGGATATTGGCCTGTAGTTTTCTTTTTTGTGGTATCTTTGTCTGGTTTTGGTATCAGGGTAATTTGATGTCATAGAATGTATTTAGAAACTTTCCTTCCTCTTCCCTTTTTTTTTTTTTTTTTTTTTGAATAGTTGGAGAAGAATGGAAGAATGGGTACTAACTCTTCTTTTAACTCTTCTTTAAATGTTTGGTAGAATTCACTTCTGTCAATCCTTATGGTCCTGGCTTTTATTTTTTGGTAGCTCTTTGATTACCAATTCTATTTTGTTACTAGTAATTGGTCTGTTCAGATTTTCTGTTTCTTCCTCATTCAGTTTTGGAAGACTATATGTCTCTAGGAATTAATCCATTTCTTCCATGTTGTCCAATTTGTTGGCATATAATTTTTCATAGTATTTTCCTATAAACTTTTGTATTTCTGTTGTGTCAGTTGTTATATCTCCTCTTTGGTTTCTGATTTTATTTATTTGGGTCCTTTCTCTTTTTCTGAATGAGTCTGGCTGAGGGTTTATCAGTTTTATCTTTTCAAAGAACCATCTCTTGGTTTCATTGATTTGATTTTTTTTTCAATTTTTATTTAATTATTTTTGGTCCCTATGCCATTTATTTCTGCTCTGATTATTTCTTTCCTTCCACTCACTATAGGTTTATTTGTTCTTCTGTTTCTAGTTCATTTAGGTGTAAAATTAGATTGACTTTTTTCTTGTTTCTTGAGGTAAGTCTGTATTGCTGTATATTTTTTAGAACTGTTTTGGCAGTATCCCAACAATTTTGGACCATTGTGTTTTCCGATCTTTATTTGTCTCCATGTATTTTTTTAAATTTCTTCATTGGCCTATTGGTTGTTTTAGTATCATTTATCCTCCATGTGTTTGTGTTTTTTCCAGTTTTTTTCTTGTGATTGATTTCTGGTTTTATACCATTGTGGTCAGAAGAGATTTCAGTCTTCTTACATTTATTAAGACTTGTTTTGTGGCCTAACATGTGATCTGTTCTGGAAAATGTCAACATGTGTTGAAAAGAATATGTCATCTGTTGTTTTTGGATGGAATGTTCTGTTGTCTCTGTTAAATTCATTTGGTCTAATGTGTCATTCAAACATAGTTTCCTCACTGATTTTCTGCCTGGATGATCCATCTATTGATGTAAGCGGGGTGTTAGAGTCCCCTACTATTATAGTATTACCATTAATTTCTTCCTTTGTATTCAGTAATATTTGCTTGATGTGTTTAGGTGCTCCAGTGTTGGGTGCATAGGTATTTACAATTGTTATATCCTCTTGTTGGAGTGATCCCTATATCATTTTGTAATACCCTTTTTTTATCTCTTGTTACAGTCTGTTTTAAAAACTATTTTGTCTGGGATACCTGATACTATACTATACCTATTGCTACCCTGGCCTTTTTTTTTTCATGTCCATTTGCATGTTAAATGTTTTTCCATCCCTTAGCTTTCATTTTGTATGTATCTTCAGGTCTGAGATGAGTCTCCTGTAGGCAGTATATAGATGGGTCTTTTTTTTTATTAGAGCATTTCGGCCATTTATGTTAAAAATTTTTTTTTAATGTTAATCTTTGGGAGACACACACACACACACAGCATGAGTGGGAGAGAGGCAGAGAGGGAGACACAGAATTGGAAGCGGGCTCTAGGCTTTGAGCTGTCAGCACAGAGTCCGACGCTGGGCTCGAACTCACGAACCGTGAGATCATGACCTTAGCCAAAGTCAGACGCTTAACCTACTGAGCCACCCAGACACCCCTCGGCCATTTATATTTAAAGTAATTATTGATAGGTATGTAGTTATTGCCACTGTGTTCATTGTTTTCTGGTCATTTTTGTAGTTCTTCTCTGTTCCTTTCTTCTCTTGCACTCTTTGTGATCAATGAGTTTCTGTAGTGGTATTTGGCTTTCTTTTTCTTTATTTTTTGTGTATCTGTGATAAGTTTTGGGTTTGTGGTGTCCATGAAAGTTAACTTACAACACTCTATAGCAGTCAATGTTAAGTTGATGGTCATTTAAGTTCAAACACATTCTAAAAGAAAAAACAAAAACTTTTTTATTCCCTCCTCCATGTCTCATGTATATGCTGTTATTTTTTATATATTTTTGTTCCTAATTTTCTTATATCTAATCATGGCCATTTATTTTCCACTTAAAGAAGTTAGGGAAATCCTTAGGGCAATCTTTTAAGGGTCCTGAGGCATTTATAGTCATCAAAGATTACGGTAAGAATGAGGAGTTTGCTAGAAGTTAGTGAATTTAATGATGATGTTATATATCTATATTCTTTTTATGAGGAATATGTCAAAAAAAGAAAAGAAAGAAGGATATAACTTTGATTTGGTTTTGAAATTCACAATTTTTGTATGTGCCAGTGTATTTTGTAAACATTTTATACCTGGAAATAAAAAGGAAATATATCCTTCTAATCTTTTTTGTCTAGTTGCCTTTTTTGATTCCTAAATGCTTTGTTTGTCTGTTTTTCCTCTGTTCAAAAAATACATGTACTTAGGATCCAAACCACTTTCTGAATATGTAGAACTTTATTGCTGATTTACAAGCCAGTCTCATCGTAGAAACAGGGCTTTCTGAGGTATTTGAAATAAAAGCCACTCGACAAAACTAGAGAGATAGTGAAAACGGACAGCAAAGGGAAAGGTATTCTTTACCAGAGCTCATTTAGTGCCATTGGGGCCTTAGAATTGAAGTAGCTGGGGATTTAAGATGGTAAAAGTTGCCACATTCCTGATTTTATGTTCTGTGGACTCCTGTTAAGAGATTAACAATCTGAAGGGGGCCTTTGGCAGTTCCCAGATCCTGTGATGCTTCCTGTGGTTCCCTTAAACTCTTTCAGAATTAGGTCGCTGCAGGCAGACACGCTCTACACAGGAGAGGAGTGATATCCATTAACGCCCTCGCCCAGGTGAGAAGGTGAGCCACGTGAGGTTGACCGCTATTTCCATCAGTCTGTCTCTTTCCTCTTGGCAAGCCTCCTTCTGTGCTGCTTCGGGCAGGAGACTCCACATTGATCCCTAATGACCCTCCCTGAATCCATCAACTCTTCCCTGTCTCTCACCTCATGAAGAAGTGCTTGTTTCCCTGCTGCACAGTGTCTCTCCCATGGGGATCAGTTTAGAGAGAGCAGCTCTGGTTTTGCTGGGAAAGTGCCACAGGGTACACATTAAGCTGATCAAAAGAGTTGTCAAGTAATGCAGCCATAGCACACTTCTTAGCCTGCTCCTCATCCACCCTAACCCCCACAGCCAGGTAGCAGTCTAGCATCATTTGCTTTTGCCAGGATCTACTATAGTGATGAACATCTCCAGTAGCTCCAGCCCACTATCTGTAGACCCATTGTTGAGAATTTGGTGGAAAACGTATTTGCCATGTGGAATTTTACTTCATTGGATTTTTAAGAACACATCAGTTATGTTGGTTGAATATTTGTAGGTATTTCTCTCTCTGTCTCTGTCTCTCTCTTTGGATAAAAACATTGAAGTTCTACTCTTTTCACAAGTATCAATTATATAATGCTATAGTCATCACATTTTACATTGTATCCTCAGATCTTATTTATTTTATACCTGAAAGTTTGTACCCTTTTACCAGCCTCTCCATATTTCCTCTCAGCCCCTGACAACCAAACCACTTTTCTACCCTCTTTTTCTAAGAGTTTGACTTTTTTTAAAAGATTCTACATGTAAGTGACACCATAGAGTATGTATTTGTCTGTGTCTGATTTATTTTACTTAACATAATGCCCTCGGGGTCCATCCATGTTGTCACAAATGGCAGGACTTCCTGCTTTCTCATGGCTGAATAATAGTCCATTATATGTGTAAAAACATATTTTCTTTACCCATTCATCTGAGGATGGACACTTAAGTTGTTTATCTTGGCTCTTGTGAATAATGTCACAGTGAACACAGGAGTGCAGGTATCTCCTGCACTAGGAGTGGGATTGCTGGATCACACGGTAGTTACATTTTGAATGTTTTGAGGAACCTCCATACTCTTTCCATAGTGGCTGTACATTCAATTTACATTCCCACCAACAGTGCACAAGTGTTGCCTTTTCTCCACATCTTTACCAGCATTTGTTATCTCTTGTCTTTTTGATAATAGCAGGTATGAGGTGATCTCATTGTGGTTTTATTTGCATTTCCAGATGATTAGTGATGCTGAGCACCTCTTCTTGTACCTGTTGGCCATTTAGAAAAATGTCTGTTCAGGTCCTCTCCCCATTTTAAAATCAAATCGTGTTTTTTTCCCCATTGAGTTGTATGAGTTGTTCATATGTTTTGGATATTAACCTCTTATCAGATATATGACTTACAAATATTTTCTTAATTCAGTAAGTTGCATTTTCATTTTGTTGGTTTTCTTTGATGTGCAGAAGCTTTTTCTTTTTAGTTTGATGCAGTCCCACTTGTTTATTTGGGGGTTTGTTGCCTTTGCTTTTGAAGTCACATTCAAAAAATCCAATACTGGGGCATCTGGGTGGTTCATTCAGTTAAGTGTCTGAGTAGGATTGAGCCTCATGTTGGCTGTCGGCACAGAGCCTGCTTGGGATTCTCTCTCTCCTTCTCACTCTCTGCCCCTCCCCGCTCATGCTTGCTCACACTCTTTCAAAATAAATAAATAAACATTAAAAAAAATCCAAGACTGATGTCAAGGAGCTTACTATCTATATTTTCTTCTAGGAATTTTGTGGTTTCAGGTCTTAACATTCAAGTCTTCAGTCCATTTTGAGTTGATTTTTTATGTATGGTCTAAGATAGAGGTTCAGTTTCATTTTGCGTACAGCTCTACAGTTTCCCTCATACCATTTATTGAAGAGAATATCCTTTCCCGAATGTATGTTCTTGACTCCTTTTGTTTTTTTTGTTTTTTTTTTTTTGACCCCTTTGTTATAAATTTGTTTACCATGTATGTGTGGGTTTATTTCTGAGCTCCCTATTCTGTTCCATTGATCTATGTGTCTTTTTATGCCAGTATCATATGGTTTTTATTACTTTAGCTTGAAATGAGTAAGTGTGATATCTCCAACTTTGTTCTTTCTCAAGACTTTTTGGTTAATCAGTGCCTTTTGTGGTTGGTTCCATACACATTTTAGGATTGTTTGTTTGTTTTATTTCTGTGAAAAATGCCATTGGAATTTTGGTAGGGATTACATTGAACCTTTAGATTGCTTTAGGCTTTGGAACATTTTAATAATACTAATTCTTTCAATCCATGAGCATAGAAGATCTTTCCATTTATTTGCCTTCTTCACTTTCTTTCATTAATATTTTACAGCTTTCAATTTATTTATCTTAAAATTTATCTCTTTTGGTGAAAACATTTAAATTATACTCTTTTTTGTAGATATTAAACATGTGTAGGTATTTAATTAGAATATATTGCATCCCATAATCTATTCTGTAAGGAATAGGAGAAGTAAATCAGATCATGTCATTTCCCTGCTTAGAATCTGTCAATAGCTTCCTGTCATACTTAGAATAAAACAAGAATGCCTTACCCTCACTTATGAGCCCTCCATCACTGCTTTTCAACTTTGGCTGCCTACTAGAATCACCCAAGGAACTTTGAAATCCTTCCAGGGGCGCCTGGGTGGCTCAGTCAGTAAAGTATCCAACTTTGGCTTAGGTCATGATCTCACAGTTCGTGGGTTCGAGCCCCACGTCAGGCTCTGTGCTGACAGCTCAGAGCCTGGAGCCGGCTTCAGATTCTATGTTTCCCTCTCTCTCTGCCCCTCTCTATCTGCCCCTCCCCTGCTTGCACTCTGTCTCTCTTTCTCTCTCTCTCTCTGTCTCTCAAAAATAAACATTAAAAACAATTTAAAAAAAAAGAGAGAGAGAAAGTCTTCCAGTGTCTAGGCCCTATCATCAGACAGTCTGATGTATTTGGTCTGAATGGAACCCAGACTTCAGTATTTTTACAGAAGCTAGCTGGTAATTCTAACAGACAGTCAAGGTTGAGAACCACCGCCCATTTCTGCCTCTCCAGCCTCCTGGCTCCCTGCTGGACCCCCTGCTGATTATGTTTCACCCTCTTGCTACTTTCAGTCCCTTATATCTGTCTAGCTTCTGCTTTAGGGCGTTTGCACAGGTTGTTGCCCAGGCCTCTAACCCCTGATTTCACACGGACTCTTGTCATTCAAACTGGCAACTTAAATATACTTTGAGAAAGCATCCTTGACCCAACAAGTCATTTGCTATCACATTACATGATATTTTCTGTATAGCCCTGACCCACTATGTGATCTTTGTCTCCTCCCTCCCTTCCTTCCTTCTCGTCCTCTGTCCCTTTTCCTTTGTCTATTTTTGTTCTTTTCCCCCTGGAATGTAAGGACTGTTTATTGTTCCACTGTTGTATCCTCAGTACCTGGAACTGTGCCTTGCATGTAGTCAGCAGTCAATATATGACGGAAAAGATAAATAAATTTGGGGTAATTCACATCACTTTTAAGAGACCAGCTCAAATTTGACCTCTGTCAACTTTTCTTTACTAATTCCTACTCGTTTTCCTGTTATGTTTTCTTTAAATCCTAAAATAAGAATATCTTCTGTCATATAGCATTGTTTTATGACTCCTATTAGTATCCTGAACTGTTAACTTAGGTTAAATTTTAATGTATTTGTATTGTTTTTTCTCCACTTGGTTCTAATTCAGCTGTTATGTATTAAATACCCACCAAATGCCAGACATCTCATTTAATTCCAAAGATATTTTACTCACGTCATCCATTTATCGCAAGGAAGTGGCAAATTTGGAATTGAAACCCAGCCTTCCTCATTCTGTACCTGCTGTTTCCATGTTGGCTGATCGGAAGGGATTTGAGTGTTGAATGAGGCCAAACCTGTTCCAGCTGTCTTTACTGAATACGGAACTGCTTGTTAGTACTTAAAACAACAAGATTTTATGATCTTGTGACTTGCTTTTAAAAACTAATTTAGTAAAAGGCAAATATTATTGCAAATATTTAAGCTAGAATTGATTGCACCTTTCTCACCTGTTCTTCTAACGGAGTCATACCCCTGTGATAAAATGCAGGAAAGTTTGCCCTACCATTTGGATAAAATGTGGTTCTTCAGTTTGTGTGTGTTGGGGTTCTACTCGGGAACATCTCTGCCTTTTACCTTTCTTTTTTGAAAGTCTTCTCATTCTCTGTTATATACTTAGTTGTCCATGAGCATTTCTGCACGAGCTTTAATAAGTTGCTCATTCTTAAAATATTGTTGTCTTTAGCTTGTGGTTTTTGCTGCGGACCATGGCATCCATCCTAGCTGTCTAAAATGGAGAGGGATTTCTCACTGGGTATCAGGTAGCATACAAAATTTCTGGGAGAGACAGGGAGCAGTGTTTAGATTTTACCCAGATGGAGATGACGGAGCCAGGAGAACTGCAGCTGTAGCTACCCTAGTCCCCTCTAGCTGGCTGTCACCTAATCTCATTGTTCACTGCAGTTCCTAGTTGTGCCTATGCAAGAATGCTTTAGTTGCATAGTTAGAACTTTAGTTGCAAAGCATCTAAGAAGTAATGTTTCCAGTTTTCTAGCCTCTGTAGTACAAGAAGGATAGAAGGGTATTTGATTGGGTATCTTGACTGAAGACATATGATATCTTTTATACCTACAGTGACCTTGACTTATGTTTTATTTTGCAACTCTATTAAGATGTTCTTTTGTTGGGTCAGTTGTTAGTGAGACAGTGGGTTTGACATCTGGTTAGCTTTAGTGAGAAGAATTTTGTTCTGTGTTCATAGAATAAGTCTTTGACCAGAGGAGATCATCTTGTATAGATCCCACTGGTTACAGTGAATAGAGCTATAAATTATTCAAATCGACTTTTTCCCAATGCTAGCAGAGTAACTTAAAACAATCATGGTAGGCTTGTAAGGCCATCATTGTGTACATAAAGGAGGTATTTATTATACGTGTGATGGGTTAAAAATAGTTCTTTAAGAGAAGAACTTGGGGGAGAAGCATGGAAGGGTTTATAAATAATTTTACAATATGTAAAACGAGAGGCTTCTTTGAGATCAAACATAAATGACACTAAAGAATGTTGGCAACATGCCTTGCATTCTGTTCAGTGAGCATGCTTAGACTGTAAATAATGGCTTCATTTCTATTCTAGGACCTAAAAATTATTAACATTCTGTGTTTATACAGTATTTATGCACTATGCTGCCACTAATAGGTATGGACATAATTAATCCCTTATTGCAAAATTGATGGCTTACATCAGCTAGTCTTGGTGTATTCTTTTGTGCAGTTAAGTCCCAGATTTTCTTGGTATTTATACTCTACTGACAGGTATTTTTTGGCAGGGTATTTTTACTTACTTGAGCAAAACTTATTTCAGATAGAGCTGGAAAGCCCACAGAATTTCAGCTAGTTTCTTTTGGGGAGAAAAATCATTAATACTACTTACCCCAATCAAAAAAAATTAAATGCCCATAGTTTATAAATATATATGAATATATATAAATAAATATATATATATACATATATATATATATATATATATATATATATATATATATATATATCTTTATTTAATTTTGAGAGAGAGAGAGTCAGAGCGTGAGCAGGGGAGGAACAGAGAGAGGAGACACAGAATCCCAAGCAGGTTCCAGGCTCTGAGCTGTCAGCACAGAGCCTGATGCGGGGTTCGGACCCACGAACTGCGAGATCATGTCCTGAGCCGAAGTCGTACGCTTAATCGACTGAGCCACCCAGGTGCCCCTCACAGTTTATATTTTTGATTCAGAAATAAGAAAGTGAAGAATTATGTAATTACTGTTAACTAAAACATCTTTATTATAATCTTTTATACATGTATTCAGAGATATTTTTAAACAACAGTGTAGACTAGCTGTGTTTAGGGACATCTTGGGGTGTGGAAACATCACAGTCACCAATTTCTGACTCTTCTCAAAGAACTTGATTGAGAAGCAGCGTTTGTGGAGGGTAGGTAGCCTGAGAGGTGTACAGTTGCTACGTTCTTATATTATCTCTGCAATATATCCATGTACTGATCAATCCAAACTAGCCCCTTCTCTGTGGAACTTCTTTCACTGATATTTATTGTAATATTTTTGAGGACAACCTAGCTCCTCTGCTTATTAGCTGCGTGTCCTTGATCGGGTGAGCTAACCTCTTCATACCTTAGTTACTTCATCTGTACGATAAAGGCAATAATTGTTCTTATCTCTGAGGGTTATAAGATTACACAAGTTAATTTATGTACAGTTCTTGGCACCTAGTAAGCTCTCCATAAGTACTGGTGGCTATAATTATTGTTATTTCTATTTTTAAGTTCTTAACATGTTGTTCTTTATATGATGACCTGACCCATGGAAGAAATTTTCCTCTGTCTCATCACCAAGAATTATAGTACCGCTTCTTTTTGGTGTCAGTGCTATGGTTATTAGGACTTACATAACTTTTTTTTATGTCACTTGTTTTGTGTGTGTGTTAGATATTAAAAAGATTAGATCCGCATTTTAGATTCTTCTTACAATGCATGCTTTGTGTATTATCTTTACCTTTCTTCATTTCATCTTCCCTTGTTTAGTTTTCTGTATCCACTTATTTCAGATTTTATAACATACATCATACATATTTTTGCAAGCCAACTTTTAAACCTTTCTGAAATTCTGGGTTCATATATGTGGTGGAAACGTGTATTTTTAATCTAATTAAAGCCATATTCTATATATGCTTTGAATACTACATTTGCAATAATTTAAATTTTCCATCAGAAAAATTACATATGCTTTTTACTGTAAAATTTTACTTGATTATCAATATTTGCATTTCAAGACAGGTAACTTTGGGCTCCTGGGTGGCTTAGCTCGTTAAGCATCTGACTTTGGCTCAGGTCATGATCTCACGGTTTTTGAGTTCAAGCCCTGCATTGGGCTCTGTGCTGACAGCTCAGAGCCTGGAGCCTGCTTCAGATTCTGTGTCTCCCTCTCTCTCTGCCCCTTCCCTGCTCACACTGTGTCTCCCTTTCTGAAAGAAAGAAAGAAAGAAAGAAAGAAAGAAAGAAAGAAAGAAAAGAGGAAAGAAGGAAAGAAGGGAGAAAGAAAGAAAAAGGAAGAAAGCTCAAATTCCTTTATATGCTGAAAATTTACTATAATATTTTTATATATCTTTCTGAATGATATTATGCCTTGGACAAGTAATTCTAGTCTTATTCTAGCTCCTTGACACACAGATGCTTTTGGAACTTATTCCATCTAACTAATGACTTACATCCAGGTCTCTCAAGGAAATGTCAGAAAATTAGCATATATCATTCAAAGGTGCTAAAAACCTTAAGGCATATAATTGCCTTAGGGTTCAGATCTATGTTTTATGATACATTTCATGCAGTTATGCTTCTCATTGTAATAAAACTTTTTTTTCAGTAGGGTTTTTCCCTACTGAAAAATGAAAAGAGCAAAATTATTAATAAAAAAAAAGCAAAATTTCAAGTGACCCAGAATCTTAAGAGATATTCGGATGTTTTCCAGGAATCTGAATGAGAAGGTGAAGTGTTGAAGGTTAGACAATGGTAGCTCTAAAGGAACTGGATTTCATGTCCTGTTGTTTTAAAATTTTTAAGGAAATGCAGAAAGAGGAAATGGTCCGGGCTCTATGATATCATTAGTACTATTTTTATTCTCTTAAGTTCAAAAGTTTCAAGGATAAGAAAAATATATGCAAAAACTGGGATGTGCATCTTTTTTTGGTTTTTATTAGTGTACCTTCAAAATAATCATATGGAGCAAGCACATTTTCTTTTTTTAATTTTGGCCTTCCACTTGCTTTGGGGATGTGTGAGTAGGCAGGAAGAATAAAGAAATGATATATTTTCAACAATTTCATGACCCAGTATATGTTAAAATAAATACAGATATTATAACAATTTCACGGTACTAAAATCCAAATATTCTATTGACAGGAACACTTGAAAATGCTGTTACTCTATTTTAGAGATTAGCCTGTTGTTGAAATTAATTCATATCACTGAGCAATTCAGACTATGCTGAAAAAAAGCCTATCAATATAATTAGGTTTGATTAGTTTGAGTTGGATGAAAGTTCAGCTTTATTTTGGTGTTCTTGCACTCTTGCACAATCAAAAATAATTTCTGATTTTAACTCATATTATGGAAAGTGGGGACAATTATCTCTTTAAGGAAAAGCTGGAATCTCCCTCTTTTCTCCCAGTATAGGCTTTTAATTATGAAAAGTAGAAGCTTGTATTAAAAGGAATGTTTTCTTCTCTTTCTCAGGAGGATTTTTATTTTAATGCTAAGTCATACTAGAAGTGAAGAATGACTCTTGTTTTGCATAGTAGTGTAAGAGAGTTTAGGTGGTAAAACTGAAGTGAGCTAGTCTTCCAAGAAATGCCAAGTGTTTTCCATTTTTTTACTCCTGTAAGGATTGAAGAAAGGGAGAGTATTTCTGGTCTGTAGTTGTGGCTGGCTGGCATTAGCAGCACTGAGCTCTGTTGATCTATGACTGCTCCTTATGTAGCAGCAAATAATCTTGTTTTACTTCAGTCAGCGATGGCTGTCTTACTGGTAAATATTTACTCATTTGAATGAGGCAAGTTTTGGTAGGCATTGAATGAATTAACAAGATGTGAAAGTATTTTGGAATCCTCATCAAATGAAGCAGTGCTTTTTTGTAGCGTTCACAGAATGGTGATTGAGGGTATCTTGGTATGACAGTAAGGAATTTTCTCTACTGAAATTAAAAAAAAAAAAAAGTTACCAGTTGCCAGCCTCAGCCACTTAGGAGTCTGAACATCCCATGGCACCGTCCCATTCCTCACCTCCTTTTCCTGGGCCCACGCAAAAAGACTCAAGAGCTCAAATGGGTCAGGATACCGTCTATTTGCAATATGAAGCTGGCATTTTCAAAATTAACACCCATCCATTCCTTTAAAAATATAGTATCAATGGGATGTTCTCTTCATCCCCTCTGAATACCAATAGGAACACCTGAAGGAAACAAGGCCTACTCCTTCCTTTTTTTTTTCCTTCATTTTTTTCACCTCTTAATTTATACTCTTTTGCTACACATTTTGTACGTCCTTGTATAATCTCATAATTCCTACTAGAATAAGAAAGGGGTATAAATAAATAGGATGAGACAGACTTTCACATTGAGTCAATGTTACTATTTTAAAGCAGTTTCCCACTTGAGGGGGCATTTAAGTTACCATGTAATTAATGTTTAATTAAACATTATAAGGTAATGTTACAAGGTGGTGAGCCCCACCTTGGATCTGCTGAATCCAGATCTTCAGGGTGAGAGGGGCTTATGCTTATGCTTATGTATTTTCCAAAATTTCCCCCAGCTATTTCTGATATATATCTTTGACTTAGAAGTACTGTGCTAAGACATGTTTTCTGTTTGTTTTATTCTCTAGAACAATACATGATGTAACTCTATAGTGAATATTTTTCTGAAATAATTATTGCCAAGAATTTTTTTGAATTTACCTATTTTATATTAATTTTAGAAAGATTTATTTGTGTATTTGGTTGTTTTTCAGAATTTGATTATGAAAATGACCCACAACGATTTATTTTGATTTGTCCTATTTTTATCCATTTCTTGTTCTTACATGGCATACCCATGGGTAGGAGTGATCTCATTCTCACTCTGAACCATCTCAGTAAATGCTGACGATGGTGATCAATTTAGTATTGACTATTGCAACTATCACTGGCCACATAGAATGCCATGCTCATATAATTTGCATAGAACTTAAAATTCATAGTTGAAGAATTAAATGAAATTAATGAGCTAAGCCAAATTTTGATAAGGTGTCAATGCCAGACCTTTAGGGCTATGGGGACTTGGTGAGTTTGAATGTTACTGTTTTCAGGTGCTTTTATGATTCAGTATAGGCCTATTCACACTTCCTAAGTCAGTACTTTTTTGATAGTGAGAAAACTGAAATGATGAATACTTACATTTTCATCTTGGCTTCAGTGTAGATCTGTTGCCATTGTGAATATAAGCAAATGTATTAGTTTTCTGTCTTCTTGAAACTGGAGTCGGATATCAAAGAATTTACAAAAGACTTTAAGTTTCAGGATAAAATCGATTGTAAAAGTTGAAATTTTGTTTGCTATAAGTTGCACAAAAGTTATCTGAAGGTGATAACAGAAAGCAAACTATTATCTTCACCATTAATACATGTAAGAAAAAATTATTCATGTTACATGGCACCTCGAATTTTTTAAAGTAAGCAGACATTTATATGCCACTGCTATTATAGTTTGCTTAAATCTGTTACACTGCTTTAACACAAGCGCGTTGCGTGTGTGCTTTGAAGACTTGCTTGTGAGTGCCATGCTATTGTTTGTCAATTCCTGTACCTCATCTGACGACTGTCCTCCTTGGCTTCCTCCATTTTCAGACCTCTTTAAATACACTGAGTCATTGTGATGGGTTCCTAGCATGGTTTTTCAGGAGACTTTAACTATAAGACAATGCACATTATTGATAAGCATCGCCTCCCATTGAGTTTGTATGGCCTCTACTTCTTAAAAAGGAATCCACACATTTTGATCCTTGCAAAAATAAAGCTGATTGAATTGAATTTCATTACAGTCAAGTGGAAATGAATGCCATCTAAATGAGCCAAATGAACATTTCAAGGGAGGAGGAAAATGCTTAATAAGAAGGAGAGGGGGAAGAGCCCTCACTCTTACTATGTTATGTGGATGAGTAACAGGACCAACCTCAAATAACCAGGAGAAGCTTTTGGATATCTCGCTCTTTACTGAATTGGAGAAGACGACTTCCCAGTTAGAGTGTGGAATGTTATGTTCAGAGAGGTACCTAACTCTAAAGCTAAGTAAGCCACCAACCTTAGTTTCAAAACTAATTCTGCATTTTCTTTGGTGGGTGGTGGCACTTGGTTCCAGGATATGACAGCACGTGATCTGCTACAGCAGAGATACACTCTTCCCAATGGAGACACTGCTTGGCGGTCCTCACCCCTTGTGAATGCCGCTCTGGAAGGAAAGCTTGTCCTCTTGGATGGCATTCACCGCGTCAACGCCGGCACACTCGCTGTATTGCAAAGGTTTGCGTGAGTCACACACACGCAGAAAAACACACCATGGAAACAGTGGGTGGGGACTCTATCAGTCTTTTTAAACTGGGTTATGTAGAGACTGAGAAACTTAATTCTGTAACCACCCAGAACAGAAGATGTTTCTTCGTTGTAAACAGTAGCGAAACTTCAAATAATGAACATTTTGGGAAAAACCACTGTCAGAGCAGCAGTCTCTGTATAAGAGTGGGAAAAAAAAAAGCTGTCAGGTAGTAATTTTGAAAGACCTCGTATATGCTGGTTGATACATGCAATAAGTTACACAGCTGAAGTTTCTACGATTTGTCAGTCACTGCTTCACTGTTTATAAACTCCTTATGAATCATAGATCTAAATTATTCGTTGGTCATGTTGGAATTTTTTTTGAGAGAGAAAGGGTAGTTCCTTATATAAAATGTGTAATAGGTGTTTGATGATATTTTATATAGACTAGAAAACTCACTTTGTGGTTATAAACTTGAACATTTATGTAACTATTGTTTCCTTATTTCCCTTTAGGTGGGGAAAACATTTCTAATTAACTTCTTTAGAGTGTAATGTTAAGAGAAAACTTCATGTGTAACTTTCATGGGAAATATGTCTATCCCGTTATTTAAGAAGATGAATGATACCAACTTTTTGTTTATTCTGTCTTGATTCTGTCATTTGTAGATTTTTTTTAACTATGGCATAAGCCATTTCCCCAACTAAATATTCAAAATTTTTTGTCACATCCTGAGTATAATTAAAAATTCCAAAAATAAGGGTGCCTGGGTGGCTCAGTTGGTTGAGTGTCCGACTCTTGATTTCAGCTCAGGTCATCATCTCCTGGATCACTAATTCAAGCCCCACATCAGGCTCTGCGCTGACACCACAGATTCTCTCTCCCCACTCTCTCCCCACTTGCACTCTCACTCTCTCTCAAAATAAATAAATTTTACAAAACTTTCCAAAAACATTGTTAGTCCTAATTAGGTTTGAGAGCATTTGAAAATAATAATCACAACCTTTCAGTGATTTGCCATAAATATTCCATAGATTTACAGTATTTTTTTTTCTTCTGAACGGATAAATACAGACACAAACAAAATAATAGCCCTCTCCTTTTATTGGTTATCCCTTGCCCTTAGGCCAAGCACTTAAGAGGAGTGGCTATGAGTGCTTACTCTGTACTGGGCATTGTGCCAGGCCAGTGCTTCTCAGGTTCTCAGCCGTAAGCACCTTCCAGGGATGGGGCTTTAAAACTACTGAGGCCTGAGCTCTGCCTCCTCAAATTCATATATAATTGATCCAGGGTGAGGCCCGGAAATGGGCATTTTCAAACCCTTCCTAGGGGATTCTAATGTGCTGCCAAGATTGACAACAACTGTCATAGCGTCTGCCTTACATTAGGTGTTTACTTTTCACAGCGATACTAGGAGGTTGGTATTATCGCCCTAATTTTATAAAAGAGAAAAATTTAGAGAGATGGAGTAGCAGTTCTCCCCCTCCCCAGGCAGCTTATAAGGTGCCGAGCTGGATTTGAACACAGATCTGACTTGAGTCTGCTGTCCATGCTCCTGACCCCTGCGTTATGCAGTCTCCCCTCTCCTTGGTGTTCACCGAGTGGAGGTCCTTGTGGGCCAAGTGTAATGCAGGCTTCAGGAGACTTCAGTGGTTGGTGCTTTTCACCTTCTGCAACATCTGGAAGGGAGTGCTTTTGGTGCTATGGATGGTCAGGTCACCATCGTAGTTTGTAGATAAAGCAGCACCAGTTATTTCATTATAAAGATCTTTGATATTTTAAAATCCTATAGTTCCAAAGATAGAAATTTTTTGGAAATACTATCCCTTAAAGACTTAAATTAGAGTCAGAGCATGTACCACTTGCCTTGGTCATTAATATGCACCTCCTGATGGTCCTGAGTCGCTCATTCGGCTGTTTCCTTGCATCTCCTTCCTCCTTCCCCTTTCCAGCTTCTCCTCGTCCTTCTCCTCCCCACTGTCCACATCTCGTAACCATGACGACCGCTCTCCAGCACAGAAACCAATAGTTTTGCCAAGTACAGCAGTACTAGCCAACTTGAAGTTTCAAAAGGCGCCGCTAACAAAATTGTTAGACTCCATTGCCCATAAGAATAGACGTGATTAAAATGTTAGCTGATTCTACCTCCTGTAACTTCAGCATTCAAAACAGATGAATTTGTTCCCTGACTTTCGCCTCTCCCATTAGGTTGATCCACGACCGGGAGCTAAGCCTGTACGATGGCTCCAGGCTGCTGAGAGAAGACAGGTATATGCGCTTAAAGGAGGAGCTACAACTGTCTGACAAGCAGCTGCGGAAGAGGTAATGTTGGGTGCACTGCCCTCGTCCTTGTGGTCAAGTGTGCCTTCTTTTTATTATCCTTCTAAACCGAGGGCCAAGCCAGGCTAACTTCGAAGAATTTAATAGTTTGCTGTCCTGGGCATGCTCATAATCTGGCATTTCTTAAAACTTGGGTTTACGACCCAAGGTATGTTCTGCCCTCTCAGCCGAACTTTCACCTAAGTGTTTGAACACTTCATAAGCTGCTTAGTGCTCAGAAGGTAACCCCTATTCATTGTCCTGGTGACTCAGTTTTTGTCCCGTACTTTGTTTCCCTTCAGCAAGACAAAAACAAAACAAAAACAACACAAAAAACTCTCGTAATTTACTGGGTCCTCCCTCTCAGGAAGTGATGGGTTATTACTGAGGTAAGCCACCTGATACAGGTGTACCCTTTGTGGCTTATTTATATATTCCCTCCTAGAAATGTCACAACCAAATGCTCTGTGTGAGGCTTGCTCGGATCCTGAATCAGGAAATAAAATGGAAACAGCTATAAAAGATACTTCAGGACAATTGGGAAAGTTAAATTTGAAATATATACTATATCATATTGAATTAGTATTAATTTTCTTAGATATCATAATGGTATTCTGGCTTTGAAGGAGAATATTCCTGTTCTTAGGAGATGCACACTGAGATATTGAAGGGATAATGTAAAAAAATGTCGGTGACTTACTTCCTGACGTTCCAGGGGGAAAAAGACATGTACGTGTGTGTACATGCACACAACACACACACACAGAGAAAGAACAAGTGGGAATAAGAACACAAAGTGGTAAAATCTTAATAAGTGGTGAAACCTAGGTAAAGGATGTATGGGTGTTCATATTCTATTCTTTCAAATTTTCTGTGTGTTTGAAAGATTTCAAAACATTTCCTCCAACTACACACTACTTTCCTTCAGAGGAGGTTTGGCAAATATAAGTTTTCTGTCTCATTCCATTTCCATGGATATTTTGACATAATTAGAGATTGCTACCTTGGCAAATATGTAGTGACTTAATTGAATCTTATTTAATTAAAGCTTCCCCTCCCCACAAAGGGCTTGCTGACATACTGAAAACGTTAAAATTTTACAAATGATAATTAAGTGTGTTTCTTATTGTGTTTATGTTTTAAGGAGAATTTTGTTCAAAAATTTTCTTGGAAGTTTTTATAGAGAGGAAATATTAAATTCCTTACTGCTTCTGTGTAAGTTATTAAAAAATGCACTTGATTATACACAGCTATTTATGCTTCTAGGATAGACATCCTTGAACTCCTCTAGCCCAGTGAATAGTTTAGTTGAGTGTCTAGGGAGGTAAGTTTTAAGCATTCCTCTCATTTCATACCTTTTGTATTTTGTATTTTCAGGGAGCTGGATCAAAACAGTGGGGCAGTAGCAAGCCTGCTTGTCAGGCTCCCTTAGGACTTCAGGAACATTTGTATTTGTAGTCAAATGTCCAGGAAATGACAGCCCTGTTTCCTGAGAAGGACCCAAGTTCTCCCTGATGGTCACAAGCGGTTTTACAAATGAAAACCATTTCAGGAACAGAGTGGCCTGTACATCGTGTTGAGGTTGTGGCTCAGACTGGTCACTAGGACTTCCTTCTCAAAGTGTCCTATCTTCATCACTATTGATTTTCATCACTCCCATGAATACAAACCAGGCTCAGTTCTATCTCAAGAGGTTTCTCCGAGTAGGTGGAAACAAGTCATAAGAGTGTTGCTTGGTTTCTGTCATTTACTTTTTATTTTTGTTTGAATTTTGTGTCATTGTTAACCATGCATGAAACTTGAGCCAGATAGTTTTTCAAGGCATCTGGCGAAAAATACCAGTCCCCTCTCATCGATCCTCAGACACTTTCCCATTTCCCACACCCCAGAGACTACTACTTCTACTCTGAGCTGTTTCTTCAAGGTACTTACCTCCATATCACTAAATAATATACTTTTTTTTTTTTTGTAGTACAGTTGACACACAATGTTACATTAGTTTCAGGTATCCAACATAGTGATTCCACAAGTTTCCATATTATGCTGTGTTCACCACAAGCGTAGGTAGATACTATCTGTCCCCATACATCACTATTGCAATATCATAATGTGCTTTCATTGATACTTCTTTATCTTGCAGTATTTAGAACTTCACTCAATGTCTGCATTATTATCACAGTATAAGCACTGTATACAGTCGAGTCATTTAGTAAAATACAGTTGTTTTTCCTGTCTTGCATACATTTTGTTTTTCCTAGAGTTATCGATTGTATACATATGAAGAGAGGCAGATATGTAGGTAAATAATTACAATGCAGCTTTTTTTTTTAAGTTTATTTTTGAGAGAGAGAGACAGAGCAAGCAGGGGAGGGGCAGAGAGAGAGGGAGAGAGAGAATCCCAGGGAGGCTCTGCGCTGTCAGCATGGTGCCTAATGTGGGGCGCGAACTCACAAACTGTGAGATCATGCCCTGAGCTAAAACCAAGAGTCAGATGCTTAACCAACTGAGCCCCCAGGTGCCCATTACAATGCAGCTTTTAAATGTTAGAACAGAGATCTCTACAATAATGCTATGGGAACACAGAGGAGGAAATGACCCTGTTTTCCATGTATTTATCACTTTTTCATTCCAGATATTTCCCCTCTTGTCTCAATCTCCTCTCGTCGTGTGCAGGCACATCAGGCTTTTATCAGGTTTCCATCTTGTCTTTCGTAGTGCATCCTGACTAGCCCTAATCCGGACCTGCTGTCCTTCATACTTACAGCACAAATGTCATGCTAGATCTCTGTCCACTCCCACTTACCCATTTCCTCCAGTTTCTCCTTCTGCAACTTTGATCTGTTAGGTGTTGAACCTCTTGGGCTGAACTTTTAATTTTCTCTCTTATGTTCAGCCAGTTTGTCAGGACTTCATTGACTTTTCAGGGGCAAAATGTCTAGGAGTTGATACTTCTCTGTCTGAAATATTTCTACGAGTTGAAATCCTAATTCCTTTCCTTATCAGTATTCCTCCTTTTTTGTTTTGTTTTGTTTTGTTTTTTTGTTTTTTTGTTTGTTTGTTTTTTGGCCTGAGAAACATGCTATTTATTTTCTTATGAACATAAACAGTTTTTCTCTATTTCATTGTTAAAGAGTCATGTTACAGAATCTTCTTTACTCTGATGGATGTGGATTGTTAGTAAATTTCTTTATCTTTTCCTGGCTAAACTTGATTTAATTTTGTGGCCCATTTTTGTCTTACTGAGAATAAATATGTTCTCTTTTAGGGTCATAATAGGTTATAATAGGGTAGGTTATAGTATGTTAATGCCATTGACAGTATTTCTTTCAAGCCTGTGTTTATTAGGTAGGAAGAAGACAGTTTGACCAAAAAGAATACAGCATAGTATAAAGTGGGAAATTTGTACTCAGTGAGGAAATTGATTTATTTCATGAGTTGTTCCTATAAGTCATATGACCCATTATCTAGTGTGAGTTGATCCTATATGCTGTGCATATCTAACATGTTACTCTTGGCATTAGTATTTGAATTCTACATGAGAAACTCAGCGTCTGAATCATCTATCCCTTTATTTCTCTACCTAAGCACAGACTTGAAGTTCAGTGAAATCATTATTATATCTGATAGCCTTTAAACAAACTCAGCTATGAATGCTTTGTTTCCTTGGGGGATTTTGAGATAGAGGAAAAGTCAATGTAGAATGAAGGGAAGGCAGATTTAAGAGCATCTTTGCCTCTGGACCCACTTTGATAAATTTGGATACCTGTCTCTTTTCAGATAGGACCAATTTTCATATTTGTGTTTAGCAAGACTTCTTTAGTTACAGGTAACAAAAAAACCGTAAATTTTTGCAAATCATGTGTTCAAAGGAGAGGCAAGGATGCAGTTGGACCTCAGGAAATAACTGCAACCCAGGACTTGAATGTTGCCAGGACATTGTTGCTCTGTACTTCATCTCTTTGTCTCTAACATCACAGCACCTGGCACATAGTAGACCACTTAGCAAATGTTTTTGGGCAAGTGAGTAAATCTTAACCTAGTATAAATTCTAGGAAACTCAAGGTAAAGGTAATTCCATTAATCCAGTTTTAGACAACCTTCTGAGCTAGCAAATGTTTCTGATACCACAGTGCCTAGTAATTAACAGCTACTAGCAGTGGGTTACTGTGCCTGTCAACTTCATAGTGTGAAACCCAGTTTCTAAAGAATTGTACTTGACTCCTTTGCTGACCTCTGTTGTATTCTAATTCTAATTCTTCATGAAGATCATATGTCTTGATCTGAATGCTCTGCAGGCATTGTCCGCAAGTAACTACATAGCTAATGTGCTCTTAAATATGGTGTAAGAAATGTTAGCAACTTTCCTTCCCTTGCTGCAAGACACCAAGAATACAGTGGACGTGGTGGTTAGAAATAGCATGATGGCCATGCACATCAGACACCATGCCTGCATTTCTCACAGGAAACAAGGACCAAAATAGAATTGCTTCCTTTGATGAGAAAAACTTCTTTGGGGAAAGGGAGAGTACAAATACTATAAGCTGCTAAATATGTCCCTTCCTGCCATCGGTCAGAGCCTAGATGAGGGGGCTGAGAGTTTCTGTGCATTACTAATAGTTTGTTTTGCCAAGAAAGGGTTTATGGTTATCTCAGGGAAGCAGTAAAGATTAGTGGCCTAGTCTCAGTTATAATTATATATAGTCTGGTGTTTTGCATTTTTATTGAATATTTTATTAGTATTAATTATGAGTGAACATCGAAAATGGTTTACAGTCTCCAGTTTTTCTAGGTCGGTATTGAACCATAACTGGACGTTGGGCGTAATCCTTGATAGATTAGCTTCTCTAGACCCTTTTATTTTTACTCCTGTGTTAGAAGATAGGTAGGATCTCAGCATTCTCTCCGCCTCCCCAGAAACCTCAGCATCTTTTTAGTAGCAATGTAGGCCACGTAAATTTTAAAATTCAAGATAGACCCAGGATTTTCTGCCCATGTCTTTGTGTTTGATTCTCAGCAGATTCTGATTTTGAAAAATTACCGTTTTGTTTTTTTTTTTTTATGGTCAAGGAAAAGTTCTAAACTCTGTGTCTATAAAGAATCTAATTATTATTGTATGTTGTGGTTTTGTCTTTTTGATACAGAGGATGCACCTTCTCTAACAAATTAATTCATTTAGATGAGCTGCTCTGCTTTGGGGTAGAAAATCATTATTCTCAGTCCTTATCAATTACCTCCATTGTCCTTGACATCAGAGGTCTTCAAAAAGTTTCTTGCTGTGATGGTTCTTAACAACAGTAATATATTTATTTAGTTATTTAGCATCTGCTGTCATCCAAGTACCACCCTAGACCTCGTGTGCCATAAAGAAGAGCAAGAAATGTGCCCATGCAGTTTGCTACATTGCATCGGGGAAAAAAAGGTGAAATATGGGCTGTAGATAGAACTACATAGCCTGTAGGTTCAGCACTAGTCTTATAGTACAGAAAGCCAATTACAAGATCCTCTTCTGGTTTATGATTAATGTCTTTATAAAAACCTTCTATGTCATTCTCAATATACACATTTGACAAAAATGTACTGTATAATTTCCTTCCAAAGATTAGACTTTACTGAAGTCTTTCTTCTTTTATTAAATGAATAGCTTTTTTTGACGTATAATGACATATAATAAACTGTGAATATTTATAGTGTACAGTTTGATAATTTTTATATTTATATATACTTATGAAACTATCATCACAGTCAGGATAATGAATACATCTGTGACCACCACCCCAGAGTATCCTCAGATCTCTTGGTAATCCCTCTCTCTCTTGACCCTTGTCACCCTCCTCTGCTACCCTCAGACTCTGCTTCAAGTTACTTGATTTCTCTTGTATTTTCTAGAACTTTATATAAATGGGATCACACAGTATATACTCTTTTTGATCTAACTTCTTTTATTCAGCATACTTATTTTGAGATCTTTCATGTTGTTATGTATATCAATACTTCATTCCTTCTTATCGCTAAGAAGCAGTGGAAAGTGCTTTTCTCTCTAAAACTTACGTGCCCAAACATGTTGACCCCAATACTTCTATTTCTGAAATCTTTTTAAAAGAGCACTTTGCTTTTCTCATCTTTAATTCTTATGAAATAGTTATTTATCTCAGTCAAGCCATATCTTTAGTTTCATTTGTTATTTGTTGTTGTTAGATTGTAGTAAAATGAACATTAATCTTAGTTTTAACTTTTGATAGTGCTTGTTTCCTAATTCTCAACTATTTACCACGTATTCAGCCTTTGTATTACACACCAGTGTCTTAAAGCACCTGAAAGTACATGGCAGATCTTTAGGAGTACTCTACTCAGCGGCTTTCAGAGGTGGAGATCCTATCACCATCAGGAAATGACTTTCCATATGACCTATTTATATGTAAGGAAGCCTTTGGGGTGACCTAGCAACAAAATGGTCCTTATCCTGTTATTCAGTAGTTTGCTGGCTGTTTTCATAGTCAGTATACACTTCTCTGTCTGATACATCAACAGTCTCGGAAACTGCCGCTCTTTAAATTGGGCCAGCTCACTTGGGTGTACCCAGCTAGAGTCAATACCAAAAAGCAAGCCACAGACAATGTATGTTCCAAGCAATGATCATCACCTATTTAAAGTCAACCCCCCTAGCTTGCTCTCATGTTGCTTGTTCTCATGTTAATTGCTCTTCTGGTACTAAATCCACAGCTCAGCTGTGGTCCCTGCTTCCTGATCTTTTGGTTGAAGGATATAAATTAGACTTCCTCTTTTGGCTTACTTGTTGGATTTTGGCTTTGTTTATTCCCTGATTTAGTATCCCTCATTATCTTGAGTAAGAAACTGCATCTGCAGATTTAATTTTGTGCAGTGAAAGCACAAAAAAGCAGCTCTGTCTCTCCCACCTTCTTTTGTCCCAGCTAGGAAAGAGGAGGAGCAGGGATGAATCCAAC
This sequence comes from Panthera leo, assembly GCF_018350215.1. NCBI lineage: Eukaryota > Metazoa > Chordata > Mammalia > Carnivora > Felidae > Panthera > Panthera leo. The sequence continues at coordinate 28,533,999 of NC_056679.1, forward strand.
ATCTGTTGTTGGGCCACGAAGCAGGAGTTTTCTGGATTGTAGCAAACCACTTGGCAGGAGTGGAAAATGGAATAACCTTCCCTTTTAGCTTTTAGATGACAGGATTCTCTGTGTCCAGGTTCTCTTGTGTGACTGTCTAATTGCTGGCGGTCCTCAGTGATCATGTTATCCTCAGGCCTTCCGGGCACTGCTCATGCTGCTGTTCTTTCCTGTTTTCCCAGAACAACTCCTTTGGACAGATCATTCCCATGCCCTGCTTGAATATCTGTAAATAAGGATTTTTTTTTTCCCACCTGGAGAAATGAAATGATATCTGGTAGCTTTCATGAATTCCTCTAGACCTTTCTCATATGACCATTTCCAAAAACTGCTTTTCCCTGGTTTACAAATCAGGGAGTGGCCTCTAAATGTACAGATCACATGGTCAGAGAGTCCGTGGACCTACCTGTTTTATTGGGAGGACATGGTCTTATCTGAAATCTTCAGAGTACTTATCTGATTCTCTCCACACATTTCCTACCTCCTGATATTCTAGCCGCCTAAGCACTTAACTATTGGTTTCTATTATAACAGTTAATGGCAATGAGTATTCCATTTCTGGAGAAATGCCAGTTATGTACCTATATTTTTGTTTTTGTGAAGATCTTGGCAGGTGTTTGAGTTTCATATCTTCTTTCACATAACAAGGATGATACTACCCTCTAAAGTTGTATTTCCACTGGGGTTTAGAGTACAGTTCATAAGAACTGACAGTATCACCCCATGATTAGATCATGATAAGGGGTGTCTAGTCCCTTCTCCAAAATATATTAAGTCATTTCATAAACCAAGGCAAGTCTTATCTTCTTCCTCTGTGTCCCCTAGAATATTTACATCGTCAGATTCCCTAGCAGAGATTTATAAAAGATCACTTTAAAAAAATCACAATATTTCCTAAAAAATGACAAAAGAGTGAATGATCTAAAAGTTGAATTTTCTCTACTTTTTGAAGACTATTCTTATTGTCAATTGCAAATTTTAAATTTAATCCAGCCCCTGTGCTGCTTAAATTTTCTGTGTTGTAAAAAGCCTTCTCATCCTGGATCATACTTCTTGGTCTTTCTACGATTTACGTAGAGTGGGCTCCTTGCAAGACAGGAGATTTTGAGGGGATTTTGAATAAAGAAAAGGAAGCTGTGTAATGAATGTGAATTGGAGGGGATTTTGTTCTGAGGGACTTTGGAGAAATTTTGCTGGATATGTAACAGCATATCCCAAACGGTGGTTTGTGCAAGGCATGGAGACCATCAGTGGAAATAATCCAACATATTTTAACAGTAGGTGATTCTTTTTTTGTGTTAATAATAGGTTCTTAGGATGTCCTGATTTTTTTCAAAGCTTGTTCTTTGGATAATAGCTTTGACTATATTAACAGCAACATGATGGGGTTATCACTGCCTAGGCTTTAGCTCCCATGACCTAATTTCTAATATGAATGATTATGTTTGTTTGTTTTATTTTTCCCCCCCTTAGATCCATTTTTCCTGTCCACCCCTCCTTCAGAATCATCGCCTTGGCAGAACCCCCTGTCTTTGGAAGCACCACACAGCAATGGCTGGGACCAGAATTCTTAACCATGTTCTTTTTCCATTATATGAAACCACTTGCCAAAAGTGAAGAAGTTCAAGTGATTAAGGAAATGGTAAGAGTGAGGCTAGCTTTAGCCTGTGGCCTTCAACTGTTCCTTTTTTAAGGCACTCTGACACCTGCTGGAGCAGAGTTGGACATTCCTGGCTTTTTCTTCCCATTTACTCCCACATTTCCTGATATAACGGTCCTCATACTTCAGCATTTTTTCAGAAACATATGGAGGGTCTGATAAAATACAGATTGTTGAGTGTCTAGGTCTGGGGTGGTACACGAGAACTTGGCATTTCTTAGGTGATGCCGATGCTGCTGATCTGGGGAACATACTTTGAGAACCATGGATGTAAGCTAGCTCTTCACTTTCCTCATATGGAGGCAGATTTGGATTCCTTTTCCTCTTCTAATCAGCCAAAGATGATCATTTTAAGTTCCTATACAGGGAGGCCAAATATATCTTAGTTCCTTAGATTTTAGAATATATAAAGTAATGCTGTTCCCCTCGATACTGTAATATATCCTGTACTTACCTGACCAGTTACCTGGTGGCTTGCAGTATACATAATGCATTATTTCAATGTCTGTCTTAACCAAGTATTGTGCTTAACCCTTGTGGAACTCCAGAACTTCACTGTTCAGTGTAGCTCTAGCCACATTACAGATATTTTAAAAGTTCAGTTTCTCAGTCATGTTTCAAGTGGTCAATAACTATATGGGGCTTCTGGTTACCATGTCAGACAGCATAGGTAAAGAACATTTCCATCATCATAGAAAGTCCTCCTGGGCAGTGTTGTTCTGAGCTGTCAGCACAGAGCCTGATGTGGGGCTCGAACTCACAAACTGTGAGATCATGACCTAAGCCGAAGTCGGATGCTTAACCTACTGAGCGACTTAACCCAGGTGCCCCCAAACAGCTTGCTTTTAAATGCCAAATCTGCTATTTATTAGCTCCCAGATCTTGGGTAAATTACTCAACCAAAGTTGGGGATATATCACAGGACTGATTAAAAGAATAAATGAAATAAAGTATATACTGAAAAGAACTTAGAATTTTCAAGTTCCAGTCACTTAAAAATCATCAAAGGAATCCTGAGCAGTTTACTTCTGAAATGGTTGCATCATACCAGTCATTGTTCTAACATCTCTGTGATATTTTTATTTATTTCAAATGTTTATTTATTTTGCGAGAGAGAGAGAGAAAATGAGAGAATCTGCAGTGTTAGTGCGGAGACTGATGTGGTGATCTCACAGTATATGACCTGAGCTGAAATCAAGAGTCAGATGCTAAATTGTTACAGTTCAGGCAACAAGTGTGTGTTATTTGGGCCATTGTTCTTCACAGTTCACTGATAAACTGATTATACCCCTTAGGTGTGTGGTTTAAAAGCCCTTGAAAAAATGAACAGCTTGAACATCCAGTCTTTGTACAAGGATACCTTATGTCACTTTGTAGATACAAGATGATGATTAAATGAGGGAGTTTGGTTTCAGTACGAAAAAATGCTGAAATTAGAATTAAAAAAATCATGCTGAAGCTAACAAACAGGGAGATCATTATGAAAAGTTTTTTTATGGGCACACTTTATGCCAGTTTTTAATTGAGCAATTCCTTTCATCTTTTATCCTCGTGATGGAAGTGTAAATGAAGGGCGGCTTCGCCTCAGTTACCTGATCCTTAAAGAGAAAGTAGAGGTATAAGTGTTTCCTGAGAAAATGAATAAGCAAATTTATCTAGGAGTTAAACATGTTACCTATCATCAGAGACTTTCTAAAAATGTAATTCTAATATCGTTTGCTAACTAGCCATAATTTCTGGTTGATTGATCAGATATCCCAACTTATTCTTTCTTTCTTTTCTCAATTCTCTCATAAAATAGGTCCCAAATATACCTCAGGAAGCTTTGGACAGATTGTTATCACTTGCACACAAACTCAGAGAGACACAGGATCCCACGGTAAGTCTGGGCTTTTTCCCATAGGATTTTTCGTTGTTGACATGCTGCTGCTTTATGTTCTCAGAGTTTAATGCTTAAAAATCTATTTTTCGAGCTGGTATTTTTATCTCTTATGCTGTGCTTTGCCCTGTGCATATATTTCACTCTCTTGGTGGTTTGAACATTTACTCCAGCCACTCGTGGCTGGTATCATACAAAAACCAGTAGCTCTAGAGGAGTGCTTGATGTTCTTAGGGGTTTCACTTCTGCTACCCTGGTCTCCTGTGCTGAGTGGTCTCACCTAGTCCTTTGGCTTCAAGTATGACCTCTTATGTTAACGCCAACATATTTCTCTTCAGCTTCTAGCTCTTCTTTTCTCATTGATTCTCTGTTTCTAACTGTATTTCCATCTTGGGATGGTATAGGGGCAGAAAACTTTCCCTTTCCTTCCTTCCTTCCTTCCTTCCTTCCTTCCTTCCTTCCTTCCTTCCAGGTTCTTTGGTCAGCCTAATGATTAAATGGACATGAGACAGATTAACAGGAGAAAACCCAATTTGATGTCATATGTACGGGAGCCCTATAAAAATATTAGACTTAAAGAAATGACCAGGGGGGGTTCCGGAAGATGGCGGCGTAGGAGGACGCGGGGCTCACAGCGCGTCCTGCCGATCACTTAGATTCCACCTACACCTGCCTAAAGAACACAGAAAACCGCCAGAGGATTAGCAGAAGGGAGTCTCTGGAGTCAAGTGCAGACCAGAGGCCCACGGAAGAGGGTAGGAAGGGCGGCGAGGCGGTGCGCGCTCCACGGACTGGCGGGAGGGAGCCGGGGCGGAGGGGCGGCTCGCCGGCCAAGCAGAGCCCCCGAGTCTGGCTGGCAAAAGCGGAGGGGCCGGACGGACTGTGTTCCGACAGCAAGCGCGACTTAGCGTCTGGGAGGTCATAAGTTAACAGCTCTGCTCGGAAAGCGGGAAGGCTGGAGGACAAAGGGAGGGAGAGCTGCTGAGCCCCCGACGGCAGAGCTCAGCTTGGCGGGGAACAAAGGCGCCAGCGCCATCTCCCCCGCCCATCCCCCAGCCAAAATCCCAAAGGGAACCAGTTCCTGCCAGGGAACTTGCTCGCTCCGCGCAAACACCCAACTCTGTGCTTCTGCGGAGCCAAACCTCCGGCAGCGGATCTGACTCCCTCCCGCTGCCACAGGGCTCCTCCTGAAGTGGATCACCTAAGGAGAAGCGAGCTAAGCCTGCCCCTCCAGCCCCCGTGCACCTTGCCCACCCACCCCAGCTAATACGCCAGATCCCCAGCAACACAAGCCTGGCAGTGTGCAAGTAGCCCAGACGGGACACGCCACCCCACAGTGAATCCCACCCCTAGGAGAGGGGAAGAGAAGGCACACACCAGTCTGACTGTGGCCCCAGCAGTGGGCTGGGGGCAGACATCGGGTCGGACTGCGGCCCCGCCCACTAACTCCAGTTATACACCACAGCACAGGGGAAGTGCACTGCAGGTCCTCACCACGCCAGGGACTCTCCAAAATGACCAAACGGAAGAATTCCCCTCAGAAGAATCTCCAGGAAATAACAACAGCTAATGAACTGATCAAAAAGGATTTAAATAATATAACAGAAAGTGAATTTAGAATAATAGTCATAAAATTAATCGCTGGGCTTGAAAACAGTATACAGGACAGCAGAGAATCTCTTGCCACAAAGATCGAGGGACTAAGGAACAGTCACGAGGAGTTGAAAAACGCTTTAAACGAATTGCAAAACAAAATGGAATCCACGATGGCTCGGCTTGAAGAGGCAGAGGAGAGAATAGGTGAACTAGAAGATAAAGTTATGGAGAAAGAGGAAGCTGAAAGAAAGAGAGATAAAAAAATCCAGGAGTATGAGGGGAAAATTAGAGAACTAAGTGATACACTAAAAAAAAATAATATACGCATAATTGGTATCCCAGAGGAGGAAGAGAGAGGGAAGGGTGCTGAAGGGGTACTTGAACAAATTATAGCTGAGAACTTCCCTGAACTGGGGAAGGAAAAAGGCATTGAAATCCAAGAGGCACAGAGAACTCCCTTCAGACGTAACTTGAATCGATCTTCTGCACGACATATCATAGTGAAACTGGCAAAATACAAGGACAAAGAGAAAATTCTGAAAGCAGCAAGGGATAAACGTGCCCTCACATATAAAGGGAGACCTATAAGACTCGTGACTGATCTCTCCTTTGAAACTTGGCAGGCCAGAAAGGCTTGGCACGATATCTACAGTGTGCTAAACAGGAAAAATATGCAGCCGAGAATCCTTTATCCAGCAAGTCTGTCATTTAGAATAGAAGGAGAGATAAAGGTCTTCCCAAACAAACAAAAACTGAAGGAATTTGTCACCACGAAAACAGCCCTACAAGAGATCCTAAGGGGGATCCTGTGAGACAAAGTACCAGAGACATCACTACAAGCATAAAACATACAGACATCACAATGACTCTAAACCCGTATCTTTCTATAATAACACTGAATGTAAATGGATTAAATGCGCCAACTAAAAGACAGAGGGTATCAGAATGGATAAAAAAACAAGACCCATCTATTTGCTGTCTACAAGAGACTCATTTTAGACCTGAGGACACCTTTAGATGGAGAGTGAGGGGATGGAGAACTATTTATCATGCTCCTGGAAGCCAAAAGAAAGCTGGAGTAGCCATACTTATATCAGACAAACTAGACTTTAAATTAAAGGCTGTAACAAGAGATGAAGAAGGGCATTATATAATAATCACAGGGTCTATCCACCAGGAAGAGCTAACTATTATAAATGTCTATGCGCCAAATACCCGAGCCCCCAGATATATAAAACAATTACTCATAAACATAAGCAACCTTATTGATAAGAATGTGGTCATTGCAGGGGACTTTAACACCCCACTTACAGAAATGGATAGATCATCTAGACACACAGTCAATAAAGAAACAAGGGCCCTGAATGATACATTGGATCAGATGGACTTGACAGATATATTTAGAACTCTGCATCCCAAAGCAACAGAATATACTTTCTTCTCGAGTGCACATGGAACATTCTCCAAGATAGATCATATACTGGGTCACAAAACAGCCCTTCATAAGTTTACAAGAATTGAAATTATACCATGCATACTTTCAGACCACAATGCTATGAAGCTTGAAATCAACCACAGGAAAAAGTCTGGAAAACCTCCAAAAGCATGGAGGTTAAAGAACACCCTACTAACGAATGAGTGGGTCAACCAGGCAATTAGAGAAGAAATTAAAACATATATGGAAACAAACGAAAATGAAAATACAACAATCCAAACGCTTTGGGATGCAGCGAAGGCAGTCCTGAGAGGAATATACATTGCAATCCAGGCCTATCTCAAGAAACAAGAAAAATCCCAAATACAAAATCTAACAGCACACCTAAAGGAAATAGAAGCAGAACAGCAAAGGCAGCCTAAACCCAGCAGAAGAAGAGAAATAATAAAGATCAGAGCAGAAATAAACAATATAGAATCTAAAAAAACTGTAGAGCAGATCAACGAAACCAAGAGTTGGTTTTTTGAAAAAATAAACAAAATTGACAAACCTCTAGCCAGGCTTCTCAAAAAGAAAAGGGAGATGACCCAAATAGATAAAATCATGAATGAAAATGGAATGATTACAACCAATCCCTCAGAGATACAAACAATTATCAGGGAATACTATGAAAAATTATATGCCAGCAAATTGGACAACCTGGAAGAAATGGACAAATTTCTAAACACCCACACTCTTCCAAAACTCAATCAGGAGGAAATAGAAAGCTTGAACAGACCCATAACCAGCGAAGAAATTGAATCGGTTATCAAAAATCTCCCAACAAATAAGAGTCCAGGACCAGATGGCTTCCCAGGGGAGTTCTACCAGACATTTAAAGCAGAGATAATACCTATCCTTCTCAAGCTATTCCAAGAAATAGAAAGGGAAGGAAAACTCCCAGACTCATTCTATGAAGCCAGTATTACTTTGATTCCTAAACCAGACAGAGACCCAGTAAAAAAAGAGAACTACAGGCCAATATCCCTGATGAATATGGATGCAAAAATTCTTAATAAGATACTATACAGCATATAAAAAGATATAATAAGATACTATACAGCATATAAAAAGATATAATAAGATACTATACAGCATATAAAAAGAATTATTCACCATGATCAAGTGGGATTCATTCCTGGGATGCAGGGCTGGTTCAACATTCGCAAATCGATCAACGTGATACATCACATTAACAAAAAAAAAGAGAAGAACCATATGATCCTGTCAATCGATGCAGAAAAGGCCTTTGACAAAATCCAGCACCCTTTCTTAATAAAAACCCTTGAGAAAGTCGGGATAGAAGGAACATACTTAAAGATCATAAAGGCCATTTATGAAAAGCCCACAGCTAACATCATCCTCAACGGGGAAAAACTGAGAGCTTTTTCCCTGAGATCAGGAACACGACAGGGATGCCCACTGTCACCGCTGCTATTTAATATAGTGCTGGAAGTTCTAGCATCAGCAATCAGACAACAAAAGGAAATCAAAGGCATCAAAATTGGCAAAGATGAAGTCAAGCTTTCGCTTTTTGCAGATGACATGATATTATACATGGAAAATCCGATAGACTCCACCAAAAGTCTGCTAGAACTGATACATGAATTCAGCAAAGTTGCAGGATACAAAATCAATGTGCAGAAATCAGTTGCATTCTTATACACTAACAATGAAGCAACAGAAAGACAAATGAAGAAACTGATCCCATTCACAATTGCACCAAGAAGCATAAAATACCTAGGAATAAATCTAACCAAAGATGTAAAAGATCTGTATGCTGAAAACTATAGAAAGCTTATGCAGGTAATTGAAGAAGATATAAAGAAATGGAAAGACATTCCCTGCTCATGGATTGGAAGAATAAATATTGTCAAAATGTCAATACTACCCAAAGCTATCTACACATTCAATGCAATCCCAATCAAAATTGCACCAGCATTCTTCTCGAAACTAGAACAAGCAATCCTAAAATTCATATGGAAACACAAAAGGCCCCGAATAGCCAAAGTAATTTTGAAGAAGAAGACCAAAGCAGGAGGCATCACAATCCCAGACTTTAGCCTCTACTACAAAGCTGTCATCATCAAGACAGCATGGTATTGGCATAAAAACAGACACATAGACCAATGGAATAGAATAGAAACCCCAGAACTAGACCCACAAACGTATGGCCAACTCATCTTTGACAAAGCAGGAAAGAACATCCAATGGAAAAAAGACAGTCTCTTTAACAAATGGTGCTGGGAGAACTGGACAGCAACATGCAGAAGGTTGAAACTAGACCACTTTCTCACACCATTCACAAAAATAAACTCAAAATGGATAAAGGACCTGAATGTGAGACAGGAAACCATCAAAACCTTAGAGGAGAAAGCAGGAAAAGACCTCTCTGACCTCAGCCGTAGCAATCTCTTACTCGGCACATCCCCAAAGGCAAGGGAATTAAAAGCAAAAGTGAATTACTGGGACCTTATGAAGATAAAAAGCTTCTGCACAGCAAAGGAAACAACCAACAAAACTAAAAGGCAACCAACGGAATGGGAAAAGATATTTGCAAATGACACATCGGACAAAGGGCTAGTATCCAAAATCTATAAAGAGCTCATCAAACTCCACACCCGAAAAACAAATAACCCAGTGAAGAAATGGGCAGAAAACATGAATAGACACTTCTCTAAAGAAGACATCCGGATGGCCAACAGGCACATGAAAAGATGTTCAACGTCGCTCCTTATCAGGGAAATACAAATCAAAACCACACTCAGATACCACCTCACGCCAGTCAGAGTGGCCAAAATGAAGAAATCAGGAGACTATAGATGCTGGAGAGGATGTGGAGAAACAGGAACCCTCTTGCACTGTTGGTGGGAATGCAAATTGGTGCAGCCGCTCTGGAAAGCAGTGTGGAGGTTCCTCAGAAAATTAAAAATAGACCTACCCTATGACCCAGCAATAGCACTGCTAGGAATTTATCCAAGGGATACAGGAGTACTGATGCATAGGGGCACCTGTACCCCAATGTTTATAGCGGCACTCTCAACAATAGCCAAATTATGGAAAGAGCCTAAATGTCCATCAACTGATGAATGGATAAAGAAACTGTGGTTTATATACACAATGGAATACTACGTGGCAATGAGAAAAAATGAAATATGGCCTTTTGTAGCAACATGGATGGAACTGGAGAGTGTGATGCTAAGTGAAATAAGCCATACAGAGAAAGACAGATACCATATGGTTTCACTCTTATGTGGATCCTGAGAAACATAACAGAAACCCATGGGGGAGGGGAAGGAAAAAAAAAAAAAAAAGAGGTTAGAGTGGGAGAGAGCCAAAGCATAAGAGACTGTTAAAAACTGAGAACAAACTGAGGGTTGATGGGGGGTGGGAGGGAGGGCAGGGTGGGAGGGAGGGCAGGGTGGGTGATGGGTATTGAGGAGGGCACCTTTTGGGATGAGCACTGGGTGTTGTATGGAAACCAATTTGACAGTAAATTTCATATATTAAAAAATAAAAAAAAATAATAAAAAAAAAAAAAAAAAAAAAAAAAAAAGAAATGACCAAAGCAGGCAGCTTTTATACCTTTCGGACAAACAATAAATTTGTGAAGAATTGACAAGACAAAAAGTTGGAGCTTGGGAAGGTAAATTAGTGACAAAGTAACAAAGTTTGTTTATATTGCCATCTTAGCCCTTTGTTCCCTATTTCTGGCATTAAGGATGCGCTCTACCCTCCTGGGACAGACAGGGTGCCTTTCAGGTGGGAGATTTATTTCCTGCTTTTGGGGGACAGAGGAGGGTCAGAGTGTCCTTCTCACACTGACTGTTTCTTAAGTGACTTTAATTCAAAATAATAAACATGTCAAAATGGCATACTTTGGGGTGGCATACTGTGTTCCCCCACCCTTTTTAAAATTTCTTGCCCAACGTTTATTTCAGCATTCACAGCTGAAAACATTTTTGCACTGTTACAAAAACTCCCCCCTGTCAAAAGTCCAATACACTCGGTATAATTCATGCGCTATCAGGGGTGAAATGAAAAGGTGATTCGTTTTTAATCTGAAGTCTTCAAGCAATAGTTAATATTTTAAATAGACCAAAGCAAGTTGTATATTTTCCCACAGAGGAATAAAAGGACTAATGAAAATGTTATTGGCTTTGGGCTGGAATTTTAATACCTAAGCCTGGTTATATTATGCCAATCAGAAACACGATTGGTGACTATACATGCATTTGAATAGCAAAAAATAGAGAACCAATTCTTTAATAAATGCAGCTTGGTAAGCAAAACCTTTTAAAACACAGGGTACAGGGGGCACCTGGGTGGCTCAGCTGGTTAAGCATCCCACTCTTGATCTCAGCTCAGGTCTTGATCTCAGGGTCATGAGTTCAAGCCCCACACTGGACATGAAGCCTACTTAAAAAATACACAGGGCACATGGGGAATAAAAATAAGGGACTTGGTGCTTAAAACATTGGAAATCACTGTGTATGTTGGAAGGATCAAGGACTGTCACTAACTCTATGAATCATCTGTAAAATGGGAAGTGCCATCTACTTCATAAGGATGTTGTGATGATTAAACATGAAAATGTATGTGAAGAATCCTTTTCTTGGTAGCTGCTTAATAAATGTTCATTTCTTTCACTGCTCAACGGGATACTCTGGGATTGCTGTAAATTCAACCTATTTTATACAACTGAACTGTCTTTCCCCTTTAAATCTATTCCTACTTCCTTTTTTAATCCCCCGACTTTGTTAATAATCTGTCTCCTTGCTTTCCCACTATCTCTACTCTCCCTGAAAGAAAATCTCATCAATTTAGCATCATGATGTCTCATCCATTCTCTTACCTATTATCAGAATTGTCCTGGTATTTGGTTTCATAATCTTTCTCCTGGAATATCGTTATTTCCTTTTGACTGCCCTCATCACCAACAATTCATTCCTAATATGACCCTGTGTTACTTTCCTGTGCCTGTTTAACAAATTACCATAAATGGTTTGTAACACTGGAAATTTATTTTCTCAGTGTTCCGGATGCCAAAAGTTTGGAATGCGTATTACTGAGTTGAAATCAAGGTATTAGCAACACTCCCTCAGGGGCTCAAGGGGAGAATCTGTCCCTTGCCTTTTCCAGTTCTGCTGGTGACCAGCATTCCTTGACTTGTGGCCTCGTTATCTTAACCTCTGCCTCCGTCTTCACATCACCTTCTCTTTTGTGTGTCTGTGTCAGATTTTTCTCAGCCTCCCTTTTATGAGGATATGGGTGATTGCATTTAGGGACCACCCAAATAATCCAGGATAATCTCTTCATCTCAAAGTCTTTAATGTGGTCTACAAAGTCAGCGTTGCCATATAAAGTAAAATTCACAGGTTCCAGGGATTAGGATGTGGGTATCTTGGGGTATAGGGGGTGGGATCATTTTCTAGCTGTCACAGGCCCCCTATTAATAACTCCTGGGACCTCATCTGCAACTCTGCTTCCTTATTTGTTCTTTTCAGCTATACCATTCTCTTTCTTGTTCCTTAAACCCACTAGTGTCTGCCTCAGGGCCCTTGCCACTCAGCATTTCCTCTGGCTAGATTGTTCTTCCCCAGATAACTGTAGCTTTGCCCCCTCCCCCTTTTGGATTTGCTCAGATGTCACCTCTTCAGAGAGGCCAACCTGAAGCACTCTATTTAGAATCACACTTTCCGCCCTTTTCATTCCCAGCTCTCTTTGGGCTTTCAAGTTCCTCCTGAGGCTTAACCCTTTGACATAATATATGTTGCACTCACTTTTTTAAATTGTCTGTTTTCCCTGACTCAAATTTATGTTCCAGGATGACAGGGATTTTTGTTGTGGTCCCCGCTATATCCCCAGCATCTGGAACTTGCCTACTGTGTAGTAGATGCTCAACAAATATCTATTAAATAAATGAATGAGTGACTCTTCCTTGTCATCTCTGGAGTGGCCTTTCCTGAACTGTTAAGGGCTGAATTCTCCGCGTATAGACTGAAGGACAACCGCTAAAACATGCATGCCTGCCAAGTTCCATTTGGCTGTGTGCTGCCCTCCTCAGCCTCGCTCTCTAGAGCCTCTCTTGAAGCACCCTCAGGCCTCCTGCACTCCTCTTCTTACTGGTTCCTGAGCCCAGCACATAACCAGATGCCTCCACATCAGGTGATGCCCGAAATGTGCTTTCTCCCTGTCTGCTCTCCCACAGGTCCTTGTTCCGTCAGGTCTCTCTCAGCCCCTCAGGCAGAAGTAACCTCAGTCTGCAGTCTGTTTTCGTGACACTTGATGTAGGATTCTCTTACGGACCTGTGGTGGCTCTATCTCTGTTTATTTTTATCTCCCCAACGACTGTTTGAACTCCTTGTTCATTCTTTTAGTTAAAAATTTTTTTATTACATTTATTTATTTTTGAGAGATAGAGCAAAGTGAGAGTGGGGGTGGGGGGACAGGCAGAGAGAGAGGGAGACACAGAATCTGAAGCAGGCTCCAGGCTCTGAGCTGTCAGCACAGAGCCCGACGCGGGGCTCGAACCCACAAACTGTGAGATCATGACCTGAGCTGAAGTTGGACACTTTACCGACTGAGCCACCCAGGTGCCCCAGTGTTCATTCTTTTATTCCCGTTTCCCAGCCTGGTGCCTGGCACATAAGAGACACTTAATAAATGTTTGATGAATGAATGAATAAAATGACTAATCAACTAATTACTAATTTATTAACACATTGTCCCTAGAGTTTTCTCTCCCAGAGAATGTTACATTTTCATAAAAGAAATAATTCTTTAAGAGGAAAAAGAGAGAATTTATTTGAAAAAATTTCTGATCAGAACCTTCATATTTTTAAGCTGAATTACTGGTACTAATCATGCTAATACAAAAAACCCTTGAAGTGTGCTCTTAAACTCCATAACCATGGTAACTAAGAGAATGTGCTCATATCCTCACATTCTTTTTTGCAAGATGAAACTGCACTTAGAAATGTAATGTTTTTTTTTCAATGTATGAAGTTTATTGTCAAATAGGTTTCCATACAACACCCAGTGCTCATCCCAAAAGGTGCCCTCCTCAATACCCATCACCCACCCCCATCAACCCTCAGTTCTCAGTTTTTAAGAGAAATGTAATGTTATAAACGTTAAACATGTTAGGAATTTTGTAATTAAAGTGCATTCTCAATTTCTAATTGATAATGTGAGAGAAGAAATAACCAAACCCTTTATTCAACACTTAAATGACTCAACATAAAGCTTTGTTCTGATTTTTTTGACACTGGATGTTGTCATAAAGCATTTCGGTATTATCAACTGAGAAAGCTCGTGTTTTTCAAATTCATGAGAAAGTCCTTACCGATCACTGGAATGAAATGTGAAGCCTGAATTCAATGTCATTCTTGGATGAGATTAGAATATTGTATACTAGGAAGTTACTGTACTGTTTATTGGGACTCTTGTCATGAGAATGCTCGGGTTGGAGTCATTAGTCATACATTTTCCATGATGAAAATAGGGATTTTTGTGGACCCAGGTGTTAAGAATGGGAATTGCTGAATCATATAAGGCTTCTGATACTTTAAATCATACTGGCTGAAATAACCTTATCCTCCCTTCTTCCTTCTTTCTCATATCCATCAGGTGCCAAGTTCTCTGAAATAGTTGTTGATTCCTTTTCTCTCCTCCTTTTTGCCAGTGACCTTACTGTAGTACCTCATCATTTTATAGACAGATCATTGAAGGAGCTTTCTGTTTCCTATCTCAGTTCCCCCCGTCCTTCACTTATTTTGCATGCTCCTGCCAGATTAATCTTTCTAAAATCATATTACCACTTTGTGCACAAAAGAAGTCCTATTGCCTTTCGGGGTAAAGCCAAACTCCTCCAGGAGTCAGGTCTTTGTTACTTAGGAGCAAGTTCTCCAGCAAGACCCTGTGATAGAGCTGGGCTGGTTTCCTCACAGTCTGCACGATTTCTGTTTCTTTTGCTTTCATGCCTTTGTTCATAGCCTTTCTCCTGCCCACTTGAACAATTTAATTTTAAGCCCCTATAGCAGTTGTCAAGTGCTTCACTTGCTTTGGCATTAAATTATATGCTATTTTGAATTGCAATTTCTACTTTCTTATATTTAAATATTGCCTCCATGTCTAGAATGCAAATTTGTTGAAAACAAGGATGAACCAAATGTTTGCTTACAAATGAGTTCTTTGAGACATCGAATGTGTTTTTTAATAGAAAAAAGGGTACATTGTAAATGGTGATCTTGCCCCCAACCTAGTCCCCAGAGGACTATTTAACCTATGTTGTAGCTGAAATATAACTCTAGTATTAGCATAACAGCATCTCATGGAGCCGTGAAATACCCAAGGGAGAGAAATCACTTCCTTTTGTTCTTCCTTGGAACATGCAGAAATCACCTCAAGTGAAATGTTGAAACAAGCAAATAGACTGTGTCTCTGGCATTGTGGCATCCTACCACCATCCATCCTGAACCCTCTGTTCACTTCTTGGGGTCCTCTTCTGTGTTCCCTTAGGGGCTCACATGTGCCCTCATTTCACCCTGGCCTGTTCTTTAAAAGTTCTTCTCTCTTCTGATTTTCAGTGAAAACTGCTGTTTCCTAATGCTGCTGATCTAAATCCAATAATAATCTGATACATTAAATTCATACTAAAGTGTAGGTCACATCACCTTCCTGTTAGATTTTCTTCATTTTGAAGAGGCTGACTTTTAATAATAATTGGTGACATTTGTTGAGCATCCATGTGACTGACCTCTGCTAAGAGAACAATTTTCTCTTTTTTCCTTTTTCTTTCTTTTTTGTTCTTTCAAGTTTTTATTTTAATTCCAGTTAGTTAACATACAGTGTAATATTAGTTTCAGGTGTAGAATTTAGTGATTCATCACTTACATATAACATCCAGTGCCCATCAAAACCAGTGCCCTCTGTAATACTTACCTATTACTCATTTTTAACCCATCCTCCTCCCATCTCCCAGCAACCCTCAGTTTGTTCTCTATAGTTAAAATCTACTTTATGATATGCCTGTCTTTTTCCCCCATGTTCATCTGTTTTGTTTCTTAAATTCCACAAACGAGTGAAATCCTATGGTATTTGTCTTCCTCTGACTGATGTATTTTGCTTAGCATTATACTTTCTAGCTCCATCCACATCATTGCAAATGGCAAGATTTCATTCTTTTTTATGGCTGAGTAATATTCCATTGAATATAAACACCACCTGTTCTTTATCTATTCATCAGTCAGTGGACATTTGCATTCTCTCCATACTTTGGCTAATGTTCATAATGCTGCTACAGACATTGGGGTTCATGTATCCCTTCAAATCAGTATTTTTTTATCCTTTGCATAGGTATCTGGTAGTTCACTTGCTGGATCATAGAGTAGTTCTATTTTTAAATTTTTGAGGAACCTCCATACTGTTTTTCAGAGTGGCGATACCAGTTTGCATTCCCACCAACAGTGTAAGAAGGTTCCCCTTTCTCCACATCCTCCCCAAGAGTTGTTTTCCTATGTTGTTAATTTTAGCCACTCTGACCAGTATGAGGTGGTATCTCATTGTAGCTTTGATTTGTATTTTCCTGATGATGAGTGATGTTGAGCATCTTTTCATGTGTCTGTTAGCCATCTGGATGTCTTCTTTGGAAAAATGTCTATTCATGTCTTCTGCCCATTTTTTAATTGAATCATTTGTTTTTTGGGGTGTTGAGCTTGATAAGCTCTTTATGGATTTTGGATATTAAACCCCTCTTAACAATCTTAAAGGTAAAGGCATTATTATCGCCAACTTAAAGATAAGGAAACCGAGACTTTAAGGTGTTAACTAATCCACCAAGCTAATACATGGGAGGGAGCCTGATTTGTCTGATTCCGAAGCTTGTGAACTTTATATTATGCTGCCCACTAAGATAATTTCAAAATCAACAACAAATATTATTGGTACTCACATGTCTTGATTTCTATACTAGCAGCTCTATTAATTTTAAAAGTGAAATTATTCTGACAATGTAGGGAAAGGATTTCAAACTGCAAGCTGCTGCCCAGGTGATAACACTGGTTGACACCTCTGTGATCAGCAACCTGAACTGTCCACATTTTCTTTTCTCCCTTTTAGAAACCATCGATTTACTTAAAGCTCTAAGCATTTTCAGGATATCTTAACAGTGCAGCTTTGTGTAGGCGGTGGGGGGGGGGGGTTGGGGGGGTGGGGGGGGGAAAGAACAAATAATTCATGGCACAGAAAAGCTATTTGTAAGTCAGGTGTGAACTGTATTATGTAACATCTTTCCTTCCTCCAACCTCTTCCCCCCCAACCCCCAAAACGTGTGTATACAGCACTTAGCTCAATGAAAACACTTCTATCGAATTTAACTTATAAACACTTTTTATAGATTTTTTTTAAAAACCTATCTTTAACAATTTTTAAAAATTTTTTTTGAACATTTATTTATTTTTGAGACAGAGAGAGAGCATGAACAGGGGAGGGTCAGAGAAAGAGGGAGACACAGAATCTGAAACAGGCTCCAGGCTCTGAGCTGTCAGCACAGAGCCCGACGCGGGGCTCGAACCCATGGACCGCGAGATCATGACCTGAGCCAAAGTCGGATGCTTAACCGACTGAGCCACCCAGGCACCCCTCTTTAAGGATTTTTAAAGTGTAAATCGGCTTTTGTTTATTTTTATTTGTAATTCATTAACAGTACATATTTATTTTAAGTCTGGCCTTGTCCATCAGGAATAATGAGCTGTGCCCTGATACTCATCTAAAGGGACTTTCAGCAGGCAGAAACAAGACTGTCATCAGGCTGTCCTTGTCTTTTGATAGGCCCAGTCATTGGCAGCATCACTATCTACCAGACAGCTGTTGCGGATTTCTCGTCGGCTGTCACAGTACCCTCATGAAAATCTTCACAGTGCGGTTACTAAAGCCTGCCTTTCCAGGTAACCATATTCCCCTTTCTCACTGAATTCAAGCTCCTGGGTCTTTGCTAAAACGATAACGTAAGTTTAATTGGTAGTCAGTTCTCACAGGTCTGGAGAATGTATTGTCTGAATATGTAGCTATTTCAACCTTGTGTTCAGTTTTTAGAACATATTTTATCGTACACATAACAGCAATTTTAAGAGATAGTTTACAGATAAGAAAACTAAGTCACTTGCTCTAGTCAGAGTAGTGAAGAAGTAAAGGTGGATTTGGGATTCAAATGCTGTGTGTCTTCTGAGCTAGTGTTCTTAAGCACTACACTGAGCATCTCCCAAATTAGCTTGGGAACCTTCCATGCTTGATATACTGTTCTGTTGCCTAAATTTAACAAAACTAATGTCTTTTCAGTCTATGCTAATAATACTTTTATACCTGTTTGGAAATTATTATAAAATACTGGCTTAAAGAATTTTCTTACAAAATCACACTTACATGAAATCATTTAAAAAAAAAAATTTTTAACAGGCACCTGGGTGGCTCAGTCAAACATTCGACTTTGGCTCAGGGCTCAGGTTATGATCTCACAGTTTGTGGGTTCGAGCCCTGCATTGGGCTCTGTGCTGACAGCTCAGAGCCTGGAGCTGCTTTGGATTCTGTCCCTCTTTCTCTCTGCCCCCCACCCCAAAATAAATAATAAACATTTAAAATTTTTTAAAAATTTTTAACATTTTATTTATTTTGAAGAAATAGAGAGGGACAGAATGTGAGTGGGGGAGGGGCAGAGAGAGAGGGAGACACAGAATCCAAAGCAGGCTCCAGGCTTTGAGCTGTCAGCACAGAGCCCTACACAGGGCTCAAAACCACGATCTGTAAGATCATGACCTGAGCTGAAGTTGGGCACTCGAACCAACTGAGCCAACCAGGCACCCCTATTTTAAAATTTTTTTTTTTAACGTTTATTTATTTTTGAGACAGAGAGAGACAGAGCATGAATGGGGGAGGGTCAGAGAGAGAGAGGGAGACACAGAATCTGAAACAGGCTCCAGGCTCTGAGCTGTCAGCACAGAGCCCGGCGTGGGGCTTGAACTTACGAACCGCGAGATCATGACCTGAGCCGAAGTCGGATGCTTAACCGGCTGAGCCACCCAGGCGCCCCCAGGCACCCCTTTTTTAAAATAACAATAAAAAAAAGGATTAATAACAATACCCAATAAGCCCAGAGTTTTCTTTTAGGCTCTTTTCATATAATCTGGCAATTATTTTTATGGTGGTTCTGACTATTGTCCATTCATTCCTTGATATATAAAAGGAATTAAAAGAATCTATTTTCATCTTACAAGAATTTATAATTGCCTTCTATCAATCTTCAGTTTGGTGGACAATTTTTCTTATAGTTTAAGTAAGCTTACTGCATTGCAACTTAAATTTGTTCTCTCTATGCTGTATCCAGCTAAAATAAAGCTCCTTTCCAGTGTCTTTAATTTTTTGAAAAACTGGTAATCCAAAGCATTTTACAGACCATTCCACAGAACAGACAAACAGCAATTCACTTTTAATCTAGTATGATTTTGGTAACTGAACCAGACAAGAATAATGTATGAAAGGAAAATTACAAATCACAATCATGGAATAGGTGCAAAACTTTTAAAAGAAATGCTAACAAACTAATTCTAACTAATTACATATATACATATATATATGTATGTGTATACATATATATATAAAATCATGAGCAATTTTGAATTATCTCAAGAATGTGAAGGAAGTTTAATATACTGTTTTTTAGTTCATTATATTAACAAATTAGAAAAAATATTATTTTAATAAATGAGTAAAAAGGATTTGATGAAACCTAACAACCAAACCTAAAAACAAACCAAAGCAAAAACACCATTCTTAGTAAACCAGGAATATTCTTAGTAAACCATGAAGAAAAGGAAAATTCTTCAATCTGATAAAAGGTATATACCCCAAATTTAGAGCAAACATATTTATGATAAAATACACATATTTTCTTTAGAATTAGGAACAGAACAAGAATGTCACCTATCTGTCCTTTCAGTCAGAGCATTTGCCCAAAATTATCTAATTGGCTACATAAAAAATTCAAAAGGAGCACCTGGGTGGCTCAGTTTGTTAAGCATTCGACTCTTAGTTTCAGCTCAGGTCATGATCTCATAGTTCATGGGTTCAAGACCCATGTCAGGCTCCACACTGGCAGTTTGGAGCCTGCTTGGGATTCTCTCTCTCTCTCTCTCTCTCTCTCTCTCTCTCTGTACTTCCCCCTCTCAATCTCTCTCTCTCTCTTTCTTTCAAAATCAAGAGAAACTATATATAAATCATTAGAACAAATAGAGATTAGTGAGATGACTTATAAATCCATATCAGTGACTTTTCTATATTCTACTAACAATCAACTGAGGAAGTTTTTTTTTTTTAAATAATCCTATTCAAAATAATAGTAGAAATCTTTGAGCACCTAAGAACAAATCTAATGATATGTAATACTTTTATGGAGGAAAGCATAAATCTTTATTGAAAGCCATAAAGACTTAAATAAAAGGGAAGCTATACCATATTCATGAAAAGGAAGATTCAGAATTATAAAGCTATTATACTCCAAACTTATATATAGTTATTATTTGGTCAAATTCCACCAAGGTTATACAGAATTTGACAAGCTGATCTCAAAATTATCATGGAAATAATAACAAAGGAAGTTTTGGGGAAGATTAAGGAGTTGTACTTTATCAGATATATCAAGATCCATTATGAAGCTATATTCATTATTACAGGATGGGATTGGTACAAGGAAAGACAAATGGACTATTAGAATAGACTATGGAGCCCAGAAGCAGACCCATATATTTGTGGAAAGTTAGTATATGTTAGAAGTAGCATTATAAATCAGTGTGGGAATGGACATACTTATCAATAAATGGTTAAAAATTAAAAATACCCATTTTATCCCTTACAAAAAAGTAAAATATGTATATATGATATAAACCCTATAAGCCAGTCTACAAGTTATGAGCCACAAACTAAGAGATGTTTGATAAAATTTATAATCACAAAAGGATTGGTATTCAGGGACTATAAAGTATCCAAATTAATGAGATGAAAGAATCAACCATAAATGGGCAAAGGATGAATAGACATGCACAGAAGTTAATTCAGATGACCAATAAATATTTGAAAAGATGTTCAACTTTATTATTAATTGGGGAAATGAGATTTTAAAATAATAATCAGCTATCATTTCATACTTTTATAATTTTTACCTGTAAAAATTAACATTTTTTGTCAATAGAAGAAAATGGAATTCTATTAAAGCTGTTGGGATGGAAGTCTCCTCACTTTAGAGTTGCCTCACATTATCTTTATACTTAAGTATATTAATACTCTATGATTTGGCAATTCTTTTTCTTGATATCACCTCAGAGAAAGACTTAAATGAATGTATAGGAGGCATATGTAAGAATGTTCACTGCATCATTGTTTGTAACAGTGAAAAATTGGAAACAACCCATCTATCCATCAGTAGGGAATGAATATATAAATTGACATATTCACATAATGAGATAGTACACATTAGTTAAAATGAAGTAGGTCTGTCTGTAATATCAGGCAGAAAATGGGCAGTTTGCAAGAAGAAATTTGGGATATGTTGCCATGTATAAAAATGCTAAATGTGACAAAAATGCAATATAGTTTTATTCATACTAATATAGCAAAATAAAAATGTGGACAGGAGAGATACATAACACTTTCAGCGTGAGAATTACCTCCAGAGATGAAAAGAGATTAATAGACTATTTAATATCCTCTGTAACTTTTTATATGCTTGCAATATTTCATAGTTAAAAAAATTCAAAACCTTAAAATTACTTACTTTTAACACTCATAAATATTTTACTGAATTAAATAGTCAACTAATTTTTCCAGTGTTATCACCTGACCACAATAAAACTCTCTTTGTCACCACCCTATGGCACTTTGCAAAAAAGTAAAACAGCTATCTTGTTTATTCATTATCTGTTGACTTTAGCAAGGCTACAAACTCAAAAACCTTTTTTACTAACCACCTATTCAAGATAGCACAATTGCAGGAAGGAAAAAAAAAAATTATGGGCACATAAAGTTTTTTCCTTTTTTTAGTGACCTCATTCCATATTGAAGCACTGAAAAGAAATTGAGTTTCGCAAAAAATTTTTATTTTATTTTTTTAAATATTTTTATTTATTTTTGAGACAGAGAGAGAGATAGAGCATGAGCAGGGGAGGGGCAGAGAAAGAGGGAGACACAGAATCTGAAGCAGGCTCCAGGCTCTGAGCTGTCAGCATAGAGCTAGATACGGGGCTTGAACTCAGACCATGAGATCATAACCTGAGCTGAAGTCGGACGCTCAACTGACTGAGCCACCCAGGCACCCCCCCAAAAAAATTTTTGAAAGTTGACATAATTTGGGGCACCTGGGTGGCTCAGTCAGTTAAGCATCTGACGTTAGCTCAGGTCACGATCTCATAGTTCATGAGTTCGAGCCCCATGTCGGGCTCTGTGCTGACAGCTCAGAGCCTGGAGCCTGCTTCAGATTCTGTGTCTCCTGCTCTCTCTGCCCCTCCCCCACTCAGGCTATGTCTCTGTCTCTCAAAAATAAAATAAATAAACATTTTTCTTTAAAAAGTTGACATAATTTATATTAATGAAATCTATTATTTAGCAGACACAATCCAAAGAAATTCTCTAGTTTAAATTTGTTAAACATTATATTTATTAAGTATTAACTTGGCTTTTAAAAATCTTGTTAATTTTGGGGTGCCTGGGTGGCTCAGTTGGTTGAGTGTCCAACTTCAGCTCAGGTCATGATCTCACAGCTTGTGAGTTCGAGCCCCGCGTCAGGCTCTGTGCTGACAGCTCAGAGCCTGGAGCCTGCTTCAGACTCTGTGTCTCCATCTCTCTCAGCTCCTTATTCACTCACGATCTGTCTCTCTCTCTCTCTCAAAAATAAATAAACATTAAAAAAAATCCTGTTAATTGAATTTTTAAAATGCTTTTCATTTATTTGGGGGTGCCTGGGTGGCCCAGTCAGTTAAGTGTCTGACTGTTGATTTTGGCTTAGGTTGTGAGATTGAGCCCCATGTTGGGCTCCTCACAAACATGGAGCCTGCTTGGAATTTTCTTTCTCTCCCTCTCTCTCTGCCCCTCCCATGCTTGCATTCTCTCTCTGTCTCTCAAAATAAATAAACTTAAAATTTTTTTTTTTATTTACTTGTGTATGGCGGTTGAGTTCAGACTGGAACATTTCTTCATCTGAGGGAATGGTTCGCTAAGTGCCTTATCCTCATATCCTATAATATATACACCAAGTCTTGGAGCTAGATGTATATTTAATTTTCTGGATAGTTGAAAACCTAAGAAGCCAAAGGAAAGAAACTTTAGAAGATTAGGAAGTTATTAGGTATTTTACATTTTAAAAGTTCTTTTATTGTGGAAGAGTTAATCAGAAGTTCCTATAACAAGGGTTCTACTCCATGCAAGTATTTTGTATTCCATTACATTATCTGCTTATAGAAAATCTTGGGGTAATGATCCTTTAGCATAGAAACTTTAGGCAGAGCTATAAGAATTAGAAATGAAGATTAACAGTCTCTGACATGGAGGTAATGAGGAAATTTTCCCAGTCACCAAAAACTCAGTTTACAGACAATATTTTTCAAGAATTCCCTGTAACATAAAATGAATGACATCTATATAAAATTTCCACTCTTTTTGCATTATTAACCAATTAGTTTTTAAAAAATCATTAAGCCTGATAGAACTAATCATACACAGTGTTAAATGATTATAAGGATTATCGTTGATGTGTATTTTTTGTTCTGAAAAATTATTTTTCTTTCTGGAGAGACTAGCGATTTATTTCTGGCTTTACAATTGCTGTTCAGTGTTTTAAGGGTATAATTTCAAAAATCTAGATATTCTTTACGTGTTTCTATTATTCAACTTACTCTTATAAGCCTAGCAGATATGAATTATTTTTATAGGCCTTTGAAAAATGTTTGATTCCATTTATCTTCCAAATATCTTGGCTAAATTAACTGTCTTCAAATATTTGAAATTTCTCGATAAACTTTATGTATGCTATTTCCTTTTAAGTACTTCAGATAGCTTAATTAACAAACAAAACCTTTCCAGAAAAGTAAATAACTCACAAAGATAATGAACTAACTTTATAAATAGAATGAGCCATAAGTTACTTTAAATATTCAAGTGCTGTTTATAAACTTAAGATTAAAATCACAGGTATCAATTAATTAATTACACACTCTAAATAGAAATCACAGTCTACCTGATAGCCCCTGACTCCCACAGTCTTTTTCTCCCTCTCTTACTACTCATAGTAATACCTCTCTTTCCTGCACTGGTAATTTGGGAACATCCCTGTCCTTACTCTAGCTTCTCATACTACCATCCTGAGAAACCCTATCTTACTCCTTAATCCAAAGATTGTATCTCACTTTCAGTTAGCCTAGGGAAACTACCTCTGTTTTTGTTTCCTAGAATGTGGTTGAATATTTCTTTAGTTTTTTGTTCAACCAAGACCGTAGAGACTGGAGACTTTCCAATTCTATTTTTACTGATAGTAAATGAAGATAATTTCCAATTCTATTTTTACTGATAGTAAATGAAGATAATGACAATAATGATTTTAAAAAGGCATTATGGTGCTCCTAATAGTGATAAATACCCTTGAAAACTTTACAGCAGAGTATGTGTTTGTTTTTGTTATAGGGAAGTAGGACAGAAAGAGTGATGTTTCATTCATTCACTCACTTATTCTGTGAAAGCCCACAGAAGGAGAGGAAAAAGCAGGTAGAAAATATCAGTGAGCAATGGGAAAAGAAGCTGTTAACTAGAAAAAAATCAAAACCTAGAAAAAATTAAGGTTGACCTAATACAACCTGACACACTTTATTTTCTTCATTTGTGGGATGAGCCAGTATCTTTTTTTTTTTTACATTTATTTATTTATTTATTTTGAGAGAGGCGGAGACCGCACAAAAGGGGGAGGGGCAGGGAAAGAGGGGGAGAGAGAATCCCAAGCAGGTCCGTGCTGTCAGCACAGAGCCTGGTACAGGGCTTGAACTCAAACTGTGAGTTCATGAAAGCCGAAACCAAGAGTCTGACACTTAACGACTGAGCCATCCAGGTGCCCTGAGCCAGTGTCTTTTAAAATGTAGGTTCTAGAAGTGGGATATTTTCAACTTCCATACTACCTCTGATTATTTGGTAGTTGTATCTGGGTGTGAGGTTGAAAACAGTTCGGAAACATGTTCAGTAGAAAAGAGTATCACATTGGCAAGCAATGCCTGCCACTGCTATTGGAAGGGAGACATGCATACCTTTTGCAGTTCTCTACAGGCTTTGGAGGGCAATCTAGAAATGTTTCAGTACAGGGGCAAAGGAAAATGTGTCGACAGCAGACTGTATAGATGAAAGGGGTTTGGGGGGATGGTGATGGAGTCTCAGCTTGCAAGTGGTTATTGTCAATCACGATGGTCTGACAGGAAGTAATGGAGATGGAGCTGCAGGGCCTAATGTTACCAGGCCAGACTCCAGTTTGTGGTGTAGAGGAGAGAGGAAAGGGGGGCATGGTGCCAAGATAAGGGCTCAGGAAACAAGATAAAAGCCCAGTTATTGGGTCTGAGAGAGAAGGTGAGGCCTTGGTTTTGGACACAGTCTAAGAACTGTGATGAAAGGTCAGAGGTGAGCAACAGTAAGTCCTACTTGATGCTGAACCAATGAGCTACTGACCTAGAGTTATAGAAATCCCCCTGTCATAGCCTGGAACCAAAATGATGCAGTAGGTGGGAGATAGTGTCAGATATGTGGATTATATCACAGGGTCAGGAAATCTATCAGTTCTTCACACGCTCATTCATTTGCCTTCTCACTCACACCAACATCTCTTTTATTCGAGCGCACACTCAAGGCTGTGGGAACCACCACCAAGGATTTAGAGCTATGGAAAGCCTAAATTAGAAGTGTTACGTTCTTAGTATGTTTATTTGGAATATCGTGGCACACAGTGGTTAGTTTATAGTAGTATAACACAGGTAATGGGTTAAAAATGATTTCTGTGGGCTCATTTGGGATCATAAGTTCCAGATATAACTTTATTTGTGTGGCTGGGAAACTCCATTTTCATCATCCAAGCTCATGATGTTCGTACAATCTACCTGTAGATGAAGAATGCCTCTGTCACTCACCAGATTATTATTTTGACAACATTCATATAGTTTAGACAAGCAGGTGTATTTTTTTTAAATGGAAGGAAAGACCAAGCTGGATAACCCTAAATTGAGTAATTTGTATTAGAAAGTAAACATCATTAATCCGCTTCCACTAATTTGAATTTCTGATTGCCAGGTTGGAGCAGGTTAAAGCGTTATTTTATCTATTTAAGAAAATTTGATAATCCAGTTAAACAGTTAAACAAGATTTATGAGGCACACTGAATCCATTTTAAGAAGTAAATTATTTTAAGTCTTGTCCTATAAAATATTGTATATAAATGAATACTGCTAATTACACATAAATTTTACTTATTAAAGGAGTTCAACAAACATACTTCATCTTCACAGGTGCTTGAAATTTATATTCCAAAATTTTTCATGGGTTTCACAGAGCAAGACTGACACTCCATAAATGGTTATATTGAGATAGAGAGGGAGGAGAGAAAGAGTTTGCGTGGGTACGTGCCAAAAGATATTTAGGAATCACAGAAACCTTTGACTTTACATTATATCCTTCCCCACCCCCTCCCCCCATCCACCAGGTTCTTACCAAGCCTTGCAAGGTCGGCATTAGAAAAAAACCTGGCAGATGCTGCAATAGAAATAAGTGCTGATAATAATCAGGAACCAGAATTGGAGGATTATAAGTGTAAGTATTAAATTTGTTTCTTAAGTGAAATAGTAATTATCGGATATTTGTATTATTGTTTTAATTTCAATAGAAAAATGGTTTTGTTTTCCATCTACTTTGTTTTATGCGTTGGGTTGAAGAAATGAATCTTTCCTTTAAAAAAAAAAAATTGAAACCCACATACAAGTTAGATCTTAGAATATTTCCTTTGTTTCAATGCATACCAGATACCGGTCCTTCAGTCACAATTGAGACAAACCTGTTCAAGGCCCTGAGAATCCCTGCCATAAATAAACTTACGTGATTTTGTTTTACCTTTTTTTCCAAACGTATTTCACTGTAGAATCTAGAATTCTGTTTCCTTTGCACAACATTTACATTTTGAGGACCACTGGTGCCCTGCAGGATATGTTTGGGAAACTGTTCTAGTTTGATGTAGACTAAAATATTCAGAGTACCATTTCATGCCTTCTTATCTTTCCATTTCCACCCTTACTGTCTTTTGTGATTCTCTTCTTCTGGATAACCATTTAAGTATAATTTTAGGGAGGTTTACCCCTTCCTATAAATGTTCCCTGTTCTTCAATTAAAACACAACAAAAGGTTCTCTATTTTTAAAGGTAATTACCTGTTGTATGAAAAATTCATGTGACCACTGTCTAATGAGGGCTTATTGTGACTCTCTTTGTAATAGATGTTTTTAATAGTTGGGGCTACACCGAGACAGGAATTTGGTGTTGAAGAAATGAGATGACTTTTTTAGAGTAAAATTATAAACTCCACATACCAATGGATCTGGGCACAGATAGGCCCAGCCACCTCAAGGAGATGGAATAACTCTGGGGCCTGGAGACTCATATGTTACTTGACTAAACCTTTTAACATATCCAAAGAAAGCCCGTGTCGTTCTGACTGTAGATTCTTGTTCAGTCTTGGTACCAGGTCAGTGTCAGCAGTTCCCATCTGTGCCTTGCGTAGGGGATAAAGAACCTAAAAGACTTTTGACTCATATGGTTCCATTTATCTTTGATGTCATCTCTCTTGAGGAGAATTCATTTAATGTACTCTCCTTGTTCGAAGGACAAGGTTCACCAAATAACCTTCTGATGAGGATTTGGCTTTCCGTGTAGGTCTCCCCCTCTGAATAATATGCTGCTATGGCAACCAGTGTACCCTGTGGTCCATAGGAAAGTTGCAGTTTTCATTGTGTTGTAGTATTTTCAATTCTTATTTTATATATCAGAATTTATGTATAGATCAGAATATGTGTGTTTAATAATATTCTCCTGGGAGTTAGGTTTGTGTCAGTTGACATGACAAAATCAGGTTTTGAGTCTACGAGACTGAGGACCTTGACAAATGGACCAAAATAATGCCATCCTATGAGATTTCTTAGCAGACACAGCTAGCCACCTTTCTCCTAGGAAGTATAAGTATGACCATTCTCTGAGTGCATTTCCCTTTTCAAGCTTCAAATTTTAACAACCAACGTGAGTTGGGTGAATTACATTGTTCTAAAGCCCAAAACCAAACTGAACAGATGTGTTCCATAAACTAAACCATAGATAGTTTCAGATGCTACTTGATTCTGAAATTATATTTGTCATCTCATCATAAAAGTATATAGTTAAGTCACTGCCACAATTCTGGTCTTTCTCTGTACGGTTTTATATTGGGTCTGTTTCAGAGACCTGATGGTAGTAAATAAACAATAGATTCTCAGCGTGACATCTCATCGTTCTTCTCTATAGAACTTGTAAATAAAAGGGAAATGTCAAGGATCTATTGGAGAGAGAGGTCTACTTTGCTTTGGCAAACGTGTGGCACTCAGCACTTGATTAAACAGGGTGACAGTTTCATTATTTTTAGCTCAAAATAGTTCACAGCACTGCAAAACACAAATGTTGCTTTCCCCCCACCCCCCTCCCTGGTCTTTCAAAATGCTTTAGCACAAAAGAGCAGTTTTCTTATTTGAAATGGGACGGGGTCAGGAAGAAGACAGGTCAGTTGTTTAGGCATTGTAATTATCTGTCTGCTTGCTCCAGTATTTCCACAGGATGGAATATTATTTGGAGTCAAAGGAGTAAACGTACCCCACTCAGCAGAAAGAACATTATACTTAGTTCTATTTTTAGCTCTACCCATGTTAGCTGGGTGGCTTTAAGCAAATTACTTAATATATGTCCTTAGCTTCCTCATAATTCTTGTCTCATTGTTAAGAGAATTACATGAAATTATATGAGAAAGCATTGAAGCTTCTAGTTTGAGATCTGGACTGTAGAAGGTCCTCAATAAATTATGGCTTCTGTTGTGATCATCGAAGTTACTTTAACAACTACCACTATTAATGTTATGATTGGTAATCTTGGAATATGTCAGGCAGTGAACATGTATATCTCTTTACTATAGAAATACATATGAGATGTGTTCCGGGACTTCAAATTTATTATTATTTTTAAGGAGCTCATATTCTATTCCAGACCAACTATATAAAGCAAATAGAAGACAATAAAATAGTAATTATCACGGAATAACAGTGTGACACATGGGGTTCTTACTTGAAAATACAGATCTCCTGGACCATCCCGGAAAATAGTAATTTGAGAGGTCTTGGGTGGGGAGGTTGGTTAATCAATATTTTTTACTAAAACTCTAGGCAATTCTCATTTGGAGTTTTTTCAAAGGGTAGGTTCCCAAATATTCAAAGTACTTCAGAGCTTTTGAACGTGTATTCAGCCTTGTTTATGTGATAGTCTCTGATAAAAGAAGCTTATGAAGGCGGCTTGACTGAGTTCTGGTGGGGGGAGCAGTTCTTCTGTAATTGTGTCTATATGCTGTTTGCTACATACTTTATTTTAAATAAGTTTTATTATATTTTGCAACATTTTAAACATTTTATGTAGAGCTTTGGTGTTTTATTACCACCTTCAAGCTTACTTCATTTAGATGTTAATTTAGAAGTCCTTAATGAACCCACAAGATGTTAAAGATGCTGTATTGCATTATGTCACATTGGACTTGGTTCCTCTGAAGACAGTGCTACGAGTAATCCTCTATCCTGTGGGAAATGTTTAGGTGAAGTAGCTTCTGGATCTCTGAGGATTGGAGCTGTTACTGCACCGATCTATAATGCCCGGGAGAGAATGAAAGTGCCTGATGTTCTGTTCTATGACAACATCCAGGTAAGATCACTGCTTTGCGTTTATGGATAACACCTCTTACATTGTGGTAATCAACTCCATGGTGAAGCTGATATTTAATTAGTTTTATAATTTGCCAAGTTCAATTCACATGATGCAAAATGAGATGTTGAAACTTTTTTTTTTAATTTTAATGTTTATTTATTTTTAAGAGAGAGAGAGAGAGACAGATAGAGCATTAGTGGGGTAGGGACAGAGAGAGAGAGGGAGACACAAAATCCAAAGCAGGCTCCAGACTCCGAGCTGTTAGCACAGAGCCCAACGCAGGGCTCGAACCCACAAGCCATGAGATGACCTGAGCTGAAGTCTGATGCCCAACTGACTGAGCTACCCAATTCCCCCGGAACATCTTTTACTAAGGCATTGTAAACTTTTCAGTTCATTCCAAAGACACTTGAAAATTGGAAGAGTTGCTGCTGTGACGAGAATCATATGTTTTCTATGTGCACATGCACTACACTCCAGGTAAATAAAATGAATGTATCATGAAATTAAGAACAAAAGGAACTGATACTCATCCTCTCCTTTGCTTTCCTGTCAGTTAAATTATCTCAACAGTTCAAAGAGGATGTGTCCTATGTATTCTTTTTCTCATATTCCTTTTCTTTTCCCTGAAAAGTCCTAATATTTTCCTATCCTTTTCCTTTTTTTTTTTTTAAGGGAGAAAGATAATTTCTCACTTGTAAACTAATCAATAATTACAGACCTTCCACTAAGCCCCCAAAATAAGTGTATACCCAGAAAGCTTTACTGTAGACATTCACCTTAATAAGAATGTTTTCCAGAGAAAATTACCCATACTATAAAAGGAGATTTTCCTTTTCCAGATTTTATGTCAAGTGGTTATATATTTAAATTTTTCTCTAATAATTTGTCCCTAATCTGCATGTAGATAATAACCTTACATTATGTTAGAAGAACTTCTACTTGCTGTTTTTACTATATTAAGGAGTTAGAAAAATTAAAAGTTTTTTTGCTGCCATTTCCCATATTTGTTGTTCAGTTAGTACCGTAATTTATATCCCTAGATGATATTAACAATGCAGAAGGTATCTGGGAAAATTTTTCTTCCTCAATAAAAATCTTGATTAAATATTTTGAAATCTGTCAAAACTGTAATTACTATCTATGACAAAGACAAAAGCATAACCTGAATTTATTTTGTATTCGTTCTATGGCCCACTAACTAATAACATAGGTCTGATTTTTCTTCTGAAGCATTAATACTCTTACGCAATCAGTAGACAAATATGCAGACAAGAAAGTTACTTTTAGGATACAGAAGGAAAGGAATCTTGCCTATCAAGAAAGACAGAAACATGGTTGTAAAGAAAATATACTATTCCCAAGCATTGATAGTAATGTACTCTGTTCATGTAGTCAAGAGGAATAAAGACAAACGAATCAGGAAATCTTATAAGTGACAATTTGAAAAAGTCCGTGGTAGCAAAGGTTGAAAAGACTTCCCAGCGTTTAAGAATGTAGAAAATTCAGTAACAGGGAGGGCCATTGTGCCCTTGAACACTGTCTGTTGCCATGGTATTTGTGACACAGACTTTGAGGACCACAGGGCTGCTATGAACTTTACACAGTGGCCCTGAGGGATTTTCTGCAGCCTGTCTCCAAATGTACCTTTTCTTCATAAAGCATTGTGAATTAACCATTAACAAAAAATTTTAGCTGTATCAATTCAAGGAACCATGGCTTTTGATCAAATTTGCTTTTATTGCATATGTTACTTCCTTTTATGCTGTACTTCCATTTTGAAGCAGTAATCTCCACTGTCTCTTAAATATTTAGGGGCTTCTATACCATTCTATTCTATGCCCTGAGGTCCCTTTGCCACATTGTATTGAAATTGATTTTTTTTAAGTTTATTTATTTATTTTGAGAGAGGCAGAGACAGTGCAACTGGGGAAGGGGCAGAGAGGGAGAGGGGAAGAGAGAGAATCGCAAGCAGGCTCCACACTGCCATCATGGTGCCCGATGCAGGGCTCAAACTCACAAAACCACGAGATCATAACCTGAGCTGAAACCAAGAGTTGGACATTGAACCCACTGAGCCACCCAGATGCCCCTGAAATTGATTTTTTAAATATGGTCTCTATACCACTGAAGTAAAGTCTATGTTTTCTTTAGTTTGAATCTTCACCAAATATCATGTGCCCAGCACATTGGGAATGCTGAGTAAAATATGTGTTGAGTGGATTAATAAAGAAAGAGTAAGATTTTGAATGTTCATAATCAGGAGTATTATTCTATTAAATGGGTCATTAAGAAATGTTACACTTCCAGTAGTAAGGAGAAATGGGAGGAAAGGAAAATAATAGCCTCTTAAACCTAAGGAACTTTAGATCTGAAAAAATGTTTAAAATATCTACCATGTGTCAAGCCTTGTTTAAGGTATTTGGATAAAGATATTAAAATACCCACACATACGCAGCTACACATAGGTAGCTCCAGGGCCCACATTGCCTAGGTCCATCAGCAGAGAAAGAAAAGAAAGGACACATGATTACTGGATAGTGTGACGAAAGTGCACACAGGTTACTATGGTAGCATCGATGAGATGATAGTCCCAGATTGAGCCACCCAAGTGCCCTGAGACATCTTTTACTAAGGCATTGTAAACTTTTAAATTCTTTCCAAAGACACTTGAAAATTGGAAGAGTTGCTGCTGTGACGAGAGTCATATATTTTCATAGAAATGAAAATACATCATGGAAAATGATGTGAACCCGGCAAAGTTGAGAGACTCTCTCAGGCAGAGAGACTAACATTTGCATATGTGACTTAGCATATGTGACTTAGCTATGTGTAGTTAGGAAACTACATATAATTAATTATCACTGGCACAGAGCTGAGGTTGCAAACAGAAGAGTGACAGGCGATGCAGCTGATGAGTTAGAAAAGGGTCAAATCATTTTGGCCTTCTAGTTAAGGAATCTGGATGCTATTCGTAAGAAGTGAGGAAGCCATTGGAAGATGTTAGGCACATTTCCACTAGCTAACTTTGCATTCACTCTTTAATGTTGTCCATGTGTTGGAACCAAGACAGAGAGAGACTTGTTAGGCGGCTGTTGCAATAGTCCAGGTGCAATAGTCAGGTCCTTATGAAGGATCTGAACGAAGAGGGTGACAGTGGGGATAGAGTGGAGAGAACAAATAGCAGGGCTCTTTAGGCAGTAGGTAGAGTCAATGGAACTATGTGTGAGATGAAAGCCAAGATTCTCCCTCAGGGAGCACATAAGCCTGGTGGAAAAGTAAACAGAAGAGAAGAGAGTAAATTATTCTAAATTTTTGGCTGAATATAGTGTGGGAGGAGAGTGACAGGAGAGGAGGCCAAGACTAAATCAAGAAGTTGAGAAGGGGAGGGCGGTTGAGGGGAGTGGCTACATTGGTGAAAGGAGTTAAGTACAGACTTCCAGTTATAAAATAAATAAGTCATGAGGATGTAATGTACGGCATGGGGGAATATAATCAATAATATTATATTAACTTTGCAATGTGACAGATGGTGGTGATCATTTCACGATGTATACAAATGTTGAATCACTATGTTGTACCACCTGAAACTAATTTAACATAATGTCGATTATATCTCAACACATAAATAAATAGCCTTTAGCAAAGAAAAAAAAGGGAGGGAGGGAGAAGGGAAGGATGAACCTTTGTTTCAAAGGTATTAGGAGTCATTTAAGGAATTTTAAAAAAAGAAGTGACTTTTTTTTTCCTTCCCCTCCCCCATGGTCTTCTGTTAAGTTTTTCAGGATCCACATAAGAGCGAAAACATATGGTATCTGTCTTTCTCTGTATGACAACAACAACAATAAAGTTAGGGAGGGAGCCAAATCATAAGAGACTTAAAAACTGAGAATAAACTGAGGGTTGATGGGAGAAGAGGGGTGGGAGGGAGGAGAAAGTGGGTGATGGGCATTGAGGAGGGCACCTGTTGGGATGAGCACTGCATGTTGTATGGAAACCAATTTGACAATAAATTTCATTAAAAAAGAAAAAAAAAGTGACATGATTTTGAACAAAGAAGTGATTGTCAGTACTATAAAGAGCACATTGCCTCAAGGAGAGACTGAAGTTAGAGAAGCCAAATTGGTGATAAAAATCTAGGCCAGAGATGTAAAAACCTAAATGAAAACTGGGGATAGAAAGAGAGGGATAAATACAATTGACTTTTGGGTGACTTAATAGCTTAGACTTGGTGTTTAACTGGCTCTTGATAAGGAAGGAGTGAAGCGTGCAAGATGATGGTAGAGGTTTGGTCGGATGGTAGGAAATGATGCTATTAACAGTGATAAGAGATACAGGAGAAAAAACAAAGTTGAGGAGAAAGTAATGAGACAAGTTTTGGACGCGGTGAGTTTGAAGAGACTGGGAAATAACCAAGTACATGGTTTGATAATTGCTCAGAATATGAGGCTGGAGCTGAGGAGGAGTCTTGCTGTTGAAGATCATCATAGAGTTGGTAGCCGAAGCAGTGGAATAGGTGAGAGTATTTAGGGAGAGTAGTCACACGTAGCTCTTCAAGCACTGACATGTGGGTACCCAACTCTGCACACAGCCCTCCCTCCCCCTTCGGTGGGTGCCCGTGTACAAGTAGGCATGAGCTACTCTGCCCTAAACCTTGACCCCAGGAGACCATGTAAAAAGGTACTGAGAGTGATCAAATGAAGGAATATGGAAGAAATCAGTATCCAAGGAATTGCTACAACAAAAAGATCCAACCTGAAAGACTGTGGAGAGAAATTGTTAGAGAGGTAGGAGGGATTCAGGAGAGGTGAACAAGTGGAAGGGGCAACTTTTAAGAAACTGTCTGTGGTACATGAGTGGGCCAAGAGGTTAAGAGAAGAATTACATAGGCAGTGTGACCTTAGCCTTAGCTAATGTTTGTTGATTTGAATACTCTAGTTGGATGGAATGAGGGCATTAAGTAGGAGAACATGAGTACACTATAGAAGAATACAACTATAGTTTGAATTTTTCAGTATTTACATGGCTTTTCTTTATCTGGTGATACAGGTGCTCCTTCTAACTTTTCTGTCTATTCCTCATGTGGATTAGCCCTTTTGTTACTGGAAAACTTTAATGTCTGGAAATTGGCACTGAGTTTTCATCTTAGAAGGAAGAGGTCTCCAGACCACATTACCAGTAGAACCCAGATTAGAGGGGTATTCTAGGCCTCCCTAGGGTAACCACACACATTGGCCTGCTTAAGATAATCCCTAAAATAGTCCCTGTTTACATTTGTTGCCCATTATTATTAACGATATCTCTTTTTAGTCTTAAAAGTGCCAGGGTGGACAATAAATTGATGTGCCCACCCTACTTCAAGCTTTGTTAAAACTCTAGTGCAACAGCGTATCTGAAAGCTTTTTAAAAAATAAAAACTACAAAGGTAAACTTTAGGAAATACTCATCTGTTTTTGAAGGAAAGAAAAAACTTTCTCAGTTTTTCTAAGAAAGAAACTCTGAAAGAAAGTATGGCTTAATTTGACAAGTAAAAGGAAAATATTCAAGATGTCAAAAAAAATCCATAAGAAGTTAAAAAAAGAAAAGCAAGCATAAGCTAGAAAAATATCTGCAGTGTGTATTAAATGCAGTTAATTTGCCTTTTTTACAAATGAGGAACTTCAGTAACTCAGTACTTATGAAGCTGTTATTGTTTTGATACAGAAAACCACGAGAAAGAAATAAGGATATTAATTGTTCTAGGATATATTTCTTCCCCCCAACCCCCGCCCCTGAGCCTTCGTGACCTACTTATGGTTGTCCTATTTTGCAAGATACAAAAGAGCAATGTAATTTCCTCTGTGGCTATTGTGAGCAACCTTAATCTTGTTCTTGTATTATATTGTGGCCTAATTCAAATAAAAAACATGGAAACTAAGTCATGTATTTCTAATTCTAAAGTTACGCTTCCTCTGAAGGTAATCGTTAAGAGCAAGTTAGTGTAACATGTTCCGTGGAAATCTCCAATTATTTTAGAGAGCCTTTGTATATTTACATTATTAGCAAGTGTTAATTTAAATATTATATTAAATTATAAGCCAACCCTAATAGAGCAATAGCTAAAATATGTTAGGGTTAAATTATGCAAACTCTGAAATAATGGTCAGTGGCTTAGTCTTGCTTAGGTGGACTGTTGCAAGCTTTCAGTGTCAGTGACCTAATTGGTTATATAATTTACAACCAACATTAAATTTTTTTAAATCAAATTGAGTATTGTCGGTTACAATAGATGTTTTACTTTCTTTTGTATTCAGTTTGTTTAAACTAAAACATAAAAATTTACCCATTTCTCCCACCCCTACCCCCTGCCTCTAGCAACAGCCAGTGTATTTTCTGTACCTATGAGCTTGATTTTTTTTAGTATATATATGTTAAATGTATTTTATTTACATATTATAAATATACACATATTTTTTAGATTCCATATGTAAGAGATCATACAGGATTTGTCTTTCTTTGACTTAAGCTTCTTCTGCATCTGTTGAGATGATCGTCTTCATATCTACATTAGCTCATTTGCAGATTATTCTTATTATTATATTATTATTATTATATTATTATTAATATATTAATATATTATTATATTATTATTATATTATATATATTATTATTCTTATATTCTCTTCTATTTTTTGTTATTTCTTTCTAGTTACCATGAGGCTTACATATATCTACAACAGTCTATTTTAAGTTGATAACAACTTAGTTTAATCCCATTATAAAGCTCAACATTCTTGTTCTTCCCCCTCATGTTTTGTTTCTGCTGTCACATTTTTTATCTTATATGTCAATTAATTATTATAATCAAAGATGTTTTTACTACCTTGCCTATTAACCTTCATACTATCTTTGTAAGTGATTAATCCTCTATCTTTACTATATATTTACCTTTCTGGTGAAATTTATTTTCATGTGTGTCCTCGTTACTAATTAACACCTTTTCTATTCAGCTTAAAGTCCTTTTAATATTTCTTGTAAGGCTCAGTTAGTGGTGATGACTCATTTAGCATTTGCTTGTCTGGAATACTCTGTTTTTCACTTCTGAATGATAACTTGCTAGGTAAAGTATTCTTGGTTGGCAAGGTTTTTTTTCAGTCCTTTGACTACCTTGTGCCATTCCCTCTGGCATGCAATATCACTGCTGAAACACCTGCTCATTGCTTTATGGGTGTTCCCTTCTATGTAACAAGTTGTTTTTCTACTGTTGATTTTAATATACTCTCGTTGTCTTTAACTTTTGACATTTTGGGAGCACCTGAGTGGCTTGGTTGTGTAAGTGTCCAACTCTCAATTTTGGCTCAGGTCATGATCTCACAGCTCATGAGTTCAAGCCCCGCATCAGGCTTTGCGCTGACAGAATGGGAATAAAATTCCAAGACCTTTATATATGCTTTCTCCCTCTTTCTCTGGTCCTTCTTCTCTCTTTCTCTCTCTCTCTCAAGATAAATAAATAAACTTTAAAAAATGACATTTTAATTATAATGTGTCATGGTGTGGGTCTCTCAACTCCTCTTCTTCGGAACTTGCTGGGATTCTTGGGTCTGGATGTTGGTTTCCTTCCCCATGTTAGAGAAGTTTTCAGTTATTATTTTTTAAAGTAAGATTTCTGCCTCTTTAACTTCTCTTTCCTGGGGCCCTATAGTTCAAATGTTAGTTTGTTTGATGTTGTCCCTTAAGTCTCTTAAACTATCTTCACTTTTAAAAAAATTCTTTTTTCTTTTTGATGCTTTAATGGGGTTTGTTCCACTGCCTTGTCTTTGAGTTGACTGATCCTTTCTTCTACTTCATCTGTTCTGCTGTTGAACTTAATTAGCTCAGTTACTATATTCTTCAACATTGTGACTTCTATTTGATACTTTTTATATTTCTCATCTCTTTGTTGAAGTCCTCACTGTGTTCATCCATCCTTTTCAGTTTTGGGGGGTGGTTTTCCTTATGACCATTACTTTGAAATTTTATTGGGTAAATTATTTATCTCCATTTTATTAAGATTTTTTCCCGAGGTTGTATCTTGTCCTTTCATTGGAACATATCCTTTGTTCTGTTTTTCATCTTGCTTAACTCTATTGGTTTTATACAATATATGAAATAACTACCTCTCCCAGTCTTAAAAGAGTGGCCTCATGTAGGAGATGAACCTTATCATTCAATGCTGCCTCAGCTCTTGATTGTCTCTTAAATCTATATGCTTGTTCAAGCTGCCCATTATATTTTTAATAATTCCCAGTACCTGAAGATGTGCCAAGACCTCTTGTCCCATAGGGGAGGATCTCAGCACTTGGACTCAGGCTGACTGGAAGCCACACCCTCAAGCATTAGCTTTTAAAAGTATGCAAATATATACAGTCCTGTGTACCATAACTATAGCCTCTCTGACCATGAGAACCAGGTGATCTAGAGGTGTCCACTGGATGACAGCCATAGAGATTGGGGCTACAAACAAGTGTCCAAGCCCTTTTCTAAGTGATACTAGGGAATTGGAGCAAGGCCAAGAAAGAGAAAGCCAAGATGGCATCCATAGCCTACATTTCTTGATAGTGCTCCATGGGCTTCTAAATGTGTGCCAAACTGAAGCTTGTTCCTCAGGCTGAAGCTCCAGGACAAGCAAAGAGGCCTCCTTCACAGAAGATTGAAGAGTATGCCTCAGTCCGCTGTCTTGCAGTGTCCTGGGCTGGTAGCCTCCCAAGCACCATCTTTATGATAGCCACAGTCTCATGGGACCCAGAAATGCAAGCCCCCCCAAGATACCAGAGCCAAATATTAAGGAGTGTCCCTGGGTGACAGCTGCATTAACCAGGGCACCAGACACAAAAACTAGGGCACCAGATGTGTGTAAAGCTCCCTTCCAGGAGACACTGGTGCTTTGGAGCATGATAAAGTGTGAGTACAAAGATAGCGCCTGCCCTCCAAGGTCTCTAGACAGGATTACAGCCAACCCTAGGATGCATGTTTTATTAGAATACTGCCCCCTCAGGCCTCAGTCATGATGATTAGCTAATAGTCCTCCTTCCTAGAATAACCGAGCTCCTGAATTTGTTGCCTATTGCTATGCCCTAGGGGTGGTAGCTTTTTAAGACCTCTCTGTCCTTTGGTTACAGTCCTGTGGGACTCACTGTATAAGCCCCACTGGCCACCAGAGCCATGTGATGTAGAGGTATCTTCTGGCAGAAGTCACAAAAATCAGGGGCCACATAGGGGTATGAGCTTCTTTCTGGGTGATGCCAATTATCAGTTGTATGGGACCAGGAATGCAAACTCCCCGGCCTCCAGAGCCAGGTGATCAAGAGGTGACTCCCAGGTCGTAGTCACAAAAATTGAGGCACCAGACCCATGTAAAAGCTCTCTTCCAGGAGATACTGGTGTTCTGGAATATGGGAGAGGGAGAGCATGAAGATGGCCTGTGCCAGTCTCCATCCCCAGAGAGTATTCCAGCAGGCTTCTACATGTGTGTATTAAGTTAGATGCCTGTACCTCAGGCCAGTTCTTTAATATAAGCAGGTGAGCCTCCTTCACTTTAAGTCTGGGCACAGTCAGCTGCCTCTGAGCTGGGCCCCGGGGCAGGGGAGTCTGAGCGCACAATCCTCTAAGAGCAGTTTCTCAGATCACTAGAGTCTTGTGGGTCTCAGGATGTAAGCCCTGTTGGCTTTCAAAGTTAGATGTTTTGGGGGGCTCATCTCTCAAGTATATGTCTTAAAAGTTGGGATGCTCAGTGTGGGGTTCGGACCCTTCGTTCCTCAGGGTGAAGCTCCACATTTTGAGATCCCTCCCAGTTACAGGATGCTGCACTGGGGGTGAGGTTTATGGTGAGACTGTGTCCCAGCCTCTCCTCCCTGCTTTGATGGTTTTCTTCTCATTTGCCCAGTGTGTAATCATCAGGCAGCTAGCCTTTAGATTTTTCTAAAAGGAAATTATTTCATCTGATGCTGTACAATCTGTGTGTCCACGGGGGGAAGTGAGTTCGGGATCTTCCTACACTGGCCATCTTGAATTGTCACCCTAGATGTTTTACTTAGCACAAAGAGGTATTTATTGTTAACTTTATTATTTCACCTTGATTATGCAAAACACAATTAACCTCTAGTTCTTTTCTCTCTAGCACATGATAGTGATGGAAGACATGCTGAAAGACTTTCTTCTTGGAGAACACCTATTATTGGTTGGCAATCAGGTGAGTTATGGCTGGAACTCAGGTACTAATGAATAAATGATAGTAACAGTTTAAAAGCAGTAAGTCTCTTCTTGTTGGAATATGTTTTTAGAAGTGATTCTTCTTTTTCCTACCAAAATGACTGATTTAATTAGGCAAAGAGGGCCTTCTACCTTCTAAGTTTTAGAATTATGTCCGGGCTTAAATCCCCATTCAGTCACCCATCAAGTTCTGTCCCTTCTACCTCCTAAGTATCTACTCTTCTTTCCTGTATCTGTCACCCTAGCCCAGCTCGCCGTCGCCTGTCACCTGGTCTACAGCAGTACTTTGCTAACATAGCTCCACATCAACCTTACTCTCACTCCGATCTACTCCTCACTCTGCAGCCAGGTTGATACTTGTCAAATTAAAATCTGATCAGGTCTCCCTTTTTCGCTTAAATTGGCTTTCCATTGCTCTTAGGTATAGTCTTCAGTATGGCTTACAGTGTCCTGCAGGATCTGGCCTCTGCCCACCTTTCTAGTCCTAAGCCTTGGCTCCTTCCTTTCTCTCACTCCGTGTTAGCTTGAGCCACTCTGAACTTGCTTCAGTTTCTTATCTCTGCCCTGGTCCTTGCTGCCTGCCCTTCTGTCTACAAGGAGCACTCCCAGTCCTCTTCCTCCGCCCCTTTCCCCTAACTCCTGAGAGGTCTCCCCTTGTCCCTAGCTGAATTCAATTTATCCTCCTTCTACACCCTTCTATGTTTCTGTCCTCACACTAGTCATGTTACTGTGTCTATGTGTAGAATGACTGTCTTTCCAACTTGTCTATATGATCTTCAAGGGCAGGGACCATGGTTTTCTTGCTTCTCTCTGTGTCCTTGGTTACTAGAACAGTGTCTGCTACATTGTAGATACTCACCATGTGTTTATGGAGGGACGGGATGGATATTTTCTGTTTAGAAGGTTCTGATAATGTTCCCCAGTTGAATTGTCAGATTCACAGTGAACAGCACCTTTGGTTTTTTTAAATGGGTCTTAAATTAATGATAAACTTTCAGAAGGAGTTTAGCCTTTATTTTTCCTTTTTTTTTTTAAACTTATAAAGACAACACACGTTCTTCATATATTTAGTCCCTCAAACTTATAATTTTAAAGTGTTGGGTTTTTTAAGTTTTTATTTATTTATTTTGAGAGAGAGAGAGAGAGAGAGAGAGAGAATACACGTAAGTGAGGGCAGGGCAGAGAGAGAATCCCAAGCAGTACAGAGGCAGATGTGGGGCTGGATCCCACGAACCGTGAGATCATGACCTGAGGTGAAATTAAGAGTTGACAGTTAACCGACTAAGACACCCAGGTGCCCCAAAGTGTTGATTTTTTTTTTTTTTTTTTTTTTTTTTACTAAACGTGGGCCAATCGAATGGCTTACTGATCGAGTACATAGGTTTAGAAGTTAACTGGTTCAAGCTGCAATAGCAACCCTGTCACAGATGGCTGTGACTGTGGGAAAATTGCTTATCTTACCAAGGCCCAGTGCCCTGATATCTAACCTGGAAGTGAAAAGAGTATGCACTCAAGTAAGAACCACAGGAGGTAATGCGTGGAAAGTACCTCATGCAGTGCCTGCCTCATAGTAGGTGCTCAGTTAAAATTAAATCTCTGTATCACTGTGCTGTTAAAAATGACTTTAATATTTTCTTGTTTCATTTTTTTCTAAATAAGAATTACAAGAAGTGTGATAAATTATTCAGGTTTTTTTTTCCCACTGTTTAAAAAGTCCTGCCTACCTTTATGTATTGAAAAATCATTTTCCTCCCTGAGTAAGGATGGAGAGCAATTATCCAGTATTCAGTCCTTGATTTCAAGTTTTTCATCTGTCTCTGAAAAATGGTGACTCTCTGAAAATTTCTGACTATCTAGCCCAGAGTATTTCACAAACATTTTATAAGTGGTTAAACCTTGGTGCACTCAGTGTGTCCTTTTTGGGACTTCTGCCATCACCTGGATGACCTTAGACAGAGACTCTCCTGGCATCTCAGCAGCAGCAGGCCAGACCAACAATCTACAGAACTGGGACTTGGGGAATAATTTTGCCGAGAAGCAGCTTTTCAAAAGGAAGGTCCCTAGAGGTCAAGCTGT
The DNA here is from genome assembly GCF_018350215.1 of Panthera leo. Lineage (NCBI taxonomy): Eukaryota > Metazoa > Chordata > Mammalia > Carnivora > Felidae > Panthera > Panthera leo. The sequence continues at coordinate 28,575,992 of NC_056679.1, forward strand.
GAATTCAAGCAGCACGGAAATATCCTAGGTTATACTGATGCCCTAAGGGTTTAGTGGGTGGGATGGAGTAGAAGTGTCTTGCTAAAGGCAGAGTTGACAGTTGAGCAGCTAAGAGAGTCAGGGTTTCAGAAGAGTTGTCTAGGTTGAAAGGTTAAAGTTAGAAGCTAGCCAGTAACCAGAAAGACAGGAATCACACTCTAATCTCTGGGAGGGGAGGGGGGCTGAGGAGAGCTACGCAGGACGAGGGTGAGGTGGAACAGAGGTTTGCTTTTACTTTGTGGTAAGTGGAAAAGAGGCAGTGTGCTTTGAAATGACGCTAGAGTCATGTTGGTGGGAAATCCGGTAGGCTATCTCTAGTTGATTTCCAGTCCCAAAGAAGAGAACAGGACAGTAGGACACAGGGCCAGCCAGTGGGGTGGAGGCAAGAGCAGCTACCGCTCTGTAGGCATGTGCCTGGCATCACGAATGTCTCTCCATCACTGCTGTCACAAACCGTGCCTGTCATCAGCGGGTCTTGCCTTCTTTCGTCCTTGTTCTGCACCCACTTGGGAGAAAGAAAAATTGACCAAGGGAGATTGTATTCAGTGTTAAATTTGGTATGTTTAACTGGCCTTGTTCATATCAGAAGGGTTTTTCTGTTCATCATTATATACCTTTAAGACCATCAGTCTCATATAATAAGACTCTTAAATACAGAGAACAAACTGAGGGTGGATGGGGAGGCGGGGGAGGGGGGAATGGGTGATGGGCATTGAGGAGGGCACTTGTTGGGATGTGCACTGGGTGTTGTATGTAGGTGATGAACCGCCAGAATCTACCCCCAAAACCAAGAGCACACTTTACACACTGTATGTTAGCCAATTTGACAATAAATTATATTAATAATAATAATATTACCAATGTTGAAGGAACTTTCAGATTTCCCAAGTCAGTTCTGCTTCTGTGTCCATTAAATTATCTAATGAACAAAACTAACTCTCTTAGTCTGTTGTTTGATATCCTCCTGTCATTTGTCCATTATCTATTCCTACCCTGCTTGCAGCCTACTGTCTCATTCCTCCCCCTCAAACTCTTGTCCTCAGATAAATATAACTGCTTTCCAAACATACCTTTGTATCAGTGTCATATTCCAACCTTTGATCTTATCAGCCTGCTCTCTTATTTCCCCCATCTTTGCCTTTTGAAATCCTTCCAACCCCAGAGTGGCAATGTGCTATCATAGAAGAGCGAAAGCTGGGAATCCAAAGACCTACCTTCTTGTCCAGACTTTACAATTCTCTAGGTGATATTAGGTAGATTGCTATTACTCCTTAATGGGCTTTGTCTTTTTTCTTCTCTCTCTCTTTTTTCCCTTATCTGTTAAATGATAGGATTGAAATGGGTATTTTCTTTCTTTTTTTTTTTTTAAATTTATTCATTTATTTTGAAAGAGACAGTGAGAGAGAGTGAGAGAGGAAGGGGCAGAGAGAGAGGGAGAGAGTGAATCCCAAGCTGGCTCCATGCTGTCAGCGCAGAGCCCAATGAGGGACTCAATCCCATGAACCATGAGATCATGACCTGAGTCAAAATCAAGAGTCAGACGCTTAACCAACTGAGCCACGCAGACGCCCCTGGAATGGGTATTTTCTAAGGTCCTTCTGGCTATAATATTCTATAATATGTTTCTTTAATAAAGTCTTCCTGAACACAAGCCTGAAGCTTTGGCCCTATTCCTTGAACTGTTACAGCAGGTCAGTTATTGATTTCTTTTGGCTTCTCTTAGACTTATGCCTCTACCTGCCATCTCTCTACTAAACCGAGAGAGAGTCCCTTGAGAAAAGCCTTAATTATTTTTGCCTTGCATACATAGATAGTCAACAAATATTTGCTGAGTAAATTGCTGGATTGTAGAAGACTAAGAATAAATTCCCAATGAGTAGTCAAAATGATTTAGAAGTAGTATGAATTTAAAATTCAGGTTAACTCGGATTATTTTCAGGAGAGTCTAAGACAGATGGACTGAATTCCTTATTTTGTAAATTTGTAACTATCAATGAAGGAAACAAATTAGGTAGAATCTAGGGAGTGCCTACTTAAGAGAGTAAATAGTTAAGTGGCCCATTCAACTGGATATGTTTATATATACTGATGGGATCAGAGACTGGAAGCATTATCACTAGAACAGAATAATGGAATAGTAATCATTTTTAAATTTCAAATAATAATTAAATGGTGATTAATATTTAGCTAATTAAGTGACATATAACATTGTGCCTGCTTACATTTACCAGGTCAAGGAGTAGAGATTGAACCAAAGTGGCTAGTTAAAATTTAAACAGAACTTTTTAAATACTTTAGCTAATTTCAGTTCCTCTCACACTTGTTTTCAACCATTGGTGTTAAGATCTGGGGCGCCTGGGTGGCTCAGTCGGTTAAGCGTCTGACTTCGGCTCAGGTCACGATCTCGCGGTCCGTGAGTTCGAGCCCCGCGTCGGGCTCTGGGCTGATGGCTCAGAGTCTGGAGCCTGCTTCCGATTCTGTGTCTCCCTCTCTCTCTGCCCCTCCCCCGTTTATGCTCTGTCTCTCTCTGTCTCAAAAATAAATAAACCGTTAAAAAAAAAATTTTTTTAAAAAAAGATCTGAGCAAGATTCTACAATTTGACTCTTTTTCTCTCCCAGCCTTATTGAGATACAATTGACAAAATCATAATATATTTAAAGGGTACAATGTGATGATTTCATATACATATACATTTTGACAAGATTCCTCCCACCTAGTTGATTAAACATTCCACTGCCTCACATGTTTTCTTTTGTCATACGAACATTTAGATTCTACTCTCTTAGCAAATTCTATTATGTAATACAGCGTTATCAACTATAGCCACCATGTTATACATTAGATCTTCAGAGCCTGGTCATCTTATAGGTGAAATTTTGTACCCTTTTCCCAACCTCTCCCTATTACCCCACCCCCAGCCACTTTTCTATTCTGAGTCTGGCTTTTTCTTTATCTTTTTCTTTTGTAGATTCCTCATATAAATGATATCACGCAATATTTGTCTCTCTTTCTCTCTCTGGCTTATTTCACTTAACATAATGCCCTCCAAGTTCATTACAGTTAGACTGTTGACTGCTTCCATTTAGTATGTACAAGGGAGTGTAAAGTCACCTACACGATTTGTTGGCAAATAAATGCAGAGCAAGTACGACCCAGAGATGTGTTTTGCCAAGGATGGAGTTGTGTGTTCTCTTTCCCTGTGCTTTCCTCAGAATTCTGAGCATCTAGGAGGTTTCTTTTTCATGAACGTACTTTTGCAGTCATACTAACAGGCCCTTCATCAATGGCTTCGAAAATGCCTAGCTTCATTTATCAGTGGTATTTCAGCACCTCTGAATATTTTATGCACCTTCTCATCTTCACCTTTATTTCTATCTTGTAAAACAAAATAATAAATAAAGGAAAAAGGAGAGTGAAGGCATAGCTGGTAGGTTGAGGACTACTGACAGTAGTGGTATCATTGTTTTTATTAGTGTTTTTTTCCTAAATGCAAAGTGACAAGTGGGAAAATGCCTATTTTAATCACATGAATTATTCTGAAACTAAGTAAACTATTTGTAGCAATTGATCAGGCTCCTTTCTTTCTTTTTTTTAAATGTTTATTTTTATTTTTGAGAGAGAGAGAGAATGAATCCCAAGCAGGCTCCAGGCTCTGAGGCACAGAACCCAACACGGGGCTCAAACTCACAAACCAGAAGATCATGAGCTCAGCCGAAGTCAAGACACTTAACCGACTGAGCCACCCAGGCACCCCTTTCTTTCTCCTTCTAAGATATTACATGATGACTACTCCAAAAAAAAAAAAAAAAAAAAATCAAAAGTGAAGCTTTGAGGATTAAGTATTGGCAGAGAAACCAGCAGTGGGCTGGCAATAAAGTGTGATGAATGCTCTTAATACAAACTATCTATGGATACATTCAGTCTACCCAGCCTTCTGTTTGCAAACTAGAATCTGGCTGAAGTCCATGAAAAAAACTTTTAAATAGTTGAAGTTGTAAATTTGGAGATGCCTTGAAAGATTTCTCTGTCACCAGTAGCAGCTTTTACAGTGAGGAAGTTAAGGAGTAAATGTTGATTTTGAGATATCTCACGGTTTATTGTCTTTATAAGCCCAAATCCACCTTTTCTTTCCATATAATACTATATTTTCTAAGAAATCTGATATTAGACAAGATTTTATAACTGTTGGAAAGCTGAAAACAGTTCCATAAGTGTCACTTATCGTAGCAAAATTAAGTAACCCACATCTTATTTTGGTGAAGTGAATTGATTTTTGTTACCCTTTCGATTTTCTATGTAGGATTTTATGGCTCAGTGCAGCAACTTTCCAATAAGAGAAGCAGAATGGCTGCCTGTTAGCCAAAAGGGACAGGTGCCTGAAATGACACTAATCTGATGGTCCCTTAGTACATAATGCTGCAGAGTGTAGAACCACTTTAGTATGCCGCCACATGCATTATTTTCTACTTACTTTAATTATAACATTACATGTGCCTTTCGTGCAATTAGGAGTTTTCGTGAAGGCTTTTTCTTTTTTTTTTTTTTTTATCCTAGCATGACTTTCTATTTATTTAAGCTTGACTGAGAGGGAAAAAAAGAAATGCCTATTTATTTTTGAGTCAGTGATGCTTCTTCTGTCCCAACTCTACTGGAGAATAAGCTTCTTTTCTTCCCAGATTTTCTTTTCTCTTGATTTATAGAGCTATATTCTATTTGATAGGCAAAATATTGATTGTGGGTGTTTGGTGTTATAGAATCAACCTATAGGTGCGTAGTTTTTATTGTTTTTTAAAAACTCCCTAAGAATAAACTTACATTTTTGTGTAAGAACCCTTGAGTTTTGAGAGACAGTTGCATTTTATCAGATATTAAAAGGAAGAAATATTTCAGCAATATGGTGTTCCAAAGTGCTCAGCTATCCCTACCTAAGAGTGTTTTTCTAATATGCAGTATTTTAAGAGATGAAAATGTAATCATCTATATATAATGTGAGATAAAATTGCAAAGCAAATCATCACATTTTGATTTATGTTTAATGAAACATAATAATTTGTAGTCACTTCTAAATGAATATAATCCAGTAATTTGCCAGATCTTTCTTTTTTCTCTTTCTTTCTTTCTTTCTTTTCTTTCTTTCTTTCTCTTTCTTTCTCTTTCTTTCTTTCCTCCCTCCCTCCCTTTCTTTTCTCTTCTCTTTTCTTTCTTTCTTTCTTTCTTTCTTTCTTTCTTTCTTTCTTTCTTCCCTCCCTCCCTTCCTCCCTCCCTCCCTCCCTCCCTCCCTCCCTCCCTCCCTCCCTCCTTTCTTTTCTTTTCTTTCTTTCTTTCTTCATTTTAAACTAGCTTTTTGTATCATTTTACCAATAATAGTGGTCTGGTGAAAATTTTATACTTAGGCTCTCCTTGTATTCCACAGCCCATACTTTTGCCCTTATCAAAATTCTATTGTGTTATGTCTTCCTTATAAAATCAAAAGTCAGCTCTGGCTGATTTTTCACATAGGATGTCTTCTCTATCCCTGACTTTCATGTGCTTCATGTTTTTACAGTACTGATTCTTTAGATATTCTTTTCACTTCCTTGACAATTTCTGATCGATCAGCAGTGAGATAAATCTTAGAAAGTATCTCTTAATTTTATTTTCCTGGTAAAAGTTGTAAGTGGCTCTTCCTTGCTTATCAGATAAAGTCTCCGAGGGAGACACTTAAAACGATCTGTAACCTGGCTCCAAACTCCTTGTATAATTTTAAGTCTTCCAGATTTGAGTTTCTTAGCCTCCCTGAGTAAACCAGGCCCTTTTGCTCCCCCAGCCATTTTTCATATTGTTGGCTTCACACAGTACTTCTCTCATCTTTGCCGATGAAAATCCTGCCAGTTTTCAAAGCCCAGATATTTCTTCTTCAGCAAAACCTTTCCTAGTCTTTCCCAAGTAGAAATCATCTTGGGGTGCCTGCCTGGCTCAGTAAGTAGAGCATGCAACTCTAGTGTTGGGGTTGTGTGATCAAGCCCCACGTTAGGTATACTGATTACTTAAAAATAAAATCTTTAAAAAATAATAATAATCTTTTTTTCTGAAATTTTATAGTATTTTTCACTATTTTGATACTTTTTTTAAGTTGTGATGTGTATTTGATTTTATCTACAACTGTAGATTTCATCTACAAGTTTCTTACGAGTATGGTAATATTTGTACATTTTACAATTTCCAATATCCTTTTTTTTAAAACCATTTCATTTAGTTCTACACCAGTCTTTTGAGGTAAATGTTTTTAGGTTCCACATTTTACAAATAAGCCTTCTAAAACTCAAAAAAGTTAAAATATTTGCTCAAGATCACATAGCTAGTTAGTGGCAGAATTAGGGCTCCGACCTCAAAGTTCACACTTATTTTTCACCATACCACAGGAATGCTTACCCTAGGAATAATAATGGTAACAGCAACAAGAATAATAATATGTAATTGCTAACTTTGGTTGAGTGCCACAGGCTAAGGAGTATGCTTTACATACAGAGTACAGGGCGTTTTGTAATTTTCTATAAAAAGCGGAGTATGTAACGAACCCTTTTACTGGTTACTTAGCTTTAACAATTAATAGCATTTTATCTAACTTGTTTTATCTATTCCCCCAACGCTTTTTTATGTTGTCTTTTCAAGCATTATTCTTTTATTTTTTTTATTTTATTTTTTTTAACGTTTTATTTATTTTTGAGACAGAGAGAGACATAGCATGAACGGGGGAGGGGCAGAGAGAGAGAACACAGAATCAGAAGCAGACTCCAGGCTCTGAGCCATCAGCCCAGAGCCCGACGCGGGGCTCGAACTCACGGACCGCGAGATCGGGACCTGAGCCGAAGTCGGACGCCCAACCGACTGAGCCACCCAGGCGCCCCAACATTATTCTTTTACATAATGCGTTTTTCTCATAGCCATCCCAGTATTTATTTCTAATATAACCACAATTCTGTACACCTAACAAATTAATAATAATCCCTGAATATATTCTGATACCCTTTTTTCATTTTTCCACAGCTATCTCCAGACAGTCATTTTACACTTGGTTTATTCCAATCAGCATTTAAACAAAGGCTGGAAATTATATTTAGTTGACGTCCCTCCCAAGTCTCTTTGAAAAAGGAATGCAATACTCTCCTGTCCTCTTTACCCTGAGCAGGGTAACAAATTTTCACGAATGTAAACATTTTATTCAGAACTACACCAGTGTTGATGAACGTCTGAGGAAATACTGTCTAGAATAAATTTTGTTAAGCCAGTTTAAGTCCCTCATTAATTTGTACAACAGTGACCTCAAACCATATCCATTTTTTTCCAGGTTAGAAATAACTGCTTTCTTTTCTTGATTTTCATAGCCTTTGACTTTGAGATATTTATACATTATGAAAATCAGTAAGCGTATCTTTAGTGCCAACTAAGCAGAACTCTATGCACGTTGTTACTACATAACCGTATATAATCCTTTGTATCTTACTCCACCCATTAATCATAGGCTTCTTGTGATCATGGACTTAGTTTTTCTCCTGGTAAAGTCATGTTTGTTGAATTATTTAATATTGAGATGCTGTGAATATTTTATTGCCAAAATTAAAGAATGTGTGAATTTTGCTAATTAATAATTTGAACTGAGCCCTAGCAGATTGCTACTGTGCAACATTAGAAATATAGCACGTTGCTATGCCAGCAGAATTGTCTGATATCTGTAACGGGACTGAACAGTTTGTCCAGAAATCTTGTCTGTAGTCCCCAGCTGGTAGTGGCAGCAGGGAATTTGATAACTAAATGTGCTATGATTCTAGGAGCTCTAGCAGCCTGGGAGTCCCAAGGGTATGAAATACTTGGGTTTATCAAAGATAAGGACAGTCATCTTTATTTTAGATTGTATTATGTTGTGTCCCTTCTCCAACCCCTTGCTTCCTAATGAAGTTGTTTGTATTACGATCTGGAAATTCTTGACCATTCAGTGTTTCTTAGTGAATGTTCTTTTGCACTTATTTTGAATTTGCATGTTGTTCTTGCACACATATTGATTTTTCTTTTCCCTCCACAAGATTTGTCATGGTTGCTTTGGTCATACCTAATGACCAAACTACCTAAGAGTATACCTTTGCCATTTATAGCAGCACAGTATTTCAAAGAGGAGTTGCAGGGATGTGGATTTCATCATTCCTGTTTGAAAAAGAGATTATGACTTTGACAGAAAGCTTTATAAGTAAGTGTGTTTTCAAGCCATGCAAACTCATAGTGCAGTTGAAATGTATGTCTTTCCGTCTGGCTTCTGGGTATGTTTATTGGCTCTGTTACGAATAAGCCACTTGTGCACATGTTTAGGATTGTTTACTATTCAGTTTTAATAATTTTTTTCTGATTACCTAAGTAGTGCAGGTTCACTGAGAGAATTTGGAAAATAAATTTCCGGTGATTTATATAGCAGTAATCTCACATTTTACTATGCGATTACAGAATATTAGAATAAAAGTGTTTAGGGATCAGCATGTCTAGGCCCTCTTTATTCAAATGAACAAATCTAGGCTCAGATGGTGGTAGAAACCTCCATCTGGAGAGAGATAAAGCAGAGATCATAATCCAGGTTTCTTAACTGCTAGTATATTAAGTATATTTTCAGGCAGAAGCAAAGAATTAGAAGGTTCAACATTTGATAGAACTTTTAAGGCTTAAAAAAAGCAGCCACAATTTATTTCTCTCAATTTACTGTAATATTAGTCTCTTTGTTATTTTTTTTATTGCAGTTGGTATTTGTTAATGGCATTCATATAGTAGCTTTTTTTTTATTCTTTTTTTTTTTAACGTTTATTTATTTTTGAGACAGAGACAGCATGAATGGGGGAGGGCCAGAGAGAGAGGGAGACACAGAATCAGAAACAGGCTCCAGGCTCTGAGCCATCAGCCCAGAGCCCGAGGCGGGGCTCTAACTCACAGACTGTGAGATCGTGACCTGAGCTGAAGTCGGACGCTTAACTGACTGAGCCACCCAGGCGCCCCATATAGTAGCTTTTTTAAAAAGGAAATTAGGACACTGTGCAGAAATTATCTGTAAATATTATACAAACTGGCCTAACTGTATGAATGTTATTAAAGAATTAGGGAGAACTGGAAGGAATGCCCTAAGTTGAGGGAAACACATGAGAGAAAGCAGAGCACTGGCAGTGGTAAACACTCACTTGGAGTCGATTTTAAAAATTACTGCAGAAGGAAAGATCGAACTTGACTTTCTCACTGTTCTCCCTCCTGAACCTTGGATTCTATACAGGGAGTTGCTGGACACATGTTTTAGTATATCATAACTGTGGAATGACTGATCTTGACTGATGTATGACATCAGGGTATAAACTCCCATGTAAATCAGTTCAGTGAGGCTACCTCCTGACATTTTGTTTTGCAATATGGTGAAACAGAAAACAGCCCAATCTGTTGAATCAGAATGGATATGCCTTCAAATCCCATTGTGTGCTGGGTTCTTAACCACTTGAAATTTAAGTTTGCTTCTCTCCAAGCAGGTACATTATCTCCCGCTCACATGGGCTAGCGTGAGGATTCAAGTGATTAAGCACTGAAAGGGTGTGTATGCATACAGCAGAGGGCTCCATAAATGTTAGTTTCCTCCTCTTTGTTTGCACAAAGGGAGCAGAAGCTTCCTGGAACAGCTTTCTACCTCCTTTTGCAAGAGCAAGTCGCATCACTTCCCTTTCCTTTCTTACTTTCTTCTTTCCTCAAATTTTAGTAGTTATTCCCTGCAGGTTATACGTGAGGTGAGTGAGGTGTGCGAACTGGGGGACCGATCCTGACCTCAGGGAGGGAGTTTTCCCTCCCAGGCACCAGACCTGTTGCTAAAGTACAGTGTAGTGAGTGCTGTAAGACAATGGCTTGGGAGCCCAAAGGAGGAGATTGTTCTGATGCTCAGGGAGAGAAAAGAATGGGAGAGTCAGGCAAAGCTTCCGAGAAGCGAGACATTTGATCAGAACACTAAAGAGTGAGTGGAAGAATTTGGATAGATGGGGGAAGGATGGGCTATTCTCAGAACGAACAACGTAAGCAAAGCTGTGGGAGCGCGAAGGTTCAGGAGACTGTTGGTTGATTAAGAACACATTTGAGTGAGGGTTGCAGAGGGCTGCCAGCAGCTTTCAAGTTTACCTGCTATGACATATCCTTCAACATCTGGACTGGCCCAGGTCTCATCCCTGGATTCATTTTCTCTTACCTGCTCTCCATTCTGCTTTAGGTCTTTTCTCCTGCTCCACTCCTATCTCCCCCTCCCCGCTTGATGGATACAGATGGAGTTTCCGAAATTCTACAGCCTTTTCCTTTAAAGGATTTTACCGCTAATCTCTCTGAGGAAACAGGATAATTAAAATAAGAAACCTGAGGAATGTATAAGAATTCCAGAATCTTTCAAGTCCTTTAAGTCATGGTCCCTGATGTTTTCTCTCACAGAAACTGGAAGCATGTTCACTTCCTATCCTTGGTTTGATTCGTGTCTGTGGGACGTAACATGTTCCCTGCTTCTCTTAACCCTGTAGTTGAAGGACCATCAGACTCTTACATCTGCGAAGGTCCTTCTCTCCAGGATATTGCCACAAAGAACACAGTGAGACGGAACAGTAGTGATACAAGAAAGTGCATTCTCATGAGACATTTTGTATTTTCTCAGACTTCTCATTCCACAGCTTCCTTCTCCCTTTTTAAATTTTCAACTCACTAAATATTATCCCTAATATGAGTTAAATATGATGTAAAAACTGTTAACTTCATGCTAATTTCTATTAGAGAATACACATTTTATTTACAGAATAATGACAACTGAACATAAATTCTCAGAGGCACAAGATGAAAATGGTAGCAGGTTTGTTTTAGCAGCTGCACGTTGTATAACGTTTTGTTTTTTACATTTCCCAGTGAGAAAAATGAGTGTGTGTAACTTTTATGATGGAAAAATAAGAGACTATTTATGTATTTATTCAATTAAAGTAATCCTGAGGATTTTGTGTTCTAGGCAAAAACTGATTGGAAAGCACAAATCGCTGTAACTGGTCCTTTCTGCTCCGCATATTTATAGAAATTCCTTTTGAGGTTATGCTTTTAGCATTTCCTCGAAGGAACCATCAGAGCTTTCAAAATGAAGTCAGAAATGACCTGATGAGATCTCTATTTTAGAAAAATAACTAAACAAATTGTGGGCTGGCCTATTGTGAGTCCAGAGGAGGGAGACCAAAAGACTCCTGGCACAACGATGGGCTGCCCTTGAGTAGTGACAGTGAATTGGAGAGGAAGGAGCAGATATGGGAAGCAGGCACTTCAAAGTAAACAAATCCAAAATTAAACTGCCTTTTTTAAAAACTAGGCTTCCCTCCTCCTCCCAGCAAATCCACTTCTCCTCCCCTGTTTCATTTGTCAGTAAATGGCACCACCTTCCACCCTGTGGCCCCAGATAGAAACTGACTCCTCTGTCTCCTCATCTCCACATCCAGACCATCACCAGATCCCATTAGTTCTTTTCCCTAAATACCTCTTAAATCCATCCATTTCTTCTGCTCCTTAGTTTAAACCACCATCATCTCCTGCCTGGATTTTTTTAAGGCATTTCTAGGCTGCTTTCTTAGGCTTTCATTCTTTCTGTCTGCCAGATCATTCTACAGAGTGGTTTTCCAAAAATCAAAATCTGATCCTATTACTCCTCTACTCTACTTCTACTTTTGGGAAACAGCCCAAACTCTTTTAACTGGCTTCCAAGGCTTTGCCAGAGCTAGACCCTGCCTGCCATTCTTGTTTGATTTCTTACCATTCCCTTCCTCATTCCTGCTCTAGCCTTTGCCCTCTCTCAGACCTGTCCAGCGCTCCAGCTCACGATTGCCCTCAAGTCTTTACACATACTCTTCTCTCCATCTGGAACACTCTTCCGCCTCCTCCTCCTCCCCATTACCTCCTTAACTCCTTGACATCCCCACTAAACAATATTATGTGTGGTGGGCCTGCCTGAGCCCTTTGCTAAAATCTTCAGGCATCTCGGATATCCCATAGCATAACACTTATTATAGGTGTACTCGTTATATTTGCTTAATTGTCTTTGTTTCTTACTGGATGGTAAGCTGTGAGTGTGACCATGGGCCATGGCTATTTTATTTACCATCATATCTTGCTCAGCTAGTACATTACCTGTAACGTTATGTGTTAAAATAGTTGACTTATTGGACAAGGGAGGGAGGGAAGATAGGAAATAAGGAAGAAAAGGAGAGAAAGGAGTGAGAAGAAAGAATAAAAACATTTTGCAGGTAGAGACTACACAGGTTGTAGTGACATTGAATGGGGTCATAGGAAAAAGTAGACTAGTCAAAAACGTTCCAGGGTTCGTTCATTGAGTAGCAGGGTACATGGTGATACTCTCTTATACTGGGATTAAAAAGAAAAAGGAGTGGGTTTCGGTGGCAGCATAATGAGTCCACTATGAACATCTGGTGCAGAAGTTCAGTTGACAGGGATAAGGGATCTCAGCTGGAGCTTCGGAAAGAGGTTTGAGCCCTATGTGATGACTCCAGTTATGGGAGTGGGTGAGATTGCCCAGGGAGAGTATATGGAGCAAGAAGATAGCTGAGCTAGAAGTTCTGAAGTTCTAAAGACTCTAACATAAAGAAAAAGAGATCCCCGGTGGCAGCTGGGGATTTCATGTCACGTCCCACATCTCTGGGACTTGTAAGCCCCTAAAACAGTGTGTTGCTCCAGAGCAGTTTGAAAAGCATGGCTGATTAGGTAACTTTGGAGGTGGGCAGGGAGCAGGAACTCCTGGTAGTAGCTTTCCATGATCTGTTTCTATCAGGAGATCCTTTGTATTTCTGACATTACAGTGCGTTTATGATACTTGCTTTCTGTAGATTCTTTGAAGTTAGCAGACTTGATATGTTAACAAACACATTTTACTCTTCTGAATGTATCTATTTAAAATTTTATGTTTGTTAGAACATGCCATTTAAAGCTTACAGAGCTTTGTAGTATATGTGCAAATGTGAAAATATTTTCCTTCTCTTTGTTCCTGTGTTAGACTTGGAACTATCTGGGGAGAAATCCAGTTAGATATCAAAAAGATTCCTAGAAGATGAAATGATCCATTGTTCTTACATCAGTGAATTTGTCAGTTTGACAGCTCTAATAACGTTGAATCTTTTGTAGGTGAAATGTGTAAATTGGATCATTGCAAAACTTGGCCAGTTTTTACTAGTCTGGAACTCATCACAGTTTCCAATATTCACTATCTTTATTAACATGATCACAGTTCATATCTTACTGGGATTTTATACCCTTTTCCAGTACTTTCCAAATTCTTTGTATTCATTCATTGGACAAATGTTTATTGAATGCATTATTGTGTCAGGCTCTGTGCTGGGCTCTGGGCAAACCAGCAATAAATAGTCCTGGACCCTGCCCTCAGGACATTTTCAGTTCACAGAACAGTGGATGAGAGAGACTTTATAAACAAGTTGTCACCCATATAAATCCTACTTATGCTTAAGAAGGAAAAATAAAGGGTAGTGTGGGAGGTGAGGAAGAGCCTAACTTACACTGGGAGGTAGGAGAAGCCTTTGTGAAGAAGGGAATTAAGGTAATGAGTGTGAATGACTAAGATGGTGAATGATAGAAAAGCTCCCCAAGGAGAAGGATGTGCATGTGCAAGGCCCCTGAGGTAGGAAGAGCTTGGAATCTTTTAAGGACTGAAGGAAGCTGAGTGTGACTAGAACAGTGTTTGGGTGGAGAAGAGTGGACACTGGAGGCCTGGAGGAATGAGTGGAGGCTAGAGCATGTAGGACCTTACAGGCCACAGGAAGAATTTTCACACTTACTCTAAATGCAGTGAGAAGCTACTGAGTGGGGTTGAGCAGAATGACATAATCTAATTTATCTGTTAAGAACATTACTCCAGCTGGCAGTGTGGAAAATACATTCAAAATAGCATGAATGAATGAATAGAATGAACAAATGAATAGAGTGAATGAATGAATGAATGTAGGGAGCTCAGTTGTGAGACTATTGCAGGTACATATTCTTGCTGCACAAAGTCTGTGGATGAGCAGTGTTGGTGCCACTTGGAAGCATCTTAGAGATGCAGAATCTCAGACTCCAGCCCAGACCTACCAAATCATTCTGCGTCTTGTTAAGATCTGAGAGGTGATTCATTTGCTCATCAAAGCTTGAGAACCACTGTTCTAGACAAGATAAGATATTCCTTTGGTTTAAGATGATTCCAGAGAAATTTGACAGACTTAAGATCTATTTTGGAGATAGATATGAGAGGAATAGTAATGAATTGAGAGGGAGTCAGAAGTACTGAGGATGACTGGGGTCACTGCCATAAACATCTGGGGAGATGTAGATATCATTAATTCATTAGACAAATTAGCTGAGCACCTATTTAGTGTGAGCACCGTTCTAGACACTAGCAATACAGTAGTGTACAAGACAAGCTTCTTGAGCTAACATTTCCAGTCCGGGGTAAAGGTAACACACAAGCAAATAAATTGACGGAATGTTAAATGATAATAAATGCTTTGGAGAAAGATAGGGTTAGCTCTTGATTTTTCCTCCTGAAAAAGGTCTTCCTCCCCTAGTCTTTCCTATCCATTTGCTCAAGGAATTATCTAGAAGTAACCTTTGATCTTTCTTTTCCTTTACCTTCCCTTATCCAGTTCGTGAGCCAGTTTTGTCAGCTTTACTTGCAAAACAAGTTGAATCTGTCTTTCTCCACTTGTACCTCCCTAATCTAAGCCATCACTGTCTCTTGCCTGGATTCTGGAAGTAGCATTCCAACTGGTTCCCAGTTTCCATCCTTACCCCCTCCCTTATAATTCACTCTCCATACCTATGTATTAGTTCATGTCACTTCCCTGCTAAAAAATCTTGTAATGGGGGCTCCTAGGTGGTTCAGTTGGTTGGACGTCCAACTTTGGCTCAGGTCATGATCTCACAGTTCATGAGTTCAAGCCCCACATCAGGCCCTGTGCTGACAACTGAGAGCCTGGAGCCTGCTTCGGATTCTGTGTCTCCCTGTCTCTCTGCCCCTTCCCTGCTTATTCTCTCTCTCTCTCTCTCTCTCTCTCTCTCTCTCTCTCTCTCTCTCTCAAAAATAAATAAATAAATATAAATATATATATATATATATATATATATACACACATATATATATGTGTGTGTGTATATATATATATATATATATATATATATATAAATGGCTCCCTATCGAATAGAATAAAATCCCACTTCTTCACCTTGACTTGTAAACTTGGTTGGTTAGACCCTACTTACTTTTATTTCTTTATCTTGTATATTCTTCTCTTGCCTACAACACTTGAACACATGGGCTGCTCCTCAGATATCCTAAGCTTATATGTACTTTAGGGGATCAGCTGTAGCAACTCTTCTCCTGGAATGCCCCTTCTGGAATCTTGATAGCACTGGCTCCTCGTCATCTAGATCTCAGCTTAAAGTTACCTGAGGAAAGGTCTTGACTTCTAAATCAATGTCAATAACCACCCAGTTAGTATTACCTCACCCTATCTTAACTGTGTGTAGAGAACATCACTGCTTGATAATTTTCTTTATTTTGTTAGTTGTCTAGCTATATGTTGCTGGCTTTCTACCTACTTTTCTAATCTACCTTCCAATCCTTCTGTCTCCACACTTCTGAAATGGGAGTTCCAGAAGAGTGGAACCCTTATCTGTCTTGTTCACTGGTCTCTCTCCTGACATGTGCCAACACTCAGTAAATGTTTGTTTATATGTTGAGTGGATAAACAATCAATCTCCTGGATTCCAGTCTCTCCTCTTTCAGTATAGTTTGCATATTATCGTCATATTGTCCTTCTTTAAATATTGATTTCATTCTGTTTCCCTGAATTGAGGGTATACAATGGATCTTAATTGCTTGCTACTGTGTGTTTCTGTGTGTGCTTCATATCTCTGTCGTATTTATTAATTGGTAATCATTCCAGCCCTCTTAGTCTCTCTTGCATCTGTCATCTTATGACATATTTAGTGGGCCAAAGAGAAGAGAAAGATTCTAAGGTTATTAGAATCTATGTCATATAAGTTAGCAGTTATTTATCTACACTGGCGACTTGTCTTCTGTGCTCCCTGTGTATGTATCTTGCCTCCTTTTGAGAACTGTGAGGGACAACTTCTCATATTTTCTTTGCGAATTTGTTTATCTTAGAGGAACTGTCACAGTTCTTGGACTATGAGAATGCTCAATAAATACTCATTTGATTGATTTGAATTTCTATCCTCTGTACTTGTAGAATGCCTTTCTTTACAAGATATTTGAGCGTGTAGCAGAAATACCAATGCCTGCTTCCTTCTATTGGGGTCCTGCTCTTACTGCTTAGCGCCATGCATTTTCCTGATCTGCCTAATGATTTCCTTAGGATGGACTCCTAGCAGTAGGGGAGGAGAAAATTCAAGGCCCCATTTCCCTAAATCAATTCCAAAGTGAGAGAAATATAATCCATAATGTTGGGACTAAAAGCATGAGCATCAGAATCAGACAGACCTGGATTTGAATCCTGGCTGTGTGACCACGAACATGTTGCTTGGCTTTTCTGAGACTTGGTGTCTTGATTTGTGAAGTTGGAATAATCAAAATACTTACCTCATAGAGCTGTTATGGTAATTAAATGAAAGAACACAGGTAAATACCTAGCATAGAGCTTGGCAGGGAGGGTATAAGATATCAGTAAGTGTTATTTATCGCTATGACTACATATGACTATGGAATTTAGCTTTTTGACGACTTCTACTCTTCCCACACAAGTTACTTGTTAAAAGAGTCACATTCCGTTAATAGAGTATTCCACCTCTAAGAGAAAACTTTAAAATGGGGAACTAGCAGGGGAGTGGTTTCCATTTTTAACAGTCTGTCTTCTACAAAAGGATGGCAACAACTCTCAGCATCAATAAGTGGTAAGGACATGAGGACGTTCCTAACAAGAGCAGATATAGTTGAAACTTTTTTTTTTTTTAAGAGAGAAAGAGTGCATAAGAGCTGAGAAGAAGGGAGGGAGAGAGAGAATCTTAAGCAGGTTCCATGCTCAGCACAGAGCGCCACGTGAGGATCCATCTCATGACCCTGAGATCATGATGTGAACTGAAATCAATAATTGGACGCTCAACTGACTGAGCCATCTAGGTGCCCCGAGTTGAGACTTATTAATAAACCTTGGTTATAATTTAGGTTTCCAAGGTTTTAAAGGACTGAAAGGGGGATAAAAGGAGAAAAATAAATGAGTGATTAACACCGAAGTACGGTGTTGTATTCATCTGTCTTCAAAAACCATACTTCTGAAGAACCACTGGCAAAATCGTTGTTTTTATACTTAGTTTATTGCCTTTGATGCCATTCTTCAAATTTGAAATAATTAATATTGTACTATAGCATCTATATTTAAGTGTAAAACTGTAGAACAGAAAAAACAAGCTGTAGAAGGCTAAAAGTTATTATGAAGTTCTTGTAAATAAAAAGAATGCGTTTAGTGTATTTTATGTAAATTAACCTAGTGTACTTAGAAGTAACTTTTTAAAAAATCTTTCTGTCAGAAGTTGTGCTGTATTTGTTTGCTGTATGTAAACATATATACATATATATATATATATATGTATATATGTATATATGTATGTTTTCATTAACAATAAGCTGAAACAGTACAACTTTGAGAAAGTACATGTTGGCAAAAGATTCTTCTGGTTTGTTTTACCTCCACAAAAGTCTCTTTTTGTTTAACGCTGCTTGTGTAATTACAGGGTGTAGGAAAGAACAAGATTGTTGACAGATTCCTTCACCTGCTCAACAGACCTCGAGAATACATTCAGCTGCACAGGTAAAAGTGTAAGACCCACAACCTCTTGAGATGTAGTTTAATTATTTATTTTTCTCCCAGTACAATTTAAAAATACTTTTTTAAAAGCCCATTTTATAAGCCAGTTTTATTTCTGTTCCTCCTGTCCTTATCTTTCTCCTCCTTAAAAGGCAATAAAACATGGCAAAATTTATTTTTAAAGTGACTAATGCTTTATAAACATGAATAAATAGATATTTTGTGGACAGAGAGTGATGAACATTACATTCTAGGAGCAGATTTCATCAACATAAAGGCCCTTAAATTGGAATAAAAATATTAGAGGCTAAGCCCATTCACTAACAGGAAGCTAAAATAGCTCACAAGGAGAAACAATATACTATATGATCTCAGGAATGAGGTAAGAAACCAAAAATATAGAATAAGTTATTGGTCTCCTTGCCTTCCTTATAAACACTTTGTGGATTATTTAGTTTTGTGTGGTCAGAATGCTGGTTCAGGGATAGCTTTTAATCAAATAGATTTTCTTGACATGAATTGTTTTTACCTGTATCAGCCAACCTGCTCTAAATCTTTCTAAAATAAAAGTAAGTAGCAGATTCACCAAAATAGAGACAGAGACAAAGAGATGGGGAGAGAGAGAGAGAGAGAGAAATAGAGAAATCAAGGAATGTACCAAGTAATAAGCAGGTTAAAACTAGATTTAATTGTTATTTTAATCCCAGGAGATAAAACATATTGTGTAGTGGGTGTTACTCAGTTACTCACTTAAGCATCTGACTCTTGATTCATGCTCAGGTCATGA
The DNA here is from genome assembly GCF_018350215.1 of Panthera leo. NCBI lineage: Eukaryota > Metazoa > Chordata > Mammalia > Carnivora > Felidae > Panthera > Panthera leo. The sequence continues at coordinate 28,594,698 of NC_056679.1, forward strand.
TCTCACAATTCATGAGATCAAGTCCCACATTGGGCTCTGCACTGACAGTGTGGAGCCTGCTTGGAATTCTCTTTCTCCTTCTCTCTTTGCCCCTTCCCCACTCACACTCTCACTCTCTCAAAATAAACATTTAAAAATATGTATATATTGTGTAGTGGAAAAAACATTGGATTGAGTTGCAAGAATTAGTTTCTCATTTGAGTCCTTCTATTAAATAATATGTTCTTGGGAGAAAAATGTAAGAAAAAAGAAAGCAGAATTAATGAGTCATGAAAGAAAGAGAAGAGAACCAAAGTAAAGCTGAGAGATAGTAAAAAACAAAAAACAAAATCTCCCTCTTGGGATTTATACCTCTGGCTATTATGGAGATGGAGTAAGTGGTACCAGATTAGTCCTACCATAGTAAAGAATTATAAAACTGCACAAGACTCACAAATACTGGGAAACTTACAACTACCTGGGATCTGTGAGCTAAACAAGTACCAGAGGTCCCACATGATTAGGAGCCTCCATTAAACACTCCTGGCATTTGGAAGATATTCTATAGAGTGTGTGCTTTAGAAGTACAACCAGTCTGTCTGTAAAATAAAAGCTGCTTTATGCTCATCCTTAATAAGTTTAACTGGGTGTTGTATGGAAACCAATTTGACAATAAATTTCATATTAAAAAATAAAATAAATAAATAAAAATGAAAAAAAAAAGCCTTGAGAAAACAAGGATGCTTGCTATTTAGCAGTATTTTTGGACGCTTTTCTCATGCACAATGACTTTAAAAATTAAAGGGATGGATGTTAGGGGGGAAATGTCTTTAAAAGATCCGTCTAATTCACAAGTACATTAACTGCCTAGCCAAACAAACTTCACATGAAATGAAGGAAGACTGTAAAATCCATTCAACAATATATAGCATCCATAATGTCAAGCATTCAATAGAAAATTACTAGACATACAAAGAAGCAGGAAAATTGGTCAGTAGAAATAAAACCCAAAATGACAGACGGTGGAATTAGCAGACAAGGACTATAAAACAATTGCCATAAATATATTCAGGCATTTAAAGGAGAAAAAATGAGTATAATGAGGGAATACTTAGGAATTCTCAATATAGACATGGCAACTCTAAAAAAAGCAGTCTCACATATGAGCAATCGGAGTCTCAAAAGAAAGGAGAAAGAATGAGTCAGAACAATATTTGAAGATATAATGGTGGAAAAATTCCCAAATTTGATGGAAAGCATAAAATCACCAATCCAGGAAACTCAGTGACTTTCAAGTAGGATAAACAGGAGACCTCAACAAAGTACACTATATTTAAATTGTTGAAAATTGGAAGATAAAAATCTTTAAAACTGCCAGAGAGGAAAAAAGACATATTACAGGGGAAAAAACATTACAGAAGGAAAATGATAAAAATGACTGCTGATTTTTCATATGTAGTAAATACAAACCACAATTCAGTGAAATGATTATTTTCAAAGTGCCAAAAGAAGAAAAAAAAGTGAGAAGTGAGTGTCAAATAGTGTGTTTGGAAAAAAAAATCTTTAAAAATAGATATTTTCAGATAAACAAGAGCTGAGGGTATTTTTTCAACAGCAGACCTGCATAATATAAATAAATTACAGCGCAGCATTTTCCATGAACATAGATACAAAAATCTATAAACAGTATTAAAAAATCAACTTCCAGAATATATAAAAAGGATAATACATCGTAATCAAGTGAGTTTTATCCCAGGATTGTAAGGTTGACTTAACATTTGAAAATCAAACAATGTGACTCATTCAATCTATAGCATAAGGGAAAAGCTATGTGATCATCTCAATCATTGCAAAAAAAAAAAAAAAAAGTATTTGGTAAGATTTAATACCCATTCATGATAAAATGTTGTAACACATTACAAATAGCAGGAAACTTCCTCAACTTAAGAAGAGACATTTATGAAAAACCTGCAGCTAACTTATATTTAATGGTGAAAAGCTAAATGCTCTCTTTCTATAATGGGGGAAAAAGCAGAGATATTCACTATTCGACATTATGCTGCAGGCCCTAGTCAGTGCAATAAGACAAGAAAAAACTAAAGCTAAAATACATATTTAAATGAAAGAAGTAAATTGTCTTTATTTAAAGATGACATGATTGTATATATAGAAAATTCTAGGAAATCTACAAAAAAAAAAAAGCCATCAGAATAAGTGAGTTGAGAAAGATCACAGGATACTAGGTCAATGTGGAGCATCAGTTTTATTTTTATATAATAGCAATGGACAAAGAAAAGTAATTTTTAACTATTATTTATAATAGGATAAAAACATAAAATACATAGGAATAAATTTAACAAAATATGTGCAAATTTTAATTTGCTGATTTTAATAGGGCATAGCAAGGCCATCTCAATCCCTTAACTTGCATAGGTCACCTGCATAGTTTTGGAAATTTTCTAGCCTATTCCTTCATCTTCTCATGGTTCTTCTTTATTTGAATAATAACTTATATAAACCTAGGAATTTCAACTCACCTTTTTTAGGAATTTACTATGTCAAGATTATAGAACTATGTGTTTTAGGGGATTTAGAAAGGAATAAGAAACATGATTTCTATCTTTAAAGAGCTATAATACTGTCCTTGTTTATAGTTATTTCAATATTTTATGTTCCCCTGAATCTGAAGAACTACCTTTTCCCCTTATCCTTAAGCTTTAAAACAAGTTTTTCTTCCTACATGGACAAAGTTTGAAGAAAATAATGAAAGAATCAAAGTTTGACTAGTTTGCTAGTTCTCACCTGAATAACTTTTGTTTATAACATCACAGTTCTAGTTTTTGAGCCTTAAAGCACATGGCAAGACCCATATTTTATATTTTTAAGGATGATAGAGTGAGCATTGCAGTTGTTCATTCTTAGAATTTGTGCTATTTTATTTTGGTTGCATTGTGTTTAGTTTCTACTGTTTAGTGATGCCCTTAAAAATATGTAATTACTTGGAAGTTTTAATTAGTGTATATTCCCATGCCACTTAAGCATACAATGTCAATTTGAGCAAAAACATATGAATTTAAATTTTAGATTTTAAAATAAGCAGAAAGCCAACTTATTTTAAAGATGACATCAGGGCGCCTGGGTGGCTCAGTCGGTTGAGCGTCCGGCTTCAGCTCAGGTCATGATCTCGCAGTCTGTGAGTTCGAGCCCCGCGTCAGGCTCTGTGCTGACTGCTCAGAGCCTGGAGCCTGCTTCGGATTCTGTGTCCCCCTCTCTCTCTGTCCCTCCCCTACTCGTGCTCTGTCTCTGTCTCAGAAATAAATAAACATTAAAATAAAATTTAAAAAAAAAAAAAAGATGACATCAAAGATTGAAATTGGCTCACAAATTTATGCCCCAGAAATAAGGAAGTCACTTTATGTGAGAGTCCCTTTGTATGATGGGACAGTTTTTCCATTTCTATATATTGGACACCAAAATACTTTAAAAGAAATAGGCTGTGTTAGGCTGAATTATATCAATTAATTTTGATTGTGAATTATGGAGGTTACTTAGCACAATCAGTAAAAAAGAAGACAAAGAAATAAAACAGGTACTTAGTAATTATTCCTGGGTGTATGTCATCATCACACTGATTGTAAACAGGCCTTTGTTTATTATTCATTATCTTCAATAGTTCTAAGAGGTTTTGATCTTATTTTTCTAGGAATTATTCATTGTCTTCTAATTATTGGTATAAAGTTGTTACAATATCATCTTATGATATTTTAATGTCCTTAGGCTCAGTAATGATGTCTTCATTTTTATACCTGGTATTGGTTACTTGTCTTCTCTTTCTTTTATTCGTGATCAGTTTTTCCAGGAGGTTATCAATATTATTGGTCTGTTCAAGCAACCAACTTCTGGTATTACTGAACCTCTCTTTTGTGTGTTTCTTTTCTAGTCAGTATTTTCTGATTTTATCTTGATTATACCCTTCCTTTTATTTCCTTTGGATTTAATCTGCTTTTCTGTTTTAAACTCTTTTATATGAATGTTGAAGTAATTGATTTTTTTACCTTTTATTTATGTATGTTTGAGGGTATCTATCTTTGGGTCTCCCTTTGGCTCTCAGTTCCTTCATCTCTGATTAAGAAAGGTAGACAAGGTAATTTGTAGCATCTTTTGGCTCTATATCCCAAAATCTTTGAATAAGCAAGAAGAAGATGGTATTCAAGGTACTTTAGAAAGCTGGGAAGATTAGCGGTGCCTGGGTGGCTCAGTCAGTTAGGGTCTGGCTTCGGCTCAGGTCATGATCTCACAGTTCATGAGTTCAAGCCCCATGTTGGGCTCTGTGCTGACAGCTCAGAGCCTGGAGACTGCTTCAAATTCTGTGTCTTCCTCTCTCTCTGCCCCTGACCTTCTCACTGTCCCTCTCTCTCTCTCAAAAATAAATAAGTCATTTTTTAAAAAGTTCGGAAGATGAGAGAGAGATACCACATGCATTTTCTGCCTACAATACATTTTATACCTACTTTTTGTCTTAAGGTAACAAATGATCCATAAATAGTAAAGAATTGTGTTCTGCTTATTTGTGTTCTGTGGTAAATTTGACATTGGCCACATAAATGTATAGATGTGTTATCTATGAAAAAACTTTCTAAATTAAAAATGTAATAACAATTTCAAAGCCTAATATTTGTATAATTTTTGTTGATAGTACCCATTGCTACATTACTGACTGATGATTTATTATAAATAAAATATCTACTCACTATAACAGGGACTCAGGTATCTCTATTTTGCAATATTTGATACTGAATTTGTTATATAAAGTTGGAAGTAAAAACTCTCCATTTCTATTTAAAATATGTAATATTAATGGATTTTTATTAATTAAATTTGACCTTCTCACAAAGTTCAATGTGGGGAGTTTTTTCATTATACACAGCTTTGGGGCTATATTTGACATAAAATTTAAAGTCATAAAATTGCTTTAAGAGAAACATATGTTTTAAAAGACCTAAAAATAGCAATCAAAAAAATATCCTGGACTTCTCTGATCTACGGGTGACCTACATAACATCTTTACTTTGTTTATTTTAGATTCCTTTTAATGGATTTGTGCTATTACCATCTAAATAATAAGTCACATTCAATTTAGTTTATAGATGCCATTCCAACAAAATTAGTTATGGGCCACTCAAACATAATCTTGATAAGCAAAAGCATCACCAAACATACATGAATAAAACCTACAACCCGTGTATTTTTTAACTATTACCATCTTATGTTTTAATGATCAGATCCCATAAAATGAGGAAGCTGGGCAATTTAATTCATGTCTTTAGTTAAAATCAGGATGTTGTCCTGAGTATGATTTAGGTAATTTAAAAGATTAATGGATATAATTACTTTTACGGTGCGTATTGCAAATAGAAGAGACTACATGGCTCATATTTGTGAAGTACATCTGTTTACTTGTTTTTCCACAATGTCATGTTACTTTGAGGTTCAAGAGGACACTTGATATGTCACCTTTTGCAGCTGTATTTCCTCTGTGGATAAAAGTACACTTCTATATTAAGAATTATCTTAAGGCTTTGAAATACTTATTTTACCAGGTTTTTTTTTTTTCATTTGCTAACTTTCATATATGAAGATGATGGCACAGATCATCATTAGCATGACCTATATGCTCTTGGTTATTTTTTTTAATAGTGACGCCCATTGTAAATATAGAGATCCCAGGTTCTCTGTATAGTTCAAACTTTCTCTTTAGTAGGATCTTCCTCATCTATGCTCACCTTATTTCAGACTGGACCATTCTATGTCCTACTCACAAGTTTTGAACTTGTAGCCATGCCTGTCTTTATTTTGTCATCTAAAATGCACTCTTTCTCATGGGGCGCCTGGGTGGCTCAGTCAGTTAAATGTCTGACTTTGGCTCAGGTCATGATCTCACAGTTCATGAGTTCGAGCCCCACATCAGGCTCTGTGCTGACAGCTGAGAGCCTGGAGCCTGCTTTGGATTCTGTGTCTCCCTCTCTCTGCCCCTCCCTTGCTCACACTCTGTCTCTCTGTCTTTCTCTCTCTCTCTCTCTCTCTCCCAAAAATAAATAAATATTTTTAAAAATTTTAATAAAATAAGTAAAATGCACTGTGTTTCTCTCCTAATCCTTCAGATTGGGCCCAGTTTTACTTCTACATGGAATCTTTTCTGATTTGTCATTCTGGGTGTAACCATCCCTTCCTTTGAAACTTCATAGTATGGACTAAATGTGTACCATTGTGAAAGAAAGAACGTGAGTTTCAGAGATCAAGTCCTATCTTTACCACTAACTTTTTGGTGGCCTTGAACTTCTTGAGTCCTATTTTCCTTACTTACCAAATTTAAATAATAATATTTCAATATTATTATTACGGATAATATTCAATAAGATTATTATGGATGGTTGTGAAAATTAAAGGAGAGAATGTATGGAAAGGAGCGTTCACATGTCTGACATATTTTAGGCACTTAAATATGTAGGCAAGCTAATAAATATTAGTTTCTTGCTACATGCCCCACTTTTTTTTTATCTCACTCTGATTTGCATTATAGTTAATTTCTATATCTCATTTCCATCCACTCCACTTTCCCCAGTCAAGCCTCCCCATCTAAATAGGGAATTTTTTGAGAGCAGGAGTCTGGTTTATTCATTAGATATTAATTCATTTATCTAATATGTATTTATTAGATTCTTACTGCTTGTCAGTGGCTGTCTTAGCACTGATGCCCTATAGATGATGATACTGATCTTGACCTAAAGGAGCTTGCTTGCTTGTCAGTGGGTAAGACTACAACATTTGCCATACAGTGTTGAATATAAGCTATGAAAAAGGCACTTGCAGGTTCTGTGGGAACCTTGAAGAGAGGTGCCCAACAGTCTGTGTACCCGTGTGTGATATGGGAAGGTGTCTGGAGAAGGTGGCACTCAAACTGAGTGTGAAAGGAGAAGTAGGAGTTTTCTAAGTGTAGAGCAGAGCATGGGACATCATGGTTATTAAAAACATGCTATCTAAAAGCCAGGAGGTGAGAGAGGCAGCGTGGTATGGCATGGGTTGTATGTGCATAGATGCAAGAGTTGTTGCCAAGAGGAAGATACGGGCACAGCATAATTGAACATGTAAGACTTATCCTCAGGCTGAAGAAAACTGAATATGACAGCATAAATTTAGAAATTCACAAAGTCCCAGAGGGAAAATAGATGTATCGACAGAAAATAGAAGAACTGAAAGCTTTTCTAAGTCTCATAGAAAAAATTATTTTTGAGCCATCAAGCCATCCTTAGCACTGATAAGAGCATTAGAGAATTGGAGGCACGTCACGTGTCAGCTGCTACGCAAAACCTTCTGAGATACTCCTGTCTCACCCTACCCATTATGAATTTGAAAATCTATTTTAGAAGCTGCTATTTTATCAGCAGTTGGACAGTAGTTCTCCCACTAAGAATGCCTTCTGCTGCCTCTTTTTCACTAAAGGATTTATGTCAGTCCCTCCAACCTTTCCATGTAGATCTTTAGGCTTGTAATAATTTTTTACTCTTTTCCGGATGATCTTCAAATCCACTTATATTTCCATATTATTTTGGTTTCTTTATTTAACAAATATGTACATAGCAGCTACTCTGTACTGAGCATTGCTGTAAACTCTTTTCAGATTGTAACTCATTTCTGCCCACTGCAACTCTACAAGATCAGTACTATTCCCATCTCTGTTTTGCCAGTGAGGACACCGAGGCACAGAGAAGTTAAATAACTTGGCTGAGGTTACAGAGCGGGCTTCTTACAGTCTGGGGTCAGCCATGTGTTCTAATCACTGCACCATGTTGCTTCTTGACTTTGTTGTGCTAATCAAATAGTATTTTAGGGATGATAGTGTTTTAGTAAATTCCTTACTAAAGTACCAGCCATGTGGAAAACTGTCATATAAGTCTTACTTTCTAGTCTTACTTTCTTACTTTCTAATCCATGTATATACTAGCTTGATTTTTTTACTTCTACCATCCTATTTCTAATCCTTGCTCAACTTGACCCCAAGTTCTTTCCTTTGGCCAGTTTTCCATATTTTTCCATTTTTTCAATAGTAATCTCTTAATGAAATTTCTTTTTCTGTTTTCTTGACCACTTTTCCAGATTATTAAACTGACTTTGCCTCCTCATCACACCTCCCCTGGGGTGTATCATCAACCATCACCCAGGTAATTCATAAAAACATTAACCAAATTAATTCTCGTGGCCTTTTACGTGATGTCCCTCCTGGGCCGACACTGCTTCTGACCTCTCGTGCTCCCGCCGCAGATTGAGGGTTAGAGAGGTGGCTGAGTCCAAGCTGCACAGACACCCCTGAAACTAGGAGAATCAGCGACCAGCATGCTCTAGGCTATTTTGGAAGAGAAGACTGGAAAGAAGGAGGAGCTTTCATTTCTACTTCCTAAGTCCCAAGCTAAATAAGCTTGAGAACCACCAGTGCCTTGTGCATTTTTTCTTAGTTCTGTTCCATCCCTTGCCATTAGAGAAGAGCTACATTCCTTTCAAGTGTTATGTACTTTTTTTAGATTGAGAAAAACTTTAAAAATCCAAAAAATGTAAATAGAACTATGTAACACCTACCCAAACTTACCCCTGAGATTTAACAACTGTTAATATTTTTCTCAAATTTGATTCTACTCTTCCTTTTACAGAAATAAAACACTGTGATTAGAGCTAAAGTCCCCTTCAGCCACCACCCCAATCCTATCTCCCCTTCTTCAAGTCAATCACTAATGTCAGTTTAGTCTATAACCTTCCAACCCTTTGTGGGTGTTTTTCTTTTAACTTGTAAAAGACATTTTTGTTAAGAGAATTATTATCTCACACTGACTTCCATTATAGAATTAGTGATACTCTGATGGGAGAGAGATCAAAGAAAGTTTCAGTCCTTAGCTGTAATAAAAATCAACTCAAACTTACAGTTGTTTCAATATCAGATTCTCTGAACATGCTTACCATCACATCCTAACCACTTAATCTGCTCTTCTCTCTTTGGGCCTCTCCAGCTAGCATCAGTGGCTGGTTTCTCACAGCACCCTGAGAAGCAGGGAGAGTGAAGAAGTATCTTGAGCTGGTGCCTTATACTTCTCACCAGTCTTTTTACTTATTAAAATCTAAAATGCTTCATAAAGCGTGGCTCCTCATAAGGAAGGCAGGTATTGCTGTGGCCAGACACTCCAGATGATGCCAACAGTGACAACATGAGCAGACGGGGCTGGCATGACATGTTTAGATTAAGTAAGCCGATTTGTGTGTCTCACTGGGATTGCTCACTTCACAGCTCCATTAAGTAATTTCTATTAACTGAGATGTAACTATAATATTTCATACAGGAAGAACGAAGAACATCGCTAGAAAAATCTAAGAATTGTTGTTTGCATTTTTACATCATTCATGCCTTCAGGCCGTCAACAAATATCTAGGCTAGGTATTCTAGAACCAGAGCCAGAGATGGAAATGTTTGTGTAAGTAATTTTAGAGGGAGAGCTTTGAGGTAAAACTTGCAGGGAGGCCAAGGAGTTAGGTAGGATACAGCTGTGGAAAAGAGAGGTTTTAGGCCATCTGGCCTCAGCCAGAGAGCTCTGGAGCATGAATGGTACTGCTCAGCTATCCCATTTGGAAGCAAGATGGGCCAGCCTTTTTTGCCCCCATATCAGTAAGTCATTGGTTACAGGCTGTCCCCTAGGGGAGGTTAAGGGGGACCCTCTAACTCCCAGGCATTTCTGGGCAGAGTAGCTCCCCAGTGGTGGAGGGCAGTTCTTTGGAGAAGGGTGCAGCTATGAGTTGTCAGAAGTCATGCTGCAGTAGCCGGGGGCCAGGTGTATTTGGTGGTAAAGGAGATCTGTGCAGGGTGCCAATGGCATATACTGTAAGGAACCTTTTCTGAGGGACAGCACAGTCCATAGCACTGTTCTAGGCCTTGAGAAATACAGCATTGAACAAGACAGCTGAGGTCATTTCTGTCATGAAGCTTTCTAGTGGTAATGAGGAAACATGCAGTAAATAACACAATAAACAGGGAAGTATCAATGCTGTGAAGGAAATTATGTGAAAATGTTTTAAAGGCTGATGTGATAAGGAGTGAATGGGTAAGCTTGGCAGCAATGACCATCTTCATAATTGTGGTGGAATTTGCAATAAGACATTCCAGCATTTCAGTAGCTTTGTCTGTTCTAGAGATTCAGTGGATGAATTGACCCAGTGTAAGATGAATCCATAAAAGATTGCAGATGACCGTGAGCTGTGAGAACATGGGCTAGTGATAGGTTGGAATAACACTCCAGCCAACAGCCTGAGGTCCCAGGCCTAGCTAGGGTCTGACCCAGGGTGATAGGATTAGAGGAAATAGGGTACCAGGGATACAGATACCAAGGGGAGTATTGGTGTGATAATCAGAAAATGGAGAGAACAGAGGCAGAAGTATATGCAACTTGTTATAAATCCCCAAATATGAGATTTATAACCTCTATGGACAATACCAGTGAGTCATGTGTCTTATCCCCTGATTAGAATAGGAAGTCAGGAACTGAGCAGGGCTGAGCCTATAGCCAAGTGAAACTGAATAAAGCAAGGGACAGGACTACAAGCTTTGCACTCCGTACCAACAAAGGTGTCTTCTGTATTATATACACACACGCATTCTGAATGTGAGGGTTTTGTTTTATTTTTAACCAACCTTCAGGGGCAGCTGCATATAATTGAATATCATTTTCCACCGAGGACTTCAGTTCTGCTGCTGCATCACTGGAACTAGTAGCACTTTTTACCGGTTTCTGCTCATAACTGGTTAAATGACAATAATGCTACAGTCCAGGCTATGAGTATGTTCTCAGATACAGTTTTTAGGAATGCCTTGTGTCAAAAATCAGAAACCATTTGTTATACAACTGGGCTAAAATAAAATGGAAGCCTCACATTTTTGAAGGAAAGCATGAGTTTGGGTAACTTCTTTGAGCCCAAAGTTTATCAGAGAGTTATTATAAGGATTAAATGATATATGTCACATGTAACTAGGACAGTGCCTGGTATGTGGTAAGGAGCCAGTTAAAATTAAACCTCCTATCTATAAGTCTGTATCATCTTCTATCCATATATAGGTGAGAGCCACATCTTCTGCCCCTTCTTCTATTCTTAGCTTTAGATCTGCATTTTTCTTTTACAAATATCCACGTAAGTATCTCTGGGGCATTTCAAATCCAAAATATCCATCTCTTCTTACCAACTCTTCTTTTTCAATGTTCTCCAGCCCCCTTTCTAGACCTGGTTCATGGCAGGTGTCAATTATGGAATTGGTGAAGGAAAGAATAGATGTTTCCTCTCCGTGCTTACAGAGCCCTGTATCCAGTCACCTGGCCTGTAAGCCCGGTACCTTTTGTCTTTCCCTACTCTTCACCTTGACAGTCATTCATTATGAAATCATGTCTTCATTTTTTAAGGTCTCCTAAATATCTTCCTCTTTTCCTTTCCCACAGCCACAGGCCATGCCCGGACTATTACATTCGTTTATTTTCCTGCACTCCAGAGTTGTAAACAAGTCCTTTCAATTCCATCCTTCTAATAGATATAGTATCTCCTTCCCTCCTTCTCTGGGCCATAATTCCATTCCTCTTCTCTTGCTTAGATTATTGTGGTAGTCTCCTGGCTAAGAACTCAGCCTCCAGTCTATCTTTCTTATGTTTCCCATTGTTCCAGCCAATGAAGTTGATAACTTATTGTCCTGCTCAGAACCCTCTAATGACTCCCATTGCCAACAGCATCCAGTCTGTACTCCTTAGTTTGAGCCTCATCTGCTTCACTGGTCTTACTTCCAGCCTTTTTCTCCCACATACTTATGCTTAAGCCAAATGAACTGCTTATGATTCCTGAGTATCACGTGCAGCTCTTATAGCCTGGAGTGCCTTTCTCATCAACTCTGCCTGGGAAAGTCTTACTTAACCTACTTTTAACTAAGCTAGCCCTCGCATAATGGACAGTGGTTTTAAAGATTCTTGAAAAAGAACTCCAGTTTGAAAATAGTATTAACAATATAAGCATAAATGAAATGAAACCGACAGAAAATTGTGTAAGTAAAACCATCAGATGGTGCATCTGATTTGATTGAAAAGAGAAAAGACTCTGGAGTAAGGTTACAGAGGACACCACACATGAATAATATTCTCTTCATAATGATTCAAAACAAAACATTGCTGCAGAGAAGTTGAAAGTGGACTTACACGAAGTCCTACAGGATGACACCAGCTTGATACCATATTTAAAACCAAGACTTTTAAAATAAAGCCATGGGGCACTCTGGTGGCTCAGTCAGTTAAGCATCCACTCTTGGTTTCAGCTCAGATCATGATCTTGAGGTTTGTGAGTTCAAGCCCCATGTCAGACTCGGTGCTGACTGTGCAGAGCCTGCTTGAGATTCTCTTTCTCCCTCGCTCTGTGTCCCTTCCCCACTCGCTCTCTCTGTTTCTCTCTCAAAAATAAACTTAAATTTAAAAAAAAAGTAAACTAAAGCCAGAATTATTTCAATATCTTGTTATGAGATAGGAACTAACAATGAAAATCTTTTATACTACAGTCTCACTTAAAATTTTATCGTAAAGTATTTCAAGGATCTGCCAAACCTACACATTCGTCTCTTACAAAGTCAAGAGGTCAGCTTGTTGATGTGTGTTAAACGACTGTCAGAGAGATGCCCCATAAACAAATATTTTAAAAATGAAAAAAAAAAAAAAAAACATTTAATTTGGTCCTTCAAGGTAAAGGTCATGCTCTAACAGTAAAGTAGAAAATAATTACTTTAAAAAATCTCTGGAGAGAGCATTTTAAAATCAGATGTTTATAAGTGTTTCAGTTGCTAGGCTTTTTTGTTGCTGAAAATAATACATATCACCCTGTGATATTGTGATGTAATAAGAAAAATATATTTCATCTTCATTCTCATTTCTGCCACAAGAGCTTCTAAAACCCCTGTAATTTCCTGAGAAATAAGGGTTATCTTTCTGTTATGACACTGATCTTCTTTCCCAGTTCTAAAACCCTTGTAATCTCTGGAGTGAGAAGACTCTTTTTTTATGCAAATAAGGTAACTCTTGGGGCCCTGGATAGCTTCAGACTGCCCCCCCCCCCCATTTCCTCAGGAAACCATGTGATTGGAGGGTTGGAACTTTCAGCCCTGCTCCCTAGCTCTGGGGAGAGGAAAGGAGGGGTACTGAAGATTAAGTTAATCGCCAATGGCCCATGATTTAATCAATTGTGTCCACTTAATGGAACCTCTGTAAAAATCCCAAACAGTGGGGTTTGCAGGGCTTCTGGGTTAGCAAATACGCTGAAGTACTGGGAGGGTGCTGTGACCAGAGAGGACATTGGTCCTCTCAATGCACAGCCCCTCACGCCCCATTACTTGCCTTCTGTATCTCTTCCTTTTGGCTGTTCCTAAGTTGTAGCCTTTGTAATAAATCAGGAGTAGTACATAAAGTGCCTTCCTGCGTTCTGTGAGCTGTTCTAGCAGATTATGGATCCCGAGGAGGGGATCGTGGAAACCCCTGACTCAGAGCTGGTCTGTCAAAAGTAGGGGAGGCCTGAGAGTTGGAATTGGTGAGTGAAGTGGGGACAGTCTTGTGAAACAGAGCCCTTACCCACTGGGATCTGTGCTAGCTCCACCGTGTAGTTAGTGTCAGAATTGAATTACCTTGTAGACAGCCAGCTGGTGTATGCAGAAACTTAGAGATTGTCGGGTCTGGAAAACCCACGTTCGGTGTCAGAGTGCTGAAATGTAGAAATAGATCATACGGTCCTAAAAGGTCTCTTCTATGCGCTAAAACAGTTTGAAATACAATTTCCTCAAATGATTAAAAGCCTTATAAATGAAGATTTTCAATGATGTTTGAACCCATTGGTTCAAAATATAAAATGTGGCACTGATTTGTTTGCCAAACCACTGATAGACTTCAGGAAGGATGGAAATTCCCAAGGCTAATAGTACTAAAATCCTTTGTATGTTTGATAAATGAGTGAAAAGTGTATGTCGTGCTATAGGGGTGCAGTGAATGCTGCATTTCTATTTGGATCTGTATGTCTTTGTGAGCTCTTTTTCAGCTATAATAACCATTAAAGCAGACATTGAAATAAACTGAACTTAGGACTAGACCTTTTAATCACACAAATAATAATAAAGTATATCAACCACGTTGTTCTCCCAAACATGTATTTTATTTTATTTTATTTTATTTTATTTTATTTTATTTTATTTTATTTGTTAACGTTTATTCATTTTTGAGAGACAGAGACAGAGTATGAGTGGGGAAGGGGCAGAGAGAGAGGGAGACACAGAATCCGAAGCAGGCTTCAGGCTCTGAGCTGTCAGCACAGAGCCCGACGTGGGGTTCGAACTCACGAACTGTGAGATCATGACCTAAGCCAAAGTCAGACGCTCAACTGACTGAGCCACCCAGGCGCCCCCAAAAACGTCCTTTAATTTTTAATAAGAATGAAAGTTGTTTGTATTATCAACAAATAAAGTCCAAGAGCATTTTTTAGATATTGTTTTCCATAGTTGGCTCAGTTTTTGTTACTGTTTTCATATATTTTACAGTGTATCTTCTCAGAAAAAAACTTTGATAGTATATTTAGAGCTACTGACCTAGAACAGTCTCCGCTATTGTACATGTCATTCTTTATCACAATTACGTGTTCCCACTTCTGTCTCCCTGGCTGATCAGTGAGCTCTCCCTGAGGGCAAGGATGGGTCTTTGAACTGCCTCCTTCCAGCACAACGTCTGGAACATGGTGGGTGTTTGATAAACATTTGTTAAACAAATGAATAAATGTAATATCTCTTCCTTCCCACCCATCTTTGAGACATCTGCTTAGAGAGTCCTCTCTCGGAAATGAACAGGTGATTGGTTCTTCGTTTCCATGAAATGAAAATCAGCCTCTTGAGCATGATATTTAAGAAAACTGTGCACTCTGGCTCACCTCACCTGGCCAGCTCGACTGCCTTCTGTGCAACTATATTCTAGACATACTCTTGTTCCCTCAAATTTCTCTTGTATCTTGACCTTCTACATGTTTGTCTGTTTCTCTGTCTGGAAGCATTTTCTACCCATACCTATCAGTTAAAATCATATTGAATCATCAACACTCTGTTCTCTTTACTCAGAATTAATTGCCTTCTCCTCTGTGTTCTCACTGAACTTTTGATTTAATTTCTATTATTGCCCTTATCACCCTCTGACATGGATTATATTTGTTTTACATCTATCTTTCTGTCATGTGTGCTTCCTGAGAACAGAATCTCTGATCTTTTATAATCGTCATACCTAAAAGTCTGCCTTATACATTGGAAATATGTAATATTTGTTTAACACACTCTTGCCTCATTCATTCTTTGAGTGAACATTGATTGCATGCCTAGAAGGTATGAGGTGTGGTGACAGGCACTAGATATATAGGTGATACCCCCTTGTGTATAGATGGTATGCCTTGTCCTCACAGTGAAGGACAGTCATAGGAACAACTAAAAAGTTTCTTAAGTATAAAGTCCTTTCGAGCAGTTAGTTCAAGTGGAAGGATAGAAGTGAGAAACAAGTTATCGTTCATTTATTTGAATTTGGATTCAAGAAATATGATAGATACCAGAAGAGCCAAAGTGGCCAGGGGCAGAACTTTCTCTGCAGTGTCCACTGTCTTCAGCTCAACCCTGTTTCCTGCGGGTGTTGGCTCAGCTCCTTGTTGCTGTCTTCCTACTGGTGACTGAAACATTTTGGTATTGAAATACCTAGGTATGTTATGGAATAGCTTTCAAAATCCCTAGCAAATTTTAAGATAAAACATAAGATCGCAAAAAAAAAAAAAAAAAGAAGAAGAAGAAGAAGAAGAGCTTAGAGCTCTGCTCCAGTCCCCTGACCTCTAAGTCCTTGGAGGTGTTTGTTCCTTCTCTGCCATTCAAATAATGCTGGAAAATGACTGTGACTGAAATGAATGAACTCTTTAACTTTTGCTTCTGAATGTTATATATCTCATTTTTCTTATGATTCAGTAGTGTCTTCCTTTAAGAAAATCTATCATAAAAACTTAATAAAATAGGTACATTACAGAAAATTTAAACATGGCTCTCCTTGAAGAGTTGTCCAAATATGCTTATTTACATACTATTTTCTATTTGACTTGAGTAGTTGAAGTGTGATAAATTTAACACTGAGCATTGTGAGTTTTTTCAAGTTGATGAACAGTCAGAAATGAGGATAAAAATAATTCATGATTATAATATACCAAATAATATTATGATATATGTAAAATGCAACTTACATAGTGAGTTTTAGGCAATAAGTGTTACACGGAAAATGTATTTAGGGTTGTTAACCATGAGAGACGTGCTAAGCCGGTCTCACGGAGAGCTGGTGGACTTAAGTCCTCTGATGGATTTCCTTAGCAGCAGGCTATTTCTCATTTGTCTTAGTGATCAAAAATAGGTATTTCAGGGGTGCCTGGGTGGGTCAGTTGGTGAGGTGTCTGATTCTTGATTTCAGCTCAGGTCATGATCTCAGGGTCCTGAGACCCAGCCCCACGTCGTCGGGTTTCACACTGAGTGTGGAGCCTGCTTAAGATTCTCCTTCTCTCCCTCTGCCCCTCCAGCGCGTGCTCTCTCTCTCTCTCTCTCTCTCTCTCTCTTTGAATTGCCTCTGGTAAAATATCTTTCGATATTTAATCTCATGCAAGATCTAGTTCATACTGTACCAAAGATGGTACATTATTAGTATGATGAGTTAGGTTCGCTTAAGTATATTATGAGTTTAAGCTCATCAGGGGAAGGAATGTCTACCTATTTTGTTCACAGATACTTCAGCATCCAAAGCAATGCCCATGAATAAATGCTGAATACAAATTTATTGAATAAAAGAGTAGATAATATCCTGATATGAAAAGATATTCACATTAATTTTTGACTCTCTCATGCTTTTCTGTTGTGACCCAATTAATGAGACTTTTAAAAACTATAAACTACTCATTACTGTATTTTCTGATAAAGCTTTACTCAGTGGACACAGTGTTCCCCAGCCTCGCGCTCTGGTTTCATCTGTGTGTACATCTTTGCCCACTCATTAGTTTTGCATTTAATCTGCATTTTTGTTCTTCTATTCCTTTTTTAGAACTGATTAGAAAATGCATTGTTTAATGTTAGGAGCAAAGGGTAATAAAGGACCTGCATACTGTTTTTCTTTTGGGGTCTGGAAAAGAGGAAATGAAGTTCCCACAAAGAAATTAGGTCATCTTGAGTTCCTAAGATTTACCAAGCCAGAAACCTAGCTTTCAGAGGAAAGACAAAAGATCCAGTTTTTAAGTATATCATTTTAGTAGATTTATTTTTAAAGATTAGACAACTCACATCTTTCAGATTTTGTTAAGAGATTTGATTATCAGCATGGCTTTGAATATTAGAGGAGTTTCTTTTTAAATAAGTGTTAATACAGTGCTAGGAGATGTGGGGAGGGAAGTAGATTTTGAAAACTAAGCATATTTTGAAATGTTTAGCTTCCATCAGATGACTACTTTGCTGTGGCTATTTTCTACCTGTTGTTCCCAGTAAGAAGCTACCCCTGAAGAGAACAGTGTTGCATCACAGTAGACTTCCTTCCATAAATATTATCCCCCTAATGTCTTCCTTTCTTTTATGGTTTGTTAGGATTTTTTGCATCTGGACACATTAGTGATGAGTGATTGACTGCTAAATAAACTATTTGTCCTCCAAAACAGCTATTTTAAGAGCTGGAGTCTTTTCAGTCACTTTGGCAGAAATAATATTTTGCTTATCTTATTAAAAAGACTTTTCCCTCAAAGCATTCAAAGCACATATAACAATAATATTCTTTCTGTCTCCACTTTATCTTCCTTGCTTTTTACTCTACTCTGCTCCCTCATTTATTCTCTTTTAATTCCCTCTTTAGACACGAGTAATCTTGAGCTTCAAGAGGTGAAGTGATTGACCAACGTCCAAATCTGGACTCAGAGTCAGGCCAGTGGTGGTTTTTAACAAACACTGCAATAATCACAGTTAATTTGTGTCTTCCTTTTTTTGTATTGTATGGTAACACTGCTTATATTAGTGGCCCTTTCTGTTTGACGTCCTTGAGAAGTTTCTCTTCCAACATGGCAGAAATACATTTGCCTTTTACAGGCAAGAGTAAGAAAGGGTGTGTTGCTATTCAAGAGAGAGCCCAGACCGCTTGTACACATTGTTTACAACTTAACGTTTGTTTGCCTCAGCTATGTCTAAGTAGCACTCTGTTTTATTTTTGAAAATTATCAGTGCCCCTTACCTTCATTTCATTGATAGTTAAAATAAGCCTTTGGAAATGATATTCTTGATGATGCCATGAACTCTTTTCCACTTGGCAATATCATTCAGCAGCGTTACTTCTCAATGGGTAATGTTATGCTTATCTCTTATTGGCCGAAATTACTATTTACTTCTATTTTCAGGACCTTCCCTCATTTAGAAATATTTGGCAAATATTTGTTAAGTGTCTCCTATGTGCCATGGTCCAGCTTTCCTTTCCCACGTTTGACTTCTATTAATGACTAGTCTATTCCTACAGCCAATTTTATTTAATGAACCATAAAGTTAGAGATAATTTTTGTTAGCTATTTGAAACTCTTATATGTCGTCTTTCTTCTTTCACTCTTATGTTTAACTACTATTGCATTTCTAAAAGAAAGCTAACCATAAGCCAATTTAAACACAGCTTACTAAAATATCATTTTTAAAATAAACATCACTATTTTGAGATCATTTGCTCTTCAGTAAATTAGCAGATATTAGCTTAATGTACCTTTACAAGCAACATTTCAAGAACAGATTGTGCTTGCTCTCCAGAGGCCAATTTTCTTTCCTTATTTTGACAAAAACCTAGTCTTTATACAACTTAATTATTTTTATTGCATGTAGAATGATTTTAAATTACTATCAAGACATTAATAACTCTATTTAAAAAAAACTTTAAAATTACAGGATTAAGGGGACTCTAAGGTGACTCAGTCAGTTAAGCATCTGACTTAGGTTCAGGTCATGATCTCACAGATAGTGGGTTTGAGCCCCGCGTTGGGCACTGTGCTGACAGCTCACAGCCTGGAGCCTACATCAGATTCTGTGTCTCCCTCTCTCTCTGCACCCCTACCCTGCTCATGCTCTGTCTCTCTCTCAAAAATAAATAAACATTAAAAAAAATTTTTTTAATCACAGAGTTAAAAAAAGAATAGAGTTTAGCACCATATTCCTTTGAGTAGCTCCTTTATCTACACAGGCTTTAATTGATAGAAAACTTTAGTTTGCAAGATAGTGAGAAGTGAGAACATTTATGTCAGCGATTAGCTAAACATTCTAATTAATTCAAGCATTACAGATAATAGTTATGTACTGAAAACCATTTTTTAAATTAAACCGTAGGCTAAGAAAATGTGATTTAGATGTGTTTTAAATTCCCTTCTCTTCTCTATTGTTGAAATTACTAGTTCTATTTAAACTTTTATAAGCTTATATTTCAGAGATGTTCTTGAGAGGAACAAATTGTAATAGAATTGAAATTGTAGCAAATAAAATACTCTCTTAGGGTTATTGCCTATTTGTGTGGAGAACTAATATCTTTTGATCCAAGATGCTCCTAAACACAGAGCAATGATTTTAATCAACTTTTCAGAAAAATAATCATTATATTGGCTTTAAGAGTCAATTCATATGCTGCTTGTGACAATAATGCTTATCACTTCACTAAGTTGAAATTTATGATATTGTAAGATACCTTGAAAAACCAGCTTTCTCTTATTGTATTAAGTACTATGCAAGGATAGTAGGTTATTTGCCACCCTTACATCACCAGTGAAACTTAACTGACATATAAGCCAATCCATTTTTTAATAGCATATCATTTTACACATTATACTAACCTCTGCTTTTCCTTTGATGTATATGATGAAAGATCAATAAAAAGAACAGAACAAAACCACCTTTTTTCTATAAATTCCTCTTTCTCACAGACTACTCCACTGAAAGCCATGATTTCCATTTGTGTTTATTCTCATTTGTAATCCTTTTTAGAAATCATCTGATTTGTGCATGTTCCCTCAAACCTTTGGTTTTTAATTCTAGCACAAAAGTCTTTTGATAAATCTAATTTGGCAAGTTGTATCTTATCAGAATTCAAGTGTTATAGAACAATTTCATTTGCCTTTTTAAAATTGGAATTCAGCTTGAATTTCCTTCCCACTGACAATGATACAAGAGTTCCTTTTTCCATTTTGGTGCTTGAAGGTGTCATGTTGTTGCCCATTAAATATGTGACAAATGAAGTGAGAAATTCATTATATAGCTATAAAAATCTGTGTGAACACACTCTTTCTCTTCCTCACCCAACCCCCCTTCTGTATTGCTAGAATATTAACAACAAATTTAAGGGAAATTAGTTAAACTGTGTTCTTGTTTGCTTAAAACTCTAAAAATTAATTTTTTAGCAGAAGATAGCATGAAGTATGTCCTATAGGAAACTTGTAAGACCCAGGAATAGAGAAAATGGACATATGACTAGATATCATTACACTGCATAAGAAACATTGTGTTCATACTAAAAGTGGATAAGCACCAATAAATTGTCACCGTATGTTTTGTTTTCACTTTTCTTAACATCCTCAAGGCTTTATTTCAAACACATCTGAATTTGAATTTTAGCCAATATTAAAAGTAGTATCTGATTCTTTGTAAAGTGTTAGTGCTTGGGCTATAGGAAGCAGTAGATAATAAGGCAGGTATCAGACCCATGAGAGCCAGAATCATTGGGGTGGGAGCTTGGAATAGAGGTCAGGAAGAGCAATAGACCAGACTCCAGGGAATTAGCTCAAGAAGCCACTTGCCGTTTAGTCAAATTAGAGGGAAAAGCCTTTCAAGCTAGGTGCAGATAAGTTAGGTAGTCTAGAAATTATAAATGTCAATAATTGTATTGCCAACGTACCTGTTCAAGCCCTGGTAGGTGAGGACACTGATGGAGGAGTTACTCACTACAATAAGTCTAAATTCAACTCAGTTGGAGTCCATGATGGATGTAAACAAGGTCTTCCATACTCCCTTGACTAGTCAACTGCAAGTGTACTTCTCAATATGACTGTACTTTCTAATAAACACTTATAAATTAATAAAAAAGATTTCTTATATCTAGTAGAGTCAGCCTTAATCTAACCCAACATTTACTGAAGTGGATTCTATAGTTCCAGATTCTCTGTTTAAAAAAAAAAAAGGGGGTCCCTGGTCCAATAAATTTGGAAATCCACATACTATATGTTGTGTTATAAGCCACAGTGTTGACTTTTAACTTTTAGCATTTTTGTCATTTTATTCATGCATTCATTTATTCAGAGAATATGTATTAAATGCATTCTATGTGCCAGATATCCATTAGATGCAGGGAACTGGATGAGGGACAGATAGATATGGTCTACCTTCTTAAATCTTACAGTCTATGTAGAAAGATATTAAGATAAGTAATTAGAATATAGTGTGTTAAGGGTTGAAATAGAGGAGATCCAAGGCTCAAAGGGAACATGCAATAGGGTCACCTAACCTGGTCTTTTTAGAAAGGGTCATGGTGGGGATTTCCAAGAAACACCGTCTACACTCAAGACCTGAAGATCAGGTAGAAGTTAGACAGGCAAGAACTTTCAGTCCTAACAGCAGAAATAATGATAACAAACTGGTAAGGCTGATGTGTAGTTACACTCTTTATATCTGCCATATGCTGTGCTAGGTACTTTCCAAGTGTTCTGTCATCAATCCTCCTGGGTGGATTGTATTACTTACCCAAGATCAGGTGGCTAATAAGTGATAAGAACTAGAATTTGAATCCTGATTGGTCTGACTCCAATGTCTTCTTTCTACTACCCCACTGCTGCCTGTCAAAGCAATTCACTTATTTTGATTAAATTTGTTTTGCTAAAGCAAAAACTTACTTGAAAGATATCTTAAGTTTGCTTGGTTTGTCATTGTCATATAGTATTTATCAGTTTTTTAAATAAATACACATTTTATAATTTTAATAGATGGTGATAAATGTTAGCATTTGGGGAGAAGTTTCAGAAGCATATTATAACACTAAGGTCTGAAGTTCACATTCCAAGTATGGCCTCACACATAGTAGGTACTCAAAAGAACACAGGTATAACTCCACATATTACTTGGTAAGTGATAAATTTGAAAAGGCAACCTTCAATTCTTATAAAGAAAAGTGCTACTCACATTTTAAAAGTAATTTAATTCTCTACATGATATGATCAAGATGGCCATAGAATTTTTTATTTTAAAGAGAGCATATATGTAGAAGATGAAGATATAGAATTGATCCCCTTAAATGTGTCTGGACCTGCCTATCACCTGCAGCTTATAAACACATTTTTGGTAAAAGTAATTCATAGATGATATGAATTTCCTATCTCATCATGTGAGAACGTATATAACATCAAGAGAGCTCACTATTAATAATTTGAATATTCTGATCTAAAGGAAGGTCTGGCACACTCTAGCAAATAGATTTAAGAAAATGGAATGGATTGTCTTAATCCTAGCAGAAATGTTCAAAAGCCTATGGTTGCTGGAGGGAGGTAAGACAGTCTGGCTTTTTGCACATGCTGAGGGCAGATTAGGCCAGAATGTGGAATTCATACACTTGCCTTAATTGGTCATGTCAGGATGCCAGTCATCACCAAAGTCACCATCAAAATTCCTCTCAAATAATATAAATATTATTTCTCTAATGCAAATATATATGTTTTTAATTTCTCCTCCTCACCCTCAGGAGGTGATTTTGAGGAGTGAAATGGTCACAAAGGAAATTACTAGAAAGGAAAGGAGAAGTAAAGAACCTGGATAATCTGTAAACCTGGATTGATTTCCAAACCCTATAATTCATATTTACATCCACAAAATACTGTTGCTAAATGGAATTTCATTTGTTATTATTCATTTTGAGAAAAGTGGGTGGTGAATAAAAATTTAAAAAGAAGTCCTCCTGTGCTATATTTTTATTCATGTCTGTTTATTTTCTTACTAACTATAAAATGTTTCGGTTTAACTTCAGGGACACCACAGTACAAACCCTTACTCTTCAGCCTTCTGTTAAAGATGGACTGATTGTATACGAAGACTCACCTTTGGTTAGTAATCCAACTATATGAATATTCTCAACTCTATTTTTCTGAATGATAGTTGTATTTCAGCCTTTGAGAGGGATTTGTAAATATCCCATAGATTTCAATGAATTTCAGTCTTAACTGGAAAACACTCATTCATATGTCATTTGGGGAGTAGATATTTAAATACAAATTATTGGAAAATAAAATGTTTCCTTATTCTGTTCTTTTCTCTTCCAGGTGATTTAGGGAATGATAGAAATCCTCTAATGGTTTCTTTATCATTCCAGAATTAAGGAAAAAAAACTTTGCTGTTTTCAAATGTGTAGTGTTTAAAATTAGATAATGTTTCTAGAATTTTTTTTAATGATTTTAATGAATAAAATATAGCCCAGTGTTTTGGGTAGCTGGAAAGACCCATCCCTCAACTTCTTACATAAGACCCAAAATAATCCTGGCCTGCCAGGCCTGTCCGTCTGTGTAGATAACTCCTTTGTGGTAATGGCACAAATATGCCAACATAAGAACCTCTCTGGTCCAGAGCTTTTTGAAGTGATTGAAGTCTTTAGAATCTCACTCCTGAATTCTCCCAGGTTGGGTCTGACTTTCCCTGAACAGAGATGTGAAGGCTGGAGTTGGATTAGTGTTTGAAAGCTATATGTTTTCTCCCTCTTTTTTAATTCAGTTCATTTTTGCCCTAAAATTAAATGGAAGAACCCTTATCAGTTTTTTTAGAATATGAATATTCATTTGTGGTAGAGGCAATCATCTGTTTCTCAATCTGTAAAATTATTTGTCAAAACTATGTAAAGAGGAAAATTTATTATATGGTTCATTAAAAAAATAAGCTTTGGGTTTGTATTTAAATTCATTGAGTATTTCCCCCATCTACTCTCTTAAAATGTTTTTTTTTTTTAAGTTTACTTATTTATTTTGAGAGAGAGAGGGAGAAAGCAGGGGAGGGGCAGGGAGGGAGGGAGAGAGAGAGAGAGAGAGAGAGAGAGAGATTGAGAGAGATTGAGAATCCCAAGCAGGCTCTGCACTGTCAGCCTGGAGCCCAGTGCGGGGCTCAGACTCATGACCCATGAGATCATGACCTGAACTGAAATCAGGAGCTAGATGTGTAACCAACTGAACCACCCAGGTGCCCCCCTCTTAAAATGTTTTTAAGAGTTTTTCCTAGCTTTTATTTTTACCTTTCTCTTCATAACATCACCACTTATTCAGACACCTAAGACCTAGGATTCTTTCTTATTTTTCCTTTCCTTACTTCCCATGTAATCAGTTGCCAAGACTATAGATTATATGTCCAAAAAACTTCAGATCAAGGTGCCTGGTTGGCTCAATGGGTTAAGCATCCAACTCTTGATCTCACCACAGGACATGATCTCACAATTCATTAGATCGAGCCCCACATCAGGCTCTGTGAGCCTGCTTGGGATTCTCTCTCTCCCTCTCTCTCTCTCCCCCTCTGCCACTTGTGCCCCCATGTGCACTCTCTCTCTCAAAATAAATTTTAAAAACTTAAAAGAAGAAAACTCTTCAGATCAATTTAATACTTTTTATTTCCACTTTTCCATGCCTCTTCCCTTAAAACCAGGTCCCTCAAACTGCTTTTTTACCAGATTATTATGGTAATCCCCTTTTAGTCTACTCTGCATATCGCTGCAGGATTAAACATCCTAAAGTGTAGTTCCAGCCTCCATTCCTATCATGCCTAAACTCATAAATCTTTACGAATTGATTACTTAATGAGATAAAGTACATATTTGTCACTCTGGTGACAAATTAACAGAGACCTGATCTACTCTTTCAGACCCTGTTTTCTTTTTTCTTTCTTACATTTAACCTCTGCTTCAGCCAAGATAGACTACTCATATTCCCTCTTCCCTCAATGTGCCTCAGGATTTCTTGAGTTTGACCAGTGATTCCCTTTATATTGAATACCCACCTCTTGACCATCCATTCTGATCTATTGAAATCCCCCACTCCTTTAGAGCCATAACAAATGCAGTGTTCGGATATCCACTCTTGATTGTGATGTCTCAGTCTTCTTAACCTCCATGGAACTCTAGTTTCTGTATTTGTTTCGCTTGTTTTAAATCTCCCCTACTCTGGGGTGTAAAATGTGGACATTACCAACATAGGAATAATTATGTTGCCAAAGGGGAATAAATTGATTACTGCAGAGTTAACAATTTGGTAACTATGTGAAGCTTTTAGAGGTGATCTATAAATTTTGTTTCCAGCTCTGCTACACATTTTTTTTTTGTGATAGTGTATCCATAACTTAAGTAAAACTAGCTACTAGTATAAAGCCAAAGCAATGAGTGAAAAAATTTTAAAGACATTTGCTTTTATTTTTTTGTTTATGATAAATGTTCTGTCTTCAAAGGTTAAAGCAGTAAAGTTGGGTCATGTTCTGGTGGTAGATGAGGCAGACAAAGCCCCAACAAATGTCACCTGTATTTTAAAAACTCTAGTAGAAAATGGAGAAATGATTCTAGCAGATGGAAGACGCATTGTTGCAAGTGAGTATAAAAAAGCTTTCAATATATGCAAATTTCACATCTTTGGTATCAAATCACACACTTAGCTGGCCATTTTTCTACAAGTAACAAACATAAGTTCCATATAACCAAAGTTGTCTGCATTGACAGTCATTTATAAAACTCAATACATCTGAATCAATCTCTGTCTCACATTTTTATAGTCAGAGAGCATCTGTGAAAATTTTCATAGTAGTTTTAGGTCAAATCAGCTTTATATTTTTCTACTCTGAGAATACTAAGATATAATTTTTTTAATGTTTTTTAACATTTATTCATTTTTGAGAGATACAGCGTGAGCAGGGGAGGGGCAGAGAGAGAGGGAGACACAATCTGAAGCAGGATCCAGGCTCTGAGCTGTCAGCACAGAGCCTGACATGGGGCTCAAATCCACGAACCATGAGATCATGACCTGAGCTGAAGTCGGGCACTTACGTGACTGAGCCACCCAGGCACCCCTAACATATCATCTTTATTATACTCATTTGTCCATGATTTGTATGTAATTTAATTTCCTTCATCATTATCTGAATTTTTTAAAAAGCTCTAGCATGTTCTATTGCTTATAATGTTAAAATTAATGTTACTATTACTCATTATAATTAGAAAAATTGCCACACATTTTATTATATATATATATTTGTCATACATACATGTGAATATGTGTACACACACACACACACACACACACACACACACACACACACACTCCTACCACGGGAAGAAGTTATCCTCTGTTTTGGACTACCTTCTTCCTTTTATTGATTGATTGATTGATTGATTGATTGAATTTTTTCTTGTTAGCAAAAATGTAGATCGATGAATCTGATCAGTCTGTTTAACCTACAAAGAAAAACTGTCTAATGTAATGTCAGAATATTTTCTAGTTTCTAAATTTTTAAATTTTTTTTTACATCTTATTTATTTTAGAGAGAGAGAGAGAGAGAGACCGAGCACAAGTGGGGGAGGGGCAGAGAGAGAGAGGGAGACACAGAATCTGAAGCAGGCTCCAGGCTCTGAGCTGTCAGCACAGAGCCCGATGCAGGGCTTGAACTCACACTGTGAGATCATGACCTAAGCCGGAGTTGGACGCTTAACCGACTGAGTCACCCAGGTGTCCCTTTTCTAGTTTCTAATTTAATTTTTTTGTGTGATGAGAAGACTTGAACATCTATAACTAGTCACTGAAAATATATATAGCTGATAGCAGGGTAATCAAACAAATTGAGACTAATAACTAAAACCATCAGTATGCAAAGTGAGGATGTAAAGAAAACCCCATTAAAAATGTGCAGGTGCATCACCAGAGGGGTTTTTCTTAGATGTTAGTATTTCAAGATGGCTATTTCTGAGCCTAGGAAACTCAGCACTAATAAAGATATTCTAATATTTCAACTTCACAGTGAATTTGTGGGAGAAATGAGCATTTGAGTTAGACAGCTTGAATACGAACTCCTAGATCATTCAGACTTTCAGGATTAGAATTCTGCCTGACTTTTGGGGTGCCTGGGTGGTTCAGTCTGTTGAGCGACCGACTTCAGCTCAGGTCATGATCTCACGGTTTGTGAGTTTGAGCCCCACGTCGGGGTCTGTGCTGACAGCTGGGAGCCTGGAGCCTACTTCAGATTCTGTGTCTCCCTCTCTCTCTGCCCCTCCCCCACTCATGCTCTGTCTCTCTCGGTATCAGAAATAAACAAACATTAAAAAAAAAAATTCTGCCTGACTTTCATAGATGCATTTTGAAAACAGTAAATGGATAACAAGAAAGAATTGCTGAAACAAAATTGTAGTTAAAGAGTAATTATCTCTTGGTAACCCTTTACATTATCCAATACATTTTTGGAGAATAGTCTAGAAGAAAAAGAGTCGTCCTAATTTTTAAACTCAAATTTAATTGTAGACAACATTTTAAACACAAGAGCCCCTGAAGCTCTTCTGAACATGGTTTCATAAAGCATCACTTCTCAGGCTATGTTTTCCATTTTCTTTCCTTTTTAAGTTTTTATTTTTTATTGTCATTTTCATTTTAATTAACTAACTAATTAAATTTTGCCTGTGACACATACTGGTTTATTTACCACTGCTAAATTAATGGAGATCAAACATTAAGATTGTTGATTGTATTTAGTACACGAATATATGGCATATTTGAAAGATTATATTAAAAAGTAGAAGTGTAGGTTCGTACAGGCTGATCTCAAATAAAACTGCAGGTGCTACATAACTATTCATTTTAAAAGCTGGAATTTAAATAAACCCAGATGACAAGTGTTTCTTCTTAAAATAATCACAATAAAGTTTTTACCATCTGAAATTATTGTCCAGACTAGCAGTTCTATCTGAAATGTACATCAGCCAGGAGAATATCATATTCAGTTTCCTTAAGACAAAGAAACCTTCAGTCAACTTGAAACTATGTATTTTAGGGGCGCCTGGGTGGCTCAGTGGGTTAAGCGTCCGACTTCGGCTCAGGTCATGATCTCACGGTCTGTGAGTTCAAGCCCCGCATCGGGCTCTGTGCTGACTGCTGAGAGCCTGGAGCCTGTTTCAGATTCTGTGTCTCCCTCTCTCTCTGACCCTCCCCCGTTCATGCTCTGTCTCTCTCTGTCTCAAAAATAAATAAACGTTAAAAAAAAAATTTAAAAAAAAGAAACTGTATTTTAAGAACTAAGGTAGAATCCTTTAATTAGAAATAAATCAACATTGCACGAATGAGCTGACTAGGTGTTCAAGACCTTTATTCTGTGTTAAGTTTCAGGGCACATAGTCTAAACCAGGAATCACTTCCTAGCTGCATGATGGCAGGCTGTTAGCAAAGTGATGCAGCTACTGATTTGATGAAAATAGAAGGATGTTTGGATTATCTTTTGGGTATCCTTTGGATTATCCTTCGTTATAGATTCTTACCTCTTTTTTTTTTTTTTAAGGAATAATGTATCTCAAGCCAAGTTTAAATACTGTAAGATAATATTTGGGCAAGTTTGCTTTTTAGATTTACATTGAATTTACATAAAAATATAAGTTCCTGTAAAATTCAGTATATGCGTAATCAGTGTTCTGTTCTTAAGCAAACTTTCTCAAGGAAGTTTTTTTTTTCCCCATAACCAAATTGACACAACCAGATTTTTAGGGTTTTTTTTAATTGACTACTTATATTATTTTAAATGCTGTAACGAAATTCTTAAGAATTATTAAATATCAATAAAGACTAAGGAGAAATTATGTTTTTCAGATTCTGCTAATGTCAATGGAAGAGAAAACGTTATTGTGATTCATCCTGATTTTAGAATGATTGTTCTGGCCAACAGACCTGGATTTCCTTTCTTAGGCAATGATTTCTTCGGCACTTTAGGTAAAATAATAATGATAACAATAACAAAAACAATAGCAATAACAATAATAATATTGTCTCAGTAACAGTATGAGGTGGCTGTCGCTGAATGCCACCATGTGCTGTGTCATCATCACAAACACCTTGTGAGAGTATGTGTTATCTCCTTTTGAGAGAAGGAGAACATCAGATATTCAGAGAGAGTCACCTTTTCTGGAGTCACTTACACAATGAATATGAGAATTGGGCTTCATATCTAAGTCTGTCTGATTCCAGAGCCTGTAACTGCTCAAACAGTTATACTATGTTTGTTGCTTGGGGTCTCTTAGAATAAAACACAAAATCAGAAATGATTTTCAGTGTTTGGTTTTTGTCACATCCCCGTAAGTACGAAAGAGTTTGAGACCAGCTCTGAGGAGACTGATTAACACGGATCAGAGAGGCCCTGAGACAGACTTCATCAACAAGAGCCTTTAAGAAGGAATTCACTTCTCTATGGCAAGTAGGTGATTCTAGATACCAGTAATTTTCATACTCAACATGGAGCAGGCTCAGTAGGATTTTTGATCTAGTAATTCTGTATCAGTGAATTTTTTCAAGAGAATTCACCCATGCAATGATTGAAATACAAAGATAGGCAATATGGCATTGTTTATGGTAGCAAAACAATGGAAACAACCCAAATGTCCATCCAAATGGGACTGGATAAAGAAACTCTGTGCTGTCCACACACTAGGGTGCTATGCAGCAGTTTAAAAAAGAATGGGGTAAGTTTACCTATGCTGATCAAAAAAAAAATCTTTAAAATATATTAAGTGAAATAATAAGTCAGAAGAGTAGTCTAACATTTGTATTAGTTAAAAAACCAAAAGGCAAGAGGGATATGTATATATGAATATGTTTGTACCTGTGTAGAATTTATACAGAAGAGCATTCAATATGTCTCCCACATCCTCTTATCTCCATGACTTCATGTCGGTTCTATTCTATGATGCTCTTCCCGTCACTCATTCTTTTTCAGCCATTCTGTTCTCCTGTGTCTTCCTTGAACGTATGAAGTATGCTTGCCTTGGGGTCTTCACTTTAGCTGTACCCTCTGCCTGAAGTGCTCTTTCCCCACCAATAGCTGCATTTGCTTAGATGTTACCTTCTCCACAAGGACTACCTGACTCACCTCCACCATCATTACCATTTCTGATATCCTATAGTATGACTTTTTTCTTCTCTGAAACAAATGGTTTCTAATATTTATACTTTCTGTTCATTGCCAGAACATAAACTTCATGAGGACAGGAACTTCTGTGTTTTTGATCACTGATGTATATAAAATAGCTAGAGTAGTACTTGGCTCATGGAAGATACTTAATAATTACTTGATGAAAAAATAATAATAATTACTTGATGAATGAATGAGTGGTTAATTATCATTTTACATTCATGTTACATTTGATCTTCAGCAAAAAAATATACTTTGTGTTTGTGTTTGAACAGGTTTAGTCTATGAGCTACAAGCTTGAAGTTATCATGGCTTGTGTTTTATTCAGTTACTTTTATAAATATGTAATAATGATAAATTATGATTTGAATGATTTTTGAGAACTAGAAAGTTCTTTCTAAAATGAACATATTGGGGAACCTGGGTGGCTTAATCAGTTAAGCACCTGGGTGGGGAACCTGGGTGGCTTAATTTCAGCCTAAGTCATGATGTCATGATTCATGGGATCAAGCCCTGTGTCAGCTCTGCACTGACAGCATGGAGCCTGCTTGGAATTCTCCCTCTCCCTCTCTCTCTGCACCTCCCTGACTTACATGTATGTGTGCACACGCTCTCACTCTCTCTCTCTCTCTCTCTCTCTCTCTCTCAAAATAAATAAATAAATAAACTTAAAAAACATAAAATGATCATATTAAATAATGCAAAGCTATTTACTCTAACTTCCTTCGGCCCCCAATCTCTTGGTTTGTGCATCAGTAGAATTACATGAACTTTTAATATGAGAAACCCATCTCTCTTGAGCATAGATTATATGGTACTAGTATAATTTCAGTTGCCTAAATTATGGTTGAAATATTTTGTGTAAGTTCTAGCAATCTGCGCAAGATATAAATTGCATATAGAGCAGTGATACTAATTCCCCCATCTTGGTATACATAAAGAAACATGCATATGAGATAGATGTATGTCATTTCTGAAAATGTTCAACATGTGTTAAAATTAAAAATTCCAGAACTGTATGAAGAGTATTTTCATACAGTTCCAGAACTGTATGAAGAGTATTTTCCAATTAATAGAAAATGAATAAATCACCAAAATTGTGTTTGTATGTATGTATTTTTTAATTAATTTATTTATTTTGAGAGAGAGAGAGAGAAGGAGAAGACATGCACACATGGCGTGTGCACAAGAGGGGGAGGGGCAGAGAGAATGGGAGACAAAATCCCAAGCAGTCTCCACACCATTAGTGCAGAGCAGGATGTGGGACTGGAACTCATGAACTGTGAGGTCATGACCTGAGGTGAGATCAAGAGTCTGATGCTTAACCGACTGCGCCACCCAGGCGTCCCATGTATTTTTAAAAAGACTAATGCAGTTATGGAAGAACAAATACTGAACTGTCAATATTGGGTGCCTGTGGGGGAAAGGAGTGGAATTGGCAGAGACACAGGCCTCTCTATTTTTGGCTTTTATATTTGAGCATCTCCCAGTGAAATTGTATTTAAATATTATATAATTTTTAACAGAAATCTATGAAGAATAAATCACACATCTGTCAGTTTCCTTTTCTTTTGTTCTAGTCATTTCTTCTCTGTACCGTTCTATCATTGGACGGGCTTTCTGTGCAGTTTTATATATTTAAAAATAGAAGTGCTTTGATGAACAACCAAGGTCTCTTTAAACGACCATTCTGTATCTCCTATGGCATTATAATGGATTACTTGCATACTGAATGTGAATCTTTTTTTTTCTTACAGGTGATATCTTTAGCTGCCATGCAGTTGATAATCCCAAACCCCATTCAGAGCTTGAAATGCTCAGGCAATATGGACCAGATGTGCCTGAGACCATCCTTCAGAAGCTCGTGGCTGCCTTTGGAGAACTGAGGAGTTTAGCTGACCAGGGGACTATTAATTATCCTTATTCTACCAGAGAAGTCGTCAACATAGTGAAGCATTTACAGGTATGGCACGTGCCTGTGCATAAAGATTTAAAAGAAACCATCAGTCTTCTTTTTTTTTTTTAGACTGCTTAATTTATACCAAGTCTTTTAATTTCTAAAATATAATACCGATTTAGGTGATATAATAAGAAGTATTTGTAATCTAAATTTTAAATCTGGAAGACTGATGAACATTTTATGTTTAAGCCTTTGAATTGATGTAAGTGAAGGTCTGTGCCATAGCCATTACCAAGGAGCTAGGAAATTTGGTGGAGGTTTTTTGGGGGGTGAGGGAAGACAGAATGAGACAAGCAGGGAAACTTTACCACTATTTGACTTGATACAACAAGCATGAGGTATCTGAGTGAAAAATATTTTCATTTTGAAAACAAAAGATGTGAATATAGAAAACACAGTAAGAACAGTATTTATTATATGCCTGTAAATACTGTAAGAAAGTTTTATAAGATAGAATAAATGGGCAGGAGAATGTAATTCTTTGTAGCTGTGTACAATATATGGTCCACCTTCGTAAAGAAAACAAAAAACCCAGGTCAGGTCTACTTTTATAACAAATAATGGTCTTTAAGCTAAAAGTCACAACCTAATGACTCTTGACCTCTGACCCATCCTCAACTCGCTAAGGAAAATCTAGAAAGGGAAATAGAAAGCTTTATTCTGCGTATTAAAACCATGAAAAGTCCAGCTCAGACCCCAGTGCCTAAAGAAAATCAAGACACAGCCAACAAGGGACCCAGAGTGCACAACCAGTGTAAATGTAGCTGTTAGTAATATTTCTTTCCCTCTGCCATTTGGTTTCTTTATTCACTGTACTTTTTATATTCTTCTTCCCTTCTTTTCTTGCTCCTTTATCTATTCTTTCATTTATTCATAGACCTGTGACTTCTCTAAATACTTCTGTACAGATATTCAACACTTTGCTCTATCTATGTAAATAGCATTTTTTTTTTTTTAATTTGGTCAATCTGCTACTCATTTTAAAGGCCGGAGGTTTCAGAAAGCAATGGAAGTCACCAAACAGGATCTGAGCACTGATTTAACATTTGAGGGAAAGAACTGTTCCCCTTCAAATTCTAATATTTATTTGAAAAGGAAAATACCAAGATCACAGCAAACATTAAAAAGAAAATGTATATATTACCTCCTATCTAATTATCTGACCAGGCTAGTAAACATCTGTTAAAGTTTATTTGATCATTATTGTTCTATCAGTTTTATAAATTTTTATAATACTGTGTATTTTATCACATGTGTAATAAGGAAATTTTTTTTTAATACAGAAATTTCCCACGGAAGGTCTCTCCAGTGTGGTTCGGAATGTGTTTGACTTTGATTCCTACAACAACGAAATGAGGGAGATTTTGATTAACACTTTGCACAAATATGGGATACCTATTGGAGCAAAACCGACCAATGTGCATCTGGCAAAGGAGTAAGGCAAACTAATTATTGATAAAATACTCTTGAGGGTTATTGTTCTGATTCTTAAATGGTGACAATTCTGAATCTACTGTTACATGCTGCTAAACTGACCTGGTGTGGAAATTCCATGAGTAAACTTTTCAAATGCGTGTTGCTATTTGCTGACTGGATTTCAGTTAAATAGCATTATTTGTAGGCCTGTAAATTGAGAATTTCAATTACTTTGAATATCCCATGAGTAGATGTAATGTAATCAAATAAAGGGAAATATTTGTTTCTTTAACAGTCTCTGTCCTTTTGTTGAATTACTATGACTCTCATTATTTCCTAGTCTAGTGCAAAATCATTGCACAAACATGGAAACTACTTAAAGGGCTAATATGTATTTAGTTAAGATGTTCTTATTTGTGTCACCATATATTTTTCTGTTATGATAGTTTTCTAAATTTATAATCATATTAACTGAAGAGAATGTTGGTTACTTATTTCAGCTCAATGGATGAAAGAGGTAGTGAAAACAAGTGGGTTTGTTTCATGTAGGCCAGTTGCCTTTTATTTTGTAATTGTAGACTACATACTTAACCTTAGTAGAGAATTCTTGCAAATATGTTATTTACCAGAATGATTGTTGATGTAGTTTACTAGTAATTAAGTCAGTGAAAATTCAACAGTTTTAGATACGTATCACTTAATTGATAATGCATTTAATGCCACCTTTGTCTATAAAAAATAGTTAATTACCATAATTCTTAAGGGACAATAATTACTTTTAAATTATTATTTAAATTTAATCTCATACAGGAGGTACTCTCTACCCTCCTTAGAAAAAATTGTTAAATATAAATTGATGATTAGTCCATCTATACACACACACATATATACATTTACATCCTAAGTTTAAATATCATCCTTATTTATTTCTTCTTTGAAGTTATTATAAAAACTTGTCAGGATAAGTACCAATAAAAATAAGTGGTTAAAGCTTTAACAGTTTCTTCAAGGATTCTTAAAGAGAAACAAATATTTCCCTTTTGTGGTAAAAGCACAAGATGCAGTTATGTTTGAAATTATCGGTGAATTGGTTTATATTATTAATGAGTGAGTAAATTTTTCTTTTTGAAAGGAGTGATTTGGTGTCACTAATCACTAAGTTGCTAATACAAACAATTTTCTCTAAACTATTGTTTTACTGATTGATTAGCAGTGTTTGTAGGCATTTTGAAGCTCGTTTGCTAATTTAAAAGCATACCTTCTATGTTAGAGTTCAGGAAATTATCTTTAATATGGAAACCTCTGTAAGCACTCATGTTTTTTACTTCCCTTTTTATAAACTGGATCTTTTTTTTTCAATTGGAAATAAGATGGGTTTGTTGTTGTTTTTTTACCACTAGCAAATTTCTATAGAGTTCTGGCTTCATGGAAACAAGGCTTATGATTTTAAAATAACATCTTTTGTACACTTGTACAACTTGAAATAAAAATTAAAAGAGACATCAGTTGGTAAGATCAATCAAAAGGAAATAGAGAGCATTTTAAGTTTCTAAGGAAGACAGATAAAATGATTTAACTTATGCATTACAGTTCTCACTTCTAAACTGAAAAAATTCTTCATGGCAAGTTAATTCCAACTCTAGTACTTGTGAGTGGAAACAGTATATTGAGCCTAGAAACGAGATGGTCATGCTCATGCCTGACATGGGGATGGAAACATCTAGCTGTCCACCCACTGCATGTAGCTAACAGTAGACTCAGAGATGTGGAGGATGAGTGGATTTTCCCTTGTGGTGGAGTTAGCAGTAGACCACAGTTTGACATTCAGGGCATTGTTTCCACGTTGGTAAATTGCAGTGACTCGGGCAGCTCTAAAGTAGCTATGTCATTTTGTTGCCCTCTAACTGAAATCCACAGCTTCCATATGTCTGTTTCTACTGAACAGTCAGTCCTGTACGTTGATAGAGGAGAATGGTAAAGTGACGAAGCAATGGCCTGGGAGCTCAGCAGTTATATATTCAACCTGTGTGGTTGGTCAGTGACGGAGAAACAGATTTTTGGCCTGTTGGTAAAATGAGGGCATTTTATTATAGACAGCATAACCATATAACTTATCTAATGAGTACATGTTTAACAATGGAAGGGGGTGCTGTTAATAATAGCTCTGTAAAAAGAGGTATAAAATAAGACTGTCCTAGTGAGGCTAGAATATAAGGTCCTTTTCATAAAGTTAATAAGGTTAACTTTATTAATAAGATTCCTTCCTATTCTAACATCCTTTGCATTTTAACGTAATCTTATTTTTCTCTCGTTGGAAAAACAAAAACGAATAAGAAAGGAGTGATGCTAATGTTTTCTTTTTCTCTCTAGAGTAACACACTGTTAATAGTAATCACATAGCCCTCTGAAGATTTAAAGTTGTCCCCATGCAGTCTTATGATTTGCTTTGACTTTTGTAGACCTTTTGCTAAACCTCGTACTAATTACCTAGACCTTTTACTAAAGCTCGTACTTCACTAGACTTTTTGCTAAACCAGCTCCTGCCCACCTCTGCATATATACTATGTCAGTGAAGAAGCTCCACAATGGGTTTCTGTTCTGAAGAAAGAAAGACAAAATGTTTTACTTATTGTTAATATCCTTTTGCCCCAAATGAAAAATTCTTGCTACAGCCTCTTAATTTTCTTGTTCTCTAATCCAATCATAGTGTTTATTGGTTAGGACCAAAATTCCACTGAGTCCGAATAGGGTGTTCACATTCACATTCAAGTTGGGGATGGAAGAATAACTGGCCACCCACTGTATATAACTAAAAAGAGAGGTATGGCAAAAATTGTAGAAGGAAGTTTTCACCTGGGCAGAGATGACCGCTGTTGTTACAGTCTTCTACAGCACCTTCTTCCTCAGCTGAAATCAGGATATACTTTGGCTGTTTGGTGGTGTCCAATTAGTGATCTTTAGTGAGTTCCCAGAAGAGATGCTGTCACTTCCCCTTTTGTTCTCCTAAAGAGTACAGTGATAGTACCTATCTCATAGGTCTCTGGACATTCTTAAAAGGCCCAGTGTCATATTATGAGGTGAATATGACTTACCTTCTTTACTAAACCTTTGCTAAACCCACTATTAGGCTGAGTCTTACCAGGTGCTTATTTTACCTAGCTCGGGCATGCCATAATGCAGCTCTTCTTCCTGATCTACAACACACTCCCAATTCTTAGTGCTGAGATCAGAATTGGCCACCTAGACTCCCACACGACATTGGCCTCTTCCCACTGGTACTTCCTGAGATTCTTTTTTACTGTTCCCTTTTCAGTTTCTAATATACGAGATAGGATAGGCCAAAGAGATGGCAAACACAGCCGAATAAGGAGGCACACTGGGAGAAATTTAGGCAGAGATAGGAAGATTTGGGTTAAAATCTGAGCTCTTTAAAAATAATCTGAGCTATTGAGTTTCAAATGTCGTGGGGGGGGGGGCGGAAATGAGTGCAAACACACATAATTAGGTCCAAACATCCAACCAAAGGCGTATCGATTATCTACTGTAGTAGAGATAGGTAATAAATTTCAAAGTAAAGTTTTTTTGTTTTTCCCTAAAATGAGCTTTTATTTCTGAAGTTTCTTTTATCTGAGAGTAAACATACAGCTAGTGCATTAGTTCTTCTTAATTTAAAAGTGTGTTTCAGAGCAATTTATGAGCTCTAACATGCAGGAAAACATTTGTTTTAAAGGAAGAAAAAAAATCTTATTTTTTGTAACATAATTTTAAGTGACTTGTATAATATTTTATCTTAAATATGTATGCCACTTTCAATTTGACATTTCTTAAGATGAGAGAATTGTCATTTCATAAATTCACAGGAGAGTATACTCTACCTGTGAACATCTTAATTAATAACAATAATGATGATGGTAATACAAGCAACTTATAGAAAACTACATGCCCAGCACATTCCCAAACACTCATTTTACATGAATTTAGATAATCTTCATAACAAACCCATAATAGGTAATGTTTTATGTATACGTATAATATTAGTATTACATTTTGTAGATGAGGAATTTAAGACACAGAAAGGTTATGTCACTTGCCTAAGATTAGAAAGCTAATTGGCAGTGGGGTTGGGGTTGGGGTTGGGGCACCTGGGTGGCTCAGTGGGTTAAGTGTCTGCCATCAGCTCAGGTCATTATTTCACAGTTTGTGGGTTCGAGCC
Source organism: Panthera leo (assembly GCF_018350215.1). NCBI lineage: Eukaryota > Metazoa > Chordata > Mammalia > Carnivora > Felidae > Panthera > Panthera leo. The sequence continues at coordinate 28,632,567 of NC_056679.1, forward strand.
CCACGTCGGGCTCTGTGCTGACAGCTTAGAGTCTGGAGCCTGCTTCGGATTCTGTCTCCCTCTCTCTCTGCCCCTCCCGTGCTCGTGCTCTGTCTCTGTGTCTCTCTGTCTCTCTCTCTCAAAGATAAATAACGTTAAAAAAAAAAAAAGCTAACCAAGATTAGAGCTGTAATATAAAGACTAAAATAAGCACATTGATATGCAAATTATAGGTAATTTTAAATCAGTTACTCTTTGGATACTGAAAATTACTGAAATTGGTTTAAAAGGGCCTTAAGATTTGAGGTAAGCACCTTGGAATCATTATTGACTATGATGTCCTACATGTATAATGCACAAATTCTTCACAGAGTTATGAAAGATTCAGGTAGGGGGGAGGGGGCTGGCCCCCAATGATATTTCACAAAGAAAAATGAGTCAAAAAGTGGATTAACATAGACTTTTGGCATACAGAGATCATTTTAGAGACCTCTTCATTTCCCAGTTAAGTTTTCTCTTTGTTCTTTGTTGTTTTGTTTTGTTTTTTGACATAGTGAAGGATCATGAAATAAAACACTAGGTAATTCATTTAGAAAAATAAAAATAAATTTGAAAACTTTATTTGGCTGCCATATATAAAAAACATACTAGCCATTATCCTTTCCTGATTTGGAACACAAAACTAATTTGTGAAATCTTCTCAAAGGTTGTGGTCATTTTTAAATAAATAAAACATTAGAGAAATTATCTCTACCCTCTGAAGTTATTGTTACGTGTTTTTCTCTCCCTGTCTTCCCTAGGAGACACACATCTACAAAATATTGAAATGATCATCCTCCTTACTCTAAATTCTTTGTCCTCAACTCTGTTGATTTCCTTTAAAAAATTTTTTTTAATGTTTATTTATTTTTGAGAGAGAAATAGAACGTGAGTTGGGAAGGGTCAGAGAGAGAGGGAGACACAGAATCCGAAGCAGGCTCCAGGCTCTGAGCTGTCAGCACAGAGCCCGACATGGGGCTCGAACCCACAAACCGTGAGATCATGACATGAGCTGAAGTCAGACGCTCAACTGACTGAGCCACCCAGGCGCCCTGTTCATTTCTTTTTTAATGCTGCTTAATTTTTTCTTAAGCTAGCATCTTTTTTTCCAAAGCATTTACTGCCTATTTGTCACTGGCAAATTATAATCTACCAATCATTTATTTGTATTAGCCAAGTGGAATAAAAAACTTGAGGAGATTAAAAAGGTTTTATATGTAGGATTTCTTTATGATGCATTTACAAAATGAAAAATAATGTCCCATTCATTTTTAAAGTAAATTAGCAAAAAGGCAGAACACTTACAATTTCACCATCCAGAAATAACCATTGTTAAATCCTTCTAGATCTTTTCCTATGATTCTATGTGTTATTGCACACACACAGAAAATATTCTTTTCAGTTTTTTTCTTTTTTTTTAATGTTTATTTATTTTTGAGAGAGAGAGCATGAGTGGGGGAGGTGCAGAGAGGGCCAGAAGATCTGAAGTAGGCTCTGTGCTGACAGCCGAGAGCCTGATGCAGAGCTCAAACTCATAAGCCATGAATGAGATCATGAGCTGAAGTCAGACACTCAACCGACCGAGCCACCTAGAAGCCCCTGAGTTGTTTGTTTGTTTGTTTGTTTTTCCTTAATAAAAGAGACATTGAACAATATGGGGATTCGTGGCACCAACACCAAGCATGCAGTCAAAAATCCACATATAACTTTTACTCCCTCTAAAACTTGACTATTAACAGCCTACTGTTGACCAGAAGACTTATCAGTAACATAAACAGTTGATTAACACATATTTTGTATGCTATATGTATTATTACTGTGTTCTTAAAGTAAGCTAGAGAAAAAATGTTCTTAAGAAAATCATAAGGAAGAAAAAATACATTTACAGCACTGTACTTACTGTATTCTTTGAAAAAAAACTGCATGTAAGTTGGACCCATACATTTCAAACCCATATTGTTCAAGGGTCAACTATATATCTATAATAAATTAGATTTGAGAATGTATGACACTCCTCCCCCAATCCCACTCTTTCTCCATTCTTATTGTTTCTTGAGATTTTAGGCCTACTTATTCATTTATTCTAGGCTTAATGAACACATTCATAAAGCATGTAAGATATTCTCATAGAGAATTGATATCAACAACTCTCTTTATATATGTGTTTAAACATCATTATCCTGTTCAGATATATAAAAATGCTGTTGCCAGACAGACTGCCCCTCTAAAAGTGTTATGTGTGACTACACGTAAAGATTGTCCCATAGCTGGGGCACCTGGGTGGCTCAGTCAGTTAAGCATCCCACTCTTGATTTGGGCTCAGTCTCAGGTTACCATCGCACAGTTTTGTGAGTTTGAGCCCCACGTCGGGCTCTATGCTGACCCTGCAGAGCCTGCTTGGGATTCTCTCTCTCTCTCTCTCTCTCTCTCTCTCTGTCTCTGTCTCTCTGTCTCTGTCTCACTCTGCTCCTCCCCTGCTCATGTTCTCCCTGTCTGTCTCAGAATAAATAAATAAACTTTAAAAAATTATTTAAAAAAAAACTCAGAGCTGATGAAGAAGCCCTATTGGAGTCTTGAATTACTCTTCTGATGTCCTATTGACATCTGTATTCTCTCTCTGCTTTCAAATGCTTAAATTTTTTTAATTTTATTTTTCAGGCAAAATAAAGTAACTTTGAATTAATAAAGTTTAGTTCCATATTAGCCAATATTTTTATTAAACTTCTTAAATAGGTTCACAGTTTAAACAATTTAAAGATACCATTGTAGCTATTGATAGTAGTTGCCTTTGAGAGAGGCCCTGGAGTAGAGAAAAGAGGCTCTACTTTCTGTACCCTTTTAATATTCTAACATGTTTTTATTTTCTATATTTTATTTTTTAAATGTCCACCCACTATCTGAGCACTGGAATTTTGCATTTTTTTTTCTTATTTAAATAAAATAAGAACGATAAAGTAAAGGTCTTTTCTGAAATTGCTATATTTGGGGACCTTTGCCTCTGGCACAGCAAAGCTTACCACCACACTGCAATGCCTACTCTAAGGGCAGAACATTGGCTCCCTTACCAATGGCAAAGGAGAAATCCAGTTAACTAGGCTTTTTTTTTTTCAGTTTATTTATTTTGAGAGGGAGAGAGAGAGAGAGAGCAAGCGCACGAGCCAGGAAAGGGAAGTGAGAGAGGGAATCCCAAGAAGGCTCCACCACAGCGCAGAGCTCGACATGGGGCTCAAACTCACAAACTGTGAGATCATGACCTAAGTCGAAATCAAGAGTCAGACGCTTAACCAACTGAGCCACCCAGGCGCCCAACCAGGCATTTCTATTGCATTTCCACACAGTATAAGTAAATTTATACATTGGTAGACATCAACATAAACGTATCAAGTGAGGAAAACACTTTTAAAGCAGCAGAAATAAAAACAGTTGTGTGCATTTGCAGACAGAACAGCTTCATCTATAGTGAATGTCCTTGAAAGAGTATTTGCCTAGAATTGGTTTCCTGCTTTAAAAACTTGTTCGGTGTAATTGGGACATCAATAGCAGTGGCTTCTGCTCTGACCACGACCAACCATGGGGTACCAGAGGCATCGAAGAGAACGTTCCAGCCGGGGCCTCTCTTTGGAGTAACTTCATTAGGTTTGTCTTTGAAACTAGGAATGATTATTAGTTTACTGTTTATCGCATTAAGACTCTCTTAAAGTTTTGTGGCTCACGTTCCATTTTCCAAGCTATAATATGCTATCATTTTCTTTTCATGTCTTGGTTTTTACAAAAGAGTACATAGTACTCATCATGGAGTTCTAAGGTGTGCAATTCCACTCTGCATGATGATGGACTTCCATTTCATAAAAGAGCTTAGTTTTCAAAAATAATAAGATTTACATAATGACATTCCAGAACTATCATAAGCAAAAGATGGTATTAGATTTTATAGTTTCATAGCCCTTTGCCCTATATTCTCTTGGTATATTATTAAAGTAGCTTCACAGCCATTTCATTTGTTTTTAATTCCTTTATGAAGGTACAGAAAAATTTTAAGTATAACCAATCTGTATATAGAAATTGTCAAGAGCTATGAATCTTCTATCATACTTACCTTAAACAGTCTCACAGAACTATCCTTGGATTCCCTTAAGCATCTGTAAGTGGTATCTGTCACTTGGCTGCATAGACATCCCCAGTCCCTATCTATAACCAACTCTTCCCAATATACCTGCCAAAGTAGATTGCATCATCTGTTGAGGGTAATGTAGTCAGGATGCAATGGGGGAAGAATGAATGCTATGGTGGTTTGCATCTTGCCAATGAGATGAGAGATAAGTAGGTAAGTGAAGATGTTGACCGTTCTAATGCAGCCAAGCATTCACTTAGCAAACACTATTGAGCATTTATGTGGTAAACACTAGGTAGGGAGTCAGAATTAGAAAGGTGAATGAAGGAAGGCTTTACCTCCACCTTCAAGGAGGTCACAGTTGAATTGGAGAAGCACCCAAGTAAAGAGTGACTTGTGTTAGAGCCACACTAGAGAGAATCAAAGAGGTAGGCTTGCTGCCTTCTGCCCTTGGGGGGAGAGTCAGGGAGGATAACAGGGCTGAATGCTTAAGGGATTAAAGGAGAAGAAAACATTGCAAGCAGAGACACTTTTAAGAGGCTGTGGTGCATTTTGGAAACTGCAAGTAGTTAGGTGACTAAAACAAAGGGTTAAGTGAGGGCATGCCCCATGATGAGGCTAAAAAGGGAGAGAAGAGTCAGAGGGAATCCCAGAAGAATTTTAAGCCTGACAGTAGCATGGTCAAATTCATAGTCTCTTGGTTTGAAAGGCAGTCTCTTGGTTTGAAAGGCGGTGAAGCTGGCAGCAGGAAGACCTGTCGGGAAGCAGCTGCAGTAATCTTAAGTGACAGTCAGGGAGGCCCTGCTGGTGGCAGTGGGAAGGAAAGGAGGCCCACGAGCAAGAGAGATTTCAGTGGCAGAACCGATGGGTTCCGAGTGCCAGAGAGTCAAGGATTCAAGTAAGATGTAAGCCTTACCCTCAATGAATTAACAGTCTTGCGGTCTTTTTGTCAGAAATAACAGAGGTTTCTTGTGTATGGTGTGGGGGGAGGGTAGGAGGGGGTTAAGTTTCCAATTGGGAAAGATTCAACCCCAGTCATCATTCTTGATGTGGATAATTAGAAAAGGAAAGAACTTAAGGTTAGAAAATACTCAGATGTGGTTGGTAAAGCAGATGGCAGAAAAAAGCGAGGTTTTTGCAGTAAAATTTCGTGAAAGAGGAGAGAAAGGAAAGCCAGGCCCCAGAACCGTACTCAGGCAACTTCTGTGAGGAGAAGGAAAGCCAGAGATGTGTGGAGCAAGCTGACAATATCTGCTTTAGCACAGAGTGACGCTAGGCACCAGCTCTAAGACAGCACAGTGTCATTCTGGATCTTGGGGAGCATATTTGAGAATTGTCAGCCAAGAATAGTAGGGTTCCCCAAATCTTTTTCCATCTCATGCATCCAAATGAGTCATTTCAGTGGCGTCAGTGGGACCTGGGTGGCTGAGGCGTATACGTCTAAGTTATAAAGTGGAAACCATCATGTCTAATGCAGAGCCACCCAAAGAAAGGAAAAGCATACACATATTTGTTGTGTGCACATCACTTACAATGAAACAAAGTTAATTTACCAGTAACATGTGAGATTATAGGGAAGGGAGATTCAGAAGCTTCTAGCAAACAAGGGAGGGTAACTGGGAATAGTAATACCCATTATCACCAACTTAAAGCGTTTTGAGGGTTTTTTTTCTATTTTCTCTTTTTAAGTATGCTGAAACTGTTTATTTTAATAAATATAAATATTTGCAAGAGACTCACTTCTGACCTTGCCCCCTAAAACTTTATTTTCTATCAGGCCTTAAACCTGAAAATTGCAAATTTCTATAAAACTGTACCCTAAGAGTTTCTAACAGTTCCAAATGTGCAAATTTCCATGGAAACACAGAAGAGCAAGAGATTCGTTCTGCCCAGAAAGAAATCTGGGCAAGAGATGCAAGGGGAAGTAATGTTTGAATTGGGCCTTAAGAATGAGAAGGATTTCATCAAAGAGGCAGTAACAGCGAGGAGTTCTGGGCAGAGGTAATGGCCTCATGGAAGCATGAAAATGGGTAGCATGTTCAAGAAGAGCAAGTAGCAGTTCAAGGTGGCTAAGGCCTAAGTTGGCTGGAGAGTAAGAAGAAGGCATAGGAGCCAAACGTGGAAATGCTTGTCAGGGTTATTCTGTGAAAGGCTCTAGCAAACTCAGTTGGACAGTCGAACCTAATTTTTACCAGAGGTTAGATTTAAAACATTAGGAGTGAATGAGGACTGCTAAAATCGGAGCTGTTCTTTTCTTTTCCAAGATGGTAGTAATTGATGAAGTTTGGGGAGTTGGCGGAACTACCCTGAGAGGTTCCACTATTCCCGTGAAAATTAGTAGTTGTTGTGGTAAGGAGATATTTTAGGAATTGTTGACAATAGGTACGTCAACAACTTTTAATTGCATAATGCCCCTAGAAAGATCCAAATCTTTTTCGTGTGTTTCTTTCCGACTCCAGAAATAGTATTGGCAAATGTTCAGAGAAGGCAGAAATTTGCCAGAACATACTCTTCAAAACCCCAGCTCACCTCTTTATGGAAACAATCTTAGACAAATCGCTCGTGTGTCATTCAAACTGTATTACTCGGCTTTGGTGTCCATATGCATCATGTTATGAATTGTATGCATGCTTAGAAAGAAAATTTTTTTCTTTTTGTAACTTGCTCAAGTGCTATAATTTGATCTGAGTCATAATTTTGGTGTCCACCTTTCTTTTAGTTAAAACTTTTACTTCCAGGCCTTTATTAATACTTCCACAAGGGATTAAGAAACATCACAACATATGAATTGAAATACTTCATTGTTTTAAAAAACATAAATTCATGAATGACATTGAAGATAAAAAGTAATGCTATTTATAGGCCTTAAATTCATCCTCCTCCCCCTTCAAATCAAATCCAGACATCAGTCCAGCTAAGACTTTAATGGAGTTAAATAATACAAGTGTCAGGATCTTAAAATCATGGAAAGTATCATTGTCATTTCTGTCACATCAGTGTGGTTAGAGTTAGATGACAGATTTCAGTAATGAAATATAGGGCCTTTTGTTTAGAGTTAGGTCCAAATTAATGTTGATTATGTTTCTAATTCCAAAGCTTGCTCATTCACCCAAATACAATGCTTCCCCTGTCTCCTGGCTATTAACTTATTGAAGGGGAAAGAGTTAGTAATAGATTTTTGCACAGCTTACTGAGAGTACTTAGTCATGAAAAATAAATGAGGGGCTTTGGTTTACCTCAGCTGGCCAGTCTGGGGCCCACAGGAAAAGACTTAGAACAACACTTCGTATTACCAAGGAGCAGGATGGATGGAGTCAGTTTGTTGTACAACTCCAGAACACCCCACATGTGTCTTTCTTTTATAGCTACTATTGCATTTGCAATTTTGTTGTGTGGTTCCAGAATCGTTTCTATATGGGGTACCTGAAGGTCCTTCCCATACCCTGCCAACCAGTTAGTGCTATATTTAGATGGAAACAGGCAGCCTGTAATTTCTGTATTAATGTAGATTGAGTTTGTAAGTTCAAACCAGATTTCATGAGTATCCCAGAAACTGTCCATAAAAACTGGAAGCTGAATAAAGTTACATTTTCTCAAAGGGATGAAGTGTTTTTTTAAGCGTCTGTATTTTTTGTGAGATTATTAAGGGATATTTTAGATCCATTGTTTAGGGTAGATAGCAACCTGTCAACCAAGGATCATTTTGTAAAGCAATTGTCCACTTCTAATTAGATTTCAAGATGTGTAACTTTTTCTGTTGTCTTCAAAGAGCTAATTTGGGGATGTATTTAGAGTCTCTTTTTATAAGCTTTAAAAAAGCACATACCTGTCTATGAGGGCACTGATTCTATTTGTAGGTATAGGTATTTTCACTCTGATTACTTTTAACTTCAGAGCACCAAGGTGATGCAAGACTATTGAATCTAACACTGAGGCTTGCCTCTACTCACTCCAGTGATCATCCAAGATTCCTCAGGCTGTGAGGACCTTGCAGATGACACCCGTCATTCCACAGAGGAAGAAATTAACACTCAGAGCAGTTAGCTGACTGTTCCCTTCCCGGATTTGTAGAGCTGATTAATAAAAGAACTAGAACTAGAACCCGGGTCTCCTGCATTTTGTTACACTAAGTCTTCTAGGCCAGAGGGAAATTAGGTGTGTCGTTCCTCTGTTTTCTCCTTCTCTATTTGAAAATCTAACTCTCCTTTAGTGAACTGCCGAAAGCGAGTGAAGAATACTGTTTGTTCCCTAAACAAGAAGAGAGAGTTTCTAGTCTGCAAGATGTTTTCAGGATCTGCCCCTTTGACACAGAAATGTGTTTTTATTACATTTAAAAGAGAGAACACGAGAGCCACAGGGTGGATCAGTCGGTTAAGCATTTGACTCTCGGTTTTGGCTCAGGTCATGATCTCACGGTTTGTGAGTTCAAGCCCCACATGGGGCCTGCCTGGGATTTCTCTCTCTCTCTTTTCTTCTGCCCCTCCCCAGCTTACTCTCTCTCTCTCTCTCAAAAAATAAACATAAAAAAAATTTTTAATAAAATAGAGAACACAATAACCGTAAATCCCATAACTCAGTGCCCCTCCCACCTCATTTCCAGTTAAGACAGGGAAGTGGGTGACCAATCAGGATAATTGTCCAGACACTTAAAATGTTATTTGAGGTGATAGATAAATAAGCACATATGTCCTTTTGAGAGATTTATGTCATATGAATTAGAAGAATTTCACTGTAAATTTCTTTTTAATTTATTTTGTGTATATGTTAAACATTAGCATTTCAAAGAGACAAAACATATTCCACCAGAATGTTTGGTTCTGTTATTTTATGTAAACAGTATCTGAACCTTACATGGTCTTAGTATGCATATGGAAATATTGTGTATTTTACTGAAAATAAAATAATTTCTAAATATAAATCTATACCCTTTTAATGATTATCAAACTCATTCTGAGCATGCATTTTAACTTATAGCCATACATGCATTATTTTTAAACAACTTCTTAACTGTGAATCATTTTTTGCTTTATTCCTTACCACAGAATAAGAAATTTATAATAAATTAAATGACAAATTAATGGTTCTTTTTTTAAAGATTTGAAGAAAATATAGTATGATTAAAATGCAAAGGCTTTCTTCTCAAAAATTTGTCTGTGGTTTTATAGTTTAGCATTGCCATATTTTGACAAATCACTTTATTTAAAAATCACTTTAAATAAAAAGGAATCTAAACACAGAATAATTCCATTAAAGTCAGGACAATAACTCCCTTGGTGGAGGTAATGACCTGGATACACAGGTGTGTTCAGGGCTAAGTGACACATTTATATGAACGTTTCTGTATGTATATTATACTTCAAAGTAGAAAAAAAAGTTTAAAGAGCTAAAATACTCTCTGAGACTTGCCTTGTACAACTTACAAATATGTGATTGGTAGTTTTTTTACTGTTTATTATTTGATGCCAAATTTAAAAGAATAGAAGTGCCTGGGTGGCTCAGTTGGTTAAATGTCTGACTCTTGATTCAGCTCAGGTTATGATCCCATGGTTCATGAGTCCGAGTCCCTCATCAGGCTGTGCTCTGATCGTGTGGAACCTGCTTGGGATTCTCTCTCTCTCTTCATCTCTCTCTGCCCCTCCCCTGCTTGCACGCTATCTTTCTTTCTCAAATAAATAAACTTAAAAAAAAAAGAATAGACTAAAAATATGGTTGGATTGCTTCATTTTTTTCTTTAAACCCTTCCTATACTCTGCTAGGAACTAAGATGTTAAATTGCTAAGTATTTTACCCATTCAAGGAAAAATATGTAAACCTTAATTATGTTTGTCATCAAGATAAAAACCAAATAGGACCTTAGCTTCTGAGTTTCAGAAATGTGAAGTCTTTTTTTTTAACTTTTTATTTTAATTCTAGTTAGTTAACATACAGTGTTGTATTAGTTTCAGGTGTACAATATAGTGATTCAATAATTCCATACATCACTCAGTGCTCATCGTGACAAGTGCACTCCTTAATCCCCATCACCTATTTAGCCCATACCCCCATCCACCTCCCCTCTGGTAACCATCAGTTCTCTATAATTAAGAATCTGTTTCTTGATTTCTCCCCCTCTCTCTGCTTTTTCCCTTTGCTGATTTGTTTTGTTTCTTAAATTCCACATATGAGTGAAATCATATGGTATCTGTCTTTCTCTGACTGACTGAATTTTGATCGGCATTATGCTCTCTAGCTTCATCCATGTCATTGCAAAGAGCAAAAATGAAATCTTCTTCTTAAAGTATATTCCAAGTGTTGTATCATAGACTTTCTTTTAATAAAATAAAATATAATTCACTTGTAAGTAAAACATTCTTCAAATTTACTTGTATAATAGATAGGTTGGGTTTTTCCTATGACTCGGAAACAAGAAATGTTTACTTTTCAAATCATCCTTGACAGGTTGCCTCTGCCAGAGCAGACGTTCATGGGCTTCTGGACGTTTGGTCAGTCAAGAAATGGAAAGCAAAAACTGTTGTGTCCAGCAGTAACTCATCACATAGACGTAAAGGTTGACACCATCATTTCTTCATTCAAATACTGAATGTTACAACTTTTTCTATATGTTTCCTGGGGAAAACTCCATACAATCTCCAAAATAACTTGTTCTGAGGTTATTTTAGATTTAACTTCCACTCCAACTCTCAAGCCAGCCTGGCCTCTGAGGAACTCAGTGTAGGTCATTGTCAGTGACTAGTAGAATTCCTAAGAGCCAACGTGAATTAGAGTCAGGTATGTTGTGTGTCCTCCTAAAAGAGTTACTCCATGATCCTTGTTTTCATGTAAAAAGGCAAAGGAAAGGAGTATCAGTTGTTAATTACAACAGAAACTCCTTTAGGTATTCAAGCAGAAAGGGATTTACTGTGGGGAATTGGATGCTTGTAATATCATTGGAAAGGACAGAAGAAACAGAAGTCAAGGGGCCACCACTGGACTTTTAGTCTCAAGTTCAGTGTGTCTGCTTCTACTACCATCCCTGCTGCTGGCAGTGACACGGCGAAGCAGGATCAGCAAACTTTGTCTGTAAAGAGCCAGATGGTTAATGTTTTAGGCCATACAGATTCTGTTGCAGCTACTCGACTTTACTGTGATAGCATAAAAGCAACCATAGGTAATAGGCTAACAGATGAATGTGGCTGTGTTGTAGTAAAGTTTTATTTACAAAAGCAAGCAATGGGTCACACTTGACCTGTGTGCCATTTAAGTGCATTTAATTGGCAGAACCGAAATCACATCCAGAACCCTTACTGCAAGGGAGTTTGAGGAATGTTGTTTCTAGATTTCCAGCTCCAGAGATACAGACTAGATAGAAAGGGGCAGGATGGAGGATGGCAGGGATGCCACAACAGTCACCATCTAACCCAGACATTTTTGATTAATTAAGGACTGGGGGCACCTGGGTGGCTCAGTCAGTTAAGCATCCAATTCTGGATTTCACCCGAGGTCATGATCTCACAGTTCATGCTGACAGCATGGAGCCTGCTAGGGATTTTCTCTCTCCGTCTCTCTGTACCCATCCCCTACTTGTGCATGTGCTCTCTTTCTTTCTTTCTCAATAAGTAAATAAACTTTAAAAAAAGGACTGTATGGCATGGGAATATTGAAAGTGTAGTTACATCTATATAATTCTTCTATATAGTTGTTTTCTTTAAGTACCAGCCCTAATATCAATAATATTATTAAATTAGATTCTCTGCTTATGTTTATATTGAATAATTTTCACTATGTGTATAATATTCTACCTTTTGTAAACAACAGTAGTTATCAACAAGCTTTTTTTTATTTCAAAGACTGAAGTTTAGCCATTATATTCTATATAATGGTATAATAATCATTCTTTACAATGGAACTATATAAGGCCCTGATTCATGCATTTACAGATTATTTTCCTAGTTTGGCCAGCTCTGGGTCCCAACACTTGGAGTTCAAGCCTTGACCATTGTTTAGGAAGGAATAAAGTAATCAGAAATCCTATGGGGTTTTTCAGCTGGTGTACCTTGTGAGTAAAAAGAAAAGAAAGTGAGAAATTAAGATAGGACAATTGAAAGCATTTATAAATGCAAGTATATGGCATTATTATTGTTATAGGTACCATGATAGTCAACAAAATAAGAAGAGGTATATCAAGATGTTGGGTATTTGAATTTAAATTTCATATTTTAGAAAAACTTCAGTTTTTCTACATTTTAGTAACTATCCAAATTCCTTAACTCAGACAACTACTTTATTATAGGGTCCAGCACTTATAAACATACAGGAATATCCAATAGAAAGATATGAAGAAAGATCCCAAACCTTTACTGAAGAATGTGCCTCCTGCAAATTACCATTGGATGAAATTAACTTAATCTGTGACATTGCTACGTCATGTGGTATGTCAATTTATTCTTTTGATTTTTCCTTCCTGTACTTACTTTTTTCTAAAAGAGGGATTGAAAGAATCTCTAGACATCAAAAAGTCTATGATAGACTCAGTAACTGTGTCATATTGGATTGGATAGTAATTATATGCAATTTAGACCTAATTTCCTATAACAACCTAACAAAATACTATTGTGGAATCCACATAAGCACTGCTAAGTTTGTATGCATATGTCTGTTTCTCATTACAACTGTAGCACAAAGTTAAACACACCCAGGCATGTGCTAAAAATAGAAGGGAACAAGAAAAAGAGAAACATTGGATTTGGGGGCTGGGATTCCAGTTTGATGATGGCATGAACCACCAAAGCACGGCTGGAGTGCTTTGCAGTCATTACATTTATTTTAAAGAATGGCAAATGAAGGACGTGAATTTTTGGCATCTACATTTCTGGACTGCTGCCATTTCCTACTGACTCATACAGTGTGCCCTGGGTAGTTTTTGGCAGAAGTTTTCAATCGAGGGCAGTTCCTAAGGTCCTATTAAACAGAGGTGATGACAGAAGAAAGGGAGAGAGTTTCTAACTTGCCTAGGATGGGGATTGTTGAGGGGAAAATTCAGAAGCAAGTTTTTGTTATCTAAGTTCTATGAATATTATTTATTCCCAAAATCAGCTTTGTGGAATAAAAATATATGCTTTAAAAATATACAAGGTTTTGGGGCACCTGGGTGGCTCAGTCTGTTAAGGGTCTGACTCTCGGTTTCAGCTCAGGTCATGATCTCAGGATTCACCAGTTCGAGTCCCACATCGGGCTCTGCGCTGACAGCCGGCTTGGGATCCTCTCTCTCTGCTCCTCCACCCCACCCCCATCAAAATAAGTAAAATGAGGGCAAAAAATTATATATATATATATATATATATATATATATATACATATATATATATATATATACACACACACACACACACACATATATGCACATATATGTATGTGTATATACACACACATATATATATACGTGTATATACACATATATATGTGTGTGTATATACGTCTTTGTGTGTGTGTGTGTGTGTGTGTGTGTGTATATGTATGTATGTATGTATGTACATATACACAGGGGTTTTTGGTAACAGACAGGTGCTCTTATGAAGATATTTTACATTCACCAGTAGAGAATAAATACGGATTTTATGCATAAAGCTTGAACTTTGGCCCTTGTCCCATCTTTCAGAATTGGAAATAAGTATGCTGTGATCCTCTGCCCCATGCCAGTGAGAGGCATTGCTAACCAGGAGCGCTTTTCTGGTTAAACCTTGTCCTGGCCTCATGGTTCTCAGAACAACATTCCAGGCAGCTGCCATCAGTCAGAATTGGCCCATAAAAATAATGCTGCCCTTTCTGTAATTGAACTCTCTGTTTCAGTATTGTCCACTTATGCAAACTAGAGTTTTAATTGTTTTTTGTTTCTTTGTTTTTATACCTCTTCTGTATTTTTGGGAGAAAAGAGCATGTTGGGAGGTTAGAATCAAAGTTAATTGATATATATACATAACGTATGTATATCCTAATCAATCCATCTACAGTTTGTCCACTGAGTTCCAGCTGTGTGCTCAGTCTCATGATTCAGATTTCACTGGACCTCTTGACCATTCAGAAAATCTACTGCAGATCACACAGTTAACACCTTTTTGTCATTACAGAAAATGAGGAAAATACCCTCTATGTAGTTGCATGCAATCCCATCACCTTATACTTTCTGAACATGACGGGGAAAAGTGGCTACATGGTGGACCTCTCTGACATCTTCCCAAGAATGGCCAGTAGAATTTGGCACCCATTTGTGACAGTGGCACCACTGGGAAATCCCCTCAAGGGTCAAGTGGTTCTCCACGAGCAGCAGGTAAGGCATCCCGGGCTACTCACATGGTACAATTACGCCAAGAGTAAGCTGTGTGAAGAAAAAGGCAAAGGTGATTCGCAACCTACAAGTGAAAATACGTGCTTTCATAAACATCAAGGAGGGATCAGAGCTGTGTTTTGTCAGTACCACAAAGGCAGGCTAATATCTTCTCTGCGGAGACTTCAACATGACCTATAATTCTGGAAGCATGTAAATTAGGGTTTCTCAACGTCAGCACTAATGACATTTGAGGCCGGATAATTCTTTGTTGTGAAACTTGCATTCTCTTTGGGGAGACAGACCATAAAGTAAGCCAACAAATAAATATGCTGATTTCAGGCGGTGATAAGTGCTGTATAGAAATGAGACAATGTCCTGGGGAGTGATAGGGGTGGGGGAGGAGGAAGTGGAAGGTGGAAGTAACAGTATGAAGGGGTGCTCCCCTTAGGAGATGCGTTTTATTTGAAACCTGAATGACATTCTTAATGTAGACACAGCCACAAACATATAGTGAATGGACTTGTCTTGGTCTTGTTTGGGCTACTATAACACAAGTAGCATAGACTAGGGAGCTTATAAACAACAGAAATTTATTTCTCACAGTTCTGGAGGCTGGGACGTCCAAGATCAAGAATAAGCAAATCTGGATCTGGTGTCTGGCGAGAACCCACTTGCTAGATAGCTGTCTGTTCATTGTAACCTCACGGGGCAGAAAGAGCAAGGGATTGCATTGGTGTCTCATTTATGAGACCGCTAATCTCATTCAGGAGGACTCCACCCTAATGACCTAATCACCTCCCATAGACCCCTACCTCCTAGTAATCCTAAATGCCAGGGTTTAGGATTTCAACATATGAATTTTGGGAGGACATAAACCTTCCGTTCACTGCAAGATGACACTGAACTCCTTTGGTATGTAATGAAGCTCAAGTTTTAACCATCACTACTAGTGTAAGATAGCACTAATTAAAAGTACAGGTGTTTAGGGGCGCCTGGGTGGCGCAGTCGGTTAAGCGTCCGACTTCAGCCAGGTCACGATCTCGCGGTCTGTGAGTTCGAGCCCCGCGTCAGGCTCTGGGCTGATGGCTCGGAGCCTGGAGCCTGTTTCCGATTCTGTGTCTCCCTCTCTCTCTGCCCCTCCCCCGTTCATGCTCTGTCTCTCTCTGTCCCAAAAGTAAAATAAAAAACGAAAAAAAAAAAAAAAAAAAGTACAGGTGTTTAGAGTCAAGCTTAAAATAATTCCAGGGGCACCTGGGTAGCTCAGTCGGTTAAGTGTCTGACTTTGGCTCAGGCCATCATCTCACACTTCGTGGGTTCAAGCCCTGGGTGGAGATCTGTGCTGACAGCCCAGAGCCTGGAGCCTGTTCAGATTCTGTGTCTCCCTCCCTCTCTGCCCCTCCCTGCTCGTGCTCTGTCTCTCTCTGTCTCTCAAAAATAAATAATAAAAAACACTGATTTAAAAAAAATAATAATAATTCCAAATAGAAGGTATAGATCAAAAAGCAGGCTGTGTCTCAATTAGTGAGAATTCTGAAGGTCTAAGTTAATCTGTACCATACCAATAGAAAGGAGTGTAATGCTTTTGCATGTTTATTATCCACCTAGTATCTACCAAATACCATACTATTCATTCAAGCATATTATTCATTCAACAAATTATATCATGTGCCTATTACTGGGGATGCTGCAGCAAAGAAAACAACAATAATTTTTGTCCTGAAAAGCTTACATTGTGGTACAGGAAGACAGACAATGAGCAAAAGAAGTAAATTATATCTCAAGCTAGAAGAGGAGAAGCAAGGCTGGCAGGAAGATTTCCATTCAAAGTAGGGTAGATGGGCAGGGATCGCCTAACTGAGGAAGGGATATTTAAGCAAAGGCTTGAGGGACGTGAAGGGGAGAACAGATATCTAAAATAAGGGCATTCCAGGCAGAGGCCCAGAGGCTGGAGCATGCTTTTGTTCCATCTTTAAAGAAGTGTGGTGGGGAAGATTGAGCAAGGGGGAGAGAGCATAAGGAGGTGAGATCACAGGTTACTCAGCTAGTTGGAGCAGGGACGTGGTGCAGGGAGTGAGGAAGCAGACTGTGCAGAGCCTCGTAGACCATTGTAATGTCCTGGGCCCTGACTGTGGGTGGAAGAGGAAGGTGTTAGAGCATCTCAAGCAGAGGAGTAGTGTGACCTGACTTATATATTTAAAAGATTTCTCTGGCTCCTCTGCAGCAAATAGTGTGTAGGTGGTAAGGCAGAATGAAGGAGACTAGTAAAGAAATTTTTGCAGTGATCCAGCAAGAGGTAATTGTAGTTTAGGGTATGGAGGTTGTAAGTAACGATGGGTTCTGGATATATTTTGAAGGTAGAACCAACAGGATTTCCTAACAGATCAGATGCATGGGTGAGAGAGGATGGAGCTAATTAAGGGCAACTTCAAAGTCTAGGGCATGAGCAACTGAAAGAACAGAGTCACCATCAACTGAGATGAGGAATTGATTTGGGAGAGGGTAGACCTTTGATTAAATGTGAGATGCCTGTTAGACATCCCAGTAGATGAGCCTGGAGTTCAGGGGAGAGATCAGAACATTTGGGAGTCTTGGCATGTACATGTTACTGAAAACCATGAGGCTGAAAGAGGTCACCAAGGGAGTGAGTGTGGGCAGAGAAGTCCAAGCCCTGGGGCAATGAAATATTAAGAAATCAGGGAGATACGGGAGAATCAACCAAGGGGATTGACGATGAGTGGCCAGTGAAGTAGGTGGACAGGGCAGGGAGTGTGGTATCCCAGAAGGCTAAGTGATGAGCCTCGCAAACAGAAGGAGCAGTTATTAAATGTTGGCAGTGTGCCAAATGAAAGATTACATACATCATCCCATGCTATTCTTCCAGTAGCCCACTGAGATACCTGTCAGCCAGATTTACATTTGAGAGAATGGAGGCTCAGAGAGTTTCATAACCTGCCCGGTAGCTACATAATGAACTGAGATTCAAACCAGATTGGATTGGCCCCCCCAGAATTAAACTCCATCCACCATCTCACTCACTATAGCTACTTGGGGAAAAGAATAGTGTGAAAACTTAAAAAGTATTCATAATAGGAAAATATTAAAGAAATGCAGTGTTGCTATTTACGAATACTTAAAGTCACTAGGAGAACAAAGTGTTACCAAGAAACAATACTTTTAGACTGTGTCTAATCAAGAGGAAATGTTGCATAAATAACATGTCAGTGTTTCACTGAGTAAATAAGTCAACTTTAACTTTAGGCCTTGCGTAAATAATTATCATGAATTCTGAGTTAAATTTTTTCAGGTTTTCACTTTTTTTTTCATTTTCACTTTCTCCTGCAAGCAGAGTTTATAAATATCCACATATTGCTTATAAAAGTTTGTATCCATCACATGGAATAAGGGTTTTGCTTTATAGGTTCTTTTTTTTTTTTTTTTAGTTTATTTATTTTGAGAGAGACAGAGAGAGAGAGAGAGAGAGAGAGACCATGAGCATGAGCAGGGGAGGGGCAGAAAGAGAATTCCAAGCAGTCCCTGCACTGTCAGTGCAGAGCCCAACGTGGGGTTTGCACTCACAAACTGAGATCATGACCTGAGCCAAAACCAAAAGAGGGATGCTTAACCGACTGAGCCACCCAAGCACCCCTTGTGTTATAGGTTTCTAATAAAATATCAGTGGCATTGAATTGAATTCTACAATGAGAAGAATCTGTCATAAAAAAACACATGCTATCTTGATGATTTTTAATTCAGCAAGTCAATTGAGTAAGAATTTAAATTTGGAGTATTTATTCAAACAATCCTGCCAAATTTTCAGCTGTCAAATTAACTTCCAATTTTACATATACCAATTCTTGGAAAGTACTAGATTTTTAGATTCTTAGCAAGTATTTTATTTTCTCAGAAGATCCGATTATTTGGCAACATTGCCGATTAATACTCTGTTCAGTGTAATACTCTGTTCAGCATTTTACAACTGTCGTGGCCAGACTGTCAACTTCCATGGCCAGCACTTTGTCTCCTGACATTCTGACTTGTCCCTTTGACCACAGCCTGAACAGTTTTCTAGAAAGCTACCTCAGCACCCTGAGAAGGCATGCCTAGCTTATAGGAATACTCCCACTGTACCCTCTGAACTGCCTCTTCTTTTCCCAAAGAGGGTATCGTAGCCATCATATTAAAACCCTGTTAGGAGGTAAGACCTCTTTAATTTCAAATGAACAGCATGCGTCTGTAAAATTGGACAAATGATAAATAATTCTAATCAAATAACAAATGTGTGCACTGCCATCAGTTCCTCCTTCCCCATCCTGCCCTCACTGAGAGCAGAGCTAAAATATTGCAGAGAATCACTGCCATTAATTCCACTATCCCTTGTCTAAAGCTTGCTATGGATGCATTTCCCTGGTTAAAGAAGTTGTTCAAAGCTTCCTCGCTAAAATAAAATCTTAAGTGAGGAAAGGGAAACTTGGCCATGCCTAAAAATAAAGACCCTCCACCCTTCCCCCTCTCCTGCCATGAGATTACTTATTACATCTGTACGAAGTTTAGAATTTCAGACTTTAGGACATTGAGGTCATCCAGAGGTTACTTTTCTCCCAGTCAGATACAAACATAATAAAATTGCTCACTTCTTCTCCCTGCCCCCCTTAAAGGAGCACCAAAGCCACAGTTACATGTACTCGTGTGTGACGCAAAATTCTATTTTTAAACTCAGAATATATCATTAGTCATTTACAGAAGGAAACCATTAACATCCAAAAGGATGGACCAACAGAACTCCTTCATGTTGCCAATTGTTTCTAAAACTAATTCTAAGTCCAACGATGGCTGCAAATACATATATGCTTTCTGTCGTTCAGAAAGGCACAGGTTTTCAATTTGCTTATGCCAAGTTATGAGTATATAAGTATTAGACCCTAAAAAGGAAGAAAAATGCAAAACCATACTTATTTTTCTGCTTAATCGTATCTGTTTAATCATCTGCTTATTCTTCTGCTTAATTATATTTTGGAATCAAACATTATTTTTAGAACCTTCTTTTGCTTAGAAAAGTTAATATTATCCCAAACTGCTAAAGCACTAAGAATTCATGTTAATGTTGTTCATATTTATCACACAAGAAAGAGTTTCTCCTTTAAAAAAATACTTTCTCAAAAAAAAGATTTAATCTAGAATGGAATAAGACTGTCACTTTTTAATTTGTTAGTTAATACATTTTCTTAAGTAACTTTAAGGTACTTTAAGGTACTGCCATCCTTTTCAAACTTTCAAAGGCCAGAAATAATACCTCTCGTATGAAATGATTTTAAAAAGAATATCTGTAACACACGTCCTGAATGGAAAATTGCCTGTCATACCAATGATGCATTCTAAGAGTGATGTTTGTGGAGAAGTTTAAACTCTGTCAACATGTTTAATAGAATTTTTTAACAGCCAGGATTCAGTGAAGGAAACTGCACGGTACAAATACTACTTTAATTTTTGAGCACTTCAGTACAATTAGCTGGTAAAATACACTTGAAACCGCACTATGAGATCCCAGGTTAGTGGATGAATCATCAATCTTTCTGCCTTTCTTTTTATTTCTTTTTTCTAACTTTAATATAATTTATTGTCAAGTTGGCTAACATACAGTGTATACAGTGTGCTCTTGGTTTTGGGGGTAGATTCTCATAATTCATCGCTTATATACAACACCCAGTGCTCATCCCAAGTGCCCTCCTCAATGCCCATCATCAATCTTTTTGCCTTTCTTTTTATTTCTAACTGTACCACATAAGAGAGGGCAAGGGTCATGGTTAATTCATTATTGTGTTCTCCTTTGTGCTTTAAATATAAGCTACTCAGTAAATACTAAGATACAAGCCAACAAACATTTTTTATTTTGTCTCCTATATTTCACAAACTATACAGTAATTCTTTGGGTGCTTTATGACTTCATTTTCCCCAAAGAAAGTTTTTGAAATGAAAAGTTCCTAAGGGTTAGGATAGCTGGAGAAGCCCCAAATTTGAAACAAAACAAAACAAAAACTTTCTAGAAAAAGACCATTGCATAACAATGAGGCCTGACAAACAGCTTGTACGTGCCTTTTTGCGAACCTTTTTGGGGCTCTCGGAGTTTTTTTATTTTTGTTTTATTTTAGAAAAAGAGTGTGTGTGAGTGGGGGAGAGAGCAGAGGGGGAGAGAGAGAAAGAAAGAGAGGGAGGGAGGGAGAAAGAATGAATCCCAAGCAGGCTCCATGGTCAGTGGTTCAGCATGAGTCCAACATGGGGCTCAATCCCAAGACCCTGGGATCATGACCAAGAGTCAGACGTTCAACCAACTGAGCAACCCAGGTGCCCTGCAAACCTTTTTGTCTAATCTTCAAACATGTTTAAATTTTAACTTAAAAAAAAAGCCAAGCTAATAGCATCTCTTTAAAATATTTAATCTTTTCTGGCTTTCTCAATTTTAAGTTCTTATTCATGTATTTCTGTTCATTGATTGTAATGCTTGAGATTTACTTAAATTTTTTTTCTTGAAAAAACACTGCTAATTACTGGGAGATTATTACTTCATTTGCAAAACTGTGATTAATACCGCTGGAGAGAAATCTCTTGTTTGTACATTATTACAGCACCAACTGTGAGTTTTGAAATGAAGACACATTCATTATGAATTAAGTTCTTGAGATCCTGATATTTTCTTGCTAACCCATCTATTTATCATGTACACATTTTCTGAAGTAAGTCTGGATTTGTGAAAAGCATGAGTGAGATTTAGTTATGCACAATGTAAGACAATTTTCAACAAAACACTCTTGACATGTAAGTTTTGATAGTAAATGGACTTTAAAAAATATCAATCCTCTTAATTTCAAGTATATAATAAAACAGAACCATGGTTAAAATAGCCTGTGTATAGAAGGGGATGGTTTTAAGATAAAATCTTCAAAGAGACTCCCTCTGCATTACATAATTGAAATATTTTCACAAAACCATCTACTACCTTAAATTGTGTATTAAGGAAAACCATTTAGTATCTTTATGTTGTCTCTTAAGTATTTCAATATTGTCATCTTCCTTTCGGTTTACCACTATATGTTTTATTCCCAGGTTGTCAAGAAGCTGCTGCTTAAAAAAAAAAAAAAAAAGAACATCTTGAGCTTTTTACTGTTCTCTTTATTTCCAGAGTAATGTCATCCTCTTGTTAGACACCACTAGCCGAGCCCTTCGACGTCTCATCCTCCCTTCCGAAGAGGTTACACCTAAGAAATCTTCCTGGTGGAACAAGGAGGAAACTGTAAGGAATACCCAACTTGTCCAGCAAGTTGCCAAGGACTTCTGTAGTTTTCTACCTTAAAGATGCATGCATGCCCATTCTTCTCAGGGCCTTTTATTTACAGCACAAGAGAATTCTCTTGTTGTGCGCTTGTAGATTTTAACGCAATATGAAAAGACACTGATACACATATAACTAACACCAATAGCTTTTTTTTGTATACATCATACTCACATGAAGACTTGTCAGGACTGAGCTATAATAATGATAGAGCTTCGTGGGCTTCTTGAGGGTGATATTCATGACAAATTCCTAATCATGCAGTCACTGAACTGTTTTTGAGTTAATATGTTTATGTTTTGGATTTATATGATAAACTGACAAGTATGACACTCGAGTGCACCTACTAGATGAATAAACATTTGAACTTATTAACTAAATTAAACTAGTAAATAAGTTTCAGGCCAACCCAAGAGAATTTATTCTGCCATTCAGAGAAAGGTAATGGATATAAAATACGACTTACCTTCTGCCCTGCAATACATAAGTCTTAAAAGACCATGGAAAAAAAAAAGAGATGTTTTAAATGCCGTAAATACATCCAAATCTACAAAAAGCAGTATTTCCTTTATGTCTATATTATCGTATAAATTCCACAGTTACTCGCCAGATAGCATATTTATCTCTAACCAGTATTTGGCATTATTTTTTAAACTTTTATCCTAAAAGATGTTTTAGCACATAGTTCACAATAAATTTTGAATTATATTTAAATCCACATCACCGTAAGAGCCTTGGAGTAAATAAAGAGGCGGCTTCTCACAGAATTACATGTTTTACACGTTGGAGAACTCTTTTTAAGGGAAAGCAACTAAAGAGACATGACTGCATCTCACACATTTAATGTGAATATTTTGTTTGGTTTTGTCTTTAGGAAACTTACAAAATGTGTAAAGAATTTTCGCACAAAAACTGGCTAGTATTCTACAAAGAAAATGGGTGAGTGCTTTGCTATAGAAGATTTAAACTGGGATCCTTAGTTTGCCCATTCTGTTTCCTCATTTAATTATACTTGCTTATTATAAAACCAATATAACCACATTACAAATATGCTATTGTAAAAGCAACTCATCCCACATTGCGAGAACATTTAAATCCAGACCTAAGAAAAGACAGTGCTCTTAATTTCAAAGTACCACCACTGCCAGCTTGGTGGTTATCAGCATCCATTATTTCTTCTTATGCATACCCCTACAGAGTTTAGAGTTTTATAGATCTGTTTTCTCAATTAACATTTCTCTTTATTATTATTTAGTCTTGAAAACATTCTCTTTAGGGTTGCATGAAGTATCATGAAATGACTGTGCCATCGTTACTCAATCGTTACCCTCATCATTTCCTTTCAGATAGTTTTCTTCTCCTCTTTCAGGAACAGCCTGACTGTGCTGGATGTTCTCGAAGGGCGAACACACACCATCTCACTTCCCATCGACCTCAAGACAGTCTTCCTTGTAGCGGAGGACAAGTGGCTTCTGGTGGAGAGTAGAACACACCAGTGGGTGGATTTACGTAGCGTCTCATAGAGCATTTACCCAGCATCCTTACTGTTCTGTCTTCCAGTCTGTCTTTTCACAGTTTCTGAATTTGGCATCTCTATAGGTGAAAGAAAAAGGGGAGGGAAAAAATGAAAACCAATTAAATATCACTTCACGGAGTAATCATGAAAGTGTTTCAGAGAATGACATTGAAATGAACAGTAGAAACATAATGACTTTTATGTCTGATCCATATTTCTTTGGATTTTTCCTATTAGTACATTGAGAATCCACTGTATTCTTACCAAACCAGAGATGCTTCAAAATAGATTTTTATTTTATCCTCTCTTCAGAGGATCATAGTCTCTGCCCTAGAGCTGTTGCCTTTTTGGAACTTCACAGAATTCACCCCTTAGAAGTTTCTTCTTCATTCTATCTTGATTGCTCTTAGTTATGTTCGTGTTTGTGTTGCCTGCCACCATTGGACTATATACACTTCTTGATGAAAGGGCCATTATATGCACTTGACATAAATAGGGTGCACAGTAAATTTTAAGTCCCCCTCCCTCACACATTACCTCTACTGGCTAAATACAGACTCTTCCCCTCGGGTCACAAGCAGAAGTAGCCTGCTGCAAAAGATTTCTGCCTATTTATACATCCCTATTTTAGAAATCTTAAAAATAAGTAGATCAAGGGGATTACAGTGGTTACAATGGTTAGGGCTTCTGTCCCTCAGCTGGTCAGAAATCAGAGACCAGGCTCCCACTTGACTGACTGACTGATGAAACAGTCATGTCAATAGCGGGTCCCATGATACAGGGGTGGGGGTAGTTTCTCATTAGAATTGCTTTATTTATTTATTTATTTATTTTATTATTATTATTATTATTATTATTATTATTATTATTTTTGCAGCCCTTCCTCTTACAGGAAGTGTTAGATTTTTGTTCATATTTATTAGTGCATTGTTATTATGCGCTGCTCCTTATACACAGTGTTGAGAAGTTATTTGTTAATTCATGAGGTAACTCAGAAACTACAAATTTTACTCTGAATATAAAAAAGAAGCCTTGGGGGAAAGGGGTAGAATTCTGATTTTTCATAGCCTGGACTCACAATTATTAAAAAAGAAGGGGCGCCTGGGTGGCTTGGTTGGTTGAGTGTCTGACTTCGGCTCAGGTCATGATCTCACAGTCCGTGAGTTCGAGCCCCGCGTCAGGCTCTGTGCTGACAGCTCAGAGCCTGGAGCCTGCTTCCGATTCTGTGTCTCCCTCTCTCTGTGACCCTCCCCTGTTCATGCTCTGTCTCTCTCTGTCTCAAAAATAAATAAAAACGTTTAAAAAAAAAAAAAAAAGAAGAACTTTTTTCACTTAGATGTTTTGTTTGTTTGCAGGAAATATCTTTTAACTAAGCCTGCACACATCAAATCTGAGGACAGCGGGGTTTGCCAGTTGTACGCATTGAAAGAGGAGCTGCCTAGCACAGGATTTGGAGTCATACAAGGTAAATCCCATGTTCTTTGTGTTTATGACCGTATGGGTACGTGCTTACAGTCCCCTAGAATCCTTTTAAAGCAGTAACATCAACATATGTTAAGTTCATACTAAAAGGGAAAGCTTAGTAACTACTTTAGAAATAGTAAATGAGAATCTACTCTTTTTTTAAGTTCTGTCATTGATTTTTCTAACTGAGAAATCAGAATTTTTATATACATTCAGGTGCCAAGTCTAATAGTCTTTTAGGGTAGCATCTTTTCTTTTTTTACACAGACCATCAGATGTCTACTTAATTCATCACAGTTTTGGGGGGTGAATAGTACTTATGGAAAAAAATCTAAAACATACCATTACCAGCACTGGTTGGGGCAGTTTCACATCATTTCTGCAGGGTGCTATTAGTGATAATATGCATCGCTAATAAATTTTTTTAATGTTTATTTTATTTATTTATTTATTTTTAATATATGAAATTTATTGTCAAATTGGTTTCCATACAACACCCAGTGCTCACCCCAAAAGATACCCTCTTCAATACCATCACCTACCCTCCCCTCCCTCCCACCCCCCATCAACCATCAGTTTGTTCTCAGTTTTTAAGAGTCTCTTAAGCGCTAATAAAATTTTGAATTCAGTAAATACTTGCATTCACTTAGAGAAGATGCCTTGACTGTAAAAACGGAGTTTTCTCAAACAAAAGGCCATGAATATAATTAAACTGTTTTCTCTTTTTTAACTTGTGCTTTTCTATTTGAGTTGGCAAGAATGAAATCTTGCAAAAATTAATTCCTGGAGCATTGTAGGGGCATATGGTATCTAATGTTTCTCTGCCACTGCAGAAACAGATTTCAGCATACCTCATAAAATTTCAAGTGATCAACTATCATCTGAAAATCTAAGTTCAGCAGTGGGACAAAAGATTGCCTCTCCTAACCGAATTCTCTCAGATGAGACTAGTTATGCTACGGTTGTTGTTGGTTTCCCAGATCTCATGGTAAGCACCAATATTTTCAATTATTCAATAGATGTTTTTTTTCTACTTGGTTTAGCCTCTAATCTATAAGGCTAGTTGAGGAGTGATTAAAAATGTAATGATATTCTGGTAAACATTTTAGATCAAGACTATATTCCAAATCAGTCATTAAAAAATGCATTCTACATAAAGAGTTTCATTGCTTTTTTAAAATTACCATTTATAGGGTAATGTAATTATATTGGTTCGTAAGGGAAAGCCCGTATTCTCCATACATGGAAGTTCATGTGATACAGTTAACTGCTTAACCTACTGATGGTAATTTTATATCATATTGTCTTGTTGTGTGCTCGTGTAATCTGTCAAGAGGAACATTGGAAACTTAACAAAATAACATGTCTTCCGGAATTTTTTAAAGTTAAATTTGTTGGGGTCTCATTACTGTCAATTAAATTTTTTCAACACTCACGAACATCTATTCACCTTCCGCTGAGTTTTGCTCTGACTTATTGTGTCTTTGCAGCATCCAGATTATGGCGATAGTCTCAACTTAAATCTGCCTTAGATGGTCCCTCCTACCATTATGTACTGTTATCTGTAAAGAAGGGACTATTTGTAATTGACTTCAGGTGAAGCTAGGTCCCATCTTCCTCTGATGGAAATGTGGGAAAATGAAATATAAAGGTGATTTAAGTCCATGTTGCCATCTAATAACCTTAGAGGTAGCTCCATGTGTTTTGATTAAACATTTAATTTTCATAATTTCCTTTGTAGCTTTTGTTTTTAAATAGAATCATTTAAAGATAAAAACATGGGCTCTGCACGATGGTACACCAATCTCACATAAGCTCAACTTTTTAATGTAATTAATGAATGTTGAGTACTTCAGGGTACAAGGCATTTGAAATCCAAAACCCAGTGGATAATATCTGGCTTAGGATTTTGCCATATGTCTTCCTAATTATCAAGGAGAAAGCATTTGCTATGGTATTATGTAACTGAAAATGAAACATGTTGTTGGAATATAATATCTACTGCAGCCTTGACTGAATGAGAGTTGTGTTTAGTATGCTTTCTTAATGAGTGCTGTCATCAATAGAGAAAATACTAGAGCTATTTTTCTGAAGGTGGAATCATTTAAAATACTGATCTTCCAATTGAAGAAACTAGTATAGAAATGTAATGTCACTATAAAGATTTAGAAAGTAAAAGTATTTTACACTGAGTGTAAGACACCATTTGTATTAACCTTATAGGAATCCTTTATAGCCTGTAGGACTAGTAACCTTGTTAAATTAAAAGCTCTATCCCCACTTCTCCCTCTCCTCTCTCTCTCTGCCCCTCCCCCCACTCAGGTCCTCTCTCTCCGTCTCTCGAAATAAATAAATAAACATTAAAAAAAGCTCTATCTCCCCCTACTTAATATGGCACACAACATACAGGAGGTGTTCAGTGAATATTTGTTAAATGAAAGACTAGGGTCAGTTAAGGAGCCTTTCAACATTTTATGGTAACAATCATACCTTTTAGGACCTAACACAAAAGTCAGGCATTGCACTATTCTAAAACCTTTCATGCATGATAATTAATTTTTAAAATAATTTTACAAGGTTTTATAGATGAAGAAACAAACAGAGAAGATATATCTCCTGGGCCACACAAATTATGAGTGAGGGAGCTGGGATTTGAGGTCAAGTGTGACTGACCCTCAAATCTGTATCCTTTCTCTTGTATCACAGTGCCTTCCTGCTTTTATGTGAATTTCTTTTAATCCTTCATAAAGCTATCAATAAGGGGGTATGTCACCTCTCATTAACTTTTTATAGCATTATCAGAGGTACCTAAATTATTATAAGCTTATTATCACTTTCCTAACTTAATGCCACATAGCCACAAAAACCTATAGCAAACATCATCCTCAATAGTGAAACACTAAAAGCATTCCTTTTCACATCAAGAATAACACCAGGATACCCATTATCGCCACTTCTATTAAACATTGTACTGAGAATCTTAGACATAATCCATAACAAAATTTTTGATCAATTGAATTTCATCAAAATTTAAAGTTTTAGCTCTGTGAAAGACACTGTTAAGAGAATGAAAAGATAAGGCTGGGAAAAACTATTGGCAAATCACATTTCCAACAAAGGACTTGTATCTAGAACATATAAAGATTTCTTAAAACTCAAGAGCAAGTTGGAGCACCTGGTGGCTCAGTCGGTTAAGTGTCTGACTTCAGTTCAGGTCATGATCAGTTCAGTTCATGAGTTCAAGCCCCGCATTGGGCTCTGTGCTGACACTCAGAGGCTGCAGACTGCTTCAGATTCTATGTCTCTCTCTCTCTCTGACCCTTTCCCGCTCGTTCTCTCTCTCTCTCTCTCTCTCTCTCTCTCTTTCTCTCTCTCTCAAAACAAAACACCTCTAGAGCAAGAAAACAAATATTCCAATATAGAAAACAGGCAAAGTGGCCCAGTGTGAGGTATCAGAGGTTAGAGACTGAGCAGGTGAGGACATCCGTGATGGGGGAGGGTGTCGTCACTCGTGATGGGAATTCACTCCAGGCAGGATGCAGACGGTGCCCATGAAGATGTAGAAGTAACATGGTGTAGGCGCCCAAGTAAGGCAAGGAGGGCATCCTTTCATGAGCGTAGCCCAGTGTGGACTGTCAGGACCAAGGAGAGTAAGGAGGGCATTTGCTCAGGAGGGAAGGTTAGTAATGGGATGGGATATGACTCACATACAGTAGAAGTGAGCAAGAAAGTAAATATATTAAAGATAATGAAATCTAGTTTCTCATTAGAAGGGGGTTACAGATAAAGAAAGGAAAAAAACTAAAATGAATCTCATAGTTGTTGAATTGGAATTGGATTTATTTGTGTGAACTTACAGTTTTCAATATATTTAGATAGATATAGAAATAACTTTGGAGGTAAATGTGAAAAAAAAAAAGGGCAAAAGACTTAAACAGAGACTTTACCTAAGAGGATACAGAGATTAAGTACATGAAAAGATGTTCACCATCATTAGTCATTTAGGAAATGCAAATTAAAGTCATGATGTGAGGGACACCTTAACTGACGCAGTCAGTTAAGCATCCGACTTTGACTCAGGTCATGATCTCACGGTTCATGAGTTCAAGCCCTGCATTGAGCTCTGTGCTGACAGCTCAGAGCCTGGAGCCTGCTTCAGATTCTGTGTCTTCCCCTCTCTCTGCCTCTCCCCCACTCACACTCTGTCTCTCTCGCCTTCAAAAATAAATATGAATTTTTTATTGACAATAAATTATAATAAAAATATTAAAAATAAAAAAAATTTTTAGATCATGATGAGATACTATACACGCCTTTGGAATGGCTAAAATAAAAAAAATACTGACAGTAACAAGTGCTGACAAGGATACAGAGCAAATGCAACTTTCATACATTTTTATGGAAAAGCAAGGACAAGTAATAATCAAGACGTTGCTGAAGAACCTACTAAATGTCAAGGTTTATTATAAAGCTTCAGTAACTAAGTGTGGTATTGGCGTGGGGGAAGAAAAATAAATAAGAGAGCAGAATGAAGTACCCAGCAACAGATGCATGCATATATAGAACTGTATTTTATGATAGCAATGTTAATCAGTGCCATTTAGTATCTGGTGGTATTTGGACAATTAGCTATCCATGTGAAAAAAGGATGAGTATGAATCCCTGCCTCATGCCATTCACAAAAATAAATCCCTAATGGGTTAAGGATTTAAATGTGAAAGACAAACTTTAAAATGTTTAGAGAATACATAGGAAAATGTCTATGATCTTGGAGTAGGAAAGGACAAATACATATTTGGTAAAAATTTGAAGTCAAGCAAGAGGGAAAAAATAACACAAAATTCCAGAAGAGTTATAAACATCTAGGGCAGACAGGAGATATGAATGGGATACAGCATTCAGGGCCCTCAGAATGCTGGTAATGTCCTGTTCCTTATGCTAGAGAATGAGTGAACCAGATATTTGTTTCATTTATTTCAAGGTAATATATATATATATATATATATATATATATATATATATATATATATATATGTTATGTGTGTGTGTGTGTTTTATATTTCACATTTGCCTAAAAATTATAATTATTGGTGAAGCAGCTATTTTCTACACCAGAAGGTCAAGAAATAATTTGGTTTTCTTATACTTGTGAAATACAAGTTTACCACCGGTATCTGCTTAAAGGGCTGCATTGTAGCAGGTATGGTGAGTATAGTTTATAGTACCATAGCCCCTTGAACAACAAGAGGGGATTTAGGGTGCTGACCCCCTTCACACAATCACAACTCCACAAATATAACATCTGACTCCCCAAAACATAACTACTAATAGCCTACAGTTGACTGGAAGCCTTACTGATAACATAAATGATCAACACATATTTTGTATGTTATATACATTACATATGTGCAATAAAGTGAGTTAGAAAAAAGAAAATGTCATTAACAAAATCATAAGGAAGAGAAAATACACTTATTGCAATTAAAGAAAGAGAATCATAAGGAAGAGAAAATACACTTACTGTAATAAAAATCCACATGTAAGTGGACCTTCACAGTTCAAACCTGTGTTGTTCAAGCGTCAACTATGTTTCGGTACTTTAATCTTTTTTTTTTTCTTTCAGTCACCCAGTGAAGTCTATTCTTGGAAAAGGCCATCATCTCTTCATAAACCAAATGTCACTGACACAACATTCTATGGAGGAAAGAAAACAAGTGAAAGTCCAAAGCAGAGCAATTGTGTGACTCTTTTAGATACTAATCAGATAGTCAGGATTTTGCCCCCAGGAGAAGTCCCTCTAAAAGATATCTACCCAAAAGGTAAGAAACTTACCAATTCCTAATTTGCCAAAGTAGTAAACCTAGTTTTCTTTTGGTAGGGATATTTAACTTATCATTGTCATTCTGTATTTATAAATGTGGATAAGTCTACCAGGATCTAGCAGCTTAAAAAGTCCGAGGTGTGGGCTCATAAAGCTTTCAGTCAGTTTCTCGCAGTCTCTGATTGAAGCCACTGCTGTTAGAACTCTTTTTCCTTTGCTTTATAATCTGAACAATAACTTAACTTAGAAGATGTTTTCAAAGGGACTTTTAAAAATTCTTAGACTACTAGGCATAGAAAATGGGGCCCGACTTATGATGAAAGACCAGGGACTCATGCAGACTGATTCACTTAGTAGTTCTCTCAAAGTCGTCTTATATTTATTACCGCAAGATATATGCCAGGTCCTGTGCCACTTTTCCTCATATACATTTATTTAATCTTCAAATCCCCATTCTGTAATCAGTGTACTCTCTAGCTTATATGCAGGGAAGCTGACAAAGGAAGGCAAGATGGCGTGCCAAGGGCCACACCACCGGTGGCTGGTAGAGCCCAGATCTGCACTAAGGTCTTCCTGTCCCAAGTCTAGAGCTACTTTTGCTGGACCACACAGGCTTTCATCATAATGGATAATTATGAAAATGTTTGATCTTTGAGCCACAGATTATTATTTGCATCGTAGTGGTAGTAATATGTTGTCCTGTGTTTACATTCATTATATCACCGTGAACTTAAGAACTATAATGCTACATGTATTATAATCTATTACTGGGTTTGGAAGTCCTGGTTATATGATAATATTTAGAATTCACTTCTTCCAAATAAATCACCATTTCCTCAAAATGTTTTTTACGGTAGAAGAGGCAGGTGAAGAAAGTGACAGTCTCAGTACAGTGCCATGGTAGGAATACTCACAAGGTGATCTATGAAAGGGGAGGCTTACAGTCCAGACTGGTGATGATGAGCTGACCCTTGAAAGGATAAATGGGATTGAATCAAATGAAGGAATTGTTTCAGGAACAGGGAATCCTATGTGAAAGGTACAGAGCCATGAAGTCATCCCAGGAAATACAAGAAATTCTATACCAGAATTTAGTGTTACCTCCAACTACCCAGAAACCTGGGAGTCAGCCTTGATACTTCTTCTTCATCTTCCTCTCTATCTAATCCAATTACAAATCATCATGTCCTTTTGATACAGCCTGACTACTGTATTTTGTATCTACCCACTTGACTAGAGTTCTATTACCAACATCCGAATCACTGCCATCTTGCACCAGAATATTGCAACAGCCTCTTGAGAGTTTCCTCTTCCAACTCTTTCCGCATCCTACCCATTCTCCACACATCAGACAGAGTGATATTTTTAAAGTATGCATTTGTTCTTATTAAGTTTCAGATTATACAGAGTAACATTCACCCTTTTTTGTATATAGTTCTGTGAGTTTGACAAACACATACGGTTGTGTAACCATCACCTTAACTGAACAGAGGACAGTTCCATCTTTCCAGAACCCCCTCCCCCTCCAGTGCTTCTTTGTGGTCAACCTGTCTACCTACTCCCTAACCCCTGACTGATCTGTTTCTGTCCTTATGGATTTGCCTTTTCCAGAATGTCATATAAATGGAATCATATAGTATATGGTCTTTCAAGTCTGGCTTCTTTTACCCAATATCATGTATTTGAGAATCGTTTATATTGTTTTGTGTACCGGTAGTTCATTTTATTGCCAAGTAGTAATCTGTTGTGTATATGTGCATGCTTTGTTCATGCTTTGTTGGTAGATAGTTGGATCATTTCCACTTTTTGACAATAATGAATAAGCCTACTCTGAACATTTATGCACAGATCTCTAAGTGAACATCAGTCTTTGCTTCACTTGGGTAAATATGTAGGAATGGCATTTTTACATTATATGATAAAACTGCCAACCTGTGTTCCAAAGTGGCAATCATTTCGCATTCCTACCAGCAATGAATGAGAGTTCTAGTTGTGCCTCCTCACCGGTTCTTGGTGTCGTCAGTCTTTCCGGCAGGTGTGTAGCAATAGCTCATGATGATTTTAATTTGTATTTTCCCTAGTGCCTAATGATGTTGAGCATCTTGTCACGTGTACCTTCTTTAGTGAAAGGTCTGACTGTTTGCCCTCAGGTTATTTGGTGTTTTTGTTTGTTTGTTTGTTTATTTGTTTTAGGAGTTTTGTGTGTTCCTTATATATTCTGGATACAAGTCCACTATCAGATATATTCTTTTCAAACATTTTCTGCCTTCTTGATGAAGGGAAAATCTTCCCTTCTAGAAATTTTATAGTTTTAGATGCTCCATTTTGAGATAATATTTTTTTAAATGGCACAAGGTGTGGATTGAGACTCATAGTTTTGTATGGAGATACTCACTGTTCCAGCATCATTTGCTGGAAAACCTGTCCTTCTCCATTGAATTGCAGCATTCAGACCTCTGCTGAAAATCAACTGACCACATATGTCTGGGTCTGTTTCTGTATTTTGTATTGTGTTCCATTGATCTCTGTATCTATCCCTTCACTAACAGCACATTCTTGGTTATTTCCCAGCTTTGTAGTTTATAATGAGTGTCAAAATCAGGTAGTATAGATCCTCTAACTGTTGGTAGGGATCAGTGGATAGAAAATTACTAAGAGGAAATCAGGGATAAGGAAACCTATGGGCTAAATCGACCTAACAGGATTCTTGCTGAAGTCAGGCCAGGGTGATCAGACCTTACCTGGGGGGAGTAGAGGATGAGGAACCTGATCACATATTGAGGCGGGGGAGAGGATTCTTGCTAAACTTACTTATTAGCAGGACTCTCGCTGAAAGTGGACAAGACAGAGATGGACACAGAAGCCCAAAAGTCGGGGTCTGTTTGGGAAGAGGATCCAGAAGAGCCTGACTAGAGTTTGGTCAAAGGAGATAATCTTTGTCACCATCCATGTCAATAGCACTTTCATTTACTTTCACTGCTGCACATATTACAGTTTATTCATCTGGTCTTTGTTGATGCACAGTTAGGTTCTTTCCAATTTTTGCTGTTACAGATAGTGGGCAATGAATATTCTTATATCCCTCTCCTTGTATATATGCTGAGAATCTGTCTATCTATCTATCTATCTATCTATCTATCTATCTAAAAGTAGAATTATCAAATTGTTTCCCAGCATTGTTCCAGCAACATAAAAGGGTTCTTGATGCCCCAACCTTATCCACTCTTTTTTTTTTTAATATATGAAATTTATTGTCAAATTGGTTTCCATACAACACCCAGTGCTCATCCCAAAAGGTGCCCTCCTCAATACCCATCACCCACCCTCCCCTCCCTCCCACCCCCCCATCAACCCTCAGTTTGTTCTCAGTTTTTAAGAGTCTCTTATGCTTTGGCTCTCTCCCACTCTAACCTCTTTATTTTTTTTTTTCCTTCCCCTCCCCCATGGGTTTCTGTTAAGTTTCTCAGGATCCACATAAGAGTGAAACCACATGGTATCTGTCTTTCTCTGTATGGCTTATTTCACTTAGCATCACACTCTCCAGTTCCATCCACGTTGCTACAAAAGGCCATATCTCATTCTTTCTCATTGCCACGTAGTATTCCATTGTGTACATAAACCACAATTTCTTTATCCATTCATCAGTTGATGGACATTTAGGCTCTTTCCATAATTTGGCTATTGTTGAGAGTGCTGCTATAAACATTGGGGTACAAGTGCCCCTATGCATCAGTACTCCTGTATCCCTTGGGTAAATTCCTAGCAGTGCTACTGCTGGGTCATAGCGTAGGTCTATTTTTAATTTTCTGAGGAACCTCCACACTGTTTTCCAGAGTGGCTGCACCAATTTGCATTCCCACCAACAGTGCAAGAGGGTTCCCGTTTCTCCACATCCTCTCCAGCATCTATAGTCTCCTGATTTGTTCATTTTGGCCACTCTGACTGGCGTGAGGTGATATCTGAGTGTGGTTTTCATTTGTATTTCCCTGATAAGGAGCGACGTTGAACATCTTTTCATGTGCCTGTTGGCCATCCGGATGTCTTCTTTAGAGAAGTGTCTATTCATGTTTTCTGCCCATTTCTTCACTGGGTTATTTGTTTTTCGGGTGTGGAGTTTGGTGAGCTCTTTATAGATTTTGGATACTAGCCCTTTGTCCGATATGTCATTTGCAAATATCTTTTCCCATTCCGTTGGTTGCCTTTTAGTTTTGTTGGTTGTTTCCTTTGCTGTGCAGAAGCTTTTTATCTTCATAAGATCCCAGTAATTCACTTTTGCTTTTAATTCCCTTGCCTTTGGGGATGTGTCGAGTAAGAGATTGCTACGGCTGAGGTCAGAGAGGTCTTTTCCTGCTTTCTCCTCTAAGGTTTTGATGGTTTCCTGTCTCACATTCAGGTCCTTTACCCATTTTGAGTTTATTTTTGTGAATGGTGTGAGAAAGTGGTCTAGTTTCAACCTTCTGCATGTTGCTGTCCAGTTCTCCCAGCACTATTTGTTAAAGAGACTGTCTTTTTTCCATTGGATGTTCTTTCCTGCTTTGTCAAAGATGAGTTGGCCATACGTTTGTGGGTCTAGTTCTGGGGTTTCTATTCTATTCCATTGGTCTATGTGTCTGTTTTTGTGCCAATACCATGCTGTCTTGATGATGACAGCTTTGTAGTAGAGGCTAAAGTCTGGGATTGTGATGCCTCCTGCTTTGGTCTTCTTCTTCAAAATTACTTTGGCTATTCGGGGCCTTTTGTGGTTCCATGTGAATTTTAGGATTGCTTGTTCTAGTTTCGAGAAGAATGCTGGTGCAATTTTGATTGGGATTGCATTGAATGTGTAGATAGCTTTGGGTAGTATTGACATTTTGACAATATTTATTCTTCCAATCCATGAGCAGAGAATGTCTTTCCATTTCTTTAAATCTTCTTCAATTACCTTCATAAGCTTTCTATAGTTTTCAGCATACAGATCTTTTACATCTTTGGTTAGATTTATTCCTAGGTATTTTATGTTTCTTGGTGCCAACCGTATCCACTCTTGTAGGCATCTGACCCCGTTATTGTGGTTTCAGTTTATCTTTCCCTAATTTCTAGTAACTTGAAGAATCTTTTTACATGTTGCAATTTACTCTTCTGAGAATTGCTTGTTTATATCTTTTACCATTTTTCTCTTAGATGCCAGGAGTTTTGTTTCCCCTCACTTGTTTAAGTAGAATTCCTTAAATATTCCAAACATATATAAAGTGCTTAGCATAGTGTCTAACACACAGGAGGAATTTTATAAATGTGGGCTGTTAAAACAAAAACAAAAACTAGGAGAATGACAAAAGGAGATACCAGGATGATAGTTGTGCACAGATCTAGGGATCAACCCATTCAGATGAGAACATATGAAAAAAGAATAAATATGTGACTAACAAGCATTATCATAAGGGATAAAAAGTAATGAAATTTTGTGAAATTTTAAGAAGCATATATCAAAACTATGAGATAATTATCATCCACAAGTTAGGAGAGGAGTAACTGATGTTAAAGTGTTCTAGTGCCTTACATTGTTCAGGAAGAAGGCAATGATACTAAGTTGATGTGTTGGTAAGTTAGGAATTGAGTATATAACTTCCAAAGTAGTAGTGAAAAGATCATAGCGTCAAAAATACTTTTGCTGGTATAGCACTGCTAGGAATTTATCCAAGGGATACAGGAGTACTGATGCATAGGGGCACCTGTACCCCAATGTTTATAGCGGCACTCTCAACAATAGCCAAATTATGGAAAGAGCCTAAATGTCCATCAACTGATGAATGGATAAAGAAATTGTGGTTTATATACACAATGGAATACTACGTGGCAATGAGAAAAAATGAAATATGGCCTTTTGTAGCAACATGGATGGAACTGGAGAGTGTGATGCTAAGTGAAATAAGCCATACAGAGAAAGACAGATACCATATGGTTTCACTCTTATGTGGATCCTGAGAAACATAACAGAAACCCATGGGGGAGGGGAAGGAAAAAAAAAAAAAAAAAAAAAAAAAAAAAGAGGTTAGAGTGGGAGAGAGCCAAAGCATAAGAGACTGTTAAAAACTGAGAACAAACTGAGGGTTGATGGGGGGTGGGAGGGAGGGCAGGGTGGGTGATGGGTATTGAGGAGGGCACCTTTTGGGATGAGCACTGGGTGTTGTATGGAAACCAATTTGACAGTAAATTTCATATATTAAAAAATAAAAAAAAATTAAAAAAAAATTAAAAAAAAAAAATAAAAAAATAAAAAAAAAAATAAATAAACGTTAAAAAAATTAAAAAAAAATACTTTTGCTGGTTAAGAAGCGATCTTTGAGCTGATGCTGGTATAAAAAAATAGATAATTTTTTTTAAGTAAATAGAATCCAACCATCTATCTGATTAGCCAGGAACTAATGCATATCAGCCTTTTATTAAAGAAATCAATAGAAACCGTAAAGGCTACTCTCTTGGTGGCTTTTACAAAGATGGTATAGCTTTTGTTTAATGCAAACGAGGAGAGATTTACTGCTTTCTTCCAATCATTTTTCATCTAGGGAAATGTTAGCTGTTTTTGGTTTTTTTTGTTTTTTTATCACAGTTCTCGGCTCTTTAAGCACAAAATAATGACTCTGGATTGAAATTGATGCCTGTGTTTTGAACTTTGAGTAAATTCAAAGATTTGGCATTGGCACGATTGCAGGGCACACATGACTCTTAATCTGTAAACACAGAAGTGCGTTAAACCTGGCAGTTAACAAATGTCCATCAAATTACATTGCTAGAAGGAGTGAATTTTTTAATATAATTTCATCTTCCCTCTGAATGTGTTCGTGGTTGTTTTGTCTGACAGCTTTTATACCTCCTCCTAACCTTGGCACTGTGCACATAAGCTGTCCCCACTGTTTGCGGGAACTATGCAGGAAGCACTGCAGCCGTGACTTCCCTTTAATCATTAGTGAACTCATCCTCTCGCATAGCTTACACCTATCTTGGAAATCCACCTGGATTATAAATGTAATGGAAATTTACTGAGCCTCCGTCCTCTCTACAGCGTTGAAACATTTAAAACGGATTGACAAGGATTTGGCTAAGTTTGTAGGGAAGTCTGGCCACGATTTTCACTTCCTTAATTCAATCATGTATTCTAAGCTGATTCGTTTTCAAATCAGTAAACATCAACTCTGATCATTTTTCAAGCACTTACCATTATCACCGCTACCATTACCCTTAATATTGCTTTGATATGCTTTATAACCATGAATTGCCTTTTCTAATACATGAAAATATTTTTTAGCACCAGGAGTAAAATTCTTGCTTTCTCCTTCTTGAAATAGACACAGTCATTATTGCATTTTCTCACCCTCTTTATGCCATGGAATTAATTTGCACAGTGAAAGAAAAAAACGATGTAGGGAAAAAAAATATTTTAAAATAAGTTGACTTACTTTGTTTTCACAGGCCATCTAAAAGCATTGATGGCCATAGCTCAGCTTCATTCTGCTATGTATGAAAAAAGTTCCCATGAGTGACAAGCCAAAAATATAAGTCTGTTAACTAGACAGCTCTAGGCATCCCAACCTCTTCAGTAACTGGTCATTTTTGGCAAAGAACCTGGGTCCATAAATAATTCAACCTACTTCAGCTGGGTCTTAGCCGCAGGAACTGTCAAAAATGATAGATGGTGCAAAACTTTATCCGAGACTGACCGTCTATCCTAGGCAGCATTTCCAGTGCAGGCCTGTGTGACAGATGATAAGCATGCTTGTTTTCTGTAAATGGCCATCAGGGGACAGCCAATTGAGCTGGGTGGTCAGATTACCATAGTAACTCTCTTGTCTTACCCTCTGTTATCCCTGGACATTACCTCCATTTCCTCCTAAACCTCTGACCCCTGGCACTCCTTCTTGCCTTGCTCTGCAACTCATACCTGGCCCCAGGCCCATGAGTCTCACCCTGGAGTCTTTTCCAAGTCCCGAAAGGCCCTCGGTGGGTTGGATTCGGTCTGGTTTGGTTAAAAGGAACTTTCCTCATTGTGCTGTGGGCTCCTTGAATAAGGGAGGAATCAACCTCCTTCTTCTCTATCCTCAGTGCTTTGTATAGTATCTGGTGCAAAGTGAGCTTAACCATGTTTGTTGAATAAATAAGAGATATTTTGAGTTTTGAATTTTTCAGATGGTCTAACTCAGAAATCTTCAGCTAAAAACATGAAATAAAAATGCCAAGTTTTTAATTTTTTTGTAAACTACATTGGATAAATCCAGTGTGAACATCCTGGATATCTCATTCTAATCTGGAATTGTAATAAGATATAGACAACCGAAAAAATCTTTTAGAGTAAGGGTTCTGTAGAGGCGCCTGGGTGGCTCAGTCAGTTAAGCATCCAACTTCAGCTCAGGTCGTGATCTCCTGATTCATGAGTTTGAGCCCTGCGTCAGGCTCTGTACTGACAGCTCAGAGCCTGGAGCCTACTTCAGATCCTGTGTCTCCCTCTCTCTCTCTCTCTCTCCGCCCCTCCTCAACTCGTGCTCTGTCCCTTTCTCTCTCTCAAAAATAAACATTAAAAAAAAAATTTTTTTGGGGGGCGCCTGGGTGGCTCAGTCGGTTAAGCGGCCGACTTCGGCTCAGGTCATGATCTCGCGGTCTGTGAGTTCAAGCCCCTCATCGGGCTCTGTGCTGACAACTCAGAGCCTGGAGCCTGTTTCGGATTCTTTGTCTCCCTCTCTCTGACCCTCCCCCGTTCATGCTCTGTCTCTCTCTGTCTCAAAAATAAATACACGTTAAAAAAAAAAAAAAAAATTTAAAAAAAAAATTTTTTTTAAAGTATGGGTTCTGTGTAAGGGAGATTTTTTTAAGAGACACTGATAGCCAATATTTTGTAAAACAATTTTAAATGTTGCCCTAGGGTCAGCCTAGGTAGGAGCTGTGTAGAGTGGTGGACAGAGCAGAGACTTCAAAGCTGGAACGGCCTGGTTTGAAAGCTGCCTACATCACCCTCCAGCTATGTCGCCACAAGCAAGTCACATTATTACCATAATTCTGTAAGCCTCAGCTTCCTCATCTCTCGAGCAGGAATCATAAGTCTTTGTTGTCAGTATTAAAAATACTACCTGTAAAGACTAAGCAGAGTCTGGGGCACCTGGGTGGCTCATTAGGTGAAGCGCCGACTTTGGCTCAGGTCATAATCTCACAGTTGGTGAGTTTGAGCCCTGCTTCGGACTCTGTGCTGACAGCTCAGAGCCTGGAGCCTGGAGCCGGCTTCAGATTTTGTGTCTCCCTCTCTCTCTGCCCCTTCCCCACTCCCACACACTGTCTCTCTTTCTCTCTCTCTCTCTCTCTCTCTCAAGTATCAATGCACATTTAAAAAAAAAAAAAAAGGGCTAAGCAGAGTTTCTGACACAGCAGTGGCAGCTAGGGATGATGGGTGGTGTAACTCAAGGCTTTGGAAAAGAAATCAGCAGGCCCCTGGAATCCTCCTGGAAACACCTCCAGAACTGGAGATGGGAGCTCTGGCCCCTCTATGTCATTCCCCTCTTCTTCCCCCACCATTTCATAGCTTCCGTGATCCAGAGCCCTCACCCCACTGGCCCATGCTCACCTCACCCTCTCCCGTCTTGCATGGCCCTCATCACTACAGGCACCGTGTGTTGAGCAACTGCTAATTAAGTGCTTTGCAATTACCCAATTCATCTGACCCCCCAAATAATGTTTATGATGCTCAGATGCTGTTGTTACCCCCATTTCACAAATGACAAAAGCAGTGAGATCATTAACTTGACCAGCCAAAAACGCAATTAGGACATATCAGAGCCAAGATTTTATACCAGGCCAGTCTGATTACAAAGTGGGTACTGATTCCACTACGTTATACTGTCATTGTGACTTCCCAGGAAGGAAAAACAGAATTCACGTGATGAAATAATTTCATATAAACTCTAAGTGCTGAAACTTTTCATCTTGGGAAGCTAGCAAAGACAATGAAAAGAACTTGGGTAATTTTCTGACAGTAAAGAATCATAGCCTAATATGCATGTATTTGACAATCTTTGTGTTTCCTTGACAAAAACATAACCTAGAGACTAGACTTGGCCCAGGACCTTGTCAGGTGGGTCTCAGAGTTTTGCCTGAGTGTACTGGTAACTTCATTCCACTTTTAGCAACATTCATGCTTTCTTTTGGTCTTATTTTGCTATCCTGCTGTAATTTAATACTCTGCTCAATGCTGTGACTTGTTTGCAGATGTTACCCCTCCACAAACAGCTGGTTATATGGAAATCACTGACCTTCAATCAAAGAAACTCCGATACATCCCTATTCCCAGGTAATTCACTTTCACCTTTGTCCTCCGTTTGTATGTCAGATAGAAAGTGAGCCAAGTCTTCCCAAGTGCTCTGAATAAATGTGTGCTTTTGCTTCCTTAAATAGCAAGCTCTTTTTTCCCCCCAGTTGCACTTGGCTTATGTCTTGCTGCTGTTCTGCATGGTTTACTGCTATTTTTATTTTCATTTGGGAAAAATGTCATATAGGTATAAGTCTAACAAACTTCAAGGCTTCATTTCTCTTTTTTGATCTGTCCTAATGATAAGTTTTTCTGTAACTGAAATAGCATTTTCAGTATTGCAGAAATCTTTGGGGTTCTTAAATGTTTTTAAGTTTTTATTTAATTCCAGTTAGTTAACCTACAGTGTAATATTAGTTTCGGGTATAGAATATACTGATTCAACAATTCCACATATCACCCGGTGCTCATCACAAATGCACTCCTTAATCCCCATCACCTATTTAACCCATCCACCCACCTACCCCCCACCTCTGGTAACCATCAATTTCTTCTCTACAGTTAAGAGTCTGTTTCTTGGTTCATCGCTCTCTCTGTCTTATTTTTTTCCCTTTGCTTGCTTGTTTTGTTTCTTAAATTGCACATGTGAGTGAAATCATATGGTATTTGTCTTTCTCTGACTGTCTTATTTTGCTTAGCATAATACTCTCTAGCTCCATCCACCGTATCTATTAACTTTACATATTAGTTTTTGGAGGCAAATGTGTTCAAAATGTCAAAGGAATTTAAATAGCATTTGTTTAATATTGTTTTTAAATGTGCTACTGTGCATCTGTGGTTGTGAAGGCTATGTAGTAGCTAAAGGCTTCCAGAGATTTAGAATGAAACTCGTGATCATTCACTGCTCTTATTATTGTCCAATGATGGAAGCAAAGTATTCAAACCAGTTGGATGGACGATACAGAAGGAAAACAACGTGTTTGGTGTCTACCCTTGAGGAGCACAGGTGTCCTCTCCAGTAGCCCATCCCTTTCTGGATGCATCCATGCCTGATCTCCCTCTCTCAGCCTAACTGAGCCCCTGCTCTGGTCCACCTGGCCTAGATTCTTCCTTACATTGCCCCCCCGGGGCCAACTACTCCTTCTTCTAATTTTTTACTCTGCTTTGGCCTAGATTGACATCACATCCCCTACTAACATATACTTCCTGACAGGCAACTGAGACCTCACAACACAGGGGTGAAAGCCTCAGCTGAGATGCCAAGCAGAGGACCCCGGAGAGCCATCCAACAGGAGAGAAAGGCCAGCCACACCAAGGCTGTCAGTCATCCACGGCACCCGCAGGCCACCTTTGCACCCATTCCTCTAACCCCTAGAAGTAAATAGCTCAGCATGACAGTACACAGTAACTCAGAAGCACAGCTTTGTTTCTTAGGACCCTTACTCAAGGTCAATAAATATGAAGAATAAAAGCATTACTCAAAAAAATAGGTTTACTTGTTCCAACATATAGAAGTATGGCTTCTTAGAGCATCTCACCTTGTCAATTTCATGGAAAATGGCTTTTGGTCATTTGGGAAATTCCTTACTCCATATGAATTATATGCTTATTAAAATATACTATTAGTTCAAGCAACAGAAGCAAAGAACAACTTTTTGCTTTTTACATTTCTAAAGCATTAATAATCTTTTCCAATATTTCTCTTAATTTCTCCCTCATTGGCCCTAGGCTTTATTTTGTTGTTTTTCCGTTTTAACTTTCTATGTGGACCATGTTCTACCTGCCATAGGAACAACATCTGGAAGAGCAGCTGTGTATATAGCCAGTGCCAACTGGTCACTGTAATGCATTCATTTAGAGCTGTACTGTCCACCGGAAATATAATGCAATGTCATTTTATGTTCCTTCCTAGCCATATTCAAAGAGGAAAAAGAAATCGGTGGAATTAACTTTAACTAAACATTTTATTAACCCAATGTATTTAAAATGTCATCATTTTGACACATATTCAATATAAAAGTTTTAATGAGATATTTTACATTCCTTTTTTCTTCTAAGTCTTTGAAATCAGTATTTATTTTACACTTTGGGAACATCTCAGTTTGGACTTGCCATATTTCAAGTGCCACGTGATTTAGAGTCTGTTCATTATCAGTATATCCTGAATTTCTCTTGAGATTAGCTATTGCCATTTTTGGCATATATGCAGTCCAAGAGAACAACCCATCTGGATTTCAGTTTTCCTGCTAGTTGCTTAAATTTAGCATTCTGCTAGATAGCTGGAATTTTCCATCTGATGGCTAACTTCAGATAACAGAAAATACAGTGACACTGCATGTAACTACAGAACCAAAATGAGTACATCACTTTTGCCCCCAGTAAAATTTGAGTATTTTTCCTCAAATTTTTGTATTATTTCCATCTGTAAAATGATACTGCCTACCTCTCATGTGTGGGTGTATGTAAATCTGGGCTTCCCTCTACTATGATTCTATGTGTTCCTTAAAGACCTTGCTATTATGTATAAAAGAGAATATGCATTTAAAACAAGGTGAAGAAGGGGCGCCTGGGTGGCTCCGTCAGTTGGGCATCCGACTCTG
This sequence comes from Panthera leo, assembly GCF_018350215.1. NCBI lineage: Eukaryota > Metazoa > Chordata > Mammalia > Carnivora > Felidae > Panthera > Panthera leo. Next base: position 28,675,988 of record NC_056679.1, read on the forward strand.
GATTTCGGCTCAGGTCATGATCTCACAGTTCGTGAGTTTGAGCCCTGCGTCAGTCTCCACAAACAGCACAGAGCCTGCTTGGGATTCTCTCTCTCCCTCTCTCTGCCCCTCTCCTGCTCATGCTCTCTCTCTCTCAAAATAAATAAATCTTAAAAAAAAAAAAAAAAAACAAGGTGAAGAAGAGATTCTAGAGCAAATTGCAGTAAATGTGATTTTTTCACCCTTTTTTTGACATATTTTGACATTAATCAAGTTTCATACTATGAAGAGTTAAACATTTAGCCAGTAGATACAGTACTCAACAGTCATACATCTTGAGTGCTCTTGGAAGAATTACAAACATTATTGTTTCACGTAGAAAAATTTCATTATTCTTGAATAGCCCTTTACTTCACCATGTGTACCTATTAATTTTTTTCCTAAGGCAAATATTTCTGGCAGAGCACCGTGAGATAAATCCTGTATTATGTCAAATGTTGCCTTCTTTGAGTCCTTCTATTATTGTAAAGTAGCTCTGAAACACTGAAGCAGTAGTTACCATCTTCTTCATGTAAACATATTTTAAAGCTTCTGTGTCCCAGAGTAGCTGGCTGTGTCACCTGTGTTTAGTATCTACTAAGGCAGACTGGGAAAAAAAAAAAAAAAAGGTCAGGTAGTCTCGGTTTATTCTTTAGGAGGTTATAAGATTTGACCCAACACATAGTGGTTTTGTGGTTTCCCAAATCTACATTGATAGTTTATTATGTTTTTATTATCTGATGAGACTCCGCCTTTAGACCATTTATTTTACATAGAAAATATCAGATGTATTTAGAGAGCCAACGCTGGTAATTCGAATTTCTAATCTGTTTCTTTTGTATAGTGAAGGCTATGCCTAGAAAAAGGAAGTGTGCAGTTGACTCATAGAAGCAAAACTGCATTCCTAGAAATGAATATATAGCAAAGAAAACATGTATATGTATGAAATATATATAATATGACAAATATATAAATTCCTTGTTATAAATTCTTGTGACTTCCTAAATTAGAAAATGCAAAATATTAAATATAAATGCAGGTAAAGCCCATAGAAAAGATATCAGCTTTAGCACTTAGACTGAAACTTAGACCCCTGAGGAGTGAGTCTAACATTGCAGGTGCATGAGATATGAGTTGGTTTAGAGTTCTTTTCTTTCTGACAGTGAACGCCAATACAATCGGGGGTCCACAAATACAGAAAAATGTAAGTAACCAATAGATATCTGTGCATTTTTTTTCTTACAGATGGATCTCTTGGTATCTTTTAATATGTTTACTATTAGAATTCTTTATAGCAAGTTTAATGAACCACAATTAGGTAAACTAGCTTCGTTATTACCAACTGATTGACTACTGTAATTTCCTTTTCAGATCAGAGTCTCTCTCACCATATACCACATGGCTGTCTACTATTTCGGACACAGATGCACTGCTAGCTGAGTGGGGCAAAGGTGCTGTTATTACTGTCGATATGGGAGGTCACATCAGGCTTTGGGAAACTGGACTTGAACGTCTGCAGCGATCACTCATTGAATGGAGAAACATGATTGGACAAGACAGTGACAGACATATGCAGGTACCACTCTAACCCACTTTCCCTCTTAAAGGTGCATATTTACGTATAAGGTTAGTTCCAAATGGAAGTAAACCTCTGGCCTCAAAACTTAAATATAGTTACTTAAATACCTAATTTCTCATAATAGAAAAAGACGTGTCTTTTTCTAGATAGTGGGAAAGTTAAAAGGTGCCCTTTTTGCGGTCAGTGCTTAAATATACAAGTTCCTCACATCACAGCATGAGAATACAAGACAATTGCTTCTGTTTGACCCCAAGCATTAATCAGCTTCTAGCATCACCTTTGCATTTGTTCTTTTACTACCATCATCTTGGGCATCTCTGCATGCTATGCTACCAAGGAGGCAGAAATACTGATATAAAACGCAGCACATTACCATAAGGTCAAAACCTTTAGACTAGAGAAGATACGTATATTATGCATCCAGCAAAGATGTGTTTTTACCAACTTCCTTATCTCCAGATAATGCAAACTTAGCAGTAGATAGACCCAGCCCTGCCCTGGAAAGAGATATGGAAATAGGTCACCAAAGTGAGAGGAAACTCCAGAAATGACTCAGTCACCACCTAATCTAGTTGGTCTGGAACCAATGAGGAAAGCTGTGTACCCATAAATACTAAAGCATATAATAAAAGGATTTATTTGTAATTGATTTTAATCTTCAGAAGAAAACTTCTCTGTTTATGCTTCATTCTTATCCAGCAAGATGGTAAAGAAAGGCGGGTTCCTGCCAGCTGTGTTGCTCTGCAGAGAGCCAATTAACAAGATAAATTTCTACAAACTACTCCATTGATACTTGATTAATAATTACTATTTTGTGTGGTTATTTTTCTGATTTCCCTTAAAGGAGAATAATTGTGAATGAATAATACATATTTCTCTTAGATTCTTAAAACCTTATAGGAACATTCTGAAAATTCGACACCAATGTAGGCAAGCAACTTCAACTTCTTTTGAAAGGGTATGAATATATTAATTTAATTAAGCTAAAACAAATGTATTGCTCTAACATAAACATGCCATTAAGTGCAATGAATCTATCATAGCAACAGACTGAATGTTGGTCACTATCCATAACAATAATTAGAAAATTAATTAACTATGGTTCTGATTCTCTTATTATCCTGAACATTAGTTTCTTCTCCCTTTGACTTAAGCTCCTCTTTTCATTACAGAGATTGGTAAATACTATTGTATTTAAATTTCTTGTATTTTATTTCAATTCCTCATGTGTCATAGAGATGAAAGGTCATATTTTTCCTATGGTCAAGAGTGTGGCCTAAATTAAGTGTCTTCTACAACAGAACTTTAAAAAAGAATTTTACACATGATTTTCATAACTAGTCTTGACTGCTACAAAAATTAACCCCTATTTGTAGTTTAGCCATACACTCTTTTTTCCCAGCGACTTCCCTGACTCTGTTGTTCATCTTTCTATTCCCAGCATAGTGACTGATACACAACAGGCAATTAATATATTTGTGTATGCTCATACTCATATATCCTAATTGCACTAGCCTTTGAAGCTATTTGACAAAAAATGGAACTGTTCTTTTAAACTGTCACAAGTTATTCATTCGTTTTTGTGTAACTGAATAAATATTTATTGGATGAATATATATAGTTATTAAGTTAGAAATGAACAGAAATATATTATCTAACATCTCAAAAATAATCAAAAGGTTTGGCTGCAGTATGCAGAGCAACATCTGATCCTTCCCAGACCTAACATTTTCCAGAAAATGCATAACTTTATGTCTCCTGTTCAAAGTTCAGCTATAACAGAAATAAGACTTATTCAGAAAGAAAGTTACACAATTCAGAAGTGAATGTTAGTTTCATTTGGAAAATTAGAATAGCTGTTATCCAACCTTCTCCTAACATCTCTGATGTTCTTTGATCCATTTTGGTCGATATTGAAATATATATTTATCTACATACTCAAACTGAGAAACAAATTGTAAGCATACGTCTTTATGTCTAAAGAGACAGGATTAATTGCCCAGATGGTCTGACGTCGTTTTATTTTTTGGTCGGATCTGTCCTCTTCTCCCTGCTTGGTCAATAACGAGACAGCACAGGGACGCCTGGGTGGCTCGGTCGATTTGAGTGTCCCACTTGGGCTCAGGTCATTATCTCACGGTTCGAGTGTTCGAGCCTCGCGTCAGGCTGACAGCTTGGAGTCTGGAGCCTGCTTCGGATTCTGTGTCTCCCTCTCTTTCTCTGCCCCTCCCCCGCTCATGCTCTGTCTCTCAAAAGTAGATAAACTTTAAAAAAAAATTTTTTAACAATGAGAGTATATTTAACTGCTCATATGCAGACCAGTTCTTGTTATTATTTACAAGTAGTGTACACAACCAGACCTAAATGGGAATCACTGTGGAGCAGTAGTAATAAGAAGCAAAATATGTCTTTTACAGTTTCCCGTACGGTGCGATCCCTCAAGCTCTTCCTCATTTATGGGCCTTTTATTCAGCATATGTCTCCTCCTGGTTCAGGAGCTTGAAAAATGCCTTTCTAGAAATATTGAGAAAAGAGAATATGTTCTTAGTACCATACTTCTCGCTGGCTAAGTTCCAGCCCTCTCCCTGTTCCTGGCAGAGTAACCCGATCTCCATCTAGTGGCAAAATGGACTTACTTTACATCGTAGAAATTAAAAGACCTGCTTTGCATTCACTAGTTTAAGGAGGTTTACACACACCTGTATTGTTTGGTTCCTGTTGGTCACGAGATGCTCCATTAGGTCAACAGTGAAGGCTGGGCAAATACCCCACCACTTACTGACCCACTTTTTTCCTTGAGTCTTTTGAATGATAGCAAAAGAACTGTTTATATTTAGATTAACTATGTCAGTTACATGCTTTACCACTTTCCTTTATATCTTGCTTCACTTCAGCCTTCTAGAGTTATCAATTCTGAAGCCATTGTTGCTTTGAATTTTAGTTTTTGCTTAATGAATTCATTGATAGTTCTCCTTCATGAGTAGTTTGCAAGAGAGTGTTTATTGAGCTCTTCATATAAAATGTGTTCATTAATTTTACATGCTATGATAGGAAGTGTGTTTTTCTTACAGCAAACAACTATAACAAATTCAAAGTGTCACTGTAGCTGTGGTTCTAAAAGCCCATGATTAAGAATTCATATTTATTACTTTTAGACTTCATATTTTCAGAAGCATGTGTTAATTATAAGCCAAAATTTTTCTGACCATGCTTCATAGTGTTCTCTCTAAAGCATATTTTTCATATTTTTATTTAGTTACACTTGGATTCATCCCAAGAAGGCTGTTAAAGCTACACCACAGGTTTCTTCAGAAATCAAACCATCTTCTTTAAAAAGCTCCTGGTGACTATTCTTGTGGGAACACAAAAGCTAAAAGGTTATAGCTTTCAAGCGTTATTGTCTGATTACAATAAACTAATTCGAAAGTAAATCCTCTGTATGTTACTGGTAGAATCTCTTTGAGGCCCTTGAATAGTACTTCCTTATCTGTATACTTTTAAAATGGATAGGATCTTTGAAACACAGTGTGGGACTACAACTTACTCATTCTTACAGTGAAGATAGTGCCTGGTACACAATAGATACACAGTAGAGGCATCAGAAAACATACTTAGAAAAGATAACTAATTTATATTAAGCACCACTAAGACTTTCCCCCTTTTAAAGAAGATATTCTAGGAATATGAGTAAAGGTAGTTGTTGTACTTTGGTAAACAAGACTGGCCTTTTCTTTAACTACAAGCCCAACAGTAAGGATTTTTTTAAGATATCAGTAAGATGGTAAGTCCTTCTTCCGGTTTTGGAAACCACTAGATCATTTCATTGGAGCTGTATTAGTACCTTTAGGTTTTCACTATGCAGACTATGTTTTCTCCACATACGCTGAGAGGGTTTACAATTTTTTGTTCTTTTTTTAAAGAAATTTTTTTAATGTTTTTTTTATTTTTGAGAGAGAGAGAGAGAACAAGTGAAGGAGGGATAGAGAGAGAGGGAGACAGAATCTGAAGCAGGCTCCAGGCTCTGAGCTGTCAGCACAGAGCCTGATGCGGGGCTCGAACCCATGAACTGCGAGATCATGACTTGAACTGAAGTTGGACACTCATCCGACTGAGCCACCCTGGAATACAGACGAATTCTTTCTTCTTTTTAAGGGTAGCTTATAGTTTACTCTTGCACCACGTTCTTCACTTTGGCCAGTAACTGAAAATACTTAGCAGTCTGATTCAGTGGGTCATTATCATTATCGTACATATAACAATGTATATTTCATAGGATTGTTATATGTACATGTATCTTTGGGGATATTCCTTGGCCCAAAAAGGCAATGCTTTTTTTTTTTTAATTTTCATAAAAACATTCGGCAAGATGGTCTAGCCATTTGCCTATGCGGTAGCATTTGAGCAATGCCTCTAATGATTTTCCCATGTTTATTCCTGCTAGAGAAATTCCCAGCCATGGAAATCCATTTTGAATCTAGATCTTAAATAAGGTTTTCAGACTTGAATAAGGTACACTGGGAGTGTACTACCCGGTGGTGTGCTGATAGACCAGCCCTCTGGTGAGGTAAAGGTGGGGCAGTTTATAATGTTTGCCAATTTCCCTGGTGTAACTACTCCCTCCGTGGCCGATTTCATGCTTCCAAAGGTTAATAATCAACTTGCTCAATTTCTGAGTATTTAGCAGCCATCAGAGAAAGGAAAGAAGTACTAGGAACACAGACAAGATGGTGCCATCTTATCTCTGGGAAGTACTGAAGCCCATAGTTGTCCCAGTTACAGACTGGCGATGCTCTTTTTGAACCACGAATACAGTTTGAGCAAAGAATTAGAAAGAAGTCTGCAGTCAAGTAGGATGACACTCATGAGTTCACAAGTACAAGCCTCCTTTCTTATAAACATCATTTCAGAAGGAAATTACCAGATTTTTACAGTCCTCCAGAAGCCGTGCTTCCGTTAGATCACAACTTTGTCAGTGATTGCTAAATATAACTAAAATTAAATGAGCAACCACCTCCCTCAGACAAGCAGATCAACAAGCTTATGACTTTCAGGGAGGCCATGAGTTTTCATTAGCCTTTTGTGCATATCCAACAAAAATAATAATCCTACAAATTATAATAATTGGAGGTACTATAGAGTCTTAAACTAATATTAAAAACAGAAATAGCACCTAGCTTTCTCATTATAGAAAAGACCTAACCTTAGGAAATTGCTTTTCAAATCATCACTGACAGAAGCATTTCAACTCCTTTCTCTCATGACAGGCCTTAAGATCATTCTTTTATATGGTACTATATCTTCAGTGCGTGTTATTTAACAATATATCAGCCAGTAAAGAAGTAATCTTAGGAATATTTAAAGTATAAGGAAAACAAATTAATTCTGTAATATATCAGTTATAAATTGAGATGTCAAATTCAATGAATATGTTGACAATTAATGGCTCTAGAATTTTTATGATTCTGAGCCTATTATGTATATAGTTACATGTAATCAACACATCACATTGGCTACAGAAATAAAATCCTCCTGTTATATTTATAAATAAAATTGTAATTTTATTCATAAGCAGGCATAGCCTATTGGCTATGCTTTCCAGTTAAAATATAAAGATAATACCATTGTACCTTACAAAGTTGTCGTAAGACTGAAATGCATCAGTACCTGGCACAGAGTAAGTAAACAAATAACAACTAGAAACTTAGAATTTAGAATTTGGGCCATAGAATTCTTTAATGCTTATATGGAAATGCAAAGCCAAATTAAAAGGAAGCAGTGTTACCCAGTCACCTAATATTAAATCATGACCCAATGAGTTACATAATGCATCATCTATCTTTGTGTTATAAGGTGTGAGGTTTGTTTATAATCCTATTTAGGAAAAGTTTTGTCAGGCCCATAAAAGGAATTTTGGTCTGTGCCTAAACCTGTCAACTTGAGGAAAAGCAGGAAATGAATGATAGGACAATTGTCAGCAGAGGATTATAGTGTTTAGCCTTATTCAAAAGACAAATTAGAACAGGACCAGAAAACACACAGCAAATATATACATCATCTTTAGTCCTGAGTTCTGAGAACAGTGAAAAGAGCAAGTCAAATTTGGAGTTGTCTCTCTTAATTTTTCCATATGCAGTACTCTTTGGTCTCTCCTTATAACATTCCAAAAATGTCTCTCTTTTTATTTTCTATTTCCTCACAAGGTCAGGCCACAGGTACCATTCTCTAACCTCTCTGAATAATCCCACCCATTCTTTCATTTATTTAATTAACATTTGCTTAGTACCCAGAATTGCTAGGATAAAGAAATAAATAAGATACAGGTGCAGACCCAGGGAACTTACAGTCAAGTAGAGCTATAATGAAATAAGTTGTAGTGCAATATGGCAGATAAACTGATAGGAGCATGATCAAAGGATCAGAAAACAGCCTAACCCCAGTTTTTCAGGAAGGGGGAAGGAGCTCTTGATAAATCAAACGCATGTGACTAGTTTTGTCTCTTGCCAAAATCCCAGTAAAAGAGCAATAAAGGATCAAAAAACAGTCCCAACCCACCAGGGCAAAGAGAACTACAGACGCAGCAGCGCTTTGGAGGATAGAAAATAAATGGGTGGGTGATAACGGAGTTATCAGCTGGAGAGAGCTGAAACCTATTCTTCCAGAGGGGGAAGCCAATAAGATGCAAGCTGCCGTACTCTGCAGAAGCCCACAAAGCATCAGGGCTTGAAGGCACCATGTACCTCTGAAGGTTGGAGTGCAGGGTGGCACCAAAAATTGGGAGATGAATTGAAATTCTGTATAGAGACCATTTAGATAGCCAGATTTTCTCCTCTATTTTGCACCTGGGCCACTGGCTCTTCTCTAGGCTTACCAAAGACAGGAGCTGTAATGGAGATTTGTACAATTGAGGACAAGAATGAGACCACGTAGACAGTGAGAAGATAAAGTGAAAGTTTACTTTTCTTACATAGATTCCATGAAGCTGACTTCCACATTTATACCCTTTGAACAGAAGAGTAGAAAAATCCTTTCTAGAAACTGACATATCCAAAAGAAAACCTTTCTGATCTAATATTTGGAAGTTTCTCCCTAGTAATCTTACAAGAAGACCCACTTATTGTTGAGACCAGCCTTTATGCAAAAACTTCAGTCCACTTTTTAATGCCTTCTTCTTAAATATTAATGGATAGCCTCTTATACAGAAAAAAAATGGAAATGAAAACAAATGAACAGAGAAAATAGAGATGATGCAGAAAGAAGAAAAACATGTCACAAAGTGACAATTGACATTCTCAGACAGGCAAGAGAAAATATGATGATCATAAAACAAAAATGTGATGCTTTTTTAACATAGGAACCTTCAAAGAACAAGAAAGGTGTCTTGGAAATTTAGCACCGAGTAATGTATAGAAGTGTTGAATCACTATATTGTATACCTGAAACTAACATAACACTGGATATTAACTGTACTGCAATTAAATAAACAACAAACCAATCAGACATGGTATATGGAGAAATAAAAAGTGGTAGCAAAAATAAATTCAATAGGAGGCGTTGGACATTCACTGGCTAGTGCTTCGCTTAACCAAGTCAACTTTCAGAACTGCATTCATTCAATGTGTTGTCTCACATCTCTATAACACATTTTAAGTTTTAAAAGTTAAGGGGCACCTGGGTGGCTCAGTTGATTAAGTGTCCTACTTCAGCTCAGGTCACTATCTCTCAGTCTGTTGAGTTCGAACCCCTCATTGGGCTCTGAGCCCAGAGCCTGGAGCCTGCTTTAGCTTCTGTGTCTCCCTCTCTCTTTACCCCTCCCCCACTCACACTCTGTCTCTTTCTTTCTCAAAAATAAACAAACATTAAAAATATTTTTTTTTTAATTTAAAAGTTAAAAGACACAAGGCCTGATTGGGGGTTAAAATGATTTTCTAGGGGCACCTGGGTGGCCCAGTCAGTTAAGCATCCCACTTCGGCTCAGGTCATTATCTCACCATTGGTAAATTTGAGACCCGCATCAGGCTCTGTGCTGACAGCTCAGAGCCTGGAGCCTGCTTCAGATTCTGTGTCTCCCCCCCTTCTCTCTCTGCCCCTTCCCCACTCATGCTCTGTCTCCCTCAAAAATAAACATTAAAAAAAAATGCAATAAATAAAATGATTTTCTAGAACTAGTTTCATTTGAACCTCTGTAGGACTTGCTGATAGGAAGATAGGGGTAGGAAAATGGATCTTCTCCCATGGACTTCTGCTCACTTTCCAGGCAGAGCACAGCCCATGTATTTCCCCCTTGACCTATATAGCCAAACAACAGAGCTGTCGATACTCTCTGCTTCCATCAGAAAACTGCTAAAAGCATTGGATCCCATGGAGAAAAGCACACTGTATCTGGAACAGGAGTGTGAAACCTTCAAGCTATAGGGCAGAGCAGACAACCGGCTGGGACCCAAAAGCCAGAGGAACTAGACTAGTTGGTCTGTCCTAGAGGAAGCAGGCATTTTATTCATTTAGAAGTTGCTTTTCTTTTCCAAACTGCTGTGTTCTCATGATTTTATTTAACCAGTCAAGTATCAATCTTATTTCAACCATGTTTGTATACCCACAAAAAACGATCACTGCATCTTTTCGATTAATTGATTTATCAGTAATTGTCTGCATATAAATATAGTGAAAACCTTTAAGTATATTCTCAATAGGTACTAGTGAGTCACCTCCCAGCAACAAATTTCAACCAACATTTGACAACTACAGATACAAATATAATTACATATTTGTCATCATAAATACTTTTTTTAGTGAGGAAGAAGTTTTCCTGTCATGTCATTATATCTATAATCTAATGGCTGTATTAGTTGAATCTCAGTTCCTTAAAAGCTCTGTTGGTTCCCCCACCTGCATCTGGTATTTCTAGTTGATTTTCATATCACAACAGTGTATATGCTCTAGACCTGGCTTCAGGAAAATAGCAAACCATAATTTCCTAGGGAGATGGTGGTGATCCAAGCTGTAGAATTTCTTTGTGGGATAGGCAGGTGGTCATCTATTGAATTACAGCAATTCTGGACAAACAATAGATATTTGAGTCCCTTGGGAACTCAAATATCTATTCCCATTTGAGAACCACCATCCAGAATGTTCTTGTGGAGCACTTGCTCTGTACCCACCAATGAAGGACCTGTGGGGAGGTGGTGGAATACTAAAACATAAAGCATGGTTTCTACCCTCAGAGAGTTTATTCTATGTGATTGGGGAGTTGAGGATGATCGTCATGAAACAGCAGCATGTAGTACAAAACAATGTGTATTTCAATGGTAAATTGGGGAGTTTTGACCCTGTGCTATAGTAGTTCAGAAGGGAAGTATATATGTATGATGAAAGTTGTAAGTGAAGGAAATGGGGCTTGGGTTGAACTTTTATTTTTGTCTTTAGATAGTTCAAAAAGAGAGGTCAGAGAATTCTAGACATTCTGAAAATCATACCACAGGCATAGATATAAATGAGCACTGTGTGTTTCCTTAATAAGAGGATGATTTGTGCCATAGGCATGGATCACAACAAATCCAAGAGTGACCTGATGCAGATACCAGAGGAACAGTAAGCAAATATCACAGCCAGTGTGATGCTCGCACAAAGCCCAGGGGGCAAATCCAGGTTGAATACCAACTATCCCAAGGAGACAGTGGAGGGGATACCAGAGCAGGGGTGGGTATTAAGAGCTGGGTCTGGGACCACCAGACACATACCCGCTGGAGGATCTTAGAAGACAGGGTGCGATTTAGTTTCAGCACAGTCTTGCTGGCACAGGACACTTTTAAAAGCAGTTGAAAGGATTTTGGCCTGTTTAGGCATATCTGTAGCATATTCTAAGACAAACAACTAAAAGCAAAGGGTATCTTCTGGGGAGTGGTGTAAGAAGGAGTCACCCAAATAGGAGAAATTAGGATGTGTGAAGATCCAATGAGGCTTTTAGGTTCCCTACTCCTAGGATTTGCGGAAGGTCCTTGAGTAGGAAAAATATAATAGTGGCGGCTAGATTAGAAAGAGGGACTTGGTAGTGATGTGCAGTCTGGGAAAGAACCCCGAGTGAACTAGGGCAACTGTGAGGGCGGGTATGGTTTGGTGGGGAAAAGCTGAATACGGGTCATGGAGGCAGACATTATGGACATTTCTAGTTTGGATATCTGGCAAAATGGCAGATCATTGTAGGAACCAGGAAAGTTGGAGAGGAGATAGGATTCAGGCATTTTGTATATGCTGAGTCTCAGGTAATGGTGAGATACTTCATTAACAGTGTGCGGTTAGTAATTGGAAATAGATTATTGGGCCCAAGATCAAAGCTAGTGAGAGTTACAATGATGTTTAGCATGGAGCTTTTAGCTGAAACCATGAAAACAGTTAGATGCTAAGGAGAATAGAGAGAAAATGAGCAGAACAACTGAGCTTTGTTTTTAGAAAAACGTACAGTTGTTTTTGAAAGCATATTCTCAGAACCCTCTTTAATAAGGAATCCATGTTCAAGCTGTTGGAAGACACTATAACTTACTAGCCTCTTAGAGATGAAATTACAATTAGTGAATATCTGGCTTTGAGAAGTCCCAGTAAAGAAATCTCCTTAATTTATTTAACTGAGTAGTCCCCAAATGTATTCAGAGTCTTTTTAATACTTCAACAAGTTGCCAGTCTTTATATTCCTGGTTTTCTTTGCTTCAGTTCGCCATGCACGCTGTGTAGTAGATCTCTTAGGACAAGACCTTTATGCTAATTCTAAACCTGACTCAGGATACAAGCATGTTGCATGACATTTATGACTTCAGAGAATAAATCTGGAATGCTAGGGTTGACTGTTAAAAGAAGAATGTATCCCTATACCTTTGAAGAGAGAACCTAGGCCTTAGGCTCAGCTCAAACCAAGGGCTCAACGTACATCATGTGACCTAGTCTCTCTCCTCTTGGCTCTGCTTTTTTCTGGCTTCATTGTTACAAAGCCTTTCTCCATTTAGTGGCAGCAATAGCCCTGATGGCGCTAGGTAATACATGGCTCTCACAGCTGGCAATCTCAGTAAAAGGGGCACGTCTCTCCGAGTAATTTCAACACAGTCTTTAGGGGTATTACAATAGGCCCATGAGGTCACGTGCCCATCCTGAACCAATCACTGTGACCAAAAGGACAGAATACTCTTAATTGGTCAGATTTTGGTCATGCATGTCTTCACTCCTAGAGTTTGGGATGAGCAAGGGCTGTATCAATCCCATCCGAACTACAAAATTATGAATTAGGAATAGGGGAAATACCCCTAAAGAAATACTGAATAAGCAAAAAATTTGACCATGTGTTTTGGGGGCGGGGGGGTGTTGTTGTTTTTGGTAGTTTTGACAGCTAAAGCCACCCTCTTGCAAGTGACAGCTGATAACCTTTCTAGGTTTGGGCTTCCTGGAGACCAGAACTATCATCAGATTCATTTTGTTTTGCACTCAGCACAACATTCATAAAACATGACTTTTACCAGATGCAATATGAAGGTAATTAGACCAGTGATGACCTATAGCATTCATTAATTTCATCTTCCACTTAAGTCCTGGAGTGAATACTTCAGAAACACATACTTAACTTTCTAAACACATGTAAGGCGGACATAAATATTCTAGTTACAATTGTCTTATGAGACTTTCCAGTTGCAAGAGTTCTGAATAAAATTGTCAGGTCTGTCTTGACAGTGCTCTGATGGCATTACGGTGGGTTTTTCCCCTAATGAAAAGAACTTACTAATATTGGATCATTTTCATTTTTTTTTTTCCTTTAGATATTTCTGTTTTAAGAAGCAAACACAACACTATTAAAGGCCCTACATTTCACATTGCTGGTATGGGTTGAATAATCCTTTCCATAAAGAGGAATGACATCTATAGAGCCCTAATAGGAAAGTCTAAAACTTAATAGGTTTTGTGCTAGCCAAAGGGGAAAGTGCTGCATTTGACTATGAGTCATCATTACCTCAACCACTCTGCCATCATATTTACATATATAAGTCATTGCTCAGAAAGGGAAAACCCTGACATAATATCAGAAACAAATTTCACGTGTTCTGAATCTGGTTGGAGTTAACCCGTAGAACTCCCAACAAATATATAAGGACTATTTAACAGCAATAAATAGAAGTTATTATTGTTACTATGACTCTCTTAATACTAAAATATAATATTTTTCCTATCCTATATTCCAAATTACTTAGAAGTTTAAAAATCAGTTGATTATAGGGATAAGCTTCTGACTGCTCCCAAGATTAAACAGACTTCAGACTTCTGAATATAATTCTCCTCACTCAGTTTGAGAAATATTTAGGCAGGTAGGTACGTAGGTAGATAGGTAGGTAGAAATATTTAGGTAGGTAGGTACGTAGATAGATAGGTAGAATAGAAAGAACGTTTATATTTATTTATTTTTATGTTTGTAAATATGAGACCTATAATATGTCTTTATATATATGAATGTGTATATATATAAAACCTTTCTAAAGTTGCAATAGAATATCTTTTACGAAATAGGCCTTGATTCTTCCACTCTGAGTTTTTCACTGTTTCTTCTAAACTTTGGTGAATTTGAAAGAAGCATATTGTTTGTTTAGGACAACTGCTGATAAAAACAATAGAAAAGTGAGGCCTCTGGGTAGCTCAGTCAGTTAAGCATCCAACTCTTGGTTTCAGCTCAGGTCATGATCTCATGTTTTATGAGTTTAAGAACCACATAGACTGCCAGGGATTTGCTCTCTCTCTCTCTGCCCCTCCCCCACTCATACTCTTGTGCATGCTCTCTCATAAATAAATAAGTAAATAAATAAATACTTTTTAAAAAAACAATAGGAGAGGTGCCTGGGTGGCTCAGTTGGTTAAGCGTCCGACTTCAGCTCAGGTCATGATCTCGTGGTCTGTGAGTTCAAGCCCCGCTTAGGGCTCTGTGCTGACAGCTCTGAGCCTGGAGCCTGCTCCTGATTCTGTCTCCCTCTCTCTCTGCCCCTCCCCCACTCATGCTCTGTCTCTCTCTCTCTCTCTCTCTCTCTCTCTCTCTGTCAAAAATAAATAAACATTAAAATAAATAAACAAACAATAGGAAAGAAAAGCATTCCCTTCAGAGCCTTAAATCCATGCCTATTTATAAGTTCTGTCTTCAAGTATAGACAAATAATTTAATTTTTTATTTTTCCTCACCAAATCTAATTACATATTTTAAAACTGTTTATCTTTCTCTCCATATATTTTTTTCCATGAACCACTTGAAAGTAAGTCAGAGACATGATACCCCATTACCTCTGAATGCTTCAGGGAGTATTTCCTCAAAACAAAAGCACTCTCCTACATAACCACAATACAGACCTCAAAATCAGGAAGTTAACGATGATACATCATTAATGTCTAATCCACAGAGTTTATTCAAATTTCACATGTCCCAAGAGCATCCTTTTAGCACAAAGAAGCAATCCAGGATCATGTTCTCTGTCAATCCAAAAGTTTCTCATCTTTCCTTGGCTTTCATGACCTTGACATTTTTGAAGAGCTTAGGCTAGTTACTGTATAAAAATATCCCTCAACTTGGGTTTAACTAATGTTTCTGCATTGTAGATCCAGTTTATGCATCTATGGCAGGAATATCACAAAAATGATGCTATATTTCTCTCAATGTGTCCTATTAGGTGGCACAGAGTATTGGTTTGTCCCATTACTGGTGATGTTAACTTCAAATATCTGGTTAAGGTGTTATCTCCACTGTGTTTCTCCACTGTGAAGTTAATATTTCTTCCTTTGATAATTACTATATGTCTTTTGTGGGTTTACATTTTGAGACTATGTAAATATCTTATTTCTCATCAAGCTTTCTTTCATTAATTTTACCATCCATCAATGATTCTTATTTGAATCAATTATTATTACTGTGGTTGTCAAACAGTGATTTTTTTTTTCCAATTGCATCATTTCTTCTACATTAACAGTTGGCATTCTAAACTAAGGAAGGACCCTCCCTTCTTATCCCTCTGTTTTTTTTTATTAGTATTACCTCATGGATTTCTACCTTATTTGATGGGTGATAGTCTATTGCCACTCTTATTTATTTTGATGTTCAGATTGTTCGTTTAGCCAGTGGGGACTCCTTCAAGCCAGTTCCTTTGTCCCTTTGACATGCTTCAGTCATTTTTTTAGTACTTCTTTAATTTGTGGCATAAAAAGTAGATCCAATTTCTTTTGTCTCGATTTTCTGTGCTGGTATAAATACTGTTTCATTAGGCGGTTTCTCTGGGTATTATCTGTTGACTTAGATCACCCTGTTAATAAAAAAGAAGCATTCTAACCAACTTCCATTTAACCAACTCTCCAAATTAACCTGCTCTCTTGCATGGATGTCCAGAGCACCCTGAACATTCACAGCTCATCAGCTTCCCTCCAATATTCCCTCATACTTCTGTTCCCACTAGTTGAATTGTGCTTACATTTGACAGGAAACGTTTTAGCAGAGCCTTCAGGTTGAATGACCCATGCATAACAGTTATATTCAGAGAGTCTCAGAATGTTCTGTCGCTCATAATCATGTATATTGGAGAAAAATCAACAAAGATGTGAGATCATATAGCCACCATATATGTTGAATATTTTTCTTCATGTTATTACAGAGTTAGGTTCTGAATAAGGCCTAAGAAATCATCCATTATAATCTTTCAGTCTCATTTGGTCAGAGAGAGAGAAATAATTCTTCCTCTGGCCATTGGCCAGGGCGTAAAATAATATTATTATAGGGACTCCTTATTATTGTTATTTGATGCCTATCTACCCATCTTGCTACACTTTATCATTAACTTTAAGTAGCTTCAGATTTTTCTTGTTCATTTGGCTGGAATTATTATTTCTACTGACCACACGAGGGTGTCTGTGAGCTTAGAACAGGAATATTTCAGGTAATTTCAACAACTAATAGAACTTCCATAACTAATAACTGTTGTCCTTTCACTATATTTGGAAGTTATAATTTAAAAAGTAGTTGAGGTAGCCAGAAGACATGAGTCAATGCTCTCTCCATTCGAAGACCTTTGGCTATTACATGAACGGCATTTATGAGAAGAATTCAGAACTTCTAGTGAAGTTATGCTCACAGAATTTTCTCAGGTCAGGAATTAAGAGATCCAGATCCTCTTCCTGGTTTCACCACTAATGTGTGACTTTAAGCGGTCACGCTGTCTCTGGACCTTAATTTCTTGTTCTATAAAATGAGATAGATTGTAAACTGATCCTTCAGCCTTTCCACAAAAGGCAACAATGAAGATAGGATCTAAAAATAAGACATACATCAGGGCATCTGGGTGGCTCAGTTGGTTAAGCATCTGACTCTTGGTTTCGGCTCAGGTCACGATCTCATGGTTCATGAGTTCAAGCCCTGGATCGGGCTCTGTGCTGACAGCACAGAACCTGGTTAGGATTCTCTTTCTGTACCTCTCTCCCTGTCCCTCCCCTGCTCGCGCGCACGCCCTCTCTCCCTCTCTGTCTCTCTCTCTCTCTCTCTCAATCTCTCTCTCTTTCAAAAATAAATAAATAAACTTTTAAAATTTTTAAATTAAGGTATACATTGAAGAACTTCTCCATACTAGTGATTTTCTTTTAATTGACTGCTTAGGATATGCTAGGTGCTATCAATACATAACCACCATTATATTGTTCTATTCTGAGGTTAGATTAAGTACTTTGCCCCAGATCACTCTCCTAAACAACGAACAAAGCTGAGATTTCAGCCTAGCTCTCTCCAACTCAGAAGCCCATGTTTTTATTCCTCTTCACCACATGGCTTCCCTAGGTCCAAAAGACTAGTTTCAGTGGAGATTGTACCCTTAGAGGAGAAAGTCATTCTTTGTCTGTCCTGGAGACCAAATGCTTACAGGTGCTGGATAGGGAACACAGATCTGGAGGGTCTGAGGTAAACAGGAAGTCATGCCCCTTCGAACTAAGAGGGCAGTCTCTACTTCGCTGTGGCCATGTGAGAATGCAGGCTCAACTTGGACAGTTTCAAGAGAAGACCAAAATCCAGACTTTTAAATGAAATCTCATTAATTTGAAAATTTGGCAACAACTCAGCATTTTTTTGTGGATAGAGTGATGACAGAACACTCCAGGACCCACAGATCTCTCTTTCTTCTCACCAGGTTGGGGATGTATCAAGAAATGAAACCCCATTCGCTTACAAGCTTTTTTCAAATAACTTACCTATGTTGGTAAATTCCCTTACTTGCTCTATAAAGTTTTTAAGTTCTCCTAATGAAATTAGGAGAATTCTAAACCCCCAGGTTTAGAATAAAAAGCCAAAAAGATGGGCAATCTACTGCCATGTTGTATACCTACCCTGAAATTTAAAAAAAAAAAAAAAAAAAAAAAAAAAAGGAATCTAGCTAAATCAGAGGAAAGGAAAAGGGGGAAACAAAGGGAGAAAAGTAAACATAAATATCTCAAAATATTATCCAGGCATAAAGAGATAAAAATTATGTTTCTTCTTCCTAAGTTGTGTGCATATCCTCTAAGAAAAGCCATAGTATATCAAATGTACTTTTTTTTTTTAGTTTGTATGCTGTTTAAGTTATAATGAGGAGTAATGTAGCTCTTGTTTTTTTTTTTTTTTAATGTTTATTTATTTTTGAGACAGAGAGAGACAGAGCATGAACGGGGGAGGGTCAGACAGAGAGGGAGACACAGAATCTGAAGCAGGCTCCAGGCTCTGAGCTGTCAGCACAGAGCCTGATGCGGGGCTCGAACTCACAGACCGTGAGATCATGACCTGAGCGAAGTCGGACACTTAACCGACTGAGCCACCCAGGCGCCCCATGTAGCTCTTAATTGTAAGGGGAGGAATCTAACTGGTCCCAGGGTGGTTTTGTTTAATGCATTTTATGAGTGACAAAGCAAAATTCTCTACTCATGACAAGAATGAGAAGGATGAAACTAGAAGGCTCTCCACATAGCTCTTCCACATGCATTTTCATGTCCTGTGTCTTCCCTCACATTGTCCCCTCTGGCTGGGATGCCCATCACCCACTTCTGTGTCTCACCCTTCAAGGGTAAGCACACATGGCTCCAGCCTATCCACCCCCAGCTGAATTCATCCCTCCTTCCTTGGTATCGCTGTGCCCTGGCCGCATGTGATCTCTAACTGCTGTGTGTCAGAAGGGCAAGCTGCCCCACAGCAGAATTTGTGTCCCATTGAGGCATCTGCCTGGTAGCCTGACATGGGACCAGAGCTCAATAAATTTGTGATGAATCAGTGAACCAATAAATGAATGTATGATTAATTGGGGCATTAAAGCTTTTATAAGATCCCTGCGAGGGGTCATAAAAGCTGCACACTCCTTTGGTGTTTCTTAGAAGGCTACATCTTTTGTTTCTGTAAATGAGCTCACTGTTCACAAGCCAAATATTGCCTAAGTTGGCAGAGAACCAAATGGTAATAAATCTCCCACCCTTCCTTTTTTCCTACACTTGTTACTTTGTGGCTGCATAATGAACACCTGTGAACCAGGTGGCCAAAACTGAGTTTAATTCCCAGTTGTGTCCAGTCCCTTAGGCAAGTCATTCAACTTCTCTGGAGCTCCATTTTTGCATCTGTGAAATGCAACTACTCAGAGCAGCTACCTCACAGAATTGTTGTAAAAACCAAATGAGATAACATATGTTCAGGCGCTCTGTCTACAAACTGTAAAGTAGTCTATGAATGTGAGATGTATTATTTATGATAATTAATCTGTATGATAAGTAAAGGAATGAGTATAGAGCATGGGGAACTAATTTTAAACTTCATAAAGAGCTATTGAATTAAATTTGAAATTTTTAGGAATCCTGTTGAGTATATGTAGTAACCCTTTTATTGGAGGGAGAGGGTGATACATTTGATCCTAAATTAAATGGATTGAGATGAACAGTCCAAGGATTTAGGTTCTTTCCTGTCCCAGCCAGTTTTGTGGAGGCATGATATTTGTCTCAGTGATCATTTTAATTTACCTCTCGCTCTTGCAAGAACCACTGGTAGTAGAATGTCTTCCTTGTGAGATGTGAGGCTGAGTGTATACATAAAGCATTCTAGTATATCTCCTTGACCTCTAAATTCTATGCTTCAATATGTCTTTTTACTGGAAATAAATTTTTTTAACACTAAGAAAAATTATAAAGTTGGAAGTGCATCTTGGTAGAAATAAAATGCTAATTTTATTAATTAAATTAATAATTTTTGTAACAGAATATATTTTATTATACAATAAATATATAACATATGTAATAATTTAATAAAAATAATTTTATTTTATTATTTTATTTAAATTTTCAAATTAAAAAAATTTTTTAATGTTTTTATTCATTTTTGAGAGAGAGAGCATGAGCAGGGGAGGGGCAGAGAGAGGCGGGGACAGAGGATCTGAAGCCGGCTGTGTGCTGACAGCAGTAAGCCCAATGCGGGGCTCAAACTCGCAAACCACAAGATCGTTACCCAAGCCAAAGTCAGACACTCAACCAACTGAGCCACCCACACACCCCACCTTTGGTAATTTTAATATTGACGGAAAAACAATAACCTGGTAATTAAATACTAACAATAAAAAAAAAAAATCCTTAACAATACTCAAAATACTAAGAACAAAAAACCTGCTATACTTAAAATTATTCACAAAAAAACATAAAGTAAAAGTAGCCCATAGGAAATACAGCTAATATGATTTTCTGCCTGACTCTAACTCATAGGTTGTTCATCTAATACAACAAATGTGCCTCGCTAGCATTCTATCATAGTATTCTCGAGTAACTAAAGAGTTACATCACAATATCTAATCCTTGCCTAAAAATGGAAATGTGCTTGAGGTCCGGAGTCCTCCTACTCGAATCCATTCTCCATAAACTGCTGAATTAAATGCTCATAAATAGTAGCTCTGAACATGTCACTCTAGGTCAGAAACCTTCAGAAATCGCATCACTGTCAACCTGAGGTAGAACCCGCTCTTGCCGGGGTTCAGGGCCTCCACAGCATGCTCCAGCCTAGAAGCAGCCAGTTTCCACCACATGCTAAACTAGTGGCTATTTCCCAATAGAGCCCATCCTTGTTCCTTCTGTGCTTAGGCTCATGCAGACTTTCCATCCGCAGCACACTCCCTTCTGCCGTTCTTTCTTTCCTCTTTCTGTGGGTCACAGCCATCCAGTCTCACAGGTCCATCCCAAATGCTACCTCCCCTGACCCACCCCACCCACTAGGTCCTTTCATATGGTACTTATCACGACCTACCTTGAATTGCTTGTGAAACTGCATTACTCTTCTTGGTAAGCTTTTGAAGTATTTGAAGCCAGGGATTGTGTTTTCCTCATATTTATTTTTTCTAGATCCTGGTATGTATTATACTTAACAAATTATCAATAATTTTAAAAATTAAACCACTTAATGTCCAGCAATGATTGGTATTGGCGGTTTAAGCTGAGGTGTTTCTCTTTAATGACAACTTTATTGAGATATAATTCACCCCTTAAAGTACACAATTCAGTGGTTTTTAGTATATACTTGGAATTATGCCACCATCAGCACTAATTCCAGAACATTTTCATCACCAAAAAGAAATTCTGTACCCAGGAAGTAGTTGTTAGCCATTCCGTCTTCCCCTCAGCCCTGGCGACCATTAATCTACTGTCTATCTCTGTTGAGAGTCTGACTCTTGATTTTAGCTCAAATCATGATCCCAGGATTGTGGGATCAAGCACTGCATTGGACTCCATGCTAAGCGTGGTGCCTGCTTGATTCTCTGTTTCCCTCTCCCCTTGCCCCTTTCCCAACTCATGCTAGCTCTTGCTCTCTAAAATTAAAAAAAAAAAAAAAAGGAATCATACAGTATGTGGTCCATTTTCACTGGCTTCTTTCACTTAGCGTATTTTCAGGGTTCATCCATGTTGTAACATGGATCTGTACTTAATTTCCTTTATTGCTGAATAGCTTCCATTTCATATATGTACCATATTTTATTTATTCCATTCCTGGACATGTGGGTTGTTTCCACTTTTTAGCTACTGTAAACAATACTGCTATAAACATTTGTGTACAAATTTTTGTATAGATAGATGTTTTCAGTTCTCTTGCATACATATCTATAGGAGTGGAATGGCCAAGCCGTATGGCAACTTTATGTTTAACTTTTTGGGGAGCTGCCAGACTATTTTCCAAAGTAGCTCCACCATTTTATATTCCCACCAGCAATGTATGAGGGCTCCAATTTATCCACACCTTTGTCAACAGTTGTATGTCTTTATTATGGTCATACTAGTAGATCTGAAATGGACCTCATTGTGGTTTTGATTTGCATTTCCCTAATAGTTAAAGATGTTGAGTATCTTCTCATGTGCTTGCTGGCCATTTGCATATCTTCTTTGGAGAAATAAGTATTCAAATCCTTTCTCAATTTTTTAATTGGGTTGTCTATTACTCAATTATAAGAATTCTTTATACATCTGGATGCTAGACCGTTATCATATATATGATTTGCAATTATTTCCCCCGTTTTTAGGTTGTCTTTTCACTTTCTTGCTAGTATCTTTTGAAGCTTAAAAGTTTTTTAATTTTGATGAAGTCCAATTTATTGACTTTTTTCTTTGGTTGCTTGTGCTTTGGGTATCATCTCTAAGAAACTATTGCCTAATCCAAGGTCCTGAAGACATAACTTTTGTTGTCTTCTAAGAATCTTATATAGTTTTAGTTCTTATATTTAGGTCTTTGATCCATTGTAGTTAATTTTTCTATATGGTATGAAGTAGGGTTACAATTTCTCGTTTACATGTAGATATGCAGTTTCCCCAGTACTACTTGTTGAAAAGACAGTTCTTTCTTAATTAAGTTGTCTTGGCATCCTTGTCAAAATTGATTGACTGTAAATGTATAGGTTTATTTCTGGACTACCAATTTCATTCCAATGATCTATATGGCTATCCTTATACTACCAACCACATAGTTTTGATTACTATAGCTTTTTACTAAGTTATAAAATTGAAAAGTATGAGTCCTCCAACTTTCTTCTTTTTCAAGATTATTTTTGCTGTTCCAGATCCTTTACATTTCTATATGAATTTTAGGATCAGCTTGTCATTTCTGTGAGAAAAAAAAGAAAAACACCAGCTGGGATTTGAGCAGGGATTGAATTGAACTTATTGCTCACCATTCTGGAGTCTGGCAAGTCCAAGATCAAGGAGCCATCCTGGTGAAGAACCTCTTCATGGTTCATAGCCAGCATTTTCTCATTATGTCCTCATCTGGTGGAACGGGGTTAGCAAGTTCTCTGGGCCTCTTCTATAAAGGCACTAATCCCATTTATAAAGACTCCATTCTCATGACCTAAGCACCTTGTAGTGACCTGGTCTCCTAATGCCATCACATCAGGCATTAGCATTTCAACATAAGAATTTGGAAGAACAGAAACATTCAGATCATAGCACAATCTAAACATTAAGCCTCCTGACCCATCAAAATGAAGATACTTCTATTTATTTAGTTTTTCTTTAATTTTTGCAAGAATGTTTTATAGTTTTCAGAGTTTAAGTTTTACAGTATTTTTTGATGCTATTGCAACTGGAATTGTTTTCTTAATTTTATTTGCAGACTGTTCATTGTTTGTGTACAAATGTATAATTGACTTATTATCGATCTTGTATCCTGCAACTTTACTGAACTTGTTCATTAATTCTAATATATTTCAGTGGATTTCTTAGAATTTTCTAGAAATACAAGATCATGCTATCTGCAAACACAGATGCTTTACTTCTTCCTTTCCAATCTGGATGTTTATTTCCATTTCTTACCTAATTGCTCTGGCTAGATTCTCCAGTAAAACATTAAATACGTATGTCATGGACATCCTTATCTCGTACCTCATCAAGAATGAAAACACTTGTCTTTCACCATGAAGTATGATGTTAGCTGTGGGGTTTTTGTAGCTACCCTTTATCAGGTTGAGTAAGGTCCCTTCCATTCCTAGTGTGTTGAGTGTTCTTATGAAGTAGTGTTGAATTTTGTCAAATGCTTTTTATGCATCTACTAAGATGATAATGGTTGTTTTTTTTTTTTCCTTCATTCTACTAATGTGGTGTATTACATTAATCAGATTTCATGTGAAACCAACCTTGCGTTCCTGGGATAAAGCCACCTTGGTCATAGTGTGTAATCCTTTTATAATACATTACTGGACTCAGGTTTGCTATTATTTTGTTGAGGAGTTTTACATCTATATTCATAAAAGGTATTGGTCTGTAATGTTCTTGTGATGTCTTTTTTGGTTTTGGTACCAGAATAATACCAGCCTCATAAAATCGGTTGAAGAACGTTCCTTCCTCTTCAAGGAGTCTGTGAAGAATTGTTACTAATTCTTTAAATACTTGTTAGAATTTAATGGTAACGAATCGGGGCCTGGACTTTCCTTTGTGAACAGTTTTTAAGCCACTAATTCAATCTCCATACTTGTTATAGGCAACCTGAGATCTTGAAGGTATTAGATATTAGGCAAAGATTTAGGAATGCCTTACATATTGCTTACACTTTCTGTCTTCAGGATTCCCAACCAAGAGATCTATAAATACAAGAAAACTAGCCAAATGGGACACCAAGTACCAATGTATATGATTTAATTTGTTAGTAAATGGACCAGCACTCAGCTATCCTCAATGCAGGAATAGTTAAAAACAAAGAAAGCAAAACTTGAGGCTGCAGGCTGAAGTGGGTTATTGCTTCCTCCCCTAAACTTTAAGGGGAGAAGCACCAACCTGATCTCCCCTCTCAGATGCAAGCACGGAGAGGTAGAGCAGAAAGAAAAAGATTGGTTGGATCCCCATGATGGAGATAAGTCCTTTACCGGTCAGCTCACTTCACCAAAGTAGGAACTACCAGGGAGCCTATTACATGTTTAATGCACAGTGACTCTGCACACTCAAAATGTAGCCCAGTGGATGCCCTGGTCTTTGCCAAGTCAGATTGGCAATTCTTCCCAGGGAGATATGGCAGACAAAACCTGAAGGAAGTTTTGCTCTTACAAGGAGCAAACCTGTAGCTTATGTCTAGTTTATTATTCTTGTAGAGAAGTAATAGTTCCTTTTCTGTAACAAATGACTCACACCTGTTCATTATTGTGAAAATCATGGAATGGGGCAATCTGGCATAACGCCTAAAAGGACCAACTCTGGAATTGAACAGACTTTGAATACTGGCTCCACTCCATACAAGCTATGACTGTGAGTAACTTACTCTATTTCTCCAAGCCTCAGTTTCCTCACATTAAATGAGAATGACAATACTTGAAAGAGGAGCTATAAAGGTAAAGGAGATAATCCATACATAGAGTCTGTTTCATCATATGGCAAATATTAATGCTTAGTAAATGTTTAGTATTGTTACTGACTCCAGGAACCTCAGGGATCATGAGGCACTCGAGTAAACTGAGCCCCAGAAAGATTAAGTGAATTTCCTGAAAGTATACATTTACTTCATGGCAGAAGCTGAAAAGGCAATTCTGTATTTTTAGGAAGCTTCCTTTCCTTAAGAAAAGGGAACTGAGGAAGAGGGAATCTGAGGGATTGTTCTTTCTTACTGTTTTTAGGACATGAACTCTATGACTCCTCTGCCTAACTCAGTCCATTCCAGGAACCTGAAATCACATGCTCCTCCCCCAGGAAGAGCACTGGACCCACTCAGGCCAGGGGTGGTTTCCAGGAGATGTCAT
Organism: Panthera leo; assembly: GCF_018350215.1. Classification (NCBI taxonomy): domain Eukaryota; kingdom Metazoa; phylum Chordata; class Mammalia; order Carnivora; family Felidae; genus Panthera; species Panthera leo. The sequence goes on from NC_056679.1 coordinate 28,701,320, forward strand.
CACCGTTTCTCGATATCATACTCTCTTTCGTCCACAAGGAGTAAGTCACTCAGGATCTCCTCAGTGTCCCCTACTCCCAGGGACTCTGAGGAAGCACCAAGCCCCTGTCTCAAGGATTTGACTAAATGACACATTCCTTCCATGATCCTGGTTAAGAACTGCCATGGCACAGACCCATGGGAGTGAGGGTACAGAGGGAATGTCACACAGAGGCTGATCTCTGAGGCACAGTAACCTTGCCACTGCCCCCACTCTCTCACCCCAAACCAGAGGGTCCCGGAGAACATCTTATTGAAATTTTATACTCGTCATTTGAAAATAGAAAGCCCTAAATAGATTCTCCACATCCTCTGACCCTGAGTTTTACTCCTTATAGATCATTTACTAGAACTTGTCCAACCCTCCTGTAACGGTGGGAGAGAGAACTCCAGCAGCTGGCTACAATAGGATTTGGACTGATAATAGTAATAACCATTTGATTTAAATAATTTAAAAAAATAAAATCTGCAGATAAGGAAGGAAAGATCTCTGACCTTCCCATAATAATTCTATAATTTGATTATAGCATATAGTTCTGTTAAATATTGTAAACGTCATTATCAGGGTCAATTTTAAATTTATTTATTAGAACCCAGAGGTTGGCAAAGAATAAAAGTTTAATAAAAGGGAAAGTTGAATATTTACTTTAACTGATATCTCATGATTTCTGTCAGTTTAAAATATTAATAAGTCCTCTTCTATGATCATAACAAAATCTGCTTTAAAAATCTAATACCCTGTAAGTTTTAAACTCTTATGCTAAATGGAAAATATCAGCCTATTATTTTAAACTTTCTCCCAAAACATTTCCTTATTCCTAAAGACTCTAAGCATAGATGATGTTATTTGTAATTTATAACATTACTTGCCTTTAGCAGTACTCTGATCTACATGTTATTATTGCTGTTATGAAGGTAATTGTAATTGTATCACTCCTGAGACGATAAAAAAGTTTTTGTAGGTCTGTATGCAAAGTGTCTGAAGAAAAGATTATTTTACTTGCCTGCCAAATGTAGCTTCCAGCAAGAACTATTGTGCAGGACCTTTTATAGACATAGATGAAATTCCTTTTGCCATTTGAACAGTATTTACATTCAGGAAAGTTCACAGTTGAGTCTTTGACATACTGTGAAAGGATCTTTTGTTCTCTAGAAAAACATACTTCCTCATCCTTTGAGTCACCTTGTTTTTATTCCCTTGTTTGCTTTTCGGGGGGGAAATAATGCCCACCTCCCAAGTAATGTCAAGGGAAGAGCTGCTTCAGAAATCAAGGTTGTTCTCTGTGAGGAAAGAGGGCTTGGTTGTTGGCAGAAAAAAATCAGAAATATTTTTAAAACCCGAAAGAGATAAATAATGTAATCTCAAGCTTCAGAAAAGTTATTTGGATGGGATGTTTTCCAAGGCTAAAAAAAGGGAATCTTTTTTTATTGTCATAATTAACAGTGATCAGGCTCAGGAAATAGGAGACACTTTACTTGGGGCTACATAGTCCAAAAGCACTTTTCTATTGTGTCGGGAAAGAGCCCCTCTGCTAATTGTGTTGATGCTGTAAGATATTCATAGGTCCATGTTTTCTCCTCGTTGGTGGGATCCAGAACTAGTTTTATGATCGATTCAGGCTAAGACCACTCCAATCCGAATTCTCTATGTTATTTATCCAACCACAAATACTGTGACTGATCCCGCATGTATGTGAACTGGCTTTGAAAGAGACAAAACATTGCTGTTTTACTCATCACCATATGCCCAATGCTAACACAGTGCCCTGAGCTTACTGGACACCCACTCGACGTTTGTTAAATGAAGGAATGAAAAAACTACATCCACTTTCAGGATGACAGTTTCAAATTACAGTCTTTTAAATGAACATGTGTTTGTTTGTTTGTTTTTCAAATCTTATTGGTCCAAAGGTATACTCTATGTGTTTATCAGACCTTACCTCATTTGCATAAGTGGGAGATTACTTGTGCTTTAGGGATTAGCCATTCAAATCCTTCTTCAGTCACCCTAAACCTGAGTCATCTAGAAGCAGTATCCTAACAGCTTCTAATCCTTATTTATGTCTTCTATTTTACCACAAGCAGGGCATCAAAGGCAGTGATCTTCATACTCTGGCACATTTCCACTGGAGGTGTTTTTGGTCTGTAAATGCTAAACAGGGGTATGCTTTACTAGCATTGTTAGAGAAGCTGAGATGTTGTGGTGGGGGGCGGGAGGGAAGAGGCTGAAGCATGCCCACCACTGTTAAGCACTTCACGTACTTTCCTCCACTTACTCTTTGTAGCTCTCCATGTGGTAGGTAATGATATCCCCATTTTACAGATGAAGAAACAGAAGCTCATTATGTAATGTCCTGTGGCCAGCAAGTGACACTATCAGATTTGTGCCACCAGAGCAGGCGTTGAGTTTGCAAGTTATGTTCAAGATTGCCTGCTGTAAAACTGGCTCAGACAGTATGTACATACTATATTTTGCTAGCCTTCTGAAAACCATACTAGCCCTTTGATCTGGTGTCCTATTTCCTGATACTCATTGTTTTCTATAAATCTGATGTATATGATAAGGGAAAAAGCAGTTGCTTTTGAGAAATATTCCTTGCTTTCTTAAACTGTGAGATGCTTTATAAAACACTGAATTCTATGACTTTCAAGAACCCATTTGTTATTTAAAGCTAGTGTGATATAATAAAAAGAATCTAGTAAACCTGGCTTTGGGAATGAGACGGACTGGGATCTGAATCCTAGCTCCACCGCCTGAGAGCTTGGTGACACTAAGTTGTTTAACTTCTCTAGGCTTTAGACTGCTGGCCCACAAAGTCAAGGTAACAATGCCTAATATGGAGAATTGTGAGTATTAGGAATAATATGTGTGAAATACCTAGATTGTGAACAGCATGAGGGCAGGGATCATGGATGTATCATCCACATTATCTTCCTAATGCATGGACAGGCACAGGAGGCCCTCACCACCAGTATTCACTGAGTGAAGGAGCAAGGGAATGCGTGAAGTCTCTTCAGCAACCAGATCAGGTAGTTTCTGTTGTTCAACTCCACGCATATTAATAAGGGAAACTTCTATAAGAAGTTTTAGCAAGAGGAAAAATAGTACACATTTTCACCTTTGCGTTGTTGGAAATGCCTTTCTGTCCTCCGGATGCACTCAGGAAAATAGGAAGTCAATGCAAAATTCACACATAATATCATCTTATCTTACTTTATTTTATCTATAATATCATCTGCTTTTAAAAGAGAAATGTTTAATCTAACAAGTGAACAAATAAGGTACACTGAAGTGAAAATCCTAACTGGAAATTTGTAGGCAAAGAACTGCCTTTTCCTTGACACTCCAGCCCATTTTATTCTCATTTTCTAAGGTATCCATTTCTCTCAGGTCTTGCTTGGAGCAGCTTCATGGCTGGAAATGTGAGTCCCCTTCATGTCATATCTTTTGCGGCTGAGAGCAAACATGTTTTGGGGAGCTCTGAAGGAATCGAGTTTTCATTCTAGCTGCCAGAGCCATAAAAGAGGCCTCTGCATTCTGGGCAGAGCACTGCACTAGGAAACATCAATTTGGTATTTGTAATACTTGAGCAGCATTGAACTTCCTGTGTGAGATCATGAATGAACAGCAGATCGTGAGTGTTAGTATAAGAATCGGACAGTGTTGAATTCTCATTCAACTTAAATTTCAGAAAATATCTTTGATTAAAACCCTGAGTTACTTTTTCCACAGTGCTGATATTAACATGATATATATCTGGCACATCTCTACTGAAAAATAAATGTTTTATACTGAGCAATACCTTTTTCACTCTCAGAAAATAAAGCAGGGGTAATAATAGCTAACCTATATAACACTTACTATGGCCAGGCTCTGTTCTAAGTGATTATGTATACTAATTCTTTTTAACCCCCATAGTGACCCTATGAGGTAGGTACCGTGCTTATCCTCATTTTACAGATGAGGTGCCTTACCTAGCTAGCAAGTGTTAAGAGCCAACGTTTGAATCCAAGCAATCTGGTTCCAGTGTCTATGCTCTTAACCACTACCTCAGAAGACATTTTTGAGTAGTAGTAATAGAGAGCTCTATTAAGATTGGTCTCTAGGGGCCTGGGTGGCTCAGTCAGTTAAGCATCTGACTCTTGGTTTCAGCTCAGGTCATTATCTCATGGTTCATGGGATCAAGCTCCGCATTGGGCTCTGCATTGACAGCATGGAGCCTGCTTGGGATTCTCTTCTCTCTCTCTCTCTCTGCCCCTCCTCTCTGTCTCTCTCTCTCTCAAAATAAATAAATAAGTAAACATTAAAAAAAAAAAAAAAAAAAAGACTGGTCTCTATTTGACCATCCTAGCGAAGTGCATATGGGCAGGCAAACCACCTCCCTACACTCTATTTTTCTTCACGTGGAACATGCCTAGGTTTCACGTGTAGATTAGAGGCTGAAATGAAGAGAGCCTACCAAAGAGCCCTTCAAGGGTTCTCCCAAGGCAAAGAGTGTTCACCTTACTTTCCTGGGAAAAAGATGCTTTTATACAATTGGCACAATAAAAACATCTGAGTTAGCTATCACACTGAAGTTCTTTAAACTTGGATGGCGTCTATCTTTATGAACTTTCCAACAAAGCAGTCAGGTTTTACCTATAATAAGAAGCAAAAAAAGGAGATAATAGACTCACTCCTTCACACGTGCTTGTTCCTTAAGAGCTGCCCTTGCCAAAACTCGGGTCAAACATTTCTTCGTGGAAGTGAGAGCCCTAAGAGAGCCTCTTCCAGCACACCTGGTCCACTGTATACAAGTGGACAGAGGTTTTCCCACAGGGAGGATGGATTGCCAAAGGGCCATCTCTGGACAAACCAGTTAGGGGAAAAACAGAGCCTCCTTCTCTAGGCTGTCCTCCCATGCCTGGAGCTGGCAACACGACCATGGTGTGAACCTCAGCCCTGCTCACACTGCCTCAGCCGACACAGCAGCAGCCCAGTGAGGGACCAGCCAACCACCCGGGCCCCGGCATCCTCTAAACTCTGTGTCTGTCTTGTCTCATGCAAGAGGAATAGATACAAACAACATTAGCTCCCTGAGCCCTGTTTAATGTCTATTTATTTTTGAGAGAAAGAGATAGAGTGTGTAAGCCAGGAAGGGGCAGAGAGAGGGAGACACAGAATCTGAAGCAGGCTCCAGGCTCTGAGCTACCAGCACAGAGCCCAATGCGGGGCTCGAACCCACGAACTGTGAGATAGGGACCTGAGCTGAAGTTGGACACTTAACCAACTGAGCCACCCAAGCACCCCAGAGCCCAGTTAACGATGGAGAGAGCCAGGGTGGAAGTGGCCCTTGTAAGGAAACACAGGCTCAGTCAACAAGAAGAAGCTGCAGCATTCATCCATCCTTCATTCACTTAACAACTGTTTGTGGAGAATCTACTATGCTCCAGGCGATGCACCAGATTCCAGCTCTTCAAAGGTGACAAGTTCTGAATGTCTAACCTTACAGTCAGCACAAGCAAAGTAGAGTCAAGAGTGTGGTGCCTAACAATGGCTGGGAGTCCAGGTAGGAAAGGTTCAAGATCACGCAGAGAGATCCCTAAAACTCCAGAGAAAGGAGAAGTCAAGGAACCAAAGCAGAGGTTCATACAGTAGGAAATGGAACTGGAGCCTGGTTACAAGACGAGGGATTCAAGTCGGGGCTTGTTCCCCAGGAAAAAGTCAGAAGGTTGGTTAAGACTTCAAGTGGAAAAAGAGAAGGGACCTGCGGCAGGACTGGTCTGAGGCTGAGTGGCATCTGGGGCTGAGTGGCCAAAAGCTGTCAGACCACCTTAGTCTAGAGCCTATAGCATTATCTTAAAAAGCTGGAATTTTCTATTACCTTTTCATAAAGAGGCACTGTAAGAAACATACCAGAAAATTTGTCTGTAAATTTTGAAGACAAATTTAAAACTTTAAATTTTTTTATTTCAAAATTCAAAAACTTCTGCATTCAAAAAAAACCTGCTATTAATATGAGCCTGGAATAAACAGATATGTATAGACAAAGATAGACAATCACGTACACATTGTTCTATCAAATGGCAAGACATGTATAATCCAGTATGACCCTTGGCAGTTGCTGTCCAGAAACAGAGTTTAAGTCAATACCCAAATGGAGTCATAAACTCCTCCAAGGGGCTAGGTTATATGTACAATCCTCAGTTATTACAGGATGATTGTATAATTCCACTTATGAGACTAAATTGGTGCTATTAATAATTACCCTGGGACAGCAGGCATTAACTGGGACTGTCCCCACACAGCAGGACATATGATAAACTGGTTATTAGTCATTTTATTTCCATTTGTTCTATTTTATTTAGAATGCAGTTTTGTAGGATTCCTCTGGTATTTTGGAAATATGAATCCAGAACATAAGATCATATAAGACATTTGCATACCAAGAAAAGATTTTGCCCACCCCTCCCACTTGCTGCTTTTTTAAATAAAAGTCTTCTTTGCATTATAAATCTATAATGCATTCTAGAACACTACACAGTGTGAATACAAATTAGCTTGTCTAGCTCACCACCTAAGATCCTGAAGTTGCCAGGGGAGATATCAATCCCATGTTCAGAATCTCCCAAGATTGATGGAAATTGCTTTCTTTTAATAGTAAGAGAACATGGAGCACCTGGGAGGCTCAGTGGGTTAAGCATCCAACTTTGGCTCAGGTCATGATCTTGCGGTTTGTGAGTTCGAGCCCCACATCGGGCTCTGTGCTGACAGCCCAGAGCCTGGAGACTGCTTCAGATTCTGTGTCTCCTCTCTCTGCCCCTCCCCGGCTCACACTCTGGCTCTCTCTCTCTCTGTCTCTCAAAAATAAATAAACGTTAAAAAAAATTAAATAGTAAGAGAACATAACAGCCATCTTAAAACTAATAGCACCACAGCAGTACTAGCCCCTCACTAGTATATAGATGTTATAATAACTCTTTTCAAAAAAGCTGAGCCAATACAGATAAGGAGGTTCAGAATTCCAGACAAACTTGACCTTCTATGTGTGACCCTAAGCAGGTCCCCCAAAAATTAAATTTCTAAAGAGATTCCAAAGCGAAATAATCTACCTGACTTTGGCATTGTAATTCTCTTAAAAACCAGTCATCTCTAAATGCTTTGAAAACTAATTGTTCATCATAAAATTAATATTGTAGTTGGCACTGGTTTTGCTTTATGAATATTTAATATTACCTTTTTTCTAAAAGAACTGTATTTATTACTTTACTTTTACACTCTGGTATATACTTTCCCCCAGAAAATGCCCCCCCCCCACCCTTTTATCTGTATCTTGTCCACAAACAACAACAAACCTCCCCCTCCCCTTGCTATTCCTCCTTATCCTTTGTCTTCATTCAAGCTGGTGCTTGAGATTTTTTTTAAGTATGCATGTATAACTTGGGGGAAAGAATGAGGGTTCTTTAGAACGGAACGTGTGCTGTTCAGTATCCACAAGCTGTTGATAAACTCAGTGGTTATCAGAGATAGAGACTGGATAGGAGGACTTCTCAGACCGTTTCCCTCCTGCTTCCTCCAACCTGTTCTTGTTTATTTTGTCCTCTTTGTTTTTGTGGGGGTTTTTTTTCTTGTTTTTTATTAAGTTTTTAATTTTAATTCTGGTATCATCAGCGTATTTTTTTTTCTTTTAAAACATAAGAATAAAGCAATTAACTGTTTGGATACTTTGCTCCAATAAATTAGAAATACCCCTTTCCCCCCAAATCTAAGATTTTCATCATCATCAGAATGATCAACTGGATTAATTTATTCTCTGGCAATAATTGCCACCAACCAATAGACAAATCTATAAGAAGCCTCGGATTCTGAAATTCACTCTACCTTCTATTTTGAGTATAAACAAGACAGAAGCTCCAGTTGTAGCATGAAATGGCCAAATCACTAGAGAAAGCTCCTCTGGTGTGTTTTAAAATAGGCAGAAAACTAGAAAGGGAGATTTTTAACTAGCAAGCATATGATTTTTAAATCACTGAATTTGATCTCTTATATGTTTCAGTTAATCTACCAGCACTTTGAATGATTACTTTTTCTTGCCACATTGATTTATTTTCCCTTGTAGTCAAGCTATCTTTCAAGTTTAAGGCATTCAGGTTTATTGAGTAAAGGGAATATCCTTAAAAAAATCACTGCATCTTCGTTTATGTAAGTCTACCAGCAGGAGAATTTTATCACTCCCCGGGGGTGAGTATGAGCCATTCGGGTCTGGCCGCCTGCTAAACTATGCCTATTTATTTATGGTCTATGTAACATGAGGGAGAACAAAAGTTGGCTCCTGTGAGCATTCTCGAAGCCTGGACATGGCTTTGCTTCTGCTAAAAACACTGACGTGAATAGACTCTGTCACAGACTCAAAGGTCACTTTTCCATTTTGTTCATATTGAGAAACAATTTAGATAATTATCTGTCTTTTGTATCTTAGAAGAATAGGAGCAGGGGGAGGGAGTTGTTTCATTTCCTTGAATTTTCTTTGCAAGGCTGCATCAGGCTCTTGAAATTGTAAAATGGAGCAGAGATGTGGCCCACGTAAAGAGCACATTGCTTCCAAGTGTGGCCCACCCATTTGTTATGTTGCTGTTTCTAGAAATCCTTTGTTCTTACAAAGATACCTGACTTAATGCCATGAGAGTCTTCTCCAACATGTAGAAGGCCAGTTTGTATACATCAGATACCATTTCCTCTTGATTATATAACCATTTCAAAGTTTGCAAACATGTACTGAAAGACGCACTGTACAGTTAAGCTTTGGCAAGTGGGCTTTTGCTTTTAAAGTACCTAGAGGTTGGCATGTGGAAGGGACACACATGTGTTGTCAGATCGTTACGGCACAGAGGAAGGACAGTATAGTGAAGGAGTGCTACAAGAGCCCAGAGGAAGAAAAGCATTTTTTGTTTGGGAAATTCAGGAAGGAACAACTTCTAGAAGGAAGCATTTGCAGGATCGCTCTCCTCATGGCCAGATATTTGCAGTTTGTCCAAATGATAGCTTTAGATTTCACTAATCTAGCCTCCTTATCTTTTTTCCACAACCAACATATCTGTCTAATACTCAATCTCCAAACAGATGGTTATACTCCACAAAACTCCCATTTAAAGGATCATATTTGGAAATCTTAAAATTCTTTTGAGATGAAAAAAAAGTCTTTTCAGCCTAATCTCCATAATGACTTTCATACAGTCTCTACTTTCTTCAAACTTGAAGCTACTCTCTCCCAGGTTCTCAGGCAATATTCTAGTCTCATGCTTCCCAAGTATAACAGAAGCCACCAGAATGCAGCTCTTCCTACTTCCCAAGCTCAAATGAGCAAGCCCATCTGCAGATGTACCTGCCTCACCTCCCACCTTCTCGGGTACATGGCTCCATCCTGTGACTCCTTTTTCTCAGGTATCCTCCTTCTCTCTCCCTCCGGATCCTTCTCATCAGCATTGAAACCTGCTCTAATATTCTCTGGACCCCACAGATCTTACTTGCTAGTACTCGAACTCTAATCTGCAGAACTCTAATCCATTTCACAGCAAACCCTCTTAAAAGAATCATTTCCATGCACTGACTCTACTTCCAGACCTCCACTCATTCCTCTCTCCTTCTCACATGAATTCTGGCCCCTCCTCCCCATCTACAGAATTGCTCTCGCTAAAGTCACAAGGACCTTCAATGTTGCTAAATTCCATGGGCCTTGCTCGGTCATCACCCTATGTAGCCCTCACTTGCTCTGAACTCCGCATACTCAGAGTTGAAGCTCAGTCTTCCCTTGGCTTCATGATAGTCACAGTCTCCCCCTCGCTTCCTTCCTGCCTCTCTGCTTCCTCTCAGTCTTGTCTGCTGTTTCGTTTCCTGGGCCACTGCCCTTTTCACTCCACATTCTCATTCAAGGCAACTTCACTTCCTTCCATGATTTCAGGCGGTTGGTGCTCGTAAAGAACCCTAACAAATGAAGAAGCCAGCGAAATGGCAGGAATTCCTAAAAGTGCATATTAAAAAAGAGAACGAATTCTCCCTTCTCGTCTGTTTTATTTGGGAACAATAACAATACGTCTCAACTGCCTCACATATTTGAATGGGACTTTACATTTTGGGAAAGCGTCTTTGCATAGACACCCACATAGACATAGACATAAACGACATGAGGGATCAGGTCTGAATCAACCCCCTTCATTCCGTTGATGCAGAAACTGAAGTCCAAAGACAGTGAGTACGTCTCCTGGAGTCACATAACTGCTTCACACCTTGTTTGAACTTCACAAGAACTCCGGGAAGGCATGTGTACTTCTTCCTATTTAAGAGAGGAGAACACTGTGGTTCTAAAAGTTTGAATCTTGCCCACTGTTGCACAGCTCATAGGTAGAGACCAGAGACCTAGAACCAGGACTCAGGTCACCTAGTTTCTCAGGCTACTGTGATGCACCGTACTGCTTCCCCACATTCCTAACATGGGTGCAGTTAAATAGCTATACTTTTAGATTGGATTGTCTCTAAATAGAGAGAGGCAAACCCACAGCAACAACAAGTGCACTGTGTACTACTGTAGCACGGTGTGATTACGGGGAAGAGAGGCAGGGAGGAGGAGTTTCACATAGTAAAAATTCTAAGTGTTTATCCATGCTCAGAGACTCAGTTAGGCTATTTGTTTATTTTTTTAATTATTTTTTTAATGTTTATTTATCTTTGAGAGAGACAGAGCGCAAGCGGAGGAAGAGCAGAGAGGGGTGAGAGGGAGACAGAGAATCCAAAGCAGGCTCCAGGCTCCGAGCTGTCAGGACAGAGCCTGACACTGGGCTCGAACTCACAGACCGTGCAATCATGACCTGAGCCGAAGTAGGATGCTGAACCAACTGAGCCACCCAGGCGCCCCTGTTTGTTTATTTAAATGTACATACTGAATACAGGTGAACTGATTCCACAACTATATATACATTCCTGCCTGATGTTCTTCAATAAAGGAGAATAAGTATAGGTAGGAGTGATGATGAGCCCTAACTTCTTTGGTCAGTAGGATTTTCACATAAACCTGTGTGTGCTCAGATTCGTTTATTCAACTTAGACTTGGCAGAATGGGTGGACTTTAGGAGGAGGTGTTTCATCATCATAATCCTCATGAATATGTATTACACAGGTGGATGGTCCTGGCTGCTCAGCAAGAGCTGTATTAGCATGAACAAAGGGCTCTCCAAGGCTGCTATCATGTAACCCCCCTTGTTTTTCAATCCAGCGCCCCTACTGCCTGAAATCTCCAGCCTCCTTACACTTCCTTCAAGATTCTCCTTGGGCATTACCTCTTCCAGGAAACTTCCCCTAATAGTTCTCCTGACCCTCAGTCTTAGGAGCCCTTCCAGTATGTTCTAACACACTGTGCTTACCCCCAAACCCCCACCGGCATGGGGCTCCACCCACTCTCTGCGATGATTGATGAGCACAGAGGCTGAAATCTCCCCAGGGTACAAAACTGGGTCACGGGTCTTTGTATCCTTAGCCTCTAGCAGAGGGTCTGGCTCATAGTCCTTGCTTGCTGAAAACTACTCCAGGCAGGTAGACAGTCTGACAGGAAAGGAGGAAAAGGAGGGAACTGAAAGTTCATCTAAGCTATATATATGTACATAGATTTTAAAATCAAATTTAAAAAACTTGTGAAAAATGGTTCAGAGACAAACACTTTAAACTCTTTTTGCTGACTTATTTTTTTGCCCTCATTATCCCTCAATAACATGTTTCTTCTTGATTTTTCCATTTTAAGTATTATCTCTTCACTTCAGCCACGGGAGTTCAAGTTTGACACTCTCACGCTTTCCCATCCCACTCCGTGATGCACAGTCCACATCTCCCTGTCCCTGCTGTGTGATACATGCCTCCCCCAGCAAACTTGTGCTGGAATTTGGGTTAGACCATCATTCAGGTTCCATGTTCTACTAACTATGTAAAATGTTATCAGACAGAAGAACTATGTAGTGTACTTGAATTACATGTCTGCTAGTCACCGCCCCCCCTCCTTTTCTGGGTACAGAAAGCTAAGAGAAAATAAGTAACTTTAGCCAAAACCATTCCACCAGTTAGTACCAGAACCAGGATCAAAAGCCAGCCTTCTATTTCCCAGTAAAATGGTTTTTCCATGACATCAAGCTGCCTCTCAAAAAACTTTTTTTTTTTATTTTAAAATCTTAGTGAACCGATGTGAAGAAGAGCCTAGCGTTTATGTGACTGTATCAAAGTATTCTTTACACTTAACTGGCTTTTGTCAAATTGATCCCTGGTGACAGCTTCTATTTCTTATAAACTAGAACTAGAGATAAATGTAGATAAGGGCCCACGTAAAGAACTTAGAGCTAGAAAGAATTTCGTCTTGTTTTTCATTTTGAAGACAAGAAGACTAAGGCCCAGAAAAGTTAAATGACTTGATGAGTATCACACGGCGAGTTTGGAGCCCCACTGGGCTGAAATTCCAGTTCAGCTTTCAGCCCATGCTCCTTGGGCTGGGGACCCCCAACCCCCCAGACACCTCGTACCTCCTCTTGGACACTTTGCTTCGTTTAAAATCTCTGTTACACATGCCCAAGCCCATTCTCTACATTAAACTTACTCATCCCCAAAAGCGACATTAAAGCCTGTCAGAGTAAGACAAAAGTGAGGCACCTGGGTGGCTCAGTTGGTTAAGCATCCAATTCTTGATCTCAGCTCAGGTCATCATCTCCCGGTTCCTGGGTTCGAGCCCTGCATTGAGCTCTGTGCTGACATTGTGGAGCCTGCTTGGAATTCTCTCTCTCCCTCTCTCTCTGCCTCTCCCCTGCTCCTGCGCTTGCTCTCTCTCTCTCTCTCTCTGTCTCTCTCTCTCAAGATAAATAAACATCAGAAAAAAAATCATTCAAAGCAAGTAAAAAATGGGATATAAAATACATTTTTTTAATTTTTTTTTAACGTTTTATTTATTTTTGAGACAGAGAGAGACAGAGCATGAGTGGGCGAGGGGCAGAGAGAGAGGGAGACACAGAATCGGAAGCAGGCTCCAGGCTTTGAGCGGTCAGCACAGAGCCCAACGTGGGGCTCGAACTCACGGACCGCGAGATCGTGACCTGAGCTGAAGTCGGCCGCTTAACCGACTGAGCCACCCAGGCGCCCCTAAAATACATTTCTTAAAACCAGGGTTGTGTTAGGCTACCTCGCATGGCTGCACAACTAGAACACCACACTGTGTGAGGACCCGGAAGACAATGATGTCAGAGGATGGAGACCGACATGAAAACATTCCTAAGTGTCATGAACAATTAATTTCATGAATAGAAGACAGTACCGGCACCGGGAAGGCACAGAGGAAGGACTGGCTGCCACCCCGCTCACCCCAGTTCAGCCCCAAGGCCCCAGGTTAACTTAGTCTTTACAGTGTTCCCTCCTCTCCCTTCCCTGTGATTCCCTTCATTTCCTGGGACCCTGTTGCGGCACCCCTGGAACATACACAGCTTCAGGCTCCGGAGTCCGTGCTGCCTTCTGCCGTCGGCCTCCAGGCCCGCTGGAGGAATCTTTAGATCTGGGGCACAGAGCAAGGTGCAGGGAGAGAGGGGGAACCACGGGAGACAGGAGCACAGGGAACTTGTTGGGAAAGCATTCAGGGCTTTTGTCTTTTGGGGCATAGGAGTTTGGGGTATAAATGGGAAACTGACAGATTCACACTGTTGAAAAAACTGGAAAACTAACACAAAGAAAATGGCAAACTCGTGTTTGATGATATCAGCCCCTAATTAATTATAGCCCTTATAGGAATCATTTGTTTGTATCTAATTACCATGTAGCTCAGTATCGATGAAACATAACATAATTTGTGTCCTATAACTATGCCTGAAATTTCATAAGCCTTACCTGTCAGTGCTTAGCGTTCTTAGTCTATTGCTCACGTCGCCAGCACAATTCAAGTTAAAAGAATGTTTCATAAAGCAAAATCCAATCGTATTCTTTTCTCCTGCCCCAAAGTTCCTGCTTTGCAACCTGCCTCCTTAAGTTCCAGGAGAGCAATCATCAGGATTATATATTATCAGAATTATATACTCTTGTGGCATATACACCACTGGAGCTGCCCTGCAGCTTTGAAATGGCCACAGTGGCTGTGCCAGCTGCAGAAGACGATACACACAGGTTATTACCTAGTCCTGCCCTCTGCATGGCCACAGCATAGAATCCACACCAGTTTACCTGTCTGGCCACACATTCCAATATGCCCCAAGTGCCGATTCACTGTAATGCTATTTATCACTTAAAGAAATCTTTTCTTTTAAAAACGTACTATCACAAAAATGCACATCACAATCACTTAACATGTGTATTTTGCCCAGGTTCCACATAGTGTTCTACACTCTCAGCCCATTTGAGCTAGTGCAGCAGCCTGGAATGTTCCCTTGCTCAGTGAGCCTTAGAGCCCCAAACCATAAGCGCCCAGCAAATGAGCAACATAACACCGCATCCTGAGTTTTATGTGTGTGCAGCGCGTGCAGCTTATTTCTCTCTGGCCTCTCTTGGTGCCGTTGATTTTGCATTCTGATGACTGCTTCTGGCCCAGAGTGGCTGTCAAAGTGTGTGAGAATGTTGGTCCTGTTGGAAGCAAAGGACGATGCGTTGCCAGATGTCACAGCGCAGGTTCCACAGGAACCGCATGTGCCTGAGGAAAAGGTCAAGGAAGCCCAGGGTAAACGGCAGTAGGCAATACCATAGGAACATTATGAGAGCCTGAGATGTGGAGCCTGTCTGCAGGATAACTGGAAGAAATAATCGGCAGAATGCGACTTCAGCGGAAACAAAGAAAATGGAAAACCGGTTGCCAGTGTTTGATACTCCACAGGAAGTATGCTATAAGGACCTGCCAGCACTGATTCACTTAGCGCTCCTCTTTTCAGAGAATACCTATGTCAAGTGCATTTGCATGAGGCTGTGATCATTGCTTCCAAGAACTTTTAGAACGTAGGTCATATTAAAAGCCCCTTTTGCTTCTAACCACTCAGTGGTAGGAATGGCTTTTCTATCCATCCTTCCGGTTCCTTAGCTACACAGCACCTCAGAGAATCCTGTTGACATGGAAAGCACAATAGCTTTAAAAATTGCTAAATAGATGGTGTGTCTTAGAACACAAAAGTTCGGTCTAAGACTGAAATCACCTGGCCAGGAAATGGCACGAGAGATCACTTCGCGGCAGTAATGATAAAGTCCACGGCAGTAGCTGTCTCTTGCCAGGACCACCTCTCATATTTAACAAAACCAAAGCAGCTGCGCACGATTTGCTGTAGTTGAGGTGACCTTGCATCACTAACCTTTGCCTTGACTATGGACATCGGACGACCGGGCTTGAATTTACTCTAGTGTTGAATGTTAACCTGTCGAAGCCTCCTGAAAACAAAAGAGGCAAAAATAGAAAGGGTGGAACATGTAAAGACCTGACGGTTTGCCCTGCCTCTGCTGTCTCTGAATTGAATTAGCACTTGATTCCGTGAGGACGCTCAGATCACTGGATGTGCTGGCAGGTGGCAGCAGGAGGGGGTGCGTTTCCGTGCCAGGCAACTGCCGCCATGCCAATTATTTGTGGTTTCTCAACATGTGTTTTTGACACTCACCTACGCACAATGATAACATTTGGTTTCCCTTAAAGATTTGTTTGTAATTACAGCCTCTTTTCTCATGAAACATCCTCCCAACTCCCTCATGTGCGTTCCATATTCTCACATTTTCCAAAAGCCTCCTTCATCTCAGGGCACCGGGGTGGCTCAGTTGGTTAAGTGTCCAACTCTTTTTTTTTTTTTTTTTTTTTTTTTTAATTTTTTTTTCAACGTTTTTTATTTATTTTTGGGACAGAGAGAGACAGAGCATGAACGGGGGAGGGGCAGAGAGAGAGGGAGACACAGAATCGGAAACAGGCTCCAGGCTCCGAGCCATCAGCCCAGAGCCTGACGCGGGGCTCGAACTCACGGACCGCGAGATCGTGACCTGGCTGAAGTCGGACGCTTAACCGACTGCACCACCCAGGCGCCCCAAGCGTCCAACTCTTGATCATGATCTCGTGGTTCATGGGATCGAGCCCCGTGTCAGGCTCTGTGCTGACAGCTGGAGCCTACCTGGGATTCTTTCTCTCTCCCTCTCTCTCTCTCTGCCCCTCCCTTCCTCCCTCATTCTCTCTCTCTCTCTCAAAATAACCAAATAAACTACACAGTTTAATTTCATTATTTATTGAGAGAGAGAGAGAGAGAGAACATGAGCAGGAAAGCATGGAGCCTGACGTGGGGCTTGAACTCAGGAACTCCAAGATCATGACCTGAGCTAAAGTCAGATGCTTAATTGACTAAGCCACCCAAGTGCCCCAAAATAAATAAATAAACATTTTTTTAAAAGTTTTCCTCATCTTTTGTTTCTATTTGAATTTAAAGAGAAGAAAGAGATGAATAAATACTCTAAGTAAAGTGAGAGGTTGCTTTGGATGGATTCTGCAACCTTGTAATTTTATTTTGGAAGGCCATTCAAAGAGCTCTATCTGGGTCAGAGAGCAAGGAGGCCACTACCCACGACAGGGAGTCATCCCAGGCCCAGTGACAGGTCCAGCCAGAAACTGAGCTGAGGCCTTGCAGGGATCAGAGTCAAGCGGAGGGAGGTGCAGGATCAGGAGTTAAGAACAACCCCGAGCCCACAGGGCCATGTGTTTCCTGCCTCTATGAGGAGACGGCTCTCTGTTGCCCATGGCTGAACCCTGCTGTGCTATTTGCCAATTAGAGGCTGGCAGGAAGGAGCCAGGAAGAGTCCCAGCAGACACCCAGCTGACAGCTTATTGTGGAGAGGTTTGTACACAGAAGATTAAACTCATTTCTGTTGCGAGCAGCCTCACACATGTGCATTTAACATATTTATTAAGCATCTATTATGTTTAAGGATGTACGTATAAGCCACTGTGCCAACTACTGCTGTCGGGTAATAAAATGTAAAATAAAACAGTAAACTGATACGTGGCCCCCCCTTTTAGCTGAAGCTGTGAAATCTTTACAGTGTCATTTATTTTAATCAGACTGGGTATTTTTGTTGCATAATAATAGACTTAGTGAAGAGGGGCATTTCAGTGAGAAAGTTCTTTATCAGAAACTGTAAACTCAGATAAAGAAATAACATAGGATATATATAGGTATGTGTTCCAGAACATCATATCAGATAGAGGAAGAGAGATGTTTTAGATTATCATTTCAAATGTTTAAAAATACTTACCAAGCACAACACTCATGCCGGAAAACAAAATACACCCAAGTCTCTAGGAGTGGTCAAGCAGAAAGGAGGAGGGTAAGACAGAGTTTGGTTGAGTCTGGGGAGGTGGGCCAAGTGGTCCAGCCCACAGTCAGGAGAAAGGAGCTGCTCGTTGGCTTGAAAAAGCCCATGAGAAAGGACGGGAACCCTTTCTATGCCAGAAGACTCCACCCACCCCATCAGAGCAAGAGTGTCTACAAGATAAGACCATAGACCACCTAGTCTGTGTCTTACATGTAGTATTACAATCACCCTAAGAGGCATTTGTCTTCAGGGCCAGGGAACAGACTTAGTATAACCCCACCCTTGCCCCATATGTTCACCTGCCACCTCTGCCTATTTGCTTCTTCCTAGACTTTCAAACAAAAGAAAGACCTAATTTCTCAATTAGGGACAAAGGCACTTAAAATGTGAATACCCTTTGGGGTTATTCAGTATGGATGTATATCAGCTATAGTGTAATTTCTTAACATCAATGAGAAAAAATCAGGCCCTTCCCTGCTTTGTGAGAATGAACAGGGATTAAAGAAGGCAAGGGGTCACTGAGTATTTGAAAGCAAATGTTGCCACCAGCCAGGGAAGAACTGAAGATAACTTCTTCAAAGTTGATGGCTTGCCAGAGATTGAAATTGAAACCCATAGAAGGTACCTATGGACAAAGGGATCTTTGTCATGCATTTCATTATAGAAGCTACATGTTATTTATGAAAATTAGGTGAGGGTCACCTTTTTTTTTAAGCCAGTTATCTTCATATGAAAGACCATCATCATTCCTCAAGACATAGTAATGTGTCTATCGTTGTGTCTATCAGGGCAATTTCTAATCTGTAAGAATAACCTCAGACAGTAATACGTTTTAGGCTAGTATGCTCAGTGCCTTATTATGGCCTGTATCACCCTGTGCTGTGACTTTGTTGCCCTTTATAAGTATCCTTCTAGAAGCAAAGATCCTGTTTCATGTACCTCTGTGTCCCAGTAAATAGCAGATGTACCATAAACATACCCAGAAATGTTGGCATAAGAGAATGAATAAATCCGTTCATTCAGTTGCCTGTGAATCAATCAAGAAAATTGTAGGCAACTATATTAAGTAGGATTTCTGTGCTGATATTATTATGACAATTTTGACAATTTTGATTCTTTGCAAGAATGCAAATAATGTCTTCTTGTTAGAAATAGGACATCCTCCAAAAGGTCAGGACAATAGCTTCCGCCCTGCTGCCCGTCATTCATCCTTCAACATATGAATTTATTAATGTGCGTGCAATTGACTCCAAGTAGCAGAAAACCCAACTGACAGTAGCTTAAACCATAAGGACATTTATGATTTGCTTATGTGGAAGACCAGAGTTACATGACTCCGGGCTGGTTCAGCAGCTCAACAGTGCCATTTGGGGACATTAGCTCCTCCATCCTTCCATCTGCCACTTTCGACTTATTTCCACATGGTTTATCAGATGTAGGCTGCAGCTCTGGGCATCACATCCTGACTCTGTTTCCCAAGGCAGCAAGTGTGTGCGTGTTCCAGGGCAGAGAAGGGCAGTGCATCCGGGGCAGCGAGAGAGCTCTCCTTTTACCTGGGAGGAAGATCTTTCCCAGAAACCTCCTGATAGACTTTCTCTTCCATCTCAGGTCTCATGCCTTTCCCTAAACCAGGCACTGGCAAAAGGGAATGCTATGTTTAATCCCAGTCAACAATGATTCATCTGACTCCCGTTTAAAAAGAAGAAAGAGGGAGTGGATGGGTGTTGGGCAGGCAGCTAAAAATATCTGCTGTGCCCCACCTAGTCTCCCGCTGGAAAATGAGAATCAGCTATGGTGGCCAGTCATACCTCCAAGGGCTAACTCTTCTTCCAGCATTATAATCTGACTATTTATATCATTTTACTGATGGTTTTTAAAAATCCTGAACTTGAGGAGGAGCCTAAAATATATGAGCCTTGCCCAGAATTACAAGGTTTTAGTGAGTCATGTCCCTTTCCTGCTCTGACTTTGGGTTGCTTTACTCTGGAACATTTTTATGAGTTATATGTTACAAGATTCATGGTTTTTTTCCAATCTAATTCATATGTAAGAGGACTCGTAGGATTACAGCTTTTAGGATTACAGCACACTTCCCTAAACGGAAGTAGATTGTGTCAGCCGTGAGAAACACATCAGAGGTCTTGGCACATGCATCAGTTTGCATCAAAAGCTGTAAGGGGCCATGATATTTGTGGTTTGGGGGAAATTTTGATCCATTTAATGAATATAGTAATGTCTATTTCAGTAATTGGAATGATTTACTTGAGCTCTTTCTAGGTGAAACCATCCCTCACAGGAAATGTATTCCAAATCCTCAACACAAACTTCAAAGTATTCAGTAGTTTATCAACTTTCAGAATGACCAGTGGCTCCATGACACATGTCTGTCCCCAGGAGACAAGCTTCCTCAAATGATAGGCCTTCCCAAGTATCTGTTTCAGTTTCTGTCCTGGGTTGGACTGACCTAGACTTCCTGCCTTGTACTTATTATGAATCATTGTCAATTCATGTAAGAGATGCCCTAAAATGCCTTTGAAAACCCCTTGGCAGATATGCTAGAGAAATATATTCCTGTGAGTCTAATAGCATTCATAAAGTGACACAAAATTAGATAAACTTCCCAAAATGCCTTTTTTTTTTTAAGCAAGTGTCCTGGAATTTTGTGGTATGTATTTCTCTGGAATAAATCACGTTTGGGCTGATAATTATTGTTAAGAATTTGTCAATTTTGAAGCATCTCTAGACTCCCACTTGGGATTGGTGTATGGCTGTCTTCTTAGCAATGTACGCAAGGCCATCTCCCTTTCCCAGCAGATGGCCTGGGAAGACACAGGCGGCAAAGAACATACCAGTTCCTTTCTCCCCGGGAATTTCATAGCCAATTTTCTGCCTCCATGATGGCCCATTTTGATTGAGTGTCTTTGCAACTCCAAGAGCATGATTTCGGAGGTCACAGAGGGACAATTTGCAGGGCTTTTCCTTTTATCTTGTGCCATCATTTTTAGTATTTGTTCTTAAAAGACTGTTCTCAAGGCTCAGTTGGTTGAGCATCAGACTCTTGCTTTTGGCTCAGGTCATGATCCCAGGTTGTGGGATCGAACCCCACATCAGGCTCCATGCTGAGCATGGAACCTGCTTAAGTTTCTCTCTCTCTCCCTCTGCTTCCTTCCCCACTTGCACTCTCTCTCTCAAATAAAAGAAAATAATAAAAAAAATTAAAGACTATTCTCTTACACTAGAATATCTGGATTGTAGGAAATATCTAAAGAAGATAACTAATTTTTGTTAAAGTTACTAGACACATAGGAATTTGCTTTCTTTTTCTCTTCTGAAGTTTTTTTATTGAATTTTTTTTTACATTCATTTATTTTTGATAAACAGAGCACAAGTGGGGGAGGGGCAGGGAGAGAAGGAGACACAGAATTCGAAGCAGGCTCCAGGCTCTGAGCTGTCAGCACAGAGCCCGATGCAGGGCTCGAACTCACAAACTGTGACATCATGACCTGAGCTGAAGTCGGACGCTTAACTGACTGAATCACTCAGGCGCCCCTGAATTTTTTTTATTTTTAAACAACATACCTGAATACACATGCGTGTGCGCGCGCACACACACACACACACACACACACACACACCTAAAGTGAAGAATGATATTCAGAACAATTTTTCCAATAATGCTGTCATTGCTGAGACCATTTTTGGAACTTCATCTTTTAGAATTGGCCTAAAGAAGACTCACAACTCTTATAAGCAAACTAGTCTCATCATTGTGTAAGTGTACCTTGTTTTGACTAAAGCCACAGATTGATCACCTTATTTACAAGGTTTGGAATCACTGAAATCAGAGCATCTCAACACTAGGCAAAATGGCAGAAATCATTGAGTTCAACTCCCTTAGTTCTGATGAGAAAGTTGAGGGCCAGAGAAGTCAATTGACTTGCCAACAGGTACATAGCAAGTTAGAAAATAGTTTATACCAGAAATCAACTCCAAGTCTCCTTTTACTGTTTATTAAAAATCAAACCTAGTTTTAATACATATTTTCCACCATTAAAGATATTAAAGAAGAATCTGTCATGGACTCTGTAGATCCTTCCAGAACCAGTCCACAATTTGTTTTGAGCAGTGATAATATTGTAATCAAAGCATCTTTTAAAAAGTTTATATTATTATTATTATAGTAATAATAATATGTAAGTTCCATTGTATTTGTTTTTTAAAAAAACCTGTTAGACTATAGGTTTAAAAATATTTTTTAATGTCTTTATTTTATTTTGAGAGAGAGACAGAGTGCAAGCGGGGGGAGGGGCAGAGAGAGAAGGAAACACAGAATCTGAAGCAGGCTCCAGGCTCTGAGCTGTCAGCACAGAGCCTGATGTGGGGCTCGAACTCACAGACTGTGAGATCATGACCTGAGCTGAAGTCAGACACTTAACCAACTGAGCCACCCAGGCTCAGCTAGTTACAGCTTTTATATAGATTTCTTAAATTCAAAACAGAATAAAACACTATCCCAGTTTTTAAATGTTCCTTGTTTTTCTCATTTCTCATGGAGAACGTCTACAGAATGCTCCAAAGTGCTCCAAACAGTATCTGCTGGGCTGAGGCAAGCTTGTCCTTGTGCTGTGCTGTCCAGTGAAAAAGCCGCTAGCCACATGTGGCTATTTAAATTTAATTTTTAGTTAACTAAATAAAATGTAAACGTCAGGTCCTCAAGTACTCAGTGGCCACATTGGGCTACTAGCTACCATATTACACACTACAGCTGTAAACATTTCTATCAACATAGAAAATTTTATTGATTAGCGCTGGTCTAGAATTCTTACAGTTCGTAAGTATTTTAATCTACTGTTTATCTCTTATATTACCTCTGGATAAGTTAGAAGGTGGTGACAAGTTCTGGGAAAGTTTTTTAAATGTTTATTTGTTCTCTGAATGTTTCTAGCTTTTCTGCATAGTTTAATTTTAAAAAGGAGAAAATATTTACTTTCCCCCATTTTTAGAGCATGATTGTGTGTGTGGAATTCATATCAATTGTCTTGTCCCGGCTGCTGAATTTTCTTAAAGTATGCTAAAATTGTGGCCAAAACCCTGTTAATGCTGCCAAAGCTATTGGCAGAAATCTCTTTACGATGGTCTAACATTTGAAATTAACTAGTCTGGACATAGACAAGGGAAGTTATGTTGAATTCATTCTTAATA
This sequence comes from Panthera leo, assembly GCF_018350215.1. Taxonomy (NCBI): domain Eukaryota; kingdom Metazoa; phylum Chordata; class Mammalia; order Carnivora; family Felidae; genus Panthera; species Panthera leo. The sequence goes on from NC_056679.1 coordinate 28,723,868, forward strand.
GCCATTTTACTTGCAAAGACTCTATATTACCCACCTACCTTCATTAATCCAACATCTAGAATGAAAGTCCAGGCACTGACAAGGAATGGATCAGCTCTAAAGACTGATCTGGCATCATGCTTCTGGTCCAGGTGCAAGCCCCACCCTGCTCTACCCTCAGCAATTAGAGAGCAGTGACCAATTCTCCATGGCTTTCTACTTCGTACGATGTCCTGCCAGAACATCTTCCAGAAGACTTTTTGAACAAACAAATGCATATTTGATTTGGTCTGCCCTGAAAACCATTACATTTAACAGCAGACTCATAGGATTCATGAAGTGTGACTGCTTTGAGTTCTTTTTATTGTGGAACGGTATCCACTGAATGAACTTAGTACGACTGGAATTCTTGGGTGATTTTCAGCCCTTTTGCTGAATCTGTGCTGAGTGAAATTAGGGACCAGTGAGTCACAGGCTATCATGGAAGAGGGCTAAAGTGCAGCTTATTCTGTTTGCCATTGCAGGAATAGTAAATCCTGTATTAAAATAAAGGTGAATTAGGAAAGCTACAAAGTACCATAATAAATTAGAGAGGGTCCAGAAAATAAGTAAGCAGTTTTTAGTTTCTGTGTGTATAACTTTAATATACCACTGCAGCACACACAGATACATTTGCTATTTTTGTTTTCCACATGTGTTATACAAAGTATTTCTCAAAAGGATCGAATGTCTTTGAAAATTAAATAGGTAAATGTGTATCTGCTGAGACTCAGCTGGAACAGCTGGGCAGTGATCCTTTTAAACCGTCCAGAGAGTGTCAGTCTCTGGTGAGATCCACTTTCCCTGCTTCTCGAAGGTGTTTGTTGTTCCTGGTGTGGTTGCTCGAGGCACGTGCTGCCCCAAGAGAATTCTGAAGCTATAACTCAGCCCAGTTTCTTTTCTTTTTTTGCTTTTTCAAAGAATTTTTTTTTTTTTAATCAAATGTCTCCTTGCCAACTGAATGGATGTGAAATCTGATGAAGTTGTTTGCCAAACTCTAAACAGCATCTATTGTGTCCTGTTGCCTGAGGTTATTCTTCTTTCTGTCCTGCAGTCTCTGGGGTTGCTCATGAGATAGTGATAATGTCTCAATTCTCCGTTTGTAGATAACAATCAACAGAGATAGTGGTGAAGACGTGAGTTCCCCCAAACACGGGAAGGAGGACCCAGACAACATGCCCCACGTGGGCGGGAATACTTGGGCTGGTGGAACAGGTTGGTAGCACCCGCATCCTCCTGGGTCGAGCTTCCCAAAACCTCACAAGCCCAGGTAGAATGCACACCACCCCTGAGAAGGCGCAGGGACCTCTTCCTTTCTCTGCCTCCCCCGTTGGTCAGCAGGACTGTGCTTTTGCCCTGAGTCCCAGTGTGACATCAACACGTGACAAAGCTCTAGCCTTTGGAGCCCCACAGATGCTGCCACCTTGTGACGGGAGACCATTCTGACCCTCCCAGGGTGGCTTCATCAGTAAATTGGAAAATACTACCTGCCTTACCAGGTTGTGGTGAGGATTGAATGAAATCACGATTGTAAAGTGCTGCGCACAAGCCCTGGTCTGAAGAATGTATTCATTAAAAATGTTAACCCCTTCTAAATTCCATGCCCTTGGGATCATGCCAGCAATCTATAGTAAATTCTTTCTTGACCAGCTGACTTGGAAAAGAAGTGGTCCTCGCCTTCCACATCTCAGAAGTGAGTGTGTTGAGGATGCAGGATTTTGAGATAAGAGAGTCGGCTGCAGTTTGAACTGATGGCCGTGGTCCGTTCCTTCCTCTTGGCTGCCTGATGAGAGCATTGTTCCCATGACTGCTGCCTTCCTCTTTCCTCTGCGGCAGCTGGACACACACATCTGCTGGGCCTCAGGAATAGGGCCAGACTGTGTGTGCACCGTCTGATCTTATCTCTGTCTCGTGTTGGCACGAGCTCCATGCTTCTCCTTCCCGAAGGATGGTGTGTGCCTCTTGGCCTTGACAGCCTCGGGAGGAAATGGGTTTCTGTGCTGAGACAATGTGCTATCAAATAGGCCCGCAGACTTCTTGCCTGTTCTGTTTATTCATCAAGCATCAGCTTTAAAGAAAGGGTATTTTTAGAAATGTCCTTTGATCTCGAAATCAGTGTCAACGCAGCACGATTTAATCCATGTGGAATGCGTTGTGAAATGAGCTGGCCCGACGTACATTTCCCAGCAGTGGACTACTCTGGAGCCGAGGGTCTCGCTTGTTAATCACATTGAACAGAGTCCTGACCCAAATCACCTGATCCCTCTTTCATCATCTGAGCCCCTGCCTTTCTTGTTCTCCCCATACCTTAGGAGCTGATTTAAGTTGCCTGAGATTAGCTTCAAGATGATGCCTTGAAGTCTAGAACCTCTGACCAGTGTTTTCATTTAAGTCATACAAGTTAAAGGCTCTCAGAAGTAGAGGTCATGAAGAGCTCCCCCCTGTTGCCCTCTCCACCCCCATGGGACTTCCCTGAGGGCCCCTGTGACTCATGCTGACTACTCACACCAGCCTCTGAATGGTTGTCATCTCAGCACCTAGGAGGTGTTAAGCTCTAATCATGATCCACCCATGCCTAAGGAGAACCTGTAGGAAGGGAGTCAGGTCACAGAAATAGCTTTTCTACCTCTGTAGCTCATCGTCATTGTCCAGTTACTGGTCCCCTCTGCCTACAGGCTGTCGCTGAGTGAGAACCAGCAATCACACCATCTAAGAAGAAATTTTCCACCATCAGTTTCCAAATAAAAATGAAGTCAGATATTCTCAAATCAAAGGGTAAACATACTGTAATTAATAGGCTGTTGTCATGGTGCTTCCAAAAGGAAATGACCTACCTGGACTTTGGTCAGGGAAGCAGTACATGCTGAGTTCTTACTTTTAGTTTATTATACCAGTTAAGGCTCCGAGGGGGAAAAGGTCAATGTAACATAATTTAACAAAAGCCTAAAAGCTTTCAAAATTTCCACTTTGTGAAACTTAGAAATGACCTCATTCTATGTGATGAGAGGTTGTCTAATTAATAATAGTAACAGCAACCACTTCTATATTTTCCACCAGATACTGTTCTAAGCATTTTAGCTTCATGAAAATCCCAAGAAGTTAAGTAGTATTAGTATCTCCATTTTACAGATGAAGAGACTGAGACACAGAGAAGTTAAGGGACTTCCTTCAAGGACACATGACTAGTGCATTGGAGCCAGGATTCAAATTCAGCCTGTCCGCTTAACTGTACAGTGTTGTATTATATAATACGGGTATACGATACGACACGATGCGATACTGCACTGCCCCTCCCAATATTGAATTCTCTTCTGAGTGCCCAAGTTATGTGTGAGTGAACAAAAGAAACTGATTACTAGTATTTTCATCATTATAAAACAGAGGTAGCCCAGAGGCCGAATCTAGCCAATACATGTATTTTGAGGACCAACACGATATTTTAAATAACTTGAATTTGAATGTATTTAGACAAGGCAAGTTTGCTCTAGCTAGCCAAAGGCGTCACCAGTTTTTATAGTATTATCTACCTGGTCCTCTAGGCATTTAATTTATATTTACAACACAAACAGTTTCTGTAATATTACATAACACACACTTACAAGCATGCAGACTTGGGTTTATATTGGAAAGCTGTCCTGCTGCTGACAGTGTCTAAAGCTGACTGGATCTATATCCTGGCTGTCTTTCTCTTATTTTAAGGAAAAGTAAGGTAACGTGCAAGGGACAAGGAGCGGTGCTCATTTAGTTGACAAATACATACCAAGTTATCTATGGTGCCCAAGCCACTCTTGTAGGTGCAAAGATTTAAAATTATGTAAGATATAATCCCACCCATCATTAACAGTTGGTGAGAAAAGAAAAAATAAATATTAAAGGGTAACAAATAGTGGCCAGGAGTGATCCCTGTGAGGTAGTCATCGGACGAGATGTCTTGAAATATGGGTAAACTTTGGCTGGACAGAGAAGACAAAAGGCACCCTAAACAGGGGGAAACTCTTTGTTTCCAGGAGACAACTCATTTGAACATTTAATCACTAAGTGGGTGCCATTCATATGCTTCACAGGACTGCTTTAAAGGTACAATCTGACTTTTGTCTTGTGGTCTGCATCAGTCTTGTCACCTGGACTTTCATGGTTTCCTTCCAGGGGGAAGAGACACCGCAGGCCTGGGCGGCAAAGGAGGTCCTTACCGGCTGGACGCGGGCCATGCGGTGTACCAGGTGTCTGAGGCCGAGAAAGACGCGGTTCCCGAGGAGGTGAAGAGAGCCGCCAGAGAGATGGGCCAGAAGGCCTTTCAGCAGCGGTGAGTGGGCCGCCGCAGTGAGAGCAGGGCGGCTGCTGGGGTGTGGTGTGGCGGCAGTCCCCATGTAGATCCCGCGTCCCATGATTTTCCACCTCATGCAGCAGCGGCGACCACAAACGGACACCCCCACGCCTGCCTCCCGGCAGAGGCCAAATGAACATACTCCCTTGTTCTTTTTGCTTGATGTGAATATGTTAAATGTATTCATTACGTACAATTGTGTAGGAAAAGGAATTGAGCACATTGGAAAGTCAAACCAAAGATACTGCTCTGAAGAGGGGCGCCTGGGTGGCTCAGTGGGTTAAGCGTCCAACTTCAGCTCAGGTCATGATCTCTCAGTTAATGCATTTGAGCCCCGTGTCAGGCTCTCTGCTGATAGCTCAGAGCCTGGAGCCTGCTTCAGATTCAGTGTTTCCTCCTCTCTCTGTCCCTCCCATGCTTATGCTCTGTTTCTCTCTGTCTCTCAATAATAAATAAACGTTATGGGGCACCTGGGTGGCTCAGTCAGTTAAGCGTCCGACTTCGGCTCGGGTCATGATCTTGCGGTCCCTGAGTTCGAGCCCTGCGTTGAGCTCTGTGCTGACCGCTCAGAGCCTGGAGCCTGTTTCAGATTCTGTGTCTCCCTCTCTCTCTGACCCTCCCCCATTCATGCTCTGTCTCTCTCTGTCTCAAAAATAAATAAACATTTTAAAAAATTTTAAAAATAAAATAAAATAATAAATAAATGTTAAAAAATTTTTTAAAAAGATACTGCTCTGAAGAAAAATTAAAGTTCAAATCACTCCATCCACATCTGTTCTGTTCCTAGGCCCCATAGGAAATTTAGAAAACTCTACGTGATAGTCGATAGTGCCTTCCTGCCCTCGGGAATCTTGTAGATGTGGGGATAGGACTAGTAAACACACACACACACACACTCAAACTTGCACACTCATGCCCACATACACTCCGGAAGTTAAGGTTGCAGTCACGTGGTACAGAGCTGTGCCCCTGCCAGTACGGAGAAGGGTGAGGTCGGTGAGGTGGGGCCTGAGCTCAGCCAGGATTTGGCTCTTCCAGGAAGGGATAACACCAGAGTAGAATGAACATAGTGTCTATGGCAGAGAGAGCCAGCTTATCTATCCAGCATAACGGGGTACCAGCTGGGGTGGAGGGGAATGAGGTTGAATGTGGAGTCCCTCTCAAAGGGCAGAGGCCTTGAAATCCAGGCCAACGAGCCTGTGGCTTTTACACGATCCGGAACCATTCTGGGCCACTTTGATTGGAACCATCTAAAAAGTAAGAATCCACATGATGCTTTCACTAGGCATCCACATGTCTAAAAGCAAAAAATACCAAAGGACCCGCAATGTCTCCTTCATGTTTGAGGGAATTGGTAGTGGTTCGGGAGGCTGGTTTACATTGTTGTGCTCACTGAAAGGGCTGGGTACAGTCGGAAGAAAGCACCCTCAAGTGTATGTGAGTAATGAAATTCCTCCCACGTAGAACATCTGGTACTACGTTACATGCTGTGCTTACACATCCTGCAAGTAAACAGGACAGAACAATAGGGACAGAAACGCAGGCCCCTCCGGCCGCACCCTCAGGAAACCCTGCCAGCAGTAGGACCCTCATATACCCAGGAGGTCAAACAAGGCAAAGTGTTCCTCGCAGCTGTTCTGCTGCCATCTCTGGAGGCCTGGAGCAGGTTATTTATCCTCACCGGGCCTGACTTTGCTCTTCTGGGATGGGGGACTTTCTTCTCTCTTCCTCTCAAAAAAGCTATGGGGGACAGATAACTATGTTAGATGTGAGAGCAGTTTAGGGGCGCATGGGTGGCTCGGTCCATTAAGTATTCCACTCTTGATCTCAGTTCTGGTCACGATCCTACGGTTCATGGGATTAAGCCCCAAATCAGGCTCTGTGCTGGTAGCAGAGAGGAGCCTGCTTGGGATTCTTCCTCTCTGCCCCTCCCCGACTTATACTCTCCCTGTCTCTCTCAAAATGAATGAACTTTAAAAAAAAAAAAAAAAAAAAAGGAAATGAGAGCAGTTTAAACTTCTTAAAAAAAAAAGTGGTAGGAATGCTACATGGAAAATCTTGCTGGGATTCAAATACTGCTCTACATTTCATACAAACAATAAAACATCCATTAGGAAAAGAACCAAAACCACATTAGGAACCAAAACCACATTAGGTATGCATCGACTAATAAGTTCCTATTGTTGCTACCCTCAGAGCCTCATAAGTAATTATCCCGTCTCAAGTTTTGCCTAAGTGGACAAATAGATTACTTTGACACACACATAGTTCATGGGAGGAGGCAGAAAGACCTTTCAGTAGTGCTTGGGCACAAGTATACAACCCCCTCTCTAATCTCTGTAATAGGGAGAAGGAACCTGGTTCTGTTAACCACTGCTGACAGGGAGGGGAAAGAAGCATCTGTGATAATAAGGCAACTAAATGTAGTAGCTACAAGAGAGGAAAGAGATGAAATGTGGAAGAGAGTGAGAAAACCATACACGTCTACTCATTACTGCAGAGAAGAATCTAGTCCATGTAAAAGAGAAATCCATAAGGTGGTTGAAAGACGAGAGGTGGACAAGAGTACGAGAAAGGAGAGGAAGAAATAAAAACACATGAAGATCCTGAGAAAGACAGGGCATAGCAAACACAGGAAAGAGGGTGCTTTCTGCTTTCATGGAGTAAATACTCCTATCTGGTGAGTATCCAGGTTAGTCCCGCTAAAGATTTTCTTTCGCTTTTTAGTATGAAACTCTCAAACATAAACAAAAGTGGAGAGAAAACTTTAAGAACCCTAAGTACCTGTTCTCCCAACTTCAAGAAGAAAAATCTGGCTCCACTCCTAGTCCCCACCCTTGGTTTGTTTTGAAGCTAATCCAAGATGTCCTATCCTTTCATTGTAAATATTTCAGAGTGTATCTCTGAAAGATAAGGATTTTTAAAAAATAAAAATAAAAACACACAATACAATTATCGTGTCTTTAAAAAGTAATAATTCTTGGGGCGCCTGTGTGGCTCAGTTAGTTGAGCAATTGACTCTTGATTTCAGCTAAGGTCATAATCCCAGGGTCATGAGATCAAGCCCCCACGTTGGGCTCCTTGCGGGGCATAGAGTCTGCTTAAGAGTCTCTCTCTCTCTCTCTCTCTCTCTCTCTCTCTCTCTCTCTCTCTCTCCCCCTCTGCCCCTCCTCTGCTCACATGCATGCACTCTCTCAAAAAAAAAAAAAAAAGAAAAGAAAGAAAAAGTAATAATTCTTTACTATCATCAAATAGTCTGTTTTAAAGCTATTTTGCAATGCTAGGCATATGTGGAATGAGGTCAGGTCCCTCCATTTATGCTTTTATATACCCTGGACCTTTTCTCCATAGTTCTTATTCCTCTTTCCCTTTATATTATTATTTATATGAAAAGTTGATTTCTCCTCCACTGGCTTTAAGTTCCTTGATGGCAGAGTATTGTGTTCTGTAATATATCCCCAGTACCTATACCCCAAACCTAGTGCATGGCAAACACTCGTACACTTGTGGAATAAATAATATGCACAAATAATGCTTTATTCAAAGACGGGCTGATACTTAATTCAGAAACTGGCTAAAACTAGATGGAGTGGGGCAATGGGTTAAATAGGTGATGGGGATTAAGGAGTGCACTTGTGATGAGCACAGGGTGATGTGTGGAAGTGTGGAATCACTATATTGTACAGCTATAGCTAATATAACACTGTATGTTAAGTAATTGGAATTAAAATTAAAACTTAAAAAAAAAAAGAAACTGGCTAAAACCAGACTGAAAGCCAGACTCATCCATCAGCCTAGAGGTCCCCCATATTACCTTGAAGAGCCTAATACTCCTGATAGGTTCTTGACATCATCAACATAGCCTCTAGTTAGCATTCATTTGTATCTGGATTCCAGTTCAATACCTGTTCCTATGCATCAAGAATTGATTGATATTGTACACTGAAACTAATATTATGCTGTAAATTAACTGGAATTTAAGAACTTTTTTCTTTTAAAAAAAAAAAGATTCATTCAGGAAGACAAGCATAAGACATGCAGAAGGCAGAACAGAAACATTAAAGCAACAAAACCTGAATGAAATCGATGGTGAGGTATTTCACGTGCCTAAAAGAGTATTTAAGGTGGGTGCCGGCTGTGGAATGTACCTACTACCATTTGTAAAACTCATCAGCCTCACACCATAGATCTCAACTTATGTTTGTTTTCCTCATAACTGATCCAAAATTATAGTATTTAAGGCTGACCTATAAGAAAAGTAAAATGAGAACTAAAATTCCCAGACTGTTACGTAACAATAAATATACCCTTTAAAAATATAACGTGCCAACAAAATGCAGTTAGTCCACATAGATTACTAGGATGTGAAGCAGCTGTGCCCTGCAGTTTTGATCAGTTAAAGCAGCAAAAAGACATATTTCCAGATAGTTTTGTGGGCTTGAGAGTATTAACACCAGGAAGCTTATCTGGTCCAGAGGCTAAGATTTCCTATTTTCTTTCCCCTTCCCTGCTTCGGTCTTCATCTTTCAGAATTTATCAGCTTTGAGCACCTTGTAGGCGATCTTTCTGAAAGCTGAAACAACCTGGAATATGATTTCCAGACTTCTTCATAATTAAAACAGCATGTGATGTGTTTTAGGGTGCAATGTGACCGTGCCAGAAGTAGCCCTATCACTGGAGCGGATTCTGATCTCACTACAAAGACCAGTCCGCCCAAGGTGACTTACCAACTGCCTGACTCCTTTCCGTGTGTGTGTGCGTGTGTGTGTATGTGTGTGTGTGTGTGTGTGTGTGTGGGTTTCTCCCTGCTAAGGGCAAGCTATCTACATTTTTTTGTACTAACCTCCCTTCTTTGAAAAGTATTAATCTCCCTTCTATGGGACAGAGCGTATTAGCTTCCTATGTATGAAAGAGGGGAAGTTGCATGTCCCACAGTATTCATGGTGCCCAGCTTCTGTCAGCCTTGAGACTTGAGACGTAACTTAATCTAATGAAAATTTATAGAGAGGTTTAAGAGATTGCCAAAAAGCAAACATAAGAGGTATTGTTAGGAGGTCAAGTGCTATACTCGTATTCCTAGCTGTTCTTCAGAACAGAAAGTAAATTAAATTTAGAAGGCCCCTTGGCATGTCACCTTGGGGAACACCACTCAGTTATTATTTACCTTTTGATAGTCAGTGCTTTCAAATTGCTGTCTGATGGCATTTATTGAGTGCTACCATGTGCCAGGCATTGCGCTAGGTACTGGAGATTCAAAGAAAAAATAAGACTATTTCTTCTCTCAGAGGAATAGAAGAGAAAATATCCATGTAGTAAATCACATGTAATAAATGTGTTTTTCATTGTATTTTTGGTTTAGTTATACACACACGTGCATACATACTTGTGTGCACTGGATCTCAACGTAAAGCATATTTCCTCCTGTGGAAAATAAAGTTTGAGAGACACTATGATAGAGGGAAATAGACCTATGTAGTAAAAGCAGTAATGTGCAGAGGTTTCATAGTAGATAGCTGTAGAAGATTTATGAATAGGAATGATCCGTTTTACCAGAGGGATCAAGCAAGACCTCATTGGATGTGGCCTTCAAGCGGGATCTTGAAACCTGAGTTAGTGTTAGCTGACCCCTCCAGGTGGTTGGGCAGGAACTGCAGATCTGCCCTTGGCAGTGTAGCCCTAATGTTATGTGATTCTAGTAAGCCTCCAACACTCTGCCCCATGATGGCTGGATTCTTCCCGGTGCTTGGCCTGACATGGAGGAAGAGACACCGTTCATTCTCATCTTGCATCTGGGGTTTCTGTTCCAGCCTGAGATAACAAATCTAGATTTTAGATAAGAGTTTCAGCTGTGCACACAGGATCCACACCTGCCAGCACTACACACACGTATACACGCCCATGCACACATGCAGAGCAGTTTAGAAGACTGTGCCATTGCTAGGCTTTGTAGACATGCATTCATTAGTGCCTGTCCTAGTATCAGAACCCTTTCATTTATAGAAATTTCTAGAAACGTGATCAAATTAGCGTATTATGAATGCAACACTGTAAAGTCCAAGAGAGCCTCATTCCGTGAAGGAACCTTCTCCTTATGATTAGTTTGAGATGCTGCATTTTAAATAATCCTGAGTCTTATTTTTATTTCAGTCATTCATTTGATTTCATTTTGAGCACCTATTATGTGCTAGGTACCATGGTAGGCACTGCACATATAAAAATGAGAAAGACTCAATCCTTCTCCTAAGGGAGCCTAGTTGGGGAGACAGGTGGCAGACACATATAGCATGAGTAGTAAATGCTCTGATAGAGGGAAGCCCAAAATGCTCTGAGGCTACAGAAGACAGACCTGGGATCAGTGCAGGCTTCCTAGAGGCAGTCCTTATTGAGTTGAGTCTTGAAGAGTAAGTGGGAATAGAGACAAAGAGGCAGAGAAAGGAAGTTCCCAGTGGGGGAGAAGCCCAAGCTCTGGGTGTACAGTGTGTTCAAGGATTTGTGAATGTCCTGCTGGGGCTACAGTGGAAGCTGATGATAAAGAACAATAAAAAGGAGCACCGTGCTGGCAGGTTAGAACCTCAAAGCCACAATAATATGAAAACATAATTATCCTATTAAAAGTACACAGCAATTGCAGAAAACTCTTGTATTCTACATAGCAACACATTAAGTTACATTCTTTGGGCCTGAACTGTTATCTTGGTCAACCAAATATATGTCCTTGGTCTCTAAAAGCAACCCACGGAGCTCTTCTAGGAACCTGCCACATGAACTGACCAGCTGCCAACATCGTGACACGTCTTTGGGATATGGCAGTGGTTTGCTATAGAGCTGACTCACTGGCTTATGAGAGCCAGTTGCGCACATTCTTTTCCAAGTCAGTGCTTGGTGATCTTACTGTTAGTATTTTGGAGTTGATCATGGTGGGAGTATCTACACCACAGAAATCAGCAAATACTATAAATCAGAGTTTTTTGTTGGTTTGGTTTGATTTGGTTTGTTCTAGAAACCTACTTGTTAACTTTTTACCAGCCTACCACTAGACATTTTCTTCCTTAGACTCTCCTAACTGGAAACGTTGCTTCTTGAGTTTTCTCCTTCAAGGCAACATCAGATACCAAGGACCTTGCTATAGTTCTAGCAGAAGACGAATGGACGCAAGGGACCACATACACATGATTTCAGCTACTGTCTTTTTCACGCCCTCTGATTACAGGCTAAAGGAGATCCAAATGAGTGAATATGATGCCACAACCTATGAAAGGTTCTCAGGTGCTGTTCGACGGCAGGTGCGCTCCCTCCGAATCATCCTGGATAATTTACAGGTAATCTCCAATAATGGGCTAAGAAAATAATCTGGGCCCAAAGCTGGGCCCATCCCAAAACTACTGGAGAAAAGTTACCTAAACCCTAATCAACCAGTCAGAAAAAAAGTAATCAGTGCCAAAATGTTTGTGTAAAACTGCAGATCACTCCCTGGCCTTCTTAGGTCAGTTCTCCAAGGAAAATATTTGACCTCTCCTATCCTGTCCAAGAAGCAATAATTTGACCAGCAATCCTAGAAGACCCCAGACTCCCTGATTCCCCTATATATAAGATCTATGAGCGTCCCACCTCTACTAGAAATCCACAGATAGAATTCTTTTCCTACAAATCATTTCACTGTTGTTGACTATAGACAGAGGAATATTTCTGATCATCCAGACTGTGCACTCTCTATGTCTCCTGGCATCTCCTCCGATGCTCCCCCTGCCCCTGCATTGCCTGCCTGTTTTTTCAGTTTTAGACTGTGGTTTCCTCAGAATAAGTTAATATTTGCTCTTGCCCCTTAAAATACTAATTAAGATGCTTCAATATTTCCTAAGCAAAGACTTGTTATTTGGAGAATTTGCTTTAAAAAAATAAATCCATATGCAAATTGTGTGAACAAAGTAACATTGAATGGTTGGATTTTTTCCAGTAAAGGCACTCACTTTACCAGTGCTCATCACCCTGGGCATCGAAGGCAACTTCTAGGTGGGCTCTGATCTCCATGGCAAGGCAAAAGGTGAATAAGAGCCAAAATGAGTGGTTCACACGAGATGAGGGCAACAAGAGATAGTGTTTATATTAAAACTGAAGAATGAGTGGTTTAGTCAGTCATTCATTTCTTAAGTTCTTGATGCACACCAGACATTAGGGATAGAAAAATAAAGTGCAGGGGCTCCTGGGTGACTCAGTCGGTTGAGCGTCTGACTTCGGCTCAGGTCATGATCTCACAGTTTGTGGGTTCGAGCCCTGCATCAGGCTCTGTGCTGACCACTTGCTCAGAGCCTGGAGCCTGCTTCAGATTCTGTGTCTCCCTCTCTCTCTGCCCCTCCCCTGCTCATGCTTTGTCTCACTCTGTTTCTCAAAAATAAATAAATGCAAACAAAAAATCTTTTAAAAAAGAGAAATAAAATGCAGCCCCTGCCCTCAAAGAAGGATTTCAAAGAAGACAAATAGGCAAATGATTTCTTACATTCGTAGGGAAATATGTGCATGATTCTATGGAATGAATGAAGAAGGGCTTCGTGGAGAATGTAATGCTTGAGTTCACACTTGAAAGAGGCTAAGGATTTTCCAGATGGTTGAGGAATCAGGGCATTCCAGACATAGGACACGTGATGTACAAGTGCAGGTTGTTCAGTTTGACTCTGAAGCACATGTACGTGGTGGGGGACAGTGGCAAAGGAGAAGGCTATCAAAATCACAAAGACCAGATCATGATCTGGCCCTGGCTTCCACGAGAACATGCAGACAACACTGGGTTTTACCCTGTGTACAAATAGGCCATTAGATTACTCATAGTACTGGAGAGAAATACAAGAATACATTTTATTTTATTTTATTTATTTAAAAAAAATTTTTTTTAATGTTTATTTTTGAGAGAGACAGACAGAGTGCGAGTAGGGGAGGGGCAGAGATGGAGGGAGACACAGAATCTGAAATAGGCTCCAGGCTCTGAGCTGTCAACACAGAGCCTGATGTGGGGCTTGAACCCACAAACTGTACAATCATGACCTGAGCTGAAGTCAAACACTTAACCGACTGAGCCACCCAAGCACCCCGCGAATATATTTTTAATTGAAGGAACGAGAATCCTCATCTGGTATTAGTTCATGTCTTGACTGGTATTCATTGGGCACCAGGCTATAGTTACTTTTACAGACATCGCCACATTCAATCCTCACATCAGCTCTTTGAGATAAATGATATTATGTTCACCAGATCAGCCAAAGGACGAAAAGGCAGACCCACTACTGTGACTTCTTCAAGTAGGAATCCACTTATACCTGGGTTAGAATTAGGGTTATCGTTAAGGAATGACCCTTCTGCTAAAGTCCACAGCAATGAGACCAGCATCAGAAACTGCCCAGTTTTGCTTTCCACCCTCAAGAGAGAGGTGAAAGAAAACTGTGAAGGGCTCAAAGAAAAGCAACAAATAAGATGAAATGGATGGGAAACAAGAAATTGGCACCTATTAAAAAAACCATAAGGGGATCCATAACTTTCTAGATATCCTCAAATAGAGTAATTATTTCAGGGATGTTTTTCTTCTCTTCTTCCTTGGAAATCTGAAAAAGAGAAAATAGGCTTAAATAATAGCAAGAAAGAGTTTTAAGATATAAGAAAGGGAATAAAAGTGATGTAATCCTTGGATGAGGACCTAAAATGGTTGTAGAACTACCATCCCTACAAATCTTCACAAATAATACAAGCATTTTAATAACAGCAAACATTTACTGAGCAATTACAATGTGCCAGAGACTCTACTAGTTGTCTTACATTATCAACATCATTATCAAGATCTCTTCCATCACCATCACCACCACCACCACCACCACCACCATCATCATCATCATTGTCATCACTTAGTGACTAATAGTGCCAGCCCTGGAGCCAGACAGCCTGGGTTCTATAAAATGGAATGATAGATAATAGGGCAGTTATGCAGATTAATTCAGATGAGACATGTAAACCATTTAAAACAATGCCTGGCACATAGCGTTCTCTACAGAAGAATTTGTTTCATCATTACTTCCGTTGTATTTGCTAATATTCATCAGCGTGGACTGCAAGCCAGTCAAATGCTTTACATTCATTATGCTATTTAATCCTTATGATAAGCAGTAAGGACTATGTTGTACATTTCTTCTGAAATGTAGATATTTTGTTCCTGCAATATCCTGTAGATATTTTGAGGAAACGGAAGACTAGAAAGATGATGTAATTTGTCCTGGGTCATGTGGCTAGTAAACCAGGTATCTGGGCCCAGAGTTTGGGTCCCTATTACCTGTGAGGCCTCTGTTATCTGCTGCCAACTCTACAATTCTGTGAGAAGTATCATGCTCACCTATGCTCACGACGCACTTTGCATCATTATCCTGATGCCGACGTAGCATTGTCAAGTGCTTCCCTTATTGCATGTAGGTATTTTTGAAACCCACAGGAGTGTTATTCTCAGGTGAGCCTTCTAGTCCTCAGTTTAGAGAGATGTGCTAGCTGAAAACGCAGCTACCGGCCAAGGACAGACAGGGCCTCCTGCAGAATATGAATCTTCAGATTGTTACCAAAACAAGATGGCTTTGTTTGGTCCCCTTTTCGCCATCTTCTGACAGTCCTGTGTGGCTCTGATTGACTAATAGCTCCCAGCTGTGTTGAGGTTGCTGTGTAATCCCAGTAACTATGGGTGTTTCCTTGGTGAACAGCAGAAAGTCTGGCCAGGAACTAGCAAATCATCATTTGAAATGACTTTTCAAAGTACATTTTCAAGCCCACGCATTGATTCCGGGTGGCTGTGCTGAGATTTGAGGAAAAGGAATGTTGTTGCCACTCCTGCTAATGTCTGCTTCAGTGAGTGTGTCTTTGCAACATGTGTCCTTCTTCTCAGTTGAGATAGCCATCACCAGTGACCTCTCTGCCTCTTGACTAGATCATGGAATATCATAGAGTCCTGGTTTTATTGGACCTTTTATGAATCAATAGCAAGAATCTTCTTATTAGAATAGAGTTTATAATAAATTCAATTATACTTGGTTCAGAATCTGAATCTCTTGATTCCAGCATTCCCTAACAAAAGAAAATACCCATTCCACAAGAAGCCACTGATTTTAATCATATCTTCTCTCCAGTGTTTTGCTGATCTACAATCAGGCTAATTTCATTCTCAGGCTGAACGAAATTAGCCTTTCCCTGACTGCTTTCGCTAGCATGATATCTACGTGAACCAACAATTATGTTCCTTTTTTTTCCTTTAGTAGTTCAAAATGAACATTAACATTTGGCATGCACTGTGTTTGGCACTGAGGGCAAAAAGATTCATAGGATACTGTCCTTGTACTCAAGAGGGCTGTAGTTTTGAGGAGTGGGAAAGACAGGTACCTGAACACATGGTTTCAGTTGAATATGGTGTCTTGGTAGACAGATGCATAGAATGCAGTGGAAGCCCAGAGGAAGGAGATTCCAGGATGGATTTTTCAGGAAAGGACACATGAGCTGGCTCTTGAAGGATACACAAGTATTAACCAGTTAAAGGAAAGTGAAAAAGTGCCCCAGCAGAGAATATGGCATAGACAAAAGCATGACACTGTGCAGTCTCAGGGGTATGCTGAGGGCTGGTCTCCAGTATGAGCAGGATTCCATTCAGCCTAAAACGCATACAGAGACTTGGGGCTAAGAGGCAGGTAGATGCCAGGCAAGGAATTTAGACTCTATTCTGAGCACCCACTTCGCTCATATCTAAAGAATGGAAAGCATTTCCCCATTCCTTTTATTTAGTTGATAATAACTGTATTTCATCCAGTAGACATTTATTGGATATCTCTTTTGCCTAAGGGTTCTTGCCTTCAATGACTGACCTAGGAAAGAAGATACATGTGTAGTTATAATAGAAGACACAATATGGTGAATGCCACAGCAGTGTTTTAAATAAAGTGCTGTGTTATGTAGACAAATGTGTGTGCAATTTCTAGGCTGCACAGTTAGGGAAAACTCAGAGGAAGTGCCGTTTGAGCTGGACCATGAAGGATGAGTATGGTTTTAATTGGTAACTCTTCTAAGGATTGGCATGGAAGGACAGCCTTGACCAGAGCTTCTCAAACCTTCTGTGGAGAGAGGCCAAGTATTTTTCATCAATCATGGGCTGAGGCTTTTATAAAATAAAACAGAAATGAACTACTGAAAAAAGAAGATGTAAAAATTAGCATACAAGATACAAACCCATATTACTTAATATGAGATTCAGCAAGCATGAAAGCACTTTTTCAAATTGCCGTATAGGTTTTTAAATGCTTACTGTTCATTTCTGTTACTGATTTCATCATGGACCAGTAACAAGTGTTTACTCACCAAAGGCAGTTTGCATAGCTCCGGGCTGGACAGAAGGAATCTATGAGCAGAGGAAGAAGCCTTGAATACAAGGCTATTTGGAGCGTGACAAACTGCCTAGAGACTAGAGCTCAGAGTTTGGGGATGAGGCTGGGGGTAGTGGAAGAGAAAATGAAGGAGAAGGTGAACCCCCAAGGGCCTAGAGCACCATGCTAACTGAATTCTCTAAGCAGTGAAGAGTGTGAACATGACTGAGAAAGGGAGTGGTATAGTTAGTTACATCTTCTTTAGGAGGCTTCAAAGCCATGGAAAAAGAAAGTGTCAGAGAAAGAAAAGAGAGAGGTGGGGGAACCTGGAAACCAAATTATTAAAATTACTTCAGTTATCCAGGTGACAAGTGATAAGAACCCGAACCAGGGCAATCAAAGTGAAAAATAGAAAGGGTGGGACAGTTTGGAGGCTGGACAAGAAGGTAGGTAAGAAGACAGTGACTGATCGAATGTGAGGTAAGGGGAACAGTGAGGTTTTCAAGCCCTAGAGGCCAGAAATAAGGAAGCCAGGAAGAGGAGAGGCTTGTGGAGAAAGCAGATGTTTGCTTTGGACGTTATCATGTTTCTCTCACTACTGGGACTCCTACGTAAAAATGTCAAGCGTGAGATTTGAAGAGTTGAAGATGTGAATCTGGAGTTCAGGAGCAAGGTGAAGACCAGATAGTGTTGCATATCCACATGCATATCTACATCTGCGTTCTTATCATCATCTGTGTAGAGCACCAGCCCACGCCAAGAGAGAAGGTGTGTTGACTAAGGTTGAGACTACGGAGCAGAGAGAGGAAAGGTAGAAACAGCATGTCAAGGAACATCTGCATGTTGGGGAGAACAGTAAGATGCCAGTTACTCTTCTTAGCACCTGAACGGCTCATCACTCAGCACAAGGCATCCATAGCCACTAGGGGACAACATGGACGAAGTGCAGCCATCAAATACAGTCCTGACTTCTAGGCTACTTGAGCACAGGCATCTAACTCGGTCTTCACTGGATGACCATGAGAATGTTAAAATAACAAAAAGCTGTAAACAGTGAAAAACCATATGACAGCAGAAATTAGGGAAGAGTGCTAGTGACGTGCAAGAAGCTTTGAAGAATATTTGCTAAATGGATGGTGATGAGCCCCTGTGAATGGTAGCACTAGCAACAACTCAAAAACCTCCCTAAGGAATGGCATTACTAGGAAGGAAGTGCATGAAACCCAGCAGAATCAAACTGACATCCCTTACTTGGCGAGGTGGAGAGTAGACGCGAGAGCCCTAAAGCTGGTGGGAAGCAGATGACTTGACCTCCATTTTGTCACTGCCAAGCAGAAGCAGTTGAAAGTAGCAACACTGGGAGCAGTGGGGCTGGGGAGATCTAGATTTTATGCAGTGGCTACGACAAACAGAAAGCTGGAAGGGGAATAACACCGGGAAAGGGGCCAGCCCAGCCTTAGCTTATACTTGGCCTGAAGACAAGATGAAACAAATGCCAAGTGGCCCCATTGCGATGGCTTTGCCAAACAGTAAGAAATGATGTGGAGATGAAGTTCTCATGCTGTGACTGTCCACAGTTCCAACTCCTTCCCTACTGAGTTCCTGAGCTAAGTAGTAAATAGATTTAGTTCCACTACGGACACCAGTTCAAAATCTTCAAGGAGAACTCTAATAATAACAAAATGGTAAGTGAATACAAGAAAGGAGAGTCTATCCAGTCTGTTCCTAAACAGTTTTATGGGGCCATCTCATCATTCAAGAATAGGAACACCCAAAAATGAAATGACGTGGGATCTATGAAATGATTCTGCAGTGAGATAAAGTAACAAGCATCCAAGATGTAAAGGCAGAAGGTGCCACTGGGCTAGAATATTTTCTTCAGAAAACACTGGATTTTTAGAAAACATCTGCTTTGTGTTCTCACAATTCAAAGAAACTTGAAGTATGTGAAATGAGACGTAGATTTAAAAGGGTCTGGCTAAGAAGCAAGCAGAAATAATAAGGGAGTTGAATGCAATAAGGAAAGATTATTTTAAAAACTAAAAATGCAATGCCAAAAGTGAAATCTACATTAAAAGTAGAAGGAACAGACTCAATCCAGTCCTAAGTCTAAGTACTAACATGAGTGGAAACTTGGAATTGTTATTCCAGACTGTAGAGGAAATAAAGAGATAAAACACAAAAGAAAGCTGATCAATAAAAACAGAGCAGAGAGCTAACACACAGAACCATGATCCATCCCCAAACGTAGAACCTTGGCACGTAGAAGTTGTGCAGTAAATACACGCTGTATGAGCCAATGATATTCCCAAAGAGGACCAAAAGGAACACATAAGCAATAATCAAAGTAACAACAACAACAACAACATAAACTGCACTGAGCTAAAGACCGGCCTAAATCTATGGAGGAAAACAACTTCACTGAGTACCAGGCAAAAATAATGAAAAGAGGTAAGTGCCTTTTTACAGCTTCATGGAACGTTAACATCTCAGAAACAAAGAAAATATCCTAAAAGAATGCCAGCAGACAAAAACCAAGCTATTATTAGAGACAAATTAATCTTACATTAGTTGTCAGAATGTTTGCAAGATCTGGGGGACAAGGGAAAGTTGTGACCTGAGAATGCTATACTCAGCCAAAGTACAAAGAGATAAAAAGACATTTTCAAATATCGAGAGACTTAAGTACTTAAGTACTCTTTTTGAAAATGATTTTGAGGTAAATATATATACACACATGTGCACACACATACGTATGTAAGCACATATGTATAAATATTCCAGCCAATTAAGAAGAGAATCTGAATTCTTTAAGAATGGGAAATTCATGGTGTAGAAGGACTAGCAATGAACCTCAGAAGTCAGTTAAACACAGAATCAGTTCTAAATAATTGTGGAAAATGCATTTCAAAGAAAACTCAAATATCAAGAATAGTGCTTTGAAAAAGATGCACAATATTAAAAAGTGAATTTAATGATAATAGTAATAAGTGGGGCCTAAATTCTCATGGTACCTCAAAAATGAAACAACAATCAAGAAGTTGTTACAGATGAGGGACAGAAGTAAGTGAAAAGTGTGATCATTTGTACTACGTGCAACAGAGACAAATACTACTTCGTTCCTGAAAATAACTAGAGAAAGAGAAGTTCAGTTGGGCTTTTAAAAAATTTAATCATGCCGGAATTTTTTTTTTTATGTGTTGCCTGCAAATTACAATGTGTTATTCTAAAGATTCTTCTGATTCCTGTGTTGAGAGAGGACCATGGGGGCCAGGAGAGAGGCAAGGAGGCAGGGAGGCCAGGGAAGAGGCTACGGCAGCAGTCCAGGGAAGAGAGAAAGATGTTTGCACTGGAAATAGGCCCGGCCACGGGAAGAGACGGTGGGTACACGGGAAGCCACGGGGGTTGGCCGGCCCACTAGGCATGAGCTATGAAAGAAAGAGGAAGCAAAGATGCCTCTGTACATGCACACTGACGTGTGTAGGTCCCAGTTTCTTTATTCATAAAAACAAATTATAAAATGATGGTAAGTGATGACTCAAAGTCATAGTTTAGTTCCACATCGGCATCCAAGAGAACAGACTCTTCTAACGAAGGTCGTCTTTGTTAAGTACATGAATCACTAGTTAACCTTGCCATGAGATGTCCCTTCAAGAACTGGGGGACTCCTTAAAAAAGAAGGTCTGCATCTTCTCTTGTCTGGGCAACACTGTTTCCACCATTTAGAGCAGCCAGCAACCTAACGGGTATTTAGGAAAATATTTTTTGCTATGTCAAAATACTAAGAACCACAGAGAAAATTTTTTATTGTTTTTATTTTTTATTGTTTCCATTGATTTATAATTTGTCATTTTATAAATACTATATAAAAGTTTACCTCAATCCAGCATGTTATTTTTTTTAATTGTGCAGATTAATAACATAAAAAGTATATCTTGGTGGAACATGACTAAATGTTAAAAATAATGGGAGCTAATAATGTTTAATAAAAGAATCATTGTTCCCAGGCACGTATCCTCAAACACCCATTACATTTATTCATTGACACAATGTTTATTGGTGAATATCTCTATGCTTTATTCTATAGAATGTATGTGCTTTCTACAAAAACTGCTACTTAAATCTTTCTAATCTCTTCATTAAATTTTGAAGGAATAAGAGAAAACTGACTTACCTGTAGAGTTTATAGGTAAAGGAAGCCTTGAGTAACCGTAACCCAGATAAGTGAAGACTTAAGATTAATCAGAATACTTTCAGTGCCAAAATCACAAGATCGAGTGTCACAAACCACAAGATAACTGGTTTTTGTCAAGTGTATTCCTCCTAATGTCCTCACTGCTACAGATGAGTGTGTGTGTGCTTTCTGGTTAACCAGTTTTTTTCCCAGAAAATGAATTAACCAGAATACGTCATCCTCTGAGCATTTCAATTAGTCTTAAACGTCCCTTACATGAACATAATAAAACTATGTTTTTTTTTTCTAGAAAGCCTGTAACGTATATTTTTACTAGGGAAACATAGCTTTATGTATAATAAGTTCTCATTAGTTTGGATGTATTGCATAATACAAAACAGATGGACATATTTATAAGAATATTTGCAATAGGAATATACAATAAAGATCATGTTTGGCCCTTTGTTATAAATGAAAGCATATATTTAAATACAATAGGAACTTACTTGTTAAGTATGTATCTCACTGAGATACAATACACAGTCTATAATAATAAATATTTCTGTTCCATCCCACAGTAAGTTTTTCAAGTGCTCCCCCACTTGCCCCTTGCTTCCAAGAGTATCCATTCTGACAGGCCTCTTCCTGTTTTGAATTTCCAAATATTGGCGGGCTGGCTAGATGACAGATAATAAATTATCTGCCCGTATTTATCTGCAAGTTCTAGGCTTGAAAACTAATGAATAGTGCTACTATTATAAAAATGTCTTTGTGCCCAGTAGTTCTGGATCAAAAGGCTAGCACATATTTTCACTTCTCAAAATCAGAAACTACTGGTTCATGTTCCTTAAAAATACCAATGACGCGCAGAACCAACATTCATTTTTCCACAGATAAAAATAAAAAGGAAGGGAATATGCTATATACCCACCAGAATGGCTAAAAATCTTTTTTAAAAAGCCACCAGTGTCAAGTGTTAGTGAGGGTATAAGCAAATGAGACTTGCTTATACACTGCTCATGGGGATGTAAATTGGAAAAAACACCTTAGAGAACTGTTGAGCAGTACCTACGACAGCTGAATGTATCCAGGATTCCTACCCAACAGAAATACACACACATCTGCTCCAAAGACATGTTCAGGAACACTCCTGGCGCCATGATTCGTAATAGCCCCAAACTGGAAACAGTGCCATTGTAGAATGGATAAATTACGACTAAATCATAGGATTGAATATCATTAGAGCAGTGAGAGAGAATAAAGGGCTGCTCCACAGCTACATAGGGAACCTCACAGGAGTTATGTTGAGCCAGAGAAGCCAGACAGAAAAGAACACCTACTGTGTGATTCCATTTTTATGAAGTCCAAAGCCAGACAAACCCAATCCATGCTGATAGAAGTCAGAATAGGAGGTCACCTTTGGCAGGAGGAAAATAAATTCCAGAAGGAGCCCTGGGGGCTGTGGACATACAGGTGGTTACATGGGGTGTTCACTTTTATTTTTTAATGTATATTTTATGTATTTTGAGAGTGAGAGAGAGAAAGAATGAGAAGGCGTGTACAAGCAGGGTGGGGGCAGAGAGAGAGAGAGGGAGAGACAGAATCCCAAGCAGGCTCTGTGCCATCAGCACAGAGCCCGACGCGGGGCTCGAACTCACAAACCATGAGATCATGGCCTGAACCAAAATCAAGAGTCAGACACTTAACCAACTGAGCCACCCAGGTTCCCATGTTCACTTTTAAAGTTCATTGAGCTCTACATTTAAGAATCATATACTTTACTAAAAGTGTGTTATAATTAAATTTTAAAAGCTGACCCCAGGGCACCTGGGTAGCTCAGTTGGTTAAGCGACTGACTCTTGATTTCAGCTCAGGTCATGATCTCATGATTTGTGAGTCCGAACCCTTCGTTGGGCTCGCTGCTGACAGTGCAGAGCCTGCTTGGGATTCTCTTTCTGTCTCCCTCTCTCTGGCCCTTCTCTCTCTCTCTCTTTCTCTCTCTCTCTCAAAATAAACTTAAAAAAAATAAAAGCTGACCCCAAAAAAGAAGAAAGAGATAGCATATTAATTGGAAAAAGCATATTCCTTCCCTCACTCTCACCCCAAATTTTACTAAGTTTTTTTTTTCCTTCCATTGGCACACATAATGGAAATAGTCTTCAAGCTAGAGAGCACATTACAGGATGATAATCATATATAGGAAAAGAAGCAACATCGGCCTAAGAAAATTAAGACCTAAAATCCCTAGGTTCTTACATGATGCTGAATCCAGACACAGCAGACAAACATAATATTCTAAGAGAAAAGTAAGCATTTTACAATTCTGTAGCCTCCCTACCAAGGGCATTAATAGGTCTCCTAAAAAGGACCCCTTTTTATCATTTTTACTAATTATTAGCAAAAAAATTCTGCAGTGATGTTGGACCAGTTATTTAACAAAACCTACTGAATCAAAAATTGCATTTTGTGGGCCTCCTGGGTGGCTCAGTCGGTTAAGCATCCGACTTCAGCTCAGGTCATGATCCCACAGTCCATGAGTTCAAGCCCCATGTCAGGCTCTGCGTGGACAGCTCAGAGCCTGGAGCCTGCTTCAAATTCTGTGTCTCCCCCTCTCTCTGCCCCGCTCCTGCTCACACTCTGTCTCTCTCTCTAAAATTAAATAAAACATTTTTAAAAAATTTGTAATTGCATTTGGTCAAGATCTGTAAGTTATTTGTATGCACATTGAAGTTTGAGAAGCCTTGCTTTCCATAACTTGCAAACTGGTCTCAAAGATAATATTTCATTAAAATATAAAGGAATTGTTTTAAAACTTTTGACAAAAAAAGAACTCATTTTTGCTTATTTCAGATTATAAAACTCACGAGTTCATTATATGAA
Source organism: Panthera leo (assembly GCF_018350215.1). Taxonomy (NCBI): domain Eukaryota; kingdom Metazoa; phylum Chordata; class Mammalia; order Carnivora; family Felidae; genus Panthera; species Panthera leo. The sequence continues at coordinate 28,747,632 of NC_056679.1, forward strand.
AATTAGAAAATACAGAAATTAAAAGGGGCACCTGGGTGGCTCAGTAGGTTAAAGCGTCCGACTTCAGCTCAGGTCATGATCTCACAGTCCGTGAGTTCCAGCCCCACATCACACTCTGTGCTGACAGCTCGGAGCCTGGAGCCTGCTTCAGATTCTGTGTCTCCCTCTCTCTCTGCCCCTCCCTGCTCCTCTCTCTCTCTCTCTCTCTCTCTCTCTCTCTCTCTCTCTTTCTCTCTCTCAAAAATAAACATTAAAAAAAATAAAAGAAATTAAAGAAAACAGTTATCATCCATAACCTCACAACCCCAAAATAACCATGGCTGTTAATGTTTTGTTTTCTCCTGCATATTTTTCTTTGCATGTATATAATGTACATGCATACACAATTAAGATAATACTGTATAGACATGCTTTTCTATCATATGCTTATCACTTAACATTTCTTAGTGGTAACTTTCTGTCAGTAAATTTTTATTGAACACCAACTATGTATCAAGCAAGCACTGCTCTAGATGCTGCAGTTACATAAGGGCTCTTATCCCATACACCTTACTTTCTAATGGAGCAGAGAGCTAATAGAGATAAAGAGATAATAATACATTTGTAAACAGTGATAAGAATGAAGAAAGTAAAACAACGATGAGCTAAGAAGTGACACAATGGTTTTTTTTTTTTTTTTACTTTTTTAATAACCTATGCTCATTATCTGAACCTCTTTGATTCCTTTAGGTTTGACATGTAACTTTTAGCCTTATCAAAAACTGTGATATTTGGTATATTTGATATGCTATTTGGTTAAGTTGAGAGTTCTATATTGTACTTAATTGAGTTACATATCACTGGAAATGTAACAGGTTCCCTTGAACTTCTTCAATGTCATTGCCTTGTCAATGTATTGATGAAAGTTTGAAAATCAAGACTAATGATAACAGTGGCACAGCTGTTACATTACATGCCACATAATCTTGTTTCTGTTGTAATCCCATATTCCTCTTAACCCAGCTCTAGAATACAACCTCCATGTCACTTTGATGACAGCTAAGTATTGCTCCCACATTCTCTAGTATTTTTTGCAGTGCTTATTTTCCCAGTCTAGACTGGTCTGTGAAAGTCTGTCCTCATCTATGAAAGGCATTAGAAGCCAGTGCTCTGCAGTTTCATATCTCCAAGAATCATAGAATCTCAGAATTGAAAGGTAGCTCAGTGCTCACCCCCAAACGCATTTCCCAGCATGAAGTATCCTGGAAACCTGAGGAATGATCCTACTCCAGACATCAGGAATGATGGGGAAGGGGAAATAGAAGCTGAGAAGAATAATAGCCTGAGAAGGAAAATATCCTGAGAAGGATAGCACTGTGTGGTCAAACTTGTCTGTCTGATTCATAGCCCAGTGGGAAAGGATTCTAGAAGACTCCGTTCACCCCTTCCTCCTACCACCTATAGCTGTGTATCTCACAGAGTTGCATGAGCACGTTGAACTATACTCCAAGGAATCCCATTTTCCTATAAGATCATGGGGTTCTTACCAAGAACACACATTAGAAAAAAAACATAGTCCCGAGGGGCACACGTAAGATAATTCCTGGAATTAACTGCCCACCAAATGGTGGTGACTTTATGCTGCTTAGGACTTTCTCTCTCTTTGTTTCACATTCACATTAATATATTTGTATTCAAATGAGGGAATTTTGCCCTTGTTTGCAGCAAGGCTATCAGGAACAAGAAATTAATATTATATAGCCCTGCCTAGAGTAAAACTGTGTGGAGCTTCTTTGTGTAGTGGTTGGTCTATGCCTAAAGAAGCCTGCCTAAAGCTTGGCTTTGTATTTTCTTTCTTTTTTTTTTTTTTTTTTAACGTTTATTTATTTTTGAGACAGAGAGAGACAGAGCATAAACGGGGGAGGGTCAGAGAGAGAGGGAGACACAGAATCTGAAACAGGCTCCAGGCTCTGAGCTGTCAGCACAGAGCCCGACGCGGGGCTCGAACTCACGGACCGCGAGATCATGACCTGAGCCGAAGTTGGACGCCCAACCGACTGAGCCACCCAGGCGCCCCGTGGCTTTGTATTTTCAATGACAGTACTGTCATACAGGCACTCCCAATGAAACCGTGATGGAAGTATGCTTAAGTTAACGTGCACTTAGTTGTCCCTAATGTGTCTCACTTGATGATAATGGCGATGATGATGATGATACCAGCTGACATAGATTGCCAGGCTCTTTCTCAACCAGTTCCATGTAGTATCTCATTTACTCTTCACAATCACTCAAAGTAGGAACTAGTGTTATCTTTATTTTAGAGCTGAGGACACTGACATGCAGACAGGCTAAGTAACTTGCTTGAGGTCAGGTATCTGAGCATGGGGAAGGGAGGATCGGAACCAGGCTATCTGACTCCAGAGCACATGATCTTAACTACTACTCGCATTTGCACACATAAAAATATTTCAGATATTCTTCCCACTTCTTTTTTTTTTCATTTACTTATTTTTTTTAATTTACACCCAAGTTAGTTAGCATATAGTGCAAAAAGGATTTTAGGAGTAGATTCCTTAATGCCCCTTACCCATTTAGCCCATTCCCCCTCCCACAGCCCCTCCAGGAACCCTCAGTTTGTTCTCCATATTTATGAGTCTCTTCTGTTTTGTCCCCCTCCCTGCTTTTGTATTATTTTTTTCTTCCCTTCCCTTATGTTCATCTATTTTGTATCTTAAAGTCCTCATGAGTGAAGTCATATGATATTTGTCTTTCTCTCACTAATTTCACTTAGCATATTACCCTCTAGTTCCATCCACATAGTTGCAAATGACAAGATTTCATTCTTTTTGATTGCTGAGTAATACTCCACTGTGTATATGTGTGTGTATACACACACACACACACACACACACACACACACACACACACCACATCTTCTTTATCCATTCATCTGTCGATGGACATTTGGGCTCCTTCCATACTTTGACTATTGTCGATAGCATTGCTATAAACATTGGGGTGCATGTGCCCCTTCTAAACAGCACACCTATATCCCTTAGATAAATACCTAGTAGTGCAATTGCTGGGTCATAGGGTAGTTCGATTTTTTTTTTTTTTTTTTTTTTTTTTTGGTATTCTTCCCACTTCTTAATGTAAATAAAGTCCTTGGCTGTAATAAACCTATCTATGTCTTGATTGGGATATTGTCATTCTTTATTGTTTAACTACCTTCTCGGTCCCCCTGGCATAGTTATAAGTTATTGTGGGAAAGTATTACGTGGAAATACCTTTGGGAAAGTAATTCAGAAGATTTCTGATCAGGGAGACATGGGGGACACAACATGTTCATGAACTATTGTTTTCAGCTGTTTCCACTTGCACGCTAAGTCACAGAGAGCTCAAGTATCAACTTCTCTTCTAAAAGGAAGAGTTCTGAAGATCACATTTTCTCTGCGCTTGCAGTCATTGTTAACAAGTTCAAGCTGATTATTTTGTTACCTAAGAAATCTGCTAGGTGTACCGTGACAGAAAATGCTTAAGAAATGCATCGCCACTACTACATTTCTGGATTTTGCACATCTCTCCAGGGGCCCATTTGCATACTGTTTTCCCACTCGTATGTGCGTTGAGTTCATTTTATCATTCCATGTGTTAAAACAATTAAAATTGACAAAATCTACACAGAGGGCATTCTTTGTCAGCAGAGCGGAGACCAGTCCATTTGTGAAACTGTGTTCATGCAGAACCATCACTTATTTAAAAAGATCCTGTGTGTGTTTCCTGTTTATCATGCAGAAAATGTGTCACGTACCCTGCAGAAGTAATTAAAATAAGGAGTTGTGTGTGTGCATGTCGTTGTAGGCTAAAGGTAAAGAAAGACAGTGGCTAAGACACCAAGCTACGGGGGAACTAGATGATGCCAAGATCATCGATGGGCTCACTGGAGAAAAAGCCATCTACAAACGCCGGGGTGAGCTGGAACCACAAGTAAGTAATGGTGAACTAGTAGCCTCAGGTAAAGTTCAGTCTTCTTTACAGACAAATGCTTTCCAGAGTTGCCATCTTTATCAAAACACCATAAACCCTGAATATGGCAATCTGGTCTCCTGCCAGGGCCTCCCCCCAGCAGAATCCACCAGAAGCTTGCAGCTGAGCAAGAGGCTGATGCTTGTCCCTGCAGATCAGCTCCCAGGACACAGAGCAGGGTGCCTCTGGGGGGAGGGGAAACTGAAGACACTCAGTGTCCATGAATCCTGGAGGACTGTGCGAGTAAACACTGGAACACTCTTGGTGGTTTTCTGCTATCCTGTTACTTCAAAGATCTGTGCCCATCCCAAAACTGAAGAAAATTTTAGAAAATAAGAAATTCTCTCTTAAATAATTCCAATTGTAGCATGTAAAGCTTTAGACAGCCATAATATTAAAGTGTTTGCAGTCCCATGGCAAAAAAAAAAAAAAAAAAATGGCAGCAGTTGAAATACTGAGTCTCTTGGAGGGCCCCGTGGCTTCCTGTATTCCTGAATAACCAAAATTGCTGAGTAGCCACTGAGAGCTGGGGGTGCAGTGACTGGTGGGGAAAAGCAGTCACTTACTCCATTTAAATGTTTATTCAGAGAGGATCTTTTGGTAATTTGGGCAGTACTCACTTCTGTGTCACTGGCATGAGTCAACAACTACTTTCTATACTGACTCATTGCGGTCAACAAATGTGTTTAGATATATCTGAATTGTGAGTGGTCATGGAATCATATGTGGCTCTGTTCTTAATTTAGGCAGACACAAGTTTTTAAGAAATATACTGAATTCTGTCTGAAATCACTGCACTCCAATACCCACACAATCTTTTTGAAATTACTGATTCTGCTCATTAGCCTTCATACCTGACAGCAAGCATATAATAACAGAATAATCTGGAACTTTTCTTCTTCCTTTTTTCCTATAAGTAAAACTGACAAACGTACTTTTGTGTTTAATTCTGCAAATTGGCAGGCATGAGTCCACAATCAAACTGAAACTTAAAGGAGTTTTATGTTTTAATTGACAGTTGTTGCTAAATAGCAGTTAGATGCCACTTGCACGCTTTAACTGCCAAGAAAAGGAAAGAGAATTAGAAATGCAGCGACTGGAAGGAAGCAGAAACCGAAAGCTTGTAATGACAAAAGACACTGATGAAATCTATTCCCTCTGTTCTTTGCCAGACGCCCTCTCACAGAACCTTGTTTTAGGAATCTAACATTTCTCACAGGCTATGTGGAAAATGATTTGCAGGACACTACATAAAAGGCACTAGCAGAATCAACGTGGCCTTCCAAAACAACTCAATCTTGCTAGTGTAACTGACTCCGAGGCATGACATGAAAATGACATGTTGGGGTTTGTATCTTTCCAGATTATTATTTTTAAGAATAACAGCCTCAGCAAGGCAGTTTTACTAGACTAGGTTAGGCCTTGGAAGGCCCATATTCTAAAGGAAAATCTCTCCCATATGGCCCCAGCACAAATGTGAAATTCCATCTACTGAAATATAGTCCTTTCCACCTGCCAGGACAGCCTCGAGCCACACCCAGCCTCCAGCTGATCTGCCTGCCTCATGGCCGGCACGCCGGGGCCGGTGTGGGACCCTCAGAACTCCAACCAGGGGTGGTTTCCTGGCTCACGAGGCTTTTCTGTTGTTCCTCCCTCAGCTGGGCAGCCCCCAACAGAAACCCAAGCGCCTGCGCCTGGTGGTGGATGTGTCTGGCAGCATGTACCGCTTTAACGGGGTGGATGGCCGGCTGGAGCGTTCAATGGAGGCCGTGTGTATGGTCATGGAAGCCTTCGAGAACTACGAAGAGAAGTTCAAGGTATGGCATGAACTGAGGATGATGAGGGGCACCACTGACCACTTATGCCCACAGGTCACTCCGGGTTAGGGCACGGTGGTGGTAAGGGGGATGCAGGCTCCACCGGAGTGAACAAAAATCTTCATCTCCTCATCAGCTCACTTATCAGCACGGAGGAAGAGAGCCTTTTGTTTCCTCTGCCCTAACCATCAGAAAACGATAATACCAGAATTCAAAGAACCCATTATCAGAAGAAAGCACTGCACTTTGCCAGTGTGTGATGTTAGCCATAATGTTAGGGGCAATAAGCAGGCATTTAGAAATACCACAGATCGGGGCGCCTGGGTGGCTCGGTCAGTTAAGCATCTGACTTCGGCTCAGGTCATGATCTCGCGGTCTATGAGTTCGAGCCCCACATCAGGCTCTGTGCTGACAGCTCAGAGCCTGGAGCCTGTTTCAGATTCTGTGTCTCCCTCTCTCTCTGCCCCTCCCCTGTTCATGCTCTCTCTGTCTTAAAAATAAATAAGCGTTAAAAAAATTTTTTTTAGAAATACCACAGATCTCTTCCACAAATTTCTAGAACCGCCATCCTCATCCCAGTTTCCTCCACAGCCCATTCATCCCCATCACCGAGCAGACAGCCTTCCCAAGGGTTGAGGACACCCTCAAAGAGCACTATTCTCAGCCTTGCTTTCCCTTTCCATGTGGGCGAAGATTAAACAGTAATAGATGACCCTCCACTGGGAATGAAGACAGCAACCCTGGGAGAAATGCAGTTGCCCGTTTCAACTGTGTCCATTTTGCTGCACCCTCCTTCAGAGGCCTGAGTGTGGAAAGGGGATCCCCTAGAGCCATGTGACTGCCCAAGTTGCCCATCGGTCCACTCTTAATCGGCCACAGGAGCACCTGCACTTCTGGCCCTTTACTAGAGCAAATAACACAGTCACATGCTGGGTAATTATTATCAAAAGTGCAGGGGGCAGAAATGGTATATGTGCAGACATGTATAGAGGGTGCTCAGTCTATCCATAGGTATTCTAGATCATATGCAGGATCCAACATGTCCTTCAGAAATAGGCAATCGTAGATCATTATTTAGCTTGACATCCCACGTAGAGGATTACTATCTGTGTATTACGGTCTCTATTATCTTTTTACTTTAAAGATCTGTGCCGGAATGCACAGCAAGCAATAGATCAATGTAGCCCATCATTGCATTTACTTCAAGCCCGTTTTTGAGCTCCAACTCTCCCAGGGTCCCTTGCATGAAGCTCTGTGTGAGAGATTCCTTTTAGAATTAAGTGGTAGGAAAAGGCAGCTTTGGTCAGGGAGTGCTGTGGGTTGCCAGGCTCTGTACAAGTTCAGGATACAAATACAAATAGGATGTAGACTTTCACGGTAGGGAGCAGCTTTGTTTCCCTCCCAGAATGAAGAACAGGGTTGTGATTAGTGAAAACCATGGAACTGTTCAAGATTCCCTCTTGGTTTCCGTTGCCAGAAAGGTCAAAGCCAAAAATCAAAGACCACTCTGGCAGCTTTATGTCCTGTGGCTTGTGCACTAGTATTCAGCCTTTTCCTTCCCCTGACCCTCCCTCCCTTCAGATGTAAGTGTGTCTTCGTTTTAATTTTTGTTTTTTTATGTTTTAGGGGTCTCTGGGAAATATTTATTTTAAAATATTTTAGATCTTGTCTAGTAGGAGTTTGAGTATAATTCCTAAATCACTTGGACCATGGATGACCAGCAGATGGTTAAACATCTATCCATCAAATCAGCATAAGTCTCATTGAATGTTTTGAAACCCTTGGGTTCTACTAATATTTGGATCAGCCCATCTGCCTCTTTTGTGAGTCTTGAAGGTCAGCGTTCCTTAGCTTCTTTTGACTTCTATGGAAATTGTGATCCATTATAGATGGTAACCAACATATCACTATTAAAATTGGTATACATACTCACATTATCTAGAATAAAATTTCCAGTTAGAGGATTTTTATGCCTTTGAGAACAGAACCGCTCCGATAGGTGAGACTACTTCTTCTAAGTTTTTAGGAACATTTTTAGGAGCTAACCAAGAAATTGGTTGACTCAGCTCCCCAGGACTGTGTAAAGAATTAGACAGAAGGTAGAAGGTGGCAAAGCTAATACGGAAATCTGAGAACCATTCCAACAGCCTGCAGGTGGATGATGTGACTATCAGGAAGCGTGTTGACTATTTCATTTCATCTCACACAGCGGAGTGCACAGAGAGATTGGTATTTCTCCAGTTCTCACTGTTAAAAGGCTGGCATTTGGGACAACATTAATGAGACTGGACATGTCACACCAAAAAGAAACAATATCAAGGAAAATCAGCCTTTCACAAGCTGTTGTTTTGTTTTGTTTCTAATTGGCAGTTACAACCCAATTGTGGCCATATAAGTGGATTTTAATAAAATTACAAACATAAATTGAGCACTTGCTAAGAGGATAGTACTCTGCTAGGTACAGAGTTCCCTGCCATCCTTGAGCTTATAGCCTAGTGAGGGAGACACATAAAAAGTACCAATTCTGATAGAACATTCAATGAGAGATGTGCAGTAACAGAGGCACATAGAAAGCATGCTCATCTCCAGACACCCCACTTCAGCACATATTTTGCTTATAGTCTCGAATTCCCACAATAGTGTAAATAATTTCCCCAGTCTTTATTAGTAAAACCACAGATATATTGAGAAGATAACCATGGTAATATATGACTAACAAATCCAGTCAATATTTAGAGCAAGAAATTATAGCAAGACACCAAGATAAGATAAGCTTTATTCAAGGTTTGAAGTATCTTTATTGTTTTTTTTATGCTATTAGATTCTTAATTTTTTTTAATATTTTATTTTATTTTTTAAGAGACAGAGCACAAGCAGGGGAGGGGCAGAGAGAGAAGGAGACACAGAATCTGAAGCAGGCTCCAGGCTCTGAGCTGTCAGCACAGAGCCCGATGCAGGGCTTGAACCCATGAATATAAGATCATGACCTGAGCCTAAGTCGGACACTCTACCAACTGAGCCACCCAGGCACCCCTATGCTATTAGATTCTTAATAGCACTTTTATGAAATGGATTTTGTGCATTTTCTTGTACTTCTAAACATACTCCCTACCTTCACTATAGTTCCTTTAGAACTTTTTTAAGAGCATAGAAAGTCTCCACTCCATTAAAATCTTTCCAAGAAAAGACATCAAGATTTCACAAAACAAGCTCTGTGAGGAAAAATGGCTTTGGGCGAGTATCTCGAGGGCTAGGGAGGGATAGGAGACGGGGAGAACATAGGAGTCCTGCTCCTGCAAATTCATTACCATGTCCATGGACTTCAGAATTCACAAGTCAATACTCAGTCTCCCCAGTCCTCAGACAGGAAACTGAGACCCAGGAACATTAAGGACTTTTTCCCAAAGTCAGAAGGCTGTTGGAGACAGGACTCCTCTCCTGTTTGTTATTCCCTTTTGGTATTTTGATTTGTTTTTAAAATTTCCCCTTTTTATCCCAACATTTTTATTCTGAAAAAATTGAAACCTACAGAAAAGTTGAAAGAGAAGTAAAATGAACACCCATATGCCTTTACTTAGATTCGCCAAATGTTAATATTTTCCCTTGTTTGCTTTATGTTTCTCTCTAAATATATACTGTCTTCCTTCTTCTAAATCATTTAAAAATAAATCATAATGCTTTACTACTAAATATTTTATTATGCTTCTCCTAACAGGACATTCTCTAGCACAACCTCAATACCATTATCACATCTAAAAATATTGTCAGTAATTTCATAATATCTTCTAGTGTCTAGTCCAAATTCACTTTTCCCAACTATCTCAAAGGTGTCTTTTTTTAAATGAAGTAATTAACATACAGGGTTATATTGGTTCCAGGTGTACAATATAATGATTCAACAGCTCCATGTATTACTCAGTGCTTACCACAGGAAGTGTCTTTTCTAATTGGTCCCCCCCCCCCCCCGCCACAATCCAGGATCCAAAATCCACACTTCATTTTTGGTTGTAATGTCTCGTTAGCCTCTTTTCACCCAGAGCGGCCACGTCACATCCACTGCCACTACCATCTTTGCTTGTCCTGATGCTTGCTCTTGAGAGCTCAGAACAGTTGTTCTGCAGAACGTCCTTTATTCTGGATTCATCTGGCTATTTCCTCATGGTGCCACTTACCTTATCCCAATATTCCCCATGTTTCCAGAACTCCCGACAGCTTCTCCCCTGCACTGGGTGCACTGGAAACTTTGTATAATGTTCTCACCACCCCTGCCAACATGTCTGAGTTTAGAGTGGCCACTGGCCACCCAGTCTCTGCTGGGGTCTCTCCAGCCTCCTTTTGTAGAGTGTATGAAAAAAGTGGGGTGGAGCCACCTGACATTCTGTGAGAGCATTTAATTAAATACGTTGGGGTAAATGTGTAGAAGGTTCAAAAAGGAGCGAAAGTGAAGCCCTCTGTGTAAGCCTCTGACCCCTCTCAGCTCCCACTTACCCCTCCGGTGTGGATTTTTTTGTGGTGTCTTCTCAGAGATATTTGACGCGTGTACATCAAATGGCAGCATTCCATTCACTGTGTTCTGTATCTGTACACCATCTGGTCACGTCCAACTCACTCTATCTGTGCTTTCATTTTCCCATTTGTGAGAGACGCATAAGGACTAGGAATAACTAATGAAAGTATGTAATTTTCTCAGCAAACATAAAATGATGCATGAACAAATGACAGTTTTAGGAGTTCCTAGTGAAAAATTTATATTCCGTAGCCCAGGATGGCATCGCGTGTGGTATCTTTAGGAATTCGGCAATGTGCTCTGAGACTTCCTGCTCCACAGTTCCAGATGGCTTTTAGCATGGTCTTCTTGCAGTTGGATCCCTCCTTCGTAAAGGTGTCTAGTCTATATTTGCTTTGAAACCTTCAGAAGCCACCGACCTGGCCCAGTGATCTGGACTCTTCCCCGAAACCTCTCTTTTGGCATCTGTGTTGTATCTTGTTTGGCTTGGGCTCAGCTCCCAGGCTCTGGGTCATTACAGTCCAGGTCCAGGAGGCTCATTTGGAGTCAGCCTCCACTTTCTGTTCCATCCTAGCATGAGCCATGCCAAACCACAGGGACCCTTGAGTAAGAATTACTGAGAAGAAAAGGTAGTTCAGTGGCAGGACACATTTCAAAGCCATCTGGAGTTTTTAAAGTTTCTCATAATTGGTCTACCAATAGAATTCAGTTATTCGCAGAAGCAGCATATATAGTCTGGTCTCTTAAGATGAAAGTGACATTATTTGCTAATAATCATCATAAACTCCTCTAGTCTTAAGCAGCAAAATTTTTAATGTTCACAGAGCACTGAAACACGGGAGTGAAAAGTGGAATGGTAACTGTTGTGCGAACCATTTTATTTCAGTCAAGGAACATTTTTTCCTTCATCTCATGATTTCTTGTTTGTTCCTTGTGATTTCTGCAAGCCCATGGGAATGTTTTACTAAAACCCTAAAGTAGACCTCCTTTTCAAAAGCTCTTCATGCCTTTATTTTTTTTCTTCAAAGCACTCCATAACATCAAGAGTTAGGTGACTGTCTCTCCACTGAGCACTCAAGTGGCGAGTCCAGAGAAGAGACAGATTTATTTAGTTTTTGAGAAATGGGACTTTGAAAAGTAGTGTTCAAATTTTTTTTTTTTTTTTGGTGGAGAATAACTCCTATTTTAAGGCCATGGTTTCCTAACAGTGTAACAAGGAATGCTTGAAGGGTGTTGGGGGTTTGATGACGAGCAGACAGGACTTTTTACCCTTTCCCCTTCCATCTCCAATTAAACCAAAACAATTCCATTTATATTAATTTTGTGTGATGTTTCATAATCTGGGCTTTTGTGCAGTGTTTCCATTGGAGAAAGACTTCCACTAGAGCCAGTACTGGATTGTTATTTCTTGTAGACTCTGAGAGCTTTCATTTTAGAAAAGACTTCATCAATCCTCAGGTAGATTTAGGTGATTCATTCCTTTGACAAGAGAAAGCAAGGCACAGATTTTCCTATGAGAAGGGAAGCAGACTTTTCCAGTCTGTTTCTAGAGTGAACCATTGACTTTTCATAGAACCTTAGGAGCAGGAATGGTCTTGGCAATTATTTTCACCAACTTCTTTGTTTTACAGATGAGAAAAATCAGGATCCAGAGAGGTAACATGCTTTGCTCAAGGGCACACAGCTACACGGTAGAAAAAAACAAAACAAAACAGGACTTCTGACTCCTACTTCCAGGCCCTTTCTTAAGAAGTTGATGTTTTATCCCCGTTTTTTTGCAACCATTTTACTTCTGCCCAGTCAGTATTTTTACAATGCTGTAATTCAGGAGCAAATGTACCATTTACATAAAAGACTCTATATTTTCCTTCCCTTAGCACTTCTTCGTCCAAGTGAGGTATAGTAGGCATAACTTTTCTCAAAGATATCTTGGTCAGAAAGGCTGGGTTAATTCTCAGAAGGATGTGAAAAGATATGATTCACAAAACTAGCACCTGCTGGGAAGATTCCTTCTATCAAAAACTTAGCTCTGTGTCTGTAATTAACCTTTTCCCCATGCCTCAGGAATGTTTCACACATTTAGAAATGGAAACCACTTATCTTATCAGGCTTAGGCTTTGAATAAACTCTTCTTGGTACATGGAGATAAGACCCAAGAAAGGGGTACAGAGTTCTCTGAATCCATTCACAGTGAAACAAGAATTCAGAATTGACCCCGTTGTTGCTATGGAAGTACTGGCCAAAGAGACTGGGGAGGGGGATAGGGAATGATTATTTCTCTACAGAATCAGGGCACCTGGGTCTGGCTTCCACCTCTGCCAACACTACATCTCTGAGCTTAGGAAAGGCTGTTGACCTCTCCAAGCATTAATTTCTTCATTTGTAAAAAGAGGTAAGTAATTCCCACCACAAATCCTGTGAAGAGAATCAAGATGAGTTGAGACATGAAGAACTGTACAAACATTGACATTATACTCATTAAATGTATTGTCCTATACTTTCAGTGACCCTGTGAGGTTAGATAAAACAGAGATTATTCCTATTTGCCAGAGAGGTTAAGTGACTTCTAAGCATATAATGTTAGAGGTCATTTAAACCAGCATTATTTACAAGATAGAAACAAGATTTACAAAAGTTAAGTGACTTGTGCTAGGTCAAAGAGGTTGTTAATATCAGAGCTAAGCCTAGAATCCTTGACCTTCAGAACATTATTTTTTTGTTAAGTTTATGTATTTTGAGAGAGAGCAAGAGAGAGGGGGAGAGAAAGAATCCTAAGCAGGCTCCATGTGGTCATCACAGAGCACAGCTCAGGGCTCGAACTCTTGAACCAAGCCATGGGATCATGACCTGAGCCGAGATAAAGAGTTGGCTACTTCACCAACTGAGCCACCTAGGTGCCCCAGAACAGTATTCTTTTTACATTGACTTCTAAGATACAAAGAAAGGTTAGCTAGCTACTACTATAGCTTATCGGCTCACTAACACCTTAGGGGTTCTGTTGGCACTTCTCTTGACTCTTTTGATCACATATTCATCTTCTAATCCTTTGCTGCCCACTGTCAGTGGTGCCACCTTAGAATGGTGTACTTGGATTTGTAGAAGGAGATTAAAATTTCACACATCATCAGTCTTCAGAAATAGCCTCAGACGATTGTCTCATACCTAGTTATAATGTGGATGCACAATAAAGCATAGCCTTTCCTAACTAGCAGATGATTATCCTTCCCCACAGAAATCTAAACATAAATCTCACTTGTTAAAAAAAAAAAAAAAAAAACACCAATAGCTCTTTGTTCTAAGCAGACATTTCTTTGCAACCTATCACAAATCAGCCTTCTTATTTCCTAATACATCTTTGTGTCTTAGACTGAAACTCAGCATTCGTTTTCATTTGTAAGACCTTTCTCTAAGTGAATGCGATTTTCAAAAGAAAATACAGCAAGGGGGCATTTAAACAAGTTTCCAAAGCAAAGAAGTATTAAAATTGATCTTCTATAGTCAAAGTTTTTCTTACAACTGTGGTTTATTATTTATGTTTATGCTGCAGTGCAAGACCCCACAAGGACTTATGGGAGGCCGTGAGAAGCGGTCATTTTCGTGACCATAAAATTTTGAGCTGCTCAAAAAAGTTATGATCTGAATGTTAGGTGGTTTGGTAATGACAGTGAGGCTCTTGTTTAGTGACTTTGTGATTCCTCCACAGATGCGTGCTTGAGACCCTGTCAAGTCTGATTTGACGGTGGTCACAGCAGAAACGAACCAGACTGGGTGAACAGTAGGATTAAGTATCAGAGAATGGAAAAGAAGGAGTTTATGTACCTTTTTTCCTTTAGCCCAGCCCGTTTTGAGGATTAGCAAATCTCTGCCTGTAAAACGTGTTGGGATCCTTGGATAGCAGATACTAGATAATTATGACATAGAAATATTGTTTTTAATGGAAGCTTACACTGATCTACAGTAACACCAGGGAATGTTCCACACTTGGATGTGCTTTGGATTCCTCTCAAGCATTTTATTTACTTTGGGCACAGAATAATCCCCAAGCCTGTCTGGAAAATGAAAACCAGAGCCTGCAAACCATTTTATAAGCCTCATCCTGTCCCTTAGGTGTGTCTTCTCAGCCTTTGCAATGCTAACCAGGCACAGACAAAGGCAGATCGTTCTGCAAATAGAAATTTCCTTACTACAAATAAAGAAAGGAAGGAGGAAAAGGAGAAAACAGAAGAAGGAAGAAAGGGAAGAAGGGAGGGAGAAGAAAGGCAGATTGGCAACTTACCTTTCTCTTACTTGTATGAAAAAGTATAGTATGCTTTGTTCTCCTGGACAAATAAAGTGGTTGGTAGGTAGGTAGGTAAATCAGTCCAGGGAATGATAGATGGATAGTAACTAAAATGTTCCCGAAGCCTTTAATCAGCCAGTATCTGTTTTTGAGAAAGAGCTCATTTGACTGCTATTTGTGTAATAATCAACTTTTTTCCTCACAGTAACCAGTTACGTCAACCCTGTGAGCAGACCATATGGTCAAAGATGTATTCATATAGTCTCATCCATGGTCATCTGATTAGTAAGAATTTGCATCTCCAGTTAAAGGGAAGGAAAAAGCTTAATACATTTATAGCCCTCTTGCCTCAGCCAAAAAGGAGAAACCTACTTCTGTTTCAAGGAACTGATCTTATCCCCTCCTGTGTAAGATCCTGTTTAACAGATTACTTCACCAGCCCCGTAACGAAAGCAGTCTGCCTGGCACCTTCTCAGGAGAACTTTATTCTTGGCTTAAAATAGTTCCGGCCGTGACCATTGTCAACTGAGACATGATAGGGCCTCGAGCATGCTTCATGGAGGAATCCGACAGGCTTTCTCCATACCCGCCCCAGCACTGAACACGTGGGTGACCTTAGACATCTACTGAAGCCAATACTTTACTAGTTGCCATTGGCAAGAGCTGTACAGCTTTTAGGGTTCAAATTCTGTTACCTTTTCATAAGATGGATAACAAACTATCCAAGGAGATTTTTTTTTCACATATGGAATTTATTACATCCTCTTAAAAAGCATTTATTATCAAGCCTTTTTATTGTATTGGTAAATTTCCCTTACAATTCTTTTGTATCATCCTTTGCATAAATTAAAAAATCTGAAAACCACACCCAAGATCTCACTCTGGTCCTCCCCTAACCATGTCCCTCCCATGAGGTAAAGAGCCTATGGGGCCAAGGGGGTATACTCGGTTAAAGCCAGTTTCTGGATCATGTTCCCAGTTTCTGGGCTCCCCAAGAAACCTCTGATGACCCCCCAAGCCTGCTTCCTATGTGGTCCCCTTTCTTATGCCCATCTTCATAGGGCAGACTGGCCAATGGTATAAACACCCAGGTCTGAGGTATGGCCAAGGGGCAACTGTAGGAAGGAATATGATGGCTGGGTGTCCATACATATGTGAAGCGCCTCATGGAAATGGGACAGAGCCGACTATAGCAAGCCAGGGGCCGGTGCTGCCCACACCATTCTGTTCTTGCACAGAACTTCAAGGACTCCTGGCTCTCCAGGTCATTATAATCTGTATTTACTTATCAAAGGAGGACAGAATATATTTTATTTAACAATTTATATCCTGATTTACAGGTTTTAAATATTTAGGCATCTTACATCGGCCTTCATTTGTACACTTGTCCCTTCCAATTACACACTTATCTCTGTCCATTCCCATTCTTTCTGCTCGTTTTCAGTCTCAGAAAAAAGAGTGTCCTCCTTCCTTCTCCAGACTAGACACTCTGACTCTGACCATGATCTCCTTCCTGACTGCCTCCTCTCTGCCACCTGTAACATGCCCAGACACCTCCCCGCCAACACCCCTCTAGATGCTGTTCCATTTTACTTTTTATCCCACAGACTTTTCACTAACCTTGTCCCCACAAAGGTGTCTGTTGATTCTGAGGCCCAGAGGTCACTAGTCCCCATTCTCTGGGATGGCTGACGTTAGTGTGATTCAGCACACTTGCACAACCACTTCCGGAGACCCTCCACACAGATTCCCCAGGGCCATCCGCTTATCCTACTTTGGCAAGTGCTGTCTCCCCTGTCTTCCCCACTCAGCTCTGTGTCCTTCTTCCACCCACCAAAGAGGATACTCCTCAAAGTTCAGGTGAAGTGTTCCTCTGCTCTTCTCTGTCTCTGCATTTGCCCTTGGCAGTCATGTGTCCCTCCTGGGCAGGGACAGCCACATCTCTGACTCCATGAAATACACTTCTACTCTGATACCTCCCTGGATGCATAATTTCAGCACATCCAAAATGGAACTGATCTTCTGCAAATAACCCAGCTTCTCTCCTGGCTCCCTATCATCGCATAAAAATTATTTCAACAGAAATTCTTCCACTTCTTTTCATTTTTAAATACAATGGTTTTGGTTACTGTATGGGCTTTTTGGTCAGCCAGCTTGGGCTAACCACCATTTATCACATGGTGGCTATGGGGGGTGGGGGGTGGGAAAATGCATTCCAGCTTCCAAGCAGCTTATTTGCAAAAGAATGTAGCCCACATGGGAAAGGAAACCTTCTTATTGCCCCAACATGATTACATTTTTGCCATAAACACACCAGGCACACTCACAGATACTAAAATTTGAAGATGAATAAGATATGGCCTCAAAGAGCTCAACAGTTAAAAAGAAATAGACATGAAAAGAAATAAGTGCATTCCCCTACAATGCCTAGAGTCATGTTTTGCACATGGTTGGTGCTCAAAAGATAGCTGTTGATTGATGGGCAGTTGGTGAATAGAAAGCAGTGATTCTAAAGCATTTTGTCCCTCAGTAGTATTCCAGATATTCCTGAAAATCTTTTGCCCCAGGCCCACACTCAGAATTTTCTTTCCAGATGCCCCAATTGCCCAGATACCCTAACATCTATTCTAACTTTCACATCAGAATCACAAAAATTCTTAGAGGGACGTGGAAGGGGAGAAGGGAATTGGGGAGCAAACCCCAATAGTTAGAACCACCTTGCTCCAGTTATGGGGTTGCTTCAGGTCCCAAACTTCTTTCCAGATTCCATTCAAATGCTGCACCCCACACTCAGCTCTAGTTTTCTCATGTGCATTGTGAGATAGAGAAATAGAAAGGTAGTTCCTAAATTTTAAAAATACATGTCATACACTAAAGTAGAAAAGCAGAGGGGCACCTGGGTGGCTCAGTTGGTTAAGCATCTAACTTCAGCTCAGGTCATGATCTCATGGTCCATGAGTTCGAGCCCCATGTAGGGCTCTGTGCTGATTGCTCCAAGCCTGGAGCCTGCTTTGGATTCTGTGTTTCCTTCTCTCTCTCTGCCCCTTCCCCTCTCGTTCAATCTCTCTCTCTCTCTCTCTCTCTCTCTCTCTCTCTCTCAAAATAAATAAACATTAAAAAATGTTTTTTAATTAAAAAAATAAAGTATGGGAATGCACACTGGTGCAGCCACTCTGGAAAAAAGTATGGAGGTTCCTCAAAAAACTAAAAATAGAACTACCCTACGACCCAGCAATTGCACTACTAGGCATTTATCCAAGGGATACAGGTGTGCTGTTTCAAAGGGACACATGCACCCCCATGTTTATAGCAGCACTATCAACAATAGCCAAAGTATGGAAAGAGCCCAAATGTCCATCGATAGATGAATGGATAAAGAAGATGTGGTATATATATACAATGGAGTATTACTCGGCAATCAAAAAAAAATGAAATCTTGCCATTTGCAACTAGGTGGATGGAACTGGAGGGTATTATGCTAAGTGAAATTAGTCAGAGAAAGACAAAAATCATATGACTTCACCCATATGAGGACTTTAAGAGACAAAACAGAGGAACATAAGGGAAGGGAAACAAAACTAATGTGAAAACAAGGAGGGGGACAAAACAGAAGAGACTCATAAATATGGAGAACAAACTTAGAGTTACTAGAAAGGTTGTGGGAGAGGGGATGGGCTAAATGGGTAAGGGGCACTAAGGAATCTACTCCTGAAATCATTGTTGCACTATATGCTAACTAATTTGGATGTAAATTTTAAAAAATTAAAAATAAAATTAAAAAAATAAATAAAGTAGAAAAGCAGATTATAAAACAATGTTATCCATTGCAGTTAGAAGTTATGTTGATGTAGATGTGTGTGTGTGTGAATGTGCAACCTTTTTCACATGTAGTGAGAGGAAATAAAAGCCTCAGAACTTCTACAAAACTTTGAGAGATGTTAGCTTTGAATATGGGATTATGACTAATTTTTACTTTCTTTTTTGTGCTTTACTGTAATTTCGATGGTGAATACATTTCACTTTGTGTGTTCAAAAAAAAAAAGTTTATGTATTAGTTTTGTACTGCTGTGTAACCAATTACTGCATACATAGCCTTTCAAAGCAATACCCATTTACTAGGTCTTAGTTCTATAGTTTAGGGGTCTAGGAAGGCTCAGCTGGGTTCTCTGGTTAGGGTCTCATAAGGCTGAAATTGCGATCTGAGCCAGACTGGACTCTTACCTAGAGGCTCTGCTTCCAAGCCCATTTGGATTTGGGCAGAATTCAGTCCCTTGTGGTCATAGGACTGAGGTGCCTGTTTTGATGTTGGCTGTCAGCCAGGGTCCCTCCTAGATGCCACTCTCAAGGCCTCACCCCATAGTCACCTCCATCTCAGCCACAGATAATTCCCACATGTCACATCCCCCCAGACTTCAAGTCTCTCTGTCTTCCCCTTCTACTACCATCCAGAAAAACTCTGCTTTTTAGGGCTCATGTGATTAAATTGGGCCCACCCAGGTAATCTCCCTTTTGATTAACTCAGAGTCACCTGATTAGCGGCCTTACATCTGCAACATCCCCTTTGCCACATAACATAATCACAAGTAAACATCCTACCCTATTCACAGGCCCTGCTCACACTTAAGGGGAGAGGATTATGCAGGCCATGTATGCCAACGGGCAGGAATCTTGGGGGCCACCTTGGTACTCTGCCTACCACAGTGCGTGTGTATGTGTGTGATTTTTTTTGAACTCTCCCCTGATGGTTAAGAATGGAAGTCTTGGTAGCCCATGAAGCCCCCATCATACTTTCTCCCTCCTGCTAGGGCAGAAATCACATGAGGATGAGCCAGAAATGAAGGAGCCTGGAATTTGTCTGCCTTTGTTGATAAGCACACATCCATCTCTCTGGACTTCTCCATGGCCATCTGTTGAGCAATTGTGTATGGTGGCAGACCAAAGATTTGGAGGCCAAAAGGTCTGATGACAATTCTCTAGTGGGCAGAGGCTTCTAACTCTGATTCTCTTATCTATAGTATGACATCGCTGGACACTCTGGAGATGGCTACAACATTGGTCTGGTTCCAATTAACAAAATTCCCAAGGACAATAAGCAAAGACTAGAAATTCTGAAGGTAAATACATTAAATCACCTCTATATTGTGAAAACTTCCACCAGATTAGGTAAAGTATCTTCTGATGACTGGAAAGATTCACTGAAGCAGCAACAGATACAGGAAAGAAAAAGACTTTCTGTTTTACAAGCATTCAAGCCTTAAACTGAGAAAACGCTCCTGGTGCCTAAAATCCTCTTCTCCACACTACAAATTTTAAACTCTGTTCCCTACATATTTTTAGTGTACTCAAGATTATGTCAGGATTCCACAGCCTGAGTCCCCCTCCTAAATCCTATACAGTTCTTCTCAGTCCCTAAGTATTTCAGTAAAAGGAAAAGAATGACCCCTTTCAGCGTACTCTCCCAGTTTTATGTACTTCGTAGTATTTTCTAATGATAACTTCAGTTTCACATACTCAGATCTACAATAGAAACACACACACCTTATGAGGTTAAAGTAAATGTCCTCCATTGCTATTGTTGTAAGTACAATGTTTAGTGTTACAACTTTGTTTATTAGAAATTCAACCCATTTCTCATTTTTCTCTTGGGTCACATCCATTCACAGGTCTTGCCCACATTTAAGGGGAAAGGACTATGCAGGCTGTGTTTACCAGGGGCAGGAATCTTGGGGGCCACCTTGGAATTCTGCCTACCACAGCGTGTGTGTGTGATATCAAGTTTTATGTTTTCTTACATTTTCTCACTTTAAATGGCAGCTTGAGTTTGAGGAGTAAGTGCCAACTGGGAGAGTTTGGGAACATTTCATGTTTCTAACAAAAGTCTTAACCGCATACAAATATCACATGTACTGTTGTCACTCTGAGGTGCAAATGAAATAGAACTTGCTCAGAGATTTCTTATTCACATGGAATAATTGGTATTTGTGCATTCTCATGGTCAATAGAAAAACCATTATGAGGGGCGCCTGGGTGGCGCAGTCGGTTAAGCGTCCGACTTCAGCCAGGTCACGATCTCGCGGTCCGTGAGTTCGAGCCCCGCGTCAGGCTCTGGGCTGATGGCTCGGAGCCTGGAGCCTGTTTCCGATTCTGTGTCTCCCTCTCTCTCTCTGCCCCTCCCCCGTTCATGCTCTGTCTCTCTCTGTCCCAAAAATAAATAAAAAATGTTGAGAAAAAAAAAAATTTAAAAAAAAAGAAAAAGAAAAAGAAAAACCATTATGTTGGCTTAAAAAGTTTCTCACCTGTGGCTTTTGTGCGACATCTCTTACCTCCAGACAATGCATGCCCATGCTCAATTCTGCATGAGTGGGGACCACACGTTAGAGGGGACAGAACATGCCATCAAGGAAATTGTCAAAGAAGAAGCTGACGAGTACTTTGTCATCGTCTTAAGTGACGCAAACCTGTCACGATATGGAATACATCCTGCCAAGTTTGCCCAAATCCTGACAAGCAACCCTCAAGTAAATGCTTTTGCCATTTTCATTGGATCTTTAGGTGATCAAGCAACCAGGTAAGGGTCTCCTCGGGATACAGCAAAGGACAGGTATAGGGACCTACCTGGCGCATGTCATTTCACGGGATTGGCATCAGGCGGGGCAGTGGAAGAGAAAAAGGAGGAATGGCCCGTAGGGTTGCTGCTGTCATGGAGCTGATAGTCCAGTTGGAAGGATATAATGCTCCGGCTTATGTTTGGATGAGCAGTAATCATTTGAAATTAACGGTTTTCCATTGTGTGTTTAGACCAACAATAGGATAATTAACAAATTGATTTGTCCACAAATAAATTAGACAGTATTTTATATATTTTCACTTAACATCAAGGTCTCAAGCTCAGTTCTAATCAGTTCATGTTCAAATCATATTCAAAGTTAGCAAACATCTATTTTCCCAGCATAAGAGATTGCGTATATATATGTTTGTGTCTGTAAAACCTGTATATAAATAATATATAAAATACACACACATACACATACACATACACATACACATACATATAGCGAGACATATACATAAATATACATGGACAGACATACATGGATATAGATACATAGATTGTAGATAAATATCACTTCTTAAATATCTCCCTTTGTATGTGTGTATATCCCTTTTTACTGGGGGGACAAGCAGGTAAAGCACTTGGAGACAATGTAAGAGAGTATATGTGGTAAAATTCTACACTGAACATGCTAAATATTTAGTAGAGAAGGTGTGGTCAGATAACAAATACCATTGTGGATGAGCTAAAAGGAGAGATCTGGAAACACTTTCATTTCTCAAATATACTAATGTTTATTCTTTTGAATTATAAACAGAAAGAACTTCTGATTTTTCTTTGCTTGAAATATTTGTATGAGGCAGAAAACACAAATGGAAGTATATTTTTCCCACCCCCAAAAATAAATTTCCTGCCTAGAATGCATACCTTTTTATTATTCCTGTCTCTTACCTGTCATACTCTGAAGTATAGAGTCCTGTATACACTACAAAATGCTTTAGTGTCCAAAGAGCTGGCATCTTTTCCTATTCCCTTCGCCTTGCTGCAGGATCACCAAGTGAGGTTAAGAACAGCCTGAATATCATGTAATTACAGTCACTTTATTACAACTGACTTTGCATTCTTCCCAGTTTTATACGTTAGCCTCTTCTAGAACTTCCATGTCCTCGAATGCAAACTGTGCCTTTTCTACCCAGATTTCCTTCAGGACCAGCCCAGTATTTAGCAGACGGCAAGTTCAACAAATACTGGTTGAGCTGAAATAGCTATTTTGTCTTTCTAGTGAACAGATCCTGTTTGAATACTTAAGAAAGTACAATAATACCCTTGTGGTTTCCTAGGGAAATGGTCCAACATCCACTGGCAAAAGATACGTTGCAGAATTAGCTGGTCTACCAGGCATGCCAAATGTATGATACTACACAGGACGGTTGACTTTTATTAAATGTCATTCCAAAACCAAACTTTGTTGGCACAGTGAAAGAAGGCGTTCTTTTGGATAGAACTGTGTCTTGTCCTTTCATTGCTTTCAAAAAATGGCCCTTTGTTCCAGATGATAAATTGCCATTTAAAAAAATTATCATTAGCCTGTATAACCTTGGTGTCATCAAAGCTGCAATTGCATAAGTCAGAGTGTACTTCATGCTGTATAATGTGAGGCAAAAAAGAACGAGAGAGCAGGGAAAGAAAGAAAGAACCACCCGGGGTTTGGCCAGGCAGCATTTTTCGGGGCCTGTTTTCTAAGGCAGGAAAAACACTTAGTACAGCATATGGATTTGCTGGACCTAGGTGAGCCAATCTCCAATGCATCCCTAGCGTTCTGTTCTACCAAGGGAATACTAGAAAGTGACAGTAATAAAAGGAAGGAAATTTCTTCTTTTCCAATTAACTGATTTTCTCACCGAAAAGACCTTTCTCTGGGTTCACTGCTTTCAGTGTGCCTCGCTCTGTTTTGTTGCTTTTCCAAGCCTTTCACTGCCCAGTGACAGCCAGTTCAGTTGCCGGCAGGGGCAAGGTATTAGAAAGTAAAAACTTCTTTTCCTAAGAAACCATCGGGACAGTGTGGTTTGTGGGGGCAGGAGGTGGAAGGGGAGCCTCGATTTGCAATGGTAATTTTCTCTCCCCTTCCATCCTGGCAGGCTTCAGAGAACTTTACCAGCTGGCCGGTCTTTCGTTGCCATGGATACCAAGGACATCCCTCAGATTTTACAACAGATCTTCACCTCCACCATGTTGTCCACTGTTTAAGCCGTGCCCTTCGTCACCCTGGTGCCCCCGGGATTTGAAATAAGATAGGGATAAAGAGTACTCTGAAGAAAAGAAGACATCTATAAAGGGAACCTGTGCAATGACTGGATAATTCTGGCATTCCTGGGTCCTCCTGTGCTTGCTCAGCAATCCGAATTCAGGAAAGCAGCCAGAGGGAGGTTTGTGCATGGAAACCGACAACTGTTGATGGGTTCACAGGGAAGTGAGTTGACCTGCATTTTATAAAAGGTCAGGGTTAAAGGAAAGTGGTTTGAGAACTGTGGTACTTGGTTTATATCTAGAAACCTGAAGGAAAGAGAATTCCTTGCTTTTGCCTTAACATCTGGTCACCTGAGGTAACAGAAGCGACCCCATCAAACTAAGCTTTAGTTGCCGTATTCTGACGTTGAGTTACAAGTCTGTGCAAACCCACCCAACCTGCTCCTATCCAGTAATTAAGTGTATTTTCTTCTCCACTCTTGGTTGCCCAGAAGACAATGATTTTATAGTATATAACTCACTGGAAAGCTTTCTAACAGACATATTTTATAAACAGGTTTTTTTCAATAATTCCATTCTCTTGGCAAAAGCCAAAAGGAATCAAAAGATCCCTGCATTGCTATCTTTCCCACCTGACTTTTTAAAGACTCTTTAAATAATAAAGAGCAAACCTCCCATCTTCCATGCTGCCAGCGTGGAAGGATAAAGGATGTCTTGCCTTGAACTTCCTGTTTCCTCTTGTTCTTCCAGTGCTTCTCACAAGTCTCACGTATTTTGGTGTCCAAAATGTAATGTTCAAAACAACAAACACTTATGTTTTTACTTAAAGCAAAGTAAAAACAAGGCGGTATGTTTGAATTGAATGGTAACTGGAGATCTCTTTAGCTGTGTGTGTGTGTGTGTATATATATATATATATATATATATATATATATATATATATATGCTTTTTTTTGTCAAGACTCCTCTTTTCTTTCAAAGTGTACCTCATTCCCACCTACTCTTGGGCTGACCTTCATTTACCAACAGGCTCATTGTCCCTTTGTTTAAAATCAAATGCCACAGCCAAAGTCAGGGTCTGTGCAAGCACCTAAGAAGCTAGAGATGCAAAGTCAAAATTGCAGGGGGCACCAGTGTGTGCGTGCTTTCTTGTCATGAGTTGGAAAAACTAGTCTTGTTAATGAGGTTACCCTGTTTACCCATATGTAATGGAATTATACAGATCCGTTTCTTTTTAATCAATTGTAGAGAAGAAAAGGTATCACCCATTTGTTCCACCACCCTCGATTCCCCATCAGTTGTCAAAGAAATAAAAGTAATTAGATTTCCAGTGCAATCCGGCCCAATGAGTTTGCATAGCTTCTCTTATTTTTCCGGCCAGATACTTGCTCTGTGTACTGAATCATCCAGCCATGCAGTTTCAATCCAACGAGTACCTTTAAAAATGTAATTGCATTAATAACAGTAATAATAACAACAACAGCAGCCGGTAGCACTTACTGATTATTACCACATACCAGGTATGTATGCTAAACGATTTCATGTATCATTCCATTCAATCCTCACAAAGATGCATGTAAAATAGAAGCATTTTTTTTTTCTTTTTTTTATCTCATGTTACAGATGAGGAAAGTAAGTCACTTCCCAATACCGGACTACTGACTATTCATACTTTTCACATCCTCCTTGATAAATAAGGAAACTGAGGTGTAAGGAAGTTCAAGAAAACGGGCCTCAGTCACTGGCAGGCAGGGGCGGAGCTGGGCTGTGCTGGCCTCCCTCGTGATGTACTCAAGCTCTCGTTGCCTTGACTCCTTTCTCTTCTTGCAACCTGACCACAGTTCACAGAGCTGTCTTCCTCTCCCTGGGACTCAGAAGCCACCTGCACACATCCGGGCACTCAGAGGAGGATGTGGGGAGCAAGGACACAAGACACTGCTGGAGGGACATCTCTAACCAGCCCTTCCTGGGCTCAGCAGCAAACTGAGGAAGTGCCCGTTCAAGTGGCAGCTTAACCCCTAGGAGTGCCCCTCTGAGGACAGTCACAGCCCCCAAAGGCTTTGGACCAGAATCCGAGAATCATTAACACAATGGCCATGTAACAAATCCTGCCTGTGCCCTGACTACCTGAGTGAGCAGAGGCCAGTTTTCCTTCACATGGGAAGAATGTTCTCCTGTAATTTAATTCACCTCTCCTCACTGGCCAGACATCCTTGCAGTTGTTATTTAAAACAAACAAACAAACAAACGTGTAACCCCTGACTTTGCCTTTTTGTAAAAGGGAGAGATGATGGGGTGGGGGGAGGGGGGTGGCCAAGAGAGGAGATGAGAAGGGTTTATTTTCACTTCTTAGAATACCTAAGAAGTTTGTGCCTTTATTATGAAATGTACTTAATTGTAGGCCACTCCGTGCTGTTCCCAGGCCCTTCTTGGGGCCAAGACATTATAATAAATGCATTATTTGCCCCAGGGAGGGAGCTCCACTGAAAGG
This sequence comes from Panthera leo, assembly GCF_018350215.1. NCBI lineage: Eukaryota > Metazoa > Chordata > Mammalia > Carnivora > Felidae > Panthera > Panthera leo. The sequence goes on from NC_056679.1 coordinate 28,773,531, forward strand.
CATCTAAACCAGCTTGTCTCCGTAGTGAGCCCTGTAATGCTGAGAAGGTTCATTGTTACCCCTGAGCAGCCAGGAGGAATGAACGCCATGAATGGCCGCAGTATATGGTGTATTCCCCCTGGAATCTTTTGTGTGCCCCAGCGAGATGACCTCATCACACACGGGGCACCTCGAACACTGCCGCAAGAAGTGGATCAGAGCGGGACTACGTGAGGCTGTCACATGTGTGGAATGAATCATCTAATTCTTTACGCCCTTTCCTGTGAACTGTCAGAGGAGGAGAAATCCATCAGTGCCAGCGGGATTTTCTCTAAACAAACTCGAGGGCCTTGAAAGCCATTTAGAAGTAGTTTTCCGTGGACACCACTGTCAGTGTTCTTAAAAGGGCAGCTCCAGAGCCTTCAACCCTTTCTCTGCCTGGCTCCTTCCTGTGCCTGTCAGATCAGCCAGAATTAAATTCCTCCTCAAACAAAACAGAGAAGTGTAGGACTAGAGGAGCAAGAGGGTGGCGGCCTGTTGGTTGTGTCTCCATTGTGGCGCAACAATGGCAGTTAGAGGGATTCCACAGTTCTTTTCTTTTTTTTTAATGTTTATTTTTGAGAGACAGAGAGAGAGAGAGAGAGAGAGAGAGATCATAAGGGGGGAGGGGCAGAGATAGAGGGAGACCGAGAATCCCAAGCAGGCTTCTTGCTATCAGCACAGAGCCTGACATGGGGCTCGAACTCACAAACTGTGAGATCATGACCTGAGCCGAAACCAAGAGTCAGATGCTTAACCGACTGAGCCACCCAGGCACCTCAGATTCCACAAGTTGTCAGCCAACATCTCCTGCCTGGAAAACTTTTTTCTGGAACTGCATCAAAGAACAGCCAAATGTCCACTTGTATTTAGTAAATTGTATATAACTTTTTCATCCTAAGCAATAAAATGTCCGCTTTTAAAAAGTTATTCCAACCAGTAACATATCTGGCTTGTTCAATGAAGCATCTAATTTGCTCCCACTTTCTGGTTAGAGTCATATCATAAAGTTCTTACCATTGCCTTTCCTTTACCTTTCTTTCTAAGACTGGCTGTGGCAAGAGTCCTGCAGGTAATAGAAAGGAATTCCAGTGTTCCATCTTGTGGTGGGAGAATTTACAGACTCTAAGTAAGTACAATTAGTAGAAAGGAAGTTCTAGATGCTGCTTAGCCACCTGTATGAACTTGGGCTTGTCACTTCTGGGTCTGAATTGCTTCACCTATTTAAAATTAACTTCAAATTTAAATTTCAAAAGTTGAACAAAATTATCTCTAACACTATAGTCCCTCTTTCTATATCTCATACAGCAATTGACTCTGTCCCTCACGTGTCTTACGAGAACAACATCATTTTCATGTATTTTTGTCGCCTGAACCCCACAAACAGCTCCAATTATACAGAGGATTTTAGCACCCAAAAATACAGTGTTACAACTGAATATGCATTGTAAAAGCTACAAAGACATCATTAGAATTGGACAAGCAAGCTTTCCCCCATCATCTGGACGGGTATTTCTGTTGGATAGTAATTCACAAGATTTCTACCCTTTGTCTCTTACTTTGCATGTTGCTACCTTAAAATAAAACTCCGTATCTGCTGATCTGCCCAGTGGATCAAAAAGGATCAGGAATTGGAAAACTACTGGGTGCCGAGAGCTGACCTTTGTGCCCCGAGCTGAACAATGCGCAATTGTGTGTGTGAGTTTTTTTAATTGTTAAATCCTGTAAACAAAAATCTCCTCCAGAGGGGAAAAAATGCTTGCCGAGCAAACCTCTCAAGCTGAAAATGATTTGACACTCTTTTTTGACACTGAGCACCGTCTGGGGCTTTCACCTTCGAACACTGCGTCTGTTCCTGCAGCCAGGCACGTCAGCTCTGGAATGCCAGGGTTACATAATTTTTAAATTGACTAGTGCTTGTGGTATTTGGCCACGGGGAGCAAAGTAGAACACTCTTTTAAAGGGGTTTGGATCCGGATCGTGGTGGGAACATCATGTTCATCTCTAAGAAATCTCATCAAGGGACACGTCCTCTCTAAGGAACCTCAGCCACCACCCGAGGTCCTCCTCCTGGCAGGCGCCAGAGTCACCTTGAGGCTCCCCCCTTCTTACCGGCTTTGTGAAAGTGCTTTGGAGCAGCCAGCTTTTACCCTGAAAAAAAAAAAAATCAGTATTTGTCAATAAACTCGGACCCCAGAGATGGTGGGTGTGATCCCATAGGAGTTTCAGAATATCAGGATGTATTAAAGTTCCCCGCAGCCCTGAAGCATTAGTAATGGCAGCGAGAGTTTGACCTGTGAAAAATGTCTGTCTGAACATCCCAAAGGGTCTGTCTCTTTATGCACGCCACAGTGGGGCAAGAAAAGAATGAGCCTGTCAAGAGTACTTTGTGTAATTGGTCCCATGATACCATACATGAAGCCTTACAAATTTAAATGAAAAATAAGTATATTTACTCAGGACATTAAAGGCAGCCTTTTACGTGCAATGTGTTTATATTAACAAATACTGATGCAATGTAATGACACTATTTACTTCTTCTTTCCAACGCTAATTAAGAAGTCTTCTATCATCAGGGTTCCAGGAATAGAGTGAGTCTTAGCAAAGCTAGTTGGTCCATTTCCTTTTACAAAATATTTTCTGGCCCGTATCGCCCCTGAAAACACTGGCCCAGAAAGGAGCACACGCGGGCCCAGTGGAAATCAAATGGCAACAGTGGGGAAGCAGCCTGCTGACCAGCCTTCGCCTTGGCTCCTGGGGGCAGCTCCCACAGAACCCAGGGCTGGTGAGGACACTGAGGGTTTCCACGGCAACCAGGATGCTCAGATGGCAGGGTATTCTCCGCATAAAATAGAGGGCAGATGACAAGGGATACCTGGGAGGGTCAGGGCTTCCTTAGTTAACTGACACACGGTCTGGAAAATATACCTGTTTATTTCGCAGTTGACAAAGGGATTTTTATCTGAAAAGTGTCCTCTGGGGCTTCTATGTTTTTGAACAACTGTTTTCAAAGCAGATAGAATGTGCATGTCCATACCTTGCAGCCTCAAGTACAAAGATCTGCTATTCGATACGTAGTGCCCGGACGAAAGAATCTCTTTCAGTGGAGACGGGAATGGGCACGCAGTCTGCAGAGGTGGGAGTTTGTGGCGGTTCCACAAGACCGCCTGAGAGCAGGCAGTCAGTCACTTGGCTGGAATACAGCCCCATGCAGCTGGCCTGGCTCCTCGCCCCCTGACATCTGAAGTCTGTCTTTAGAGTGGCGTTTCCCAGAGAGAGGGGCTTCTCTTTTAAAATACAAATAGCCCTGAGAGGCTATCCATCATGCTCATCTTGGTTTGAATTCCTTCATTCACATGCTTTCGTCCAGGCCCCAGCTGAGATGAAGGTTCCAGACAGGGCCTGTGACTGGTGAGGAAGTGGGAGGGGGTGGGGGCGCTTGCAGCTTGGAGCATCACCCAAGCAGGGGCCTGGGCCCGGGACATGGCGTGCAGGCATGTGACATGCACACATTGGGGGTGACATTCTTGCTTGGGGCTGCATATGTGGCCTCTCCGTCCCCTTGAGAGAGCGCTCAGTGAAGGCTTTGTCAGGTGTGGATGGACGCTGGCTTGGTCCTCTGAAGCCCCGCTTTTTTAGAGACACCCAGACTTCCACTTGCATTTCGCCCTCCGTCTTGTGGAAGCTCCACCCTCCTGGCATCTGGGTTACGGGAGTCAGGAGCCATGCACATGTCAGGGAGGCAATTCCCCAGCAAGGCCTTTCACCACTGGGCACTTGCCTCACAGCACCCGGGCCTTGTTTCTGGTGAAGTAAACAAATCAGATTTTTTTTTTTCCAATTTGCCAAGCGGACTTTTACCCTGTGCTGTAGGCTTTTCAAAAAAGAATTAAACCCCTGAGAGGCCACAACCGTTATTGGAAGCCACCTCCCTCCCCTGCAGGAGCAGGCCTGGTCCACACCCCACAAGGCTGCTCCACAAGCCCTGGGGACGGTCCTGAGGAGGGAGCTGAGAAATTCCTGAGTGCCTTCCTGGTAAGGACTGGAATGACGTCAGCGTGAGCCTCTCAAACCCAGAACGTTCCTCCCGTACAAGGAGAGTATTGAGCATACTTACACTGGCAAGTTTTCTGAAGCGTCTGTAATTCAGACTTTTGGAAGAAGCTATTGTCTAAGTTTCTAAAAACATTTGTATATTGGGATGCCTGGGTGGCTCAGTGGATTAAGCCCCTGACTCTTGGTTTGGGCTCAAGTCAGATCTCATGGTTCGTGAGCCCCACGTCGGACTCTGAGCTGACAGTGCGGAGCCTGCTTGGGATTCTCCCTTTCTCTCTGCCCCTCTCCCACTCATGCTCTGAATCTCTCTCTGTCTCTCTGTCTCTCTCAAAAAAAAAAATAAACTTTAAAAACACTTACGTATTATTAGCGCTAAAAAATCAGGTACCTTTGAAAAATGAGCATGGCTTCTTAAAGATAAAAGCTCCTTTGTTTTTCTTTGAGACGGCTCACTTTTTTCCTCTTCGAAAGAGAACCAGTTTTTTAAATAAAGGTATAATTGACATATAACATTATATTACTTTCAGGTGTACAACGTAATGATTCAATAGATGTATAGATTGTGAAATGGTCACCACAGTAAGTCTGGTTACCATCCATCACCACACATTTAAAGAGAAACAGCTTTGCATTTCCTGAGCCCACCAGTGACCGCGCCCCCCCCCCACTTCATTACTGCCATTCCCAAAGGGCTTCTAGAAACCATGACATCAGTGTCTCTCTTAAAACCGCTTCAGCTCCTCCTCATGACAGTCTCATTTGTCCTGTCATTTGGGCATCATTCAATGAGACTATCCCAGCAAGGTCTGACTGAAAGGCCACGTGGCTGGCACCCTGAAAATATGACATAAGTCAGATGAACAACAGGATGAGCACAGAAGGCAGAGACGATGAGAAGACTCACCCCAGTTTCTGTAGTCAGATCCATTCCTGCCAGGGCAAGAAAGTCCAAATTCCCCCTCTGCATGGGGCAGGCAGAGTCCCCATGACTTCAGAAGCATTTTCTGGCCTCTCTGAGCACTGTTTTCTCACCTCTGAGATGAGGATAATAATCATATATCTCGGGGTGTATGTGAAGATCGAGATAAAATAATGAGGGCACTTTATAAACAGAAAGTGCTATCCAGTTCAAGTGGCATTTTCCCAAGAGGGACGTGGCCCCTTGGGAGGTGAGGGACTCTGACCAACTTTGGGGACCAGGACACTCTTTGGTCTGGTCAAACACCTCAGAATGGATGGAGAGCCCAGAGCATCCTCTCCATCAGGGTGAACGAAGTGGGGACCAAATACAGGAAAATAAAAGCAGAGTGGTCTGGGGTCTGGGGGCAAGTGATGGGAGGCCATTCAGCTCCAGGGTTTTCTGTCCCTCCAGGACAGCACAGAGCCCATGCTCTCTATTTGCAGATGTGGTTGCAATCAAGAGTTTGTCTCCTGGCTCTGCCATCGCCTGTCTCCGGGGGAGACAAAATGGCCCTTCTTAGGAGTGGCCCCAAGCCATTCACACTGCAGCCACAGGCGTCTGTCCAGGAGGCTGTTAGTGCTAGAACTGTATTAAAAATAAAGACTATGGGCCGCCAGCGTGGCTCAGTCAATTGAGTGTCCTATACTTGGCTTTGGCTCAGGTCATGATCTCAAGGTTGTGGGATTGAGCCCTGCATTGGGCTCTGTGCTAAGCGTGAAGCTTGCTTAAGATTCTTTCTCTCTCTCTCTCTCTCTCTCTCTCAGTCTCTCTCTCTCTCTCACCCCCCATGCTCATGTTCTCTCTCTCTCTCCTTAAGAGTAAATAAAGACTATAGTGAGTCCATCTGGATGTCTTCCTGGCCTGTACCCCTTCCTCAATCCAGGGAAGAACCCCCAACTCAGCTAAGTATTCAGATAGCCCTTGAAAGAATTGCTCCCGGGACGCGTGGGTGGCTCAGTCGGTTGAGCGCCCGACTTTGGCTCAGGTCATGATCTCACAGTTCATGAGTTCGGGCCCCGCATCAGGCTCTGTGCTGACAGCTCAGAGCCTGGAGCCCGCTTCAGATTCTGTGTCCCCCCCTCTCTCTGCCTCTCCCGCGCTCATGCTCTGTCTCTCTCTCTCAGTCAAAAATAAACATTAAAAAAAATGTAAAAAAAAAAAAGAAAGAATGGCTCCCTTTCAGTCGGACCCTTCTGGAAGCAGTGACTGAGGAGTCTTAGAAGGCTATGCCTAAGGTGCCATGTTCTGTCACATGCAGGGAGAATAATAAAAATTATTATTATTATTATTACACGAAATAATAATAGATCACTATTATTTAGCATTTTCCATGTGCCAGTCACCTCCTAAGCATTTTGCATAAACAAACTCATTAAACCCTCACAACAACTTCATGAGACAGGTACCATTCCCCCTCTCATTTTATTTAAAAAGCAAAGACCACCAGTCTACCCTAAAAGGGAAAAGAAAAGGCCAACTTGCTGCCTGAGGGCGAGAGAAGCGCATATGGCACCCTAAAAGTCAGTAGGAATAGCTATGAGTGCTTAGTACGCTGTCCCATAATTGTTTCCACATCTACATTCCTTATTGTGGGAAGGGCAAGGATCCAGTCTTATCTGTCTTTAGCCTGGCCCTGAAAAACTGCTCCATAAACTGCTATTGCATGAGTAGTTGTAGGATGCAGAGGCTCTGGGGTCCCAGAGGCAGGACTCCTACTGGCTCTCGAGGATGAGCGAGATTCTATGAGCCGAGAGGTGCGGGAGTTTTGGGGGAAGGCAGGGGTAAGAGTGGTCTGAGCAAAAGCCTGAATTTGGAATGTTCCAAGGGGTAGCTGAGATGGGAGTTCTGACAGGATTCTTCTCCCATCCTTGGCTGCTACTGACCAGCCAGGAGTTTCTAAGTGAGGCCCAGCCCTGAAAAACAGCCTGTTTTCAGAGCCTCCGGGGTGGCCTTCTGGGCTGTCCAGTTGGCTAACTCCAGCCCTGACTGGCCAGGGTGAGGTGGAAGGCCAGGCCCTCCTGGAGCCCAGAGTAATGACAGCTCAACAGAGCAACCTCATTACATGGAGGACTTCATGATATGTCTGTTTTGTTTTGCTTTGCATTTTTTTTTCTCTTTGAAAATGAGTGGAGAACCTTCTTTTACCCAAGATTACAAGTTGGGTTAGTGATGAAAGGTCTGTGCCATGCAGAAGGAGCCCTCGGGGAGGAAATTTTACATTTGCAAACCCTTTTATTGAAAATGGCTTGCTCTGTGAACTCTGTGAAAGAGAGAGAGAGAGAGAGAGAGAGAGAGAGAGAGAGAGAGAGAGAGAAAGAAAGAGAAAGAAAGAAAGAAAGAAAGAAAGAAAGAAAGGAAGAAGGAAGGAAGAAAGGAAGGAAGAGGAAGGAAAGGAAGGAAGAGGAAGGAAGGAAGGAAGGAAGGAAGGAAGGAAGGAAGAAGAAGGAAGAAAAGAAAGAAGAGAAAAGAAAGAAAGGAAGAAAGAAAGAAAGAAAAAAAAGGAAGGAAGGAAGAGGAAGGAAAGAAAGGAAGAGGAAGGAGGAAAGAAGAAAAGAAAGAAAAAGAAAGAAAGAAAGAAAGAAAGAAAGAAAGAAAGAAAGAAAGAAAGAAAGAAAGAAAAGAAAAGAAAGAAAAGAAAGAAGAAAAAAATCAGCCGGAAGGATCAGAATTATTTCTGCCTTTGTGAGGCTGCCTGGGACCCCTGGCTGATCATCATGGCCGCCAAGCATTTCAAGCCTACACACAACCCAGAAAGACAACCCCCTAAACTCACAAATCACTAGAAGACTTAGAAAAACTCAGTTGGCACATGTTCCTAAACCTAGACAAATCTGTGCTTCAGCAAGTTGCTTTGGAAAAAGCCTAGCACAACATGGATTGGTCAAATTGAATGGATGGATGGATGGATGGATGGAAGGATGGAGGGAGGGAGGGAGGGAGGGAGGGAGGGAGGGAGGGAGGGAGGGATGGATGGGGTGGTGGGTGGGTAGGTGGATAGATTGAAGAGAAGAAAATTTACCCTATTTAAAATACCTAAAATAGGGGTGCCTAGGTGGCTAAGTCAGTTGGGCACCCAACTCTTGATTTCGGTTGAGTCATCTCATGGTTGTGAGATCAAGCCCCACATTGGGCTCCAAGCTGAGCATGGAGCCTGTTTGATATTCTTTCTCTCTCTCCCTCTAACCCTCTCCCCCACTTGTGCTCGCTCTCTCTCTCTCTCTCTCTCTCAAAAATAATAACAACAAAATACCTAAAGGAAAGGAGATTAGCACCCACAATAACAATATTGTAGCAGAGATAGAGATTAAGCTTTAGTTTAAGCAGGAATTCTGTCACATCTGCTAGAGTGGCAGCATAGGCCCACCCCTAATCCATTTACATGAGAGATGAGGAACCACAGGGAAAGATGTCATCCCAAGAGAAGAATAAATCAGACACCCAAGCTTGACCTTATAACAAAATATTGGAAGTGGGAGAGGCAAGTATGCTGTGTGGTATTGAACATGAATTTGTGTCCAGGTCAGCCCCTGGTGACGAGGAGACATCTAGGTAGCTGTGCCCAGAAGACACCACATCACCCAACAGAAACCATGTTTCTGTGAGTAACCGAGTCGGTTCCAAGGGACCACATGCTGCTTACCAAGGCACAGAGGACTTGGCAACAAATGTCCTTAAGCTCTTGGGCATTGGATTCAAATCATGACTACCATACTAACTAGTTTTCTGTCCTAGGGAAGTTTTCTAAGACACTTTTTTTATTGAGATACAATTCACATACCATAAAATTCACCCTTTTAAAGCATACAATTCAGTCAGTGGTTTGGAGTATATTCAGAAAGTTGTGCAAATATCACCACCTAATTCCAGAATATTTTCATCACCCCAGAAGGAAATCTCATATTCATTAGTAGTCACTCCCCACTGCCCCTCCCCCATCCCCTGGCAACTGTACTCTACTTCTCAATGAATTTGCCTATGCTGAATTATTTCATGCAAATAGATTCATACTCATGGGACCTTTTTTTGCTTCTTTCTTTTACCATAATGATTTCAGGAGTCATCCTTGTTGTATCATGGATCACTACTTCACTCTTTTTTATGCCAAATATTATTCAATTGTCTCAACGTACTACATTTTGTTTTTCCATTTATAACTTGATGGATATTTTGGCTGTTTCCACTTTTTGGCTAATATGAATAATGCTGCTATGAGCATTCATGTACAAGCTTTTATGTGGACATGTTTTCAGTTCTCTAGGAGTAGAATTGCTAGGTCATATAGTAACTCTATGCTTAACTTTTCGAGGAATTGGGCAGCTATTTTCCAAAATGGCTGCACCGTTGAATTCTCACCAGCAATATGAGGGTTCCAACTTCTCTACATCCTTTCTAACACTTGTTATTTTCTATCTTTTTGATTATAGCCATCCTAGTGGATGTGAAATGGTATCTCATGTGGGTTTGATTCTCATTTTCCTAATAACTAATGATATTGAGCATCTTTTTCTTAGCTTATAACCATTTGTATATCTTCTTTAGAGAAATATCTGTTCAAATCCTTTGCCCATTTCTTTAATTGGATATTTGTCTTTTTGTTGTTGAGTTGTAGGAACTCTTTATATATTCTGGATATTAGACCATTATCAGATATATGATTTGCAATTATTTCCCCCATTCTATGAGTTGCCTTCATTTTCTCAATAAGGGTCCTTGAAAGTACAAAAGTTTTTAATTTTAATGAAGTCCAATTTATCTATCTTTTCTTTGGTTGCTTATGCTTTGGGTGTTATATCTAAGAAAAAATTGCCAGGGCACCTGGCTGGCTCAGTTGGTAGAGCATACTTCCCTCGAGCTTGGGTTGTAAGTTCAAGCCCCATGCTGGGGGTAGAGATTACTTAAAAATAAAAATAAAAAACCTTAAAAAAAAAAAGAATGAAAACATTGCCTAATCCCAAGTCATGAAAATTCATGCTTACATTTTCTTCTAAGAGTTTCATAGTTTAACCTCTCACCTTTGATCCATTCTGAGTTAATTTTTGTGTGAAATAGGGTACAACTTTTCTTTTGCATGTGCATATCCAGTTTTCCCAGCACTACTTGTTGAAAAGACAGCTCTTTCCCAATTGAGCTATCATGGCATCCTTGTCTAAAAGTAAATGACGGTAAATGTTTGGGTTTATTTGTGGACCATTAATTCTATTCTAATGATCTATATGACTATCCTTATGCTACTGCCGTGAAGTCTAGATTGGTAGAGTTTTGTGGTAAGTTTTGAAAACTATGAATCCTACAACTTTGTTCTTTTTCAAGATTATTTTTGCTGTTCTTTACATTTCCATATCAATTTTAGAATCAGCTTGTCATTAAAATCCCTACCAAAAAGCTGGGATTTTAGTTGGGATCGCTTTGAATCTACGGATCATAATGGGGAGTATTGCCGTCTAACAATATTAAGTTGTCCAATCCATGAACACAAGGTGAGTTTTTATTTCTTGAGGACCTCTTTCATTGCATTCAACAATATTTTATAGTTTTCAGTTGTCTAAGGCTTGCACATCTTTAATTTTTATTCCTAAGTGTGTATGTGTGTATATTTATTTATCCCTAAGCATTTTCTTCTTTTTGATGCTATTGTATACGGAATTATTTTCTCAATTTTATTTTCAGATTGTTTGCTGCTCAAGGACAGAAATACAACTGAGTTTTGGATGGTGAACTTTCATCTTCCCGTCTTGCTGAGCTTGTTTACTAGCTGTAACAGGGCAAGTTAAAGCACCACGAAGCTCATGGTTCTTAGTAAGATTCGGCCACTTTTCTTAAATATATTCTCTGATTGTTGCAAGTCTTTAGTTAATTTGCAGAATTTTGAAACAATTAATTCTGACTTTTTTTTTTTTTTTTTTTTTTGCCCGTGCTGTCAGGGCTTTTATGGAGGGGAGGATTTCCAGAGGTCTTGACCCCACCATTTTCACTCACATTACCCCCCTCTCAAGGAAGTTTCTCATACCTCCATTTCCTCAACTGTATTACTATCTTTCCGTAGTTTTGGGTGTAAAGCACCTAACACCACCTGGTGCTAGCAGTTAATTAGGAAAGTTATTATCACCGGAGAAATAGATGGCAGTGAATGTGCTGGGGCTGCCTAACCTTGTTCGGGAACACACAACCCAATCCTCTGGTGACTCCATTTATACCCAAATAGCTCTCCACATAGCCCCACCTAGTCTTCCATTCAATTCCTCACAAACCAAACATCTCTTTCATTCCCTTTCCCAAGCTGTACTCCCCCAGTGTCTGATGTGAGCTAGCTGGCAATGTGCTAATTACTAACACACCACTTCTCCAGGTAACTCAGGGTCTTACTGAGTTCTGCTCACGGATCTCAGGGAGGTTCCCGAGCCTGAGTCAGCCACAGCCAGCTCAGGCCACAGGAGCCTAGGGGAGGCAGGAAAACCTTGCTCCTCTCAAACCCACCCCAGCTCCATCCACCTTCACTTCAGGCCAGCCCTAGCTAGGAAGACTTCCGTGGTTTATGAATGGTTCTAAGAAGACTAAACTCGGAGGTTATGTGGCCTGTGGTATCAACCAGGAACAGCAACTAAGTAATCGCAATAAACCTCCTCTCTGTGCAGAACCTCTTCCGGGCTGCGCAGGACTTCCATCGTCCCAGCCTCATGGAAGCCCTGCAGGTTACTGAGTTAGCAAGGTGCCACGCCCCTCAAGGACACAGTGCTCCTCCAGCCTCCTCTCCAGATGGTCCACCCATGCCCCTCACTGTAGTCTGCCATAGCTCCTGACTGACCGTGTCTGCTGTCCCCTTTGCTGGAAACCCCCTCCCACTCCATCCCCCATGTGACCACCTCTCAGTCCTTCAAAGCCTAGTCACAGGATCTTCAGAGAGGATTTCCCAAGAATCTTCTTTGCCACTGCTTCGCCTCAAATATTTGTTGAGCACTTGCTATGTTTCAGGCCCTATCCTAGGCTGGGATACAACAATGAACTTATTCTATGAAACACACATTCTAGTGGCAAGACCAAAAATAAACAGAAAATATGCAGGTAGTAATAAGCTCTCACAATAAAAATAAAAGAGAGTTAAGGTTGGGTTGGGGGGGGGGGTGCGCTATTTTAAATAAGGTACTCAGGGGAACCTGAGTCTGATAAGACAACAATTGAACAGAAACCTGAAGGAAGTAAGGTCCTGGTCCTGGGCTGCACCAATATCAAAGATAAGAGCATTCCAGCCAGAGAGAATAGCATGTACAAAGGCCCTGAGGTGGAAGCGGGTTTCACAAGCTTGAAAAACAGCAAGGAGACCGATATGTCTGAAGTGGAGTGAACAAGGGGAGAGTGTCAAACGATAAGGCCAGAGAGATATCACATCCCATACTATATTGGGCCTTATAGATCATGGTAAGGACTTCGGATTTTACAGGATGTAAATCTGGAAGCCAATGGAGGGTTCTGACACAGTAGTGACGTACTCTGAATTTCATTTTGAAAGGAGCACTTGGGCTGCCATATTGAGAGACCATGGAAGGCCCAGGATGAAATTAGACCAGTTAAGGAGCTCGTTGCAACAGTTAAGACGTGGTGGTAAGATGGTACAGGGACCTGGGTGAGCAGTGGAGTTGGTGAGACGTGGTCAGAATCTGAATATGTTCTGAAGATGGAGCCAACAGGATTTGCTGATGGATTAGATGTGGAATGCGACCCCTTCTGCTGCAGTTTCCTGAACCATCTACAGACACTACAAGTTGTAGCTTTTGACTCTCCATGGTTGTGGATGGGAGGCACTTTGGCTGTCTCCAACTAAGATCCTCTTTCTGCAGGTCACACTGTGTGACTACACTGGGAACTAGCAGAGTGTGACCAGCTCCCAGCAGCTGACAAGAGGCAACGCCACGGACAGCCATACGAGCAGCCCCCAAGCTGAGGCATGGACAGGTCCCAGCAGGGCTGGCAGAGGAGAAGGAAAGGACATCAGAGTGGGAGTTTGCCACCTTGTCTGTACGTTGGCGTCACGTGGGAGAGTTCTCGTCCAGATGGTACTCCAGACCAATTTGTCAGAGTACCTGTGGGTGGGAGCCTGGCATCCGTGCTTTTCAGTTTCCCAGGAGATCCCTAACATTCAGCCAAGGTTGGGAGCTACTACCTTGAATCAACAAGTGCTTTTTTAATGCCTCCTGGTGTTGCTGATTCCAGTTGTGCTTAGCAAGGGGCTAAGTGCGGGAGGGGGGCATGAGAACCCCCAACACACACCATCCTTGCAGAGTAAGGGGAACCACACAAGGGCTGCAGAGCGTTCTTCTGCTCACAACTGAAACCAAATCAATCTCTCCAAGAAAGCATTGCAAATCAACCCGACCTCACTCCACACCTCCACCTCCAGTCCTGTTTTGAATATAAGTGTATTTCAGAGACTTTTTTTAATGCTATCCAGCCAAGCTCTGCCCAGGAATGTCTCCCAGCAGAGCCCACCTGTGTGTGGAATGCGGCAGAGAAGGGAGAGAGCCCGGGGCTGAGCCCAGCATGTTGAAGTGTTCATTTCCCACCTGGGCACTGGGACAGATGGGGTGGTGGCCAGGAACCTGAGGAGAGTGAAAGAATGAAGGATTTCTCCAAGACATACGGACTTGGAAACAGGTCAAATCTCAATTACAGACCCAGGAGCCAGAGCGACCTGCTCCCCTCTGCCCCCCTGGTGAAGCCCCTGGGTCGGCCACTCCAGAGCCAGCAGACAGAGGAGCCATTCATTGCACAGACCCTTTCCCATTTATCCAAATCCCCAGACACTTTGTGGATAGAACCCAAATAACTTGATTAAGGTAAGGTGAAACGAGACACGTTCGCTGCTTGAAAATTGAGAACATCTGTCCTGGGTAGCAAACCAAAGCCAAGGCTCTTTGTAACTAAGGAAAGGGCATCCCCGAGGAGTCCAGGCATGAGAGCAGGGCCGGTTCTCTCTACATCCTCCTCCTTGCCCACCCAAAGGGCAGCCAGGGGGATTGTGACTCAGGACTGCGGGGAGAGGGTGAGTGCAGTGGTCAGGCCAACCTGGACTTGACCCTTGACTCCACTACGACTGCTTACGTGCCCTTAAGGTCCATGTTTAACCTGATAGCTACAGCGTCCTCACAGGCTTGCAGGAAGATTAAGCAGATGCTGACATGTGAAGGTATTCTGTTATGTTGTCTCCCCTAGGCTCCCCTTGGCTGCCCACTGGACCCATGATTTGGCAGACTCAGTTAAAGCTGAGTCAGGCTCTCATTCCCATGCCCTAAAGGCCTCTTTTCTGTGGGTCCAGAAGGAGGAGAGTAAAAGAACCAGGTTATAGACAATGTCTTTTTCCCCCCAAAATTCGTATGTTGAAATCTTATCTCCAGGACTTGGCATTTGGGGATAGGCCCTTCGGGAGGCGATTGGGTGATTAATGCCCTTATAAAGAGATCCCAGAGAGTTCTTCCACTGCTTCCATTTGAGGACACAGTGAGAAGATGGCCATCAGTGAACCAGGAAGTAGGACCTTGCCATACACAGATCTGCTGGCACCTTGATCTTGGACTTGCCAGCCTCCAGAACTAAGGGAAATAGGTGATTTTTGTCTAAGCCACCCAGTCTATGGTATTTTTGTTATAGCAGCCCAAACAGACCAAGGTAGGCCAGGTTGTGGCCATGCTGTCATAGAAGAGGCCCCCAGCATGTGGGGAAAGTTCTGGCTCCAGAGTCATGTTGGGTGAATGACTTTCAAGAACAGTGAGGTGGTAGCCCCAGCACTGGTCCCAGAGAAAGTTCATCGTGACACCACTTCATGAATGATGACATGAGGTCTAGAGAAGCATCTAAAGATGTTACAGTCATCCCCACGACAAAATGGGGAAGGAACAAGGGATAGCAATGCTGGGATCTCCCCCACCCACAAGGTGGCTTCGCTTAATATGACTGCAGCTCACGCCTTCTTCCAAGCAGACTCCAAAATAGGGTTCCTGTAGGGGATTAAAGGTGGCCGCAATTCTTCATCATTCTCTCATCGGGAGGTGAAGTTTATTTCCCTTCCCTCAAGCCTGAGTTGGCTCATGACTGCTTGAGTATCAGAAGGTGGTAGGAGTGATGCTGGACCAATCCAAGCCTGAGAGCGCTTCTGCTGTGACACCTGTGACATTTTTGGGAGACCTGAACCTCCATGTTGAAAAGCTGAGCTC
Organism: Panthera leo; assembly: GCF_018350215.1. Classification (NCBI taxonomy): domain Eukaryota; kingdom Metazoa; phylum Chordata; class Mammalia; order Carnivora; family Felidae; genus Panthera; species Panthera leo. Next base: position 28,788,768 of record NC_056679.1, read on the forward strand.
CTCTGCCAAAAAGTCCACATGGAGACGTCACGCAGAGGCCATATGGGAAGCAGATGCCTTGAGATGACATGGAGAGGCCAACTGTTCTCGGGCCCCAGGAGCCTCCAGGTGACTGCAGCCCCAGATGCCACCTGACTACAACCACGAGTGAGCCCAAGAACTGCCCCGCTGAGCCTGAGAAGCAACAAAATGCTCACTGTTTTAAGCCATTAAGTTTGGAGGTGGTTTGTTGCACATCGATAGATAACGGACGAGAGTGCTGCTCTTGAGTACCTTCCTGCTCCCCCGTCTATGAGACAGGCCCCACAGTCAAACTCCCCCACCCCTTGCACACAAAGTGTAGGTGCAGAGGACCCCAGGATGGGAAGGACATCAGATTGTGAGATCTCGGTTGCCTGTTTCTGTGTTACTGTCAGCAGGTTTAAAACACGAGAGTCCTCCTCTGATCCGATCCCCTATTCACCATCTGCTCACTGTCTCTGCCCAGGGCCCACATTGAAACCCTGAAGGCCGACTCACCCTCCCCCGTTTAACCAGACCCTCCTGCTTCAGGGTGGGCAGTCCTAAGGGGTGGTCTATCCCATCCTCACCAGCACATCCTGACAGACCCTCCCTCTATCCTCCCTCTTCTCCGACTCTGCCAGCCCTTCCGCCCAGACCCATCTACCTGACAGGAGCTCTAATCTTCCACATACACAGGACGATATTAAAAACTCTCAGGGCTCCTGGGTGCATCCGTCCATTGAGCGTCTGACTCTTGATCTCGGCTCAGGTCAGGATGTCATGGTTTGTGAGTTCAAGCCCCTTGTCGGCTCCATCCTGACAGCGTGAAGGCTACTTAGGATTCTCTCTCCCTCTCTCTCTGCCCCTCCCCAACTCACGCTCTGTCTCTGAAAATACATAAAGTTTAAAAAAATAAAAAGTCTCATTCCAAACCCAAGCCTGCAGTCAGGAATGAAATCAAATAACACTCTCTGAAAGAAAACTGGAAGGTCCCTTCACAGACTTGGCACTTACCCTGTGCCTTGCCCTGCTGTGAGGGTCAAGCGTGGCTTATAGAGATTTTATGGAAAATTCCAAACAGACATAAAAGTACAGTACACCCCCATGGACATCACCCAGGGCTCACAGCAAATCTTTTTTCTTTTTTAAGTTTTTTATTTATTTATTTTGAGAGAGAGAGAGAGAGAGAGAGTGAGGGAGGGGCAGAAAGAGGGAGAGAGAGCATCCCAAGAAGCCTCTCTGCTGTCAGCACAGAGCCTGACATGAGACTCAAACTCATAAACTGAGATCATGACCTGGCCTGAAATCAAGAGTCAGAAGCTTAATCGACAGAGCCCCCACCCTGGGCGCAGGCAAACCTTGTTTTCTGTCACCTCACCCCCTCTCCCCTATGCCCACCTTCCAGATGATTCTGATACAAATCACAGACATCATATTGCTTCATCGCTAAATACTTGGAGAAGCCTCTCTAGAAGCAAGGACTATCCTTTCTCACCACAATACCGTAGTACACAGGCTTCGAGAAGTCTAACGTGTGCCAGACCTGACCCAGGAATGCGTCCCCGTAGGTAAGGCCCACCTGTGGAATGTGGCAGAGAGATGACAGAGCACCAGGCTGGCCCCAGGGTATTAGCTGCAGTTCTGGGTGCCAGATGGAACGCGGGGGACCTAGGAGCCTGAGGACAGTGAGAACCACAGACAAACAGGAAAGAGGCTCCCCAGAGCTGACTGGACTTGGAGGCAGCCACAGTGCTGCTCTGCGGTCACACCCACTCTTGTCATCTTCCTCCATCAGGGCTGCGTCTCACGGCCCTGGCGTTCTCGGGTGGGCTCAGAGCTGTGGACCACCTGAAGGGAAAATGGGTCTAGTCGTTCACTGTCACCCTGAGAAGAGTGCAGATTCCAGTGGCTGCCAACCATAGTAAGTCACGCCCGTCGCCTCAGCCCCAGGCTCTGCCGCTCGGGCCTTACCCAGAATGCCTGGCTCAGGAGCATGGCGGGACTCCTGTCTTTTCCATGAATCTGAAACAGGGACCAGAACAAGGAAAGACGTGGAAGATTAAAGTCTATTTCTGTTATGCATTTTAAAAATGCTTTAGTTGGTGAATTCCTAAAAAATAGTAACTGTGCCTCAGGCTTCTTTATCTCTCTCACAGTTTCTGTCCCACAGTTCCTCACCCTCGGCACTATTGAATTTTAATTCTTTATTGTGGGGACTTAGGGAAGAGCAGTCTGAGCATCGAAGGATGTTGAGCAACATCCCTAGCCTCTACTCCCTGGGAGCCAGTACCAGCCTCTCTCCTTGTGACAACCAAGAATGTCTGCAGACATTGCAAATGTTCCCTGGGAAGCAAATCTGCCTTCGAGTTGAGAGCCACCCATCTACACAATAGTGAGTAGTCAACTTGTTCATTTGTATCTTTATTCCTGTAATTCGTGTTAAATCCCTTCTAAAAGAGATGTTGACTCACTGTGTTAGATAAATTAGAAATGAGTGGATAACAGGAAATTTTCTTTAGAAGCCTCTTATCTGTCTTAAGGATTTTGATCAAACTTGCCAGTTTCTTGGTCAATAATAATTGTTATTTAGATTTCAAATATCTAAATTATATTTAAGTCAGAAGCACCTCAAGTAAGTTAAAACCAAGCCATCAAAGCAAATAACTGTGGCATGTTAAGTGACTGGGTTCTGTGTAAATTTTTTTTTGTTCGTTTTTTTCTGCTATTTTTTTTATTTTTTTTTTAACGTTTATTTATTTATTTTTGAGAAAGAGAGGGGGAGAGAGAGCACATCTGGGGAGGGGCAGAGAGGAGGAGAGAGAGAGAGAATCCCAAGCAGGCTCCACACCATCCACGTAGAGAGCCCAATGTGGGGCTCGAACTCACAAACTGCGAGATCCTGACCTGAGCTGAGATCCAGAGTCGGATGCTTAACCAACTGCACTACCCAGGCCCCTATTTATTTTTACAATTAAAAAACAACAAGAGACTGTCTCTGGGGTTGGGGCTACAAATAAGTCTACATATCATGACATTTTTCCTGTGGACTCTGAGAACCTACATCTTAGTTTTGTAAGCCTTGAGTAGGAGTTCCAATCACCTTCATATTTTATTTCTTTTTCTTTTTCTTTTTCTTTTCTTTCTTTCTTTCTTTCTTTCTTTTTTTTTTTTTTTTTTTTTTGCATTCCTAAATGAGGCAAAACACCCTTCAGGATGTCCACATTGCAGCAAAAACCACAATAGCTGTGGAACAATTTACTTCCGGCTGAAAATTTAGACTTTCCTCACTTATTATTTCCTCACAAATTTAGAATTCGTCTCACTTCCACTGATGGTTCCAGTTGATTATGATTTCTCTCTGACTCTACTATCTGAAAGTTGCCTTATTTGAACCCACAGACGTTAGTGCCAGAGAAGTCCCCCAGGTTAAAATATCTTCAGACCAAAGATAGGCTGGCCTGAGTCACCGCAGAAACACTCACCATGAGGCCCCAGACACTCTGCAAGTCAACTCAGAGCACACGTTTTCCCAAATCTTGAGGGCCTCGTGACCATGAAGCACTGCTCCCCCATCTCAGGGTCCGCACCCAGCTGCAGGCAGTTACTTCAGAACCCTGGGCCCCTATCCAAAATAAGAGCCTGGATGCCACAGACGTCCTGTGAGAAGCCTCTTAGTTTGAAAAATTAAAGTAAGGGAAAGCTGACCTGAAGCCCCTGCTGGGGAAAAAGTCCTTATTTCCCAAGAAGTCAGAGTGAGTGAGAAAGCCCAGGACCAGAGGTACTCAGACTCCTGGGGGTCGGCCTCGTCAATGCCCTGGAGGCCCCAGAGCCTTCCAGGGTTAAGGTATGGCATCTCCACAAGTCCCCAGCCACACTGCAAGGCTTTCTCTGTAAATGAGCTGTCACCTGGGAAAGCAGAGAGCAGAGCCATGAGGTAATGAGGGAGGGCAGGCCGGGCTGATGAAGAAATAGAGCAAGGGAGGGCGAGTGTCCGTGGTACCTTGCAGGGAGGCAGAGAGACCGGGACAGGGATGCTGCCAGGCTCACCTGCTTCTCCAACCTGCATGAGACCAAGGGTCTCTCGGGCCCTGGGCCCAGGGCTGCCTGTCCCCGTGGCCACATTGGGGTGGAGGTGGCAAAATGGCCTTGTCCAGCGACACATCCAAACTGCTCCATGTTGTCAGCCTCTCTGCTTTGAATCCCCAGCTCAGACTCCGCCCCGGAAGGTGGGAAAAAAAGACTCCTGTCAGAGACTGAGTCACAGCAGGAATTAAGACAGAAGATGGAAATTTTAACCTTTTCGATTTCCTGAGCAGGGCAGTGAAAAGGAAGACTGTTCTGAAGGAGGCAGACTCTGGGCACACACTGGGCTTCAGTTTGGCAAGGGATGTGATGTGCCCTTGACCAGGGCTCCCAGGGCAGGGGGTGGGAAGCACTGACCCCCTGGGACAGGGGAGGCATTCAGGCCCCTGGGATCCCACCGGGCTGGCAGGATCAGCCCCTCGATGGATGCCCTGGCCAGGCTGGGGGCTGCCCCTCTCCCATGGTGGGAAACAAGGCCAGGCCTTGGGGGGCCGCCCCTGACCACGTGGTAAACCCCACTTGCCGGGCCCAGCTCAGTCCACTGCAGCCACAGGGACCCCCGGGACTTGAACAGAAGCCCATGTCTTGCAACAGAAGGAACTTTGTTTCCTGGACTGGGCTGAGCTTTTTTCTCCTCTCTCTTCAGGGGCTGTCGGGGCTACTGAGGGGAGTTTACTGTGATTTCCAGCTTGGCAACGATGTAAATGTGAGGGTTCACGCTGACGGGAAAGAGATGGCATTTTCTCTGGGGACTGGTTGCTCAGCCATCACCCACTGCTCAGACCCAGGCCCCTGAGAGGGTCTGAGGCTCCAGGAAGACGGTTCAGCCAGTTCTCCTCCTCTGAGGAGATCCATACCACAGTGGTGGCTGAAACTTCACACAGAGGTCAGAAGTGAGGAGGCCCCTGCTGAGGTGCTGCCACTGGTTTGAGAAGCACCTGGAGACCTCCCCGCAGTAGCCAGGCTCTCCCACTGCACCAGATGCTCAGACCTGGGCCTCTGCCCACCCACCTGTCCCAGACGAGCTGCTAACGGCCCATCCATTTCCTTCCCCAGATGAAGTGTCCCTCTGTGCCTGAAGTTTTCACAGCATCTTATTTAATTATCATGACAAGTTTTCTCTTTCTTTCTTTCTTTCTTTCTTTCTTTCTTTCTTTCCTTTTTTCTTTCTTTCTTTCTCTTCCTTCCTTTCTTCCTTTCTTCCCTTCCTCCTTTCTCTTTCTTTCTTTTCCTTCCTTCCTTCCTTCTCTCCCTCCCTCCCTCCTTTCCCTCTTTCTTTCTTTCTTTTCTTTCTTTCTTTCTTTCTTTCTTTCTTTCTTTCTCTTCCTTCCTTCCTTCCTTTCTTCCTTTCTTCCTTTCTTCCCTCCTTCCTTTCTCTTTCTTTCTTTTCCTTCCTTCCTTCCTTCTCTCCCTCCCTCCTTTCTTTCTTTCTTTCTTTCTTTCTTTCTTTCTTTTCTTTCTCTTCCTTCCTTCCTTTCTTCCCTCCCTCCTTTCTCTCTTTCTTTCTTTTCCTTCCTTCTTTCCTTCTCTCCCTCCCTCCCTCTTCTTTCTTTCTTTCTTTCTTTCTTTCTTTCTTTCTTTCTTTCATCAAACTATATGTATTGACAATCAGGCTCTGGAATCAGAGAGGAGGATGGGACAGAAACAGAGCAAGAAGCTCCTGGGGAAGACAGAAAGTAAACAAATCATTACAAACGGAATGAGTAGGCAGTAGCAACAGCAGTAATAACTCCCAATTATTAAGAACTCATGGTGTGTTGGCCTCACTTATGCTCCCGGCTCCAGTGCCAGAGGACTCAAACCATCCCAACTGTACAGAAAGGGCTAGGCCACACAGTTGGTAAGTGGCAGAGGTGAGGTGACAGCCTCAGAAATGCCCAAAGGCTCTTCCCCCAAAGATAGCCCTCAGCTTTCAGAAGCCGGGCCTGTCAGCTGTGAATAATACTCCAAAGCTTCAAAGCAGAATGCACCAGATGCAGAAGCCTGTAGGGCAACCCGGGAGCCCCTCTGGGAGTCAGGTTGTTTGCATAGCCCTGGCCTGTTCTGCAGGACCAAAGCCCAGTCCTCTGAGGAGTTTAAGCTTACTGGGAAGGACTGGTCCTAACAAGGTGCTTCAAGAAGTGACTAGGTAGGACTGCCAGCATGCGCACGGCCAGTGCCCAGGTCTTGGCCTGAGAGGACAGGGGGACAGAGCTCGGGCAGTGTGGCTCACGGAGCTGAGGGGAAGGCCGAAGTGCCTGGGGGCATTACACAGGGCTGGAGACTGGGAGATGAGCGGCGATGGGTAGCACAGGGCAGAGTGAGAGTTGAACAGAAGTCCCATTTGAACCCAGAGGAGAAAGTCTCCCTTTGGTTTTGTCTGCTAAACAAGTGAGATTAAGAGAGAGTGACCCAGCATCTCCAGAAAGCAACCATCCAGGGACAGAACCAAAAGTCAAAGTCCAGCATGTCAACCAAGGTCGATAGCTATGAAAACCCCAAGTCTGCAGGGACCAGAGAAGGTATGAGGGTGCCACCATGGTCACTGGTCCCCAGGCCCTTGCCGCACCTGGGAAGAGCCAAGGGGAGCCGCCTGAACCCGTGGCTGCTTGTGCAGTCCCCGCTCTGAGATAAGATCAGGTTCAGAGAGGGCCCTCGGCCCTCTGTCCGTCACTGACTTTGGTGAAAACTCTCTCCCATTTCTCATAATCTCCTGCTTTGCCTGGCAAATCAAACCAAACCACAAACCATGGCTTTCTCGCACATGAAGCCCCACGTGAGTCATCTCCACAACCACTTTTGAATCCAAGCGCTGGGAGGACGACCCCTTGCTCAATAGGGAGAAAATCCAGTGGAAAATCACCCCCAGAACCTGGGCTCCTGTTGAGCCACCGCTCTGGGAAAGTCATGTGGTGAGGTAGGCAAGGGCAAGTCAGCCATGTACCTGGGGTGTTAAGTGTGTGTGGGCCCCCTACAGCACCAGCAGGCCCGGAGGAGAGCAGTGGAGATGTGGCCAAAGAGGCTGCAGAGATCCGGAGGCTGTGCCAAAGGGCGCAGTTTATTCTAGATGCAACGAGAAGCCGTCACAGGGTTTGAAGCAGGGGAGACACATGATCTGATTATAATTTTTTTTAAACATCACACTGGCTAGTGTGTGCAAAGGAACGGGAGGGGGCATCAGGGCAGTGGTGGAGTAGGGAGAGATATTGTAGCAGTTCAGGGGAGAGATGAGAGTGGCAGGGATGCGAGCCATGGGGTAGAAACAGAGACGGGGGGGGGGGGGGTGGTGGCGGGGGGCGGTGGTGGCTCAAGATGTATTTTGAAGGTCGACCCAACAGAACTTGCATATGAATTAGGTGTAGAGGCTGAGAGAAAGGCGAGAATTGAGGATGACATCTCAGTTTCTGGCTTGAGTAGCTGGGGGGCTGATGGTGACATTTCCTAGGACAGGAAGACTAAGATGAAGTTTTTTTGCGGGGGGGGTTCATTCATTTGTAGTGGGAAACTGAGAGTTCCATTGTGGACATGTTGAGTTTGAACTGTGTGACAGCTAAGTGAGTGCATCAATGAATTACAAACCATTGAAAAACTCATGTGTTCATACCAGTAATAAGTTGATAAGGAAAGAGGGAGGGAAGGAAGGGAGGGATGGATAGGGGAGAAAGACGACTCTCACTCATAGCAGAATGTCAGGGGTTGACGGGGCAACATGTAGGTGGTGCCTGGAATTAGAAAAGGATCATTTTCTTGGGGCTCCTGGACGGCTCAGTCGGTTAAGCATCCAACTCTTTATTTCAGCTCAGGTCATGATCTCAGTTTGTGGGTCTGAGCCCCGTGTCAGGCCCTGCACTTGCAGCATGGAGTCTGCTTGCGATCCTCTCTCTCCCTCTCTCTCTGCCCCTTCCCTGCTTGTGCACTCTCTCTCTCTCTCTCTCTCTCTCTCTCTTTCTCAAAATAAATAAACTTTAAAAAAAAATTATAAATATAGGGACACCTGGGTGGCTCAGTTGGTTAAGCGTCCAACTCTTGGTTTTGGCTCAGGTCGTGATCTCACAGTTTCAGGGGTTCAAGCCCTGCGTTGGGCTCTGCACTGGCAGTGCGGAGCCTGCTTGGGATTCTCTCTCTCTCCCTCTCTTTCTAGCCCTCCCCCACTCATGCTGTCTCTGTCTCAAAATAAATAAATAAACTTAAAGAAAAATTTTTTCAAAATTATAAATATAAACTAAAAGCATCATTTTCCAATCATCCCAGCACAGGATGAATCAGGCAAGAATCATCAGTGGATATTAAATCTAGAGGCAAATTTTGATGGAGAACAGGATATTTGCATGGTTTGAAAATGTCTCCCCATAGACCATGTGTTAGTTACAAGGGAAAGAAAACAAAACAAAACAGTAATTGCACAGTGGAGCAATCAGACAGCACCTTGACAAGATGGTCAAAATTAACATCATCAGCAAGGGGTACCGTGTGCTCCCAGATGTGATACTCTGAGAAAAACACAGCCTAACCGAGGCAGTATTCCAGCAGAGTATAAATAACCTGACGCTAATCCTGAGAAGACATCAGGCAAACCCAAAGTGAGGAATGTTCTATTTAAAAAAAAAAAAAATAGGAAGGGGACTGTTTTCTTCAAAAACGTCAATGTCGTAAAAGACAAAGGCTGTGGAAATGTTCCAGATAAAAGGAGGCCAAAGGGGCATGACAATCCAGTGCCAAGTCCGCCCCTAGACCAGATCCTTTACTGAAGGTGAAAAAAAATGCCATAGGAAATATTTTTGGGCTAAATGACAAAACTGAAATAGGAATGGTAGGTAGATGAGATCAAGGTACTACAGCAATGTTACATTTACTGAGTTTGAAAACTGAATCTGGGTAAAGGGAATACAGGTGTTTTGTGTGCTATTTTTATTTTTGCAACCCTTCTGAAAGTTTGAAATTATCTCCAACTAAAAAGATTTATTGCAATTGAGTATACAAGTCTGGCGTTCCAAGGAGAGAACTGGACTAGAGACACAAATGCAGGAGCCATCAGGACGTAGATGGTGTTTAAAGTCCTAAGAACAGCTGAGCTAATGGAGGAGATATCAAAGATGGAAAGAAGGGCCAGGACCGTGTCTGGGGAACACCGATGCTCAGATATCAGGCAGAGAAAACAGAACCAGCCAAGACGTCAGAGGAGGAGGTGGGTGGAGGGAAACCAGTGGGGTGAGGTGTCATGGAAACCAAGAGAAAACAGTGTTTCAAGGAGTGACTAACTGTGGCACATGTTGCTAAGAGGTTGCCCAAGATGGAGGCAGAGATATGACCACAGATTTTAGCAAGATGGAGATCAGAGGAGACCTTAACAAGAACAGTGTCAGTGAGCTCAGAGTGAAAGAAGCCAGATTATAGTGGTTCCCAGGCGAAGAAGTATGACAGCATCAGAAGCCCCTGCAGTCATTTCCTATCCCTTCATGACTTAGAGGGAACAACCATCATCTGTGTTTGGTCCCTAAGGACCTGCACCTTTTTCTGTGCCTGTGCCCCCCACCCACCTTGTGAGGCAGAGCCCACACGTCATTATAAAAACCAAAAAGGCCAGACACTGGCTTCTCCAGCTCCCTGATAGATAGGCAAGGTAAGTGGTCTGGGCTCTGTCACCTACGAGGAGCAGCTGGAAGAGCTCAGAATGTATTCTGGCAACGGGTGATGACGGTCATAGGAGCAGGGCCTCCAGTTTCTAGAGGCCGCAGGGGCTCTGTGTCCAGCCAGCACCCAGTGCCCAGTGTTGAGGTGTTGGCTGTGGGCCCTTCAGCAGAGCAAATGTCTCTTCATATGCAGGTCTTACGGCAGGAGTTGTGGTGCTACCCCTGGTGTGCAGCTTCCAAACCAGGTGCTCCCGGAGATGCTGTGAGCTCCTCAATGTCTTACTCATGAATTCTCTCCCCACTTAATCAGCCAGGGTTAGTTGCTTTTGCTTGCAACTATGAACACTGACTGAAGGAGGCTCTTGCATTTTCTTGCCTAGAGGGGGAATTCCTCTATGGCATCTTCCCCAAAGTCTGCCTCTCAGGGGTGTATCAAGTATCCAGTGTCCTTAGCCAGTGGACAGTGTAGACAGAATGGCCTCCCAGTGGTTGCACTCTTGAGGATCTCCCTCCACCCTAATACCTGATACCCTATCTCCCCTTTTCAGATCTCAAGACAGTAGCCACCTTTCTGCCATCACTGAAGCAAAATGTCCCAATGTGGATGTGTGTGCCTGCTCCCCATTTTATCTTGGCTTTCTAGAAAACAAGCTCTAACCACCACCACTACCCCCTCTCCAGAGACTCCTTGGAGCCTGTGGTTTTCTAGCTATTTTGCCATTGAGTATGGGAAAGGAGATAAGGGAAGAGCACAAAGTTGAAATGCTTCCAGAAGCGTCTAGTAGGTTTCTCTCTTATTAACACTGGTTTGTTGTTCCCTGCCTGAAATCAGACCATGCCTGTCATCACCCTGGGCTGGGGCAGGATGAATCAGACCCTGTACATCTAGGGAATCCTCAGGGATCTCCCCAGCCACCCTTGGCACAGAACCCAAAACAACTGAATGAACCAGGGTGAATTTCCAACCATGACACTGACAAGAGCCAAACCATGCATGAGAGCCACCTCCTCAGTCCACTGAGTGTCCACATTGTGGGACTTTTCCTTCACTTATGACTGGTCTAGAAGCCTGATGCCTTCCCAGAAGCCTCCCCACCCCAGTTACATGTCTGGTCTCTGAGGGAGATTCACACTGACTGTGGGGCTTGGAGACAGTCAGCACTAGACAGCAAGACACGCTGTGCTGGTCCTGCTCCCCTGAGTACAAGATTGCCCAGTCAACATTCTCTTCCAAAGGGCTCTTTTGCCACATACCTTAACCCACTGATGTACCACAACTTGCTTTGGGTGGAAAAGGCAGAGATTTCATAATCCAGCTGGGAAAAATGAGACTTGAGAAGGCAAGAAGGACTTTCAGTGTGACAGAACCATGCCAACTGAGGGCTACAGGCGCCAGCCCTGGTGATCCATCCACATCAGCTGTTGATGGCATCATCCACCGGGCTTACCTTTTGGTAGGTAAAGGTTCCCATATGCTCCCTTCTATTCTTCCTCTTTCATCTAGTAAATACAGCATTTGGGGGGAAGTGCATAGTTCTCTGGAGATTCACCAAGGCAAAGGTATGAGCACTAGAATATAGACCAATGAAAGGATGTTGTTGCTTTGCCCTCAAGAAGTGGCTTATTCTCCAAACAAAATTTGTTCATTATCTCCTGGGTTGTTGATCTGCTTCTCTTAGTGGGACTGGTCTATACCAAAGCTTGTGCATCTTCCCACCCATGGAGCTGCCTTAAAGGAGGCTAGACAGAGGGTAGGGGTTGGAGACCTGGAATCACCCAAGACACCAGAAAAATGCCACCTGTGTCAGGCTGTGAGAGATGGTCACCCGAGGCTAACTTTGCCCATCTTCCTCCACATCCTTTTGCAAGGTTGGGCTAAGGGTAAGAAGCCCTCAAATGCTCTGGCCTCATTGTTTCTGGCTCCAAAAATCTCTCTTCCATGTCCCTTTCCCAACCACAAGCCATGGCATTTGGAAGCTGTAAATCTTTGAGACTGTTCCCAACCCGTCATTTTATAGTCAAGGTGACCTTTGCTCCAGACGTGCTGCAAAGGCTGAAGGCAGAAGACATGTTCCAGGCTGCAATGTGGAGAATACATTCGGGATTCATGCATGGTACTCCTTGGCCCGGCCAGAAGCCCAGCATGTGGCAAAAAGGAGGAAAATGGCTGGAAATCTCCCCAAAGCTGACTGTGCAGTTCTTCTGAATTTTCCCACCACAAACCTAGCCAAGTGTCCGGAATGGATGAGAAACAGATCAGTGGCCTATTGGTGTTAGAGTCCAACTCTGATGCTCATATTCCCTGAGAGATGCCCAGGCACCCTGATCTCAGACTTTCTGGGGCTCTGACGTCAAAGAGGGTCCTCAAAAGCAGTGAGTTTCTAAGGAAAATCTGAACCTCATTTAAGCCATCTGGTAGGCCTCTGACAACATCTTTTTTAGCTTGACAACACACTAGGCCTCTATTTCTCTCCACTTTGAAGTAACTGAAGTTCACTCTGTATCCACAATTCCTGTGTCTTTCTGACTCAGGCTCTCCTCTCCCACCAGGAGCAGATACTAGACTCAAGCAGAGTCTCCCTAGTTGGCGTTGGGAAATACCAGGTGAACAGGGTTGGACTGGCGGTCTGTGCAAGTCATGCCCTGGAGGGGGCACCACAGGAACGACCATCATCTGTGGAGCTGCGAGGGGATGTGTGGATCACCTTTGATGAGAGAGAGTGTTAGGCTGAAAAACATCTTCCCAAAGATGTCTATGCCCCAATTGGCAGAACCTGAGAGGATGTCACCTTGCATGGCAAAGGAGTTCAGTAGATGGGATTAAATTAAGGATCTTGAGATGGGGAGACTATCCTGGATTATCTGTGGGCCCAACTCAATCACAAAGGTCCTTACAAGAGGGAGGCGGGAGGTCAGAGTGAGCAGCAGGAGATGTGATAAGGGAAACAGAGATCTTGAGTGATGGGAGGAAGGTGTCACGAGTAAAGGAATGCTGAAAAGAGCAAAGAACAGTGTTTTCCAGAAGCCTGCAGAAGGAATACGACATGGCAACACCTTGATTTTAAACTTCTGACCCCCAGGGGTCCCAGGGGCTTCTGTCAGTTAAGTGTCCAATTCTTGATTTCAGCTCAAGTCATGATCTTGTGGTTTGTGGGTTTCGAGTCCCGCATTGGGCTCTGCACTGACAGTGCAGAGCCTGCTTGGGATTCTCTCTCTCTCTCTCTCTCTCTCTCTCTCTCTAATAAATAAATAAACCTTAAAAAAAAAGTCTGACCTCCAGAAAGGTAAGAAAATACATCCGTTTTGTTTTAAGTCACTATATTTTTGGGAAGTTATTGTAGCACCAATAGGAAACGAATACAGAGACCTGGGGTGGGGATTCATAGGACAAGGAGGGAGAGCTAGGAGTGGCCCCAGCAGGTCATAGATCTTCTGGCTTTGGGTGATTCAGTGCCAGAGAGTAATAGAAAAACCCAATTCACCTGGCTTACACACAAGGGAAGGTCCAAAGGCAGGTGGCTGCAACCAAGCTGGGTTGGTTTGGCCACTCAGTGATGTTACAGAGCATGTTGATTCTTCCTATCAGTCTGTTCTTTTTTTTTTTTTTTTTAAGTTAGCTCTATATGCAACATGGGGCTGGAACTCAAGACCCTGAGATCAAGAGTTGCATGCTATGCTGACTGAGCCAGCCAGGCACCCCACCCATCAGTCCATTCTTATAGGCTCACTGTTCTCAGTCACAAGATGGCTGCCAAAGTTCCAGATATTGCATCCAAGGCACTCCATTGCCAAGATTCAGAAAAGAAAGCCATTTCACCTTTGAGTCTCTTTGAGAGTGAGGAAAACTTTTCCAGAACACCCACACCCATCTCTAGAGGACTACTCCTCACATCTACATTGTTGGCCAGAATTGTACCACATGCCCATGCTTAAACCAATCCCTGGCAAACAGTATGGGAACATAATATGGCTCCCAGAAACCAGCCTCCCTGAAGCATTTGCCTTTTAGACTTTCTAAAGTTTTATTTATTTATTTTGAGAGAGAGAGAGCATGAGCAGGGGAGAGGCAGGGAGAGGGAGAGAGAGAATCCCAAGCAGGTGCCACACTGCTTGGGACAGAGCCCGACGCAGGGCTTGAAGTCACAAACCATGAGACTGTGACCTGAACCTAAGTCAAGAGTTGGTTGCTTAACCAACTGAGCCATCCAGGTGCCCCTGCCTTTTAGACTTTTAGCCAGGGAGCAGAGACCTGAAGTAAATCGGAGTTGAGTTGGCAAGGAGGAAGGGTGTAAATCCATGTTGGGCAGGCATCCAGAAGTGTCTGTTCCACTTCTGTGTGGGGCGGGCTTCACAGAACGCCAGAAGTGTCTCTCCCTGTTATTCCACACAGCTCTGGAGCTTACACAGCCTGTTCTATGTTCACCTGGCTTTCATCCTTCATCTGTGCATGGAATGGCGTGGTTAGCTTGTTTCAGTCACCTTGGAGCACACACTCTGAGTGACAACCCCACCATACCACCTTGGTGCCTGAGCTCTCCCTCACCTGGTCAGTTGCCTTGAATTACAGCATGGAGCCTGAGTGAACCATCTGGCTCTCAGGTAACAGGGCCAGTGTTCTGCTGTCTCACAGGCACACTCCACCTGCAGCCACGACTGAGATGGGAATAGTTGGGGCTACTGTCCTCAAGAAGTGGCTCCTCAAACTTCATGGGTTTCTCTGTCTTGTTACTCCCCAGAGGCAGACAGCTGCTCTTTCAGCCTGCCCAGCTTCAGCTTCCTCTGCCTGCTCATCATGGGTGAGCAGGTTCCCCAGGTCCCTCTCCATCTGGCCACATTGTGGACTTCTCTTCCTGCAGTCACTGCTCACTTCACAAAAGGCATCATGGGAACTTGTCCCCAATACAGAGGACTCCTGCACTCACTTCACTGTCCCCTTCACCTACTTTAGTCTCCCTGTCCCATCCACGAGATGGGAGAACCAGGAGGGACGGGGACACACACACACACACACACACACACACACACACACTGAAATGTGGGGTGGGAGAGATAAGGAACGAAGAAGGAAAATGACCTAAATGTCATGATGTCATGTGGTGTTACAGATTGGGTCCTGAAACAGAAAGAAGACGGAGTAGAAGAACTGGTGCGATGGGAATGAAGTCTATAGACAGTCAAGTGTACCCTTGCGATGTTCATCTCTTAGCTTTGACAAAGGTACTGTGGCATATGTGTGAGACATTAACATTACGGGAAGCTGGGTGAAGGGCATATGGGAACTGTCTATCCTATCTTTGCAACTTTCCTATAAATCTGCAGTTATTCAGAATTAAGAGGTCTTTTTTTTTTTTTAAGGGAAAGAAAATAGTGTCAGGCCCACCCCATGCTCTTACAGTGTTTCCCACGGCCGGGCTGCTGCCATAGCCTCTGTCCCAGACCCAACCCTAAGACCGACGCTCTCCAGAGGAAGCAGGAAGGTGGAGAATTTTTAAACCAAAAAGGCTCTGGCATGGATAGTTCCTGGGGTTGTTAGTAAGTACTCTGGGAAAGGGGGGAAGTGAATACGAGAACCAGTGAAGCTAAAAAGGCTCCTGAACTGCAGGACTCTAACAGCCATTAATAGGATCGAGGTTTTAGAACTTTGCAAGAAGGAGCCATATCATGCAGTGTTTCCCTCCAAATTTATTTAACAAGACACCTTCCTGACCCTGAGGCCCAGTTCTGACCTTCTAGGCCCAGGCCTCACTGGTGCCTCGGCTGGAGAACCCAACCTGCGCCCTGCTGCAGGAGCAGCCTGTCCGGAGCCCAGGCCCGCCATCGCTGTAACCACCTCACCTCAACGGGAAGCCCAGTCAGGTGCAGAAGAACATAGCCATCCTTTTGCGGATGACGAAACTGAGGCTGGAAGAAATGACATAATTCTCCCACGCTCACCGCGGTCAGCTGATGAGGCTGTGCCTTCCCTACCTGTGCTCTCCTCTGAAACCTGCTCCCAGAGAAAGCCCTCGTACCCGTCACCTGACTCACCCCTGTCACCTGACTCACCACCACCATCCTGCTATCTCCACACCAGCAGGAATCACTGGAACTTCATGGTTTTTGCCCACTGCCAGCTGCTCCCTGCCTTGTCCTTCCTGTTCCCACACCTGAGGCCAGATTTGCTGACCCAAGAGTCTGAGCTCCACCAACTGGCCCCTCTCCCCACCGCTGCTACAGTTAACCTGCCCTTCCCTCAACCAGGTGATGACCAGAGACAGGATTGGGGACAGAAGGGAGCGGGGAGGCACAGAAAGCAAGGATCTTCACTGCCGGGTGCCTGTGCTGGACCCCGAGGGACAGTGAAGGGATGGTGAGAACCCAGTGTGGGGCCTGGTGTCCCAGACCACAGGGCACCGACCTTCCTTACCTGCCACTCTCCTTTAAGCGACCCAGATGTTAACTAGGAGATATGACGGGACCCTCTCCTGCAGATTTTAAAGCTCAGAGGGCTGGTGGGTGTGGGCCTTGTGTGACACTCCACTACCTGCGAGCCAGTGACACTGTCCCCATAGAACTCTTGAAATGCTTCTATGCTCCGTATATTTATTTTGCAGAGGGAGGTCCCATGCAAAGGCACTGACCTTTCTCTGGTATTTACTTTGAGTTGCATTAAAATTGAGGGGCACCTGGGTGGCTCAGCCAGTTAAGCATCTGACTCAATTTCAGTTCAGGTCATGATCTCACGGTTGTGAGTTCGAGCCGGTGTTGGGCTCTGTGCTGACAGCGCGGAGCCTGCTTGGGATTCCCTCTCTTCCTCTGTCCTTCTCCCACTTTCTGTCTCAAAAATAAATAAATAAACCATTAAAAAAAATTTTTAATGGTTTATTTATTGTTGAGAGAGCGAGAGATGGAGTATGAGCTGGGAAGGGGCAGAGAGAGGGAGATAGAATCCACAAAGCAGGCTCCAGGCTCTGAGCTGTCAGCACAGAGCCTGAGGTAGGGCTTGCACCCGTGAACCACGAGATCATGACCTGAGCTGAAGTCGGACGCCCAACCGACTGAGCCACGCAGGTGCCCCAATAAATAAACCTTTTTAAAAAATTGGGATACTTTCCCTTTCCACTCACAACCCATCCCAGAATGATAACATCAATGATAAACTGATGATAAACTTTTCTCGAGAAAGACCAGTAGCTTTAGGATGCTTAGCAGAGCGAATATTATTATTCAAAAGTTATGATTCTTTGTTCCCAAGGGATCTCTTTTCGAGTATAAGCAGTAATACATTTAATGATAGAATAAATGCATAATGAAATAACCAGACTAAAAGTCTGACATCACTGGACAAATGGGGAAACGATTCTTTTAAAAACACACCTCAGGCTGCAGACTGTGAGCGTCAGGTGCTTAGGGTTGTCTTAATTTATGAGGTACCTGTTGGCCTCCGAGCCCCCAACTGCTCATTCATGCAGTCATCTGTTCAGTGAGTGTTCCCTGAACTCCTCTCTTGTCCTCCTCTGTCACAGCCTCCTGCCTTAACTTTCTATAGCATGTGTCACTCTCTAAAGTTATTTTTTGATCTATTTGTTGTGTGGTTCTCTTGTCTATCTCTCCACTAGATTATCAGCCCCACAGAGCGGGGACTGTGTTGCTCCTGTTCAGTGCTGACTCTCCAGAACCCAGAACAATTCCAGAATAAACCACATACCACGTGCATGTTAATGTCATCGTCATTATCTTCCAGTGTCACTGAGAGGCAGGTACTGTCAGATAGCTTGAGTTCAAACCCTGGCTCTGCTGCTAACAAGCTGCGTACTAGGGAAGTTACTTAACCCTCCCATGCCTCAGTTTCCCTAAGTAACCATGGGAGTGTATTGAGTTAATGTATGTGAAACACTTTGGAAGGATTCTAGCATATAAACGCTTCATAGCATTAGTTATAATTATTTAGTCAAGGCTAGCCCCAGGCCAAACTGTCTGTCTCCAAACCCCATCATCACTCCCACGCTGCTGGTCTGCTCCCCCCCACTCATTGTCAGCCCCGTTTGATAGAGGTCCCTGACGTCCTTAGACTTCCCCAGCCTCTGAGAGCCTCCAGCCACACACCCACCAGGAGTGCCCTCTGGGGCCATGCGCCATGCTCCAGAATGAGCTTCTGGCTCCAACACCCTATCATCACCTCTCCACAGAACGTTCTCCATCACCTCTCCACAGAACGGTCTCCATCCCGTTCCTGAGGACTAAAACAGCCGATCGACCGAACTGCATCTAAGTATTTAAGCACACTTGCCATTTCCCTTGACAAAGTAGTCCCTGGATGGTCCCACATTGGCAGAAGAGTAAAAAGCTCATGGTGAGTAGACTCGGCTGGAAGGCCCAGTCCCATGTCCTCCAGAACTCCTGCTCCTTGGGGACCTCTCCGTAACGACCACAGTCACCACGCATGGGCTCAAAGGGAATGGCCCAGGTGCAGGCACCGGATGCCCCATTTCCCCACAAGATAGCTGAGGACAGGTTGCAACGTTTATCAACTCTCCTCAGGCTCAGGGATGATTAGCCTCTCAGGCCCTCAGTGCCACCCTCATGATGCATCCTCAGCTGTATAGAGAAGGAATAATTTGGGGTGCCTGGGTGACTCTGTCAGTTGAATGTCAGATTTCTGCTCAGGTCCTGAACTCACAGTTCATGGGTTTGAGCCCCTCATCGACCTTACTGCTGTCAGCACGGAGCTCACTTTGGATTCTCTGCCACCCCCCCTCTCTGCCCCTTCCTCGCTCACACACACTCTCTCTCTCTCAAAAATAAATAAACACTAAAAAAAAAAAAGAGAATGAATAATTTCCTTCGGCTCTCTTAAGGTGGAGCTAGGAATTAAACTGACGTAAGATCAGTAGGAGAAAAGCACACACATTTTATCTGATATTTTTACATGTACATGCAAGTCCTCAAAAGGAAAATAAAGACCTAAAGAAGGCATTGGGCCCCAAAGCCTGACCAATTGTGGGAATGTGGTAAGACAAGGTGCCTCGGGCTGGGGACAGTAAACTGTGCGGCAGTGACTGGGAAATACATGGGGGAAACCAATAAAAGATAAGTTATTTTAGTGGGCTGGTTTGTACAGAGCCTTTCCAGCATTAACTCTCTACACTCTCCAGTGATAAGAAGGTTCTCATCCTGGTACAGGGAGGGCATTTCTCTCAGGGGAAATTTTATCGCCCGCTTTTAGGTAGAAAGGGGAAAGTCAGGGAGCCCTTACTGCATTCGCTATTGAAGTGCCTTCAGCTGAGAATAATCTGTATACTAAAGCTGCATATGACAAGTGAGGGGGATATCTTCTGATCCCCTGCAGCTGGAACACTCTTTCTTCTCTCCTTCTCCTGGCTGTATCCACTCACAGTATCTGTCTGCAAATCTTTGGGTATATCCTCTTCCTCCAGGAAGCCTTCCCTGATAGCACAAGCTGGAATTCCTTTCCTGCGCCTCCTGTCCAGGCCCCTGTTCACACAATATCACCTGATGCCCTGTCTGATCCCCTGAGAGGGGCCACGGTAATCTTATCCTAATTGCTATCTCCAGTATGGGGCCTGGCATAGAGCGAGCCTTTTCTTACTATTTGTTGAGCTGCTAAAGAAAAATTTATTTCAGCTCCAGTGCTCAGATGATGTGTTTCTTGCTTCTGGTTAAAAAACTAAGCTGCTGGGGAGCCTGGGTGGCTCAGTCGGTTAAGCTTCTGACTTCAGCTCAGGTCATGATCTCGCGTTTCGTGAGTTCGAGCCCTGCGTCGGGCTCTGTGCTGACAGCTTGGAGCCTGGAGCTGCTTCAGATTCTGTGTCTCCCCCTCTCTCTTCCCCTCCCCTGCTCGCACTCTGTCTCTCTCTCTCAAAAATAAACACCAAAAAAAAAAAAATTTTTTTTTTTTAAATTCAGCTGCTGACGTACTGTTGGAAAACAGATTTCTGTGAAACATGAAAAAGTGAAGAGCATTAGGGAAAAACAGGAAGATATTTGTCTCCATTGTCCTACCTGTGGCTCCCAGGCTCTACCCCCAGACTTTTTCCCATAGCCAGTGCTGCCCTGAGAGACGTTCAGGAGGTGAAAATAGTCTGCAGTGGGTTGGGCGGCACCATTCAGCTCAGGTCTGCGGCAAAACATGTCATCTCACTTCATCTTTATTTGATAGATATTTTTAATCTGAATGGACGATTTTAATTAAATATTAAATAAGTGTCAATGAAACAAGTATAAAGTAAAAGTGTTCATTCTCTTTGAAAATATTAAGACATGATAAAGACCTTAATAACATTTTATGTTTACTCCTCTCTTACCCCTCCTTCACCATCTTGTTCCCCATTATGTCTGACCCCTCCTGGGATAGTGGGTGGGGGGTGGGGAGGAGGGGAGAAGTGAGGCATTAGGGGGGAAAGAAACCTCCTTGTCAGGTACTGTCATAAACTGACATGGCTCTCTCTGAGACGAGAAGGTGTTGGAAATTGAATCTTCCTCTCGTGGGGCAGGAGTGGGTTCGTAGCAGATACCCCCAGTCAGTGGGGGCACTCTCTTGTAGTCCCCTTGACAAGAACACCTGCATCTATCCTCTGGTTGATCTGTTACTCCTCTCTGTAAAGGCCTTTTCACGGTGGCCCCTTCCGGGACACCCAGGAAAAGAGGCAAAAAGGAAAGGAGGCTAAAGCAATGAGCTAGCTGGGGAAGAACACCCTGACTGCATAAACAGTGAGCATAAAGGCCCTAAGCTGAGCATGCCTGAAGAACAGCAAGGAGGCCCATTTGGCTGGAGCACAGCGAGCAAGGGGGCGGAAGGAGGAGATGAAGGTAGAGAACAGCAGGGACTGGTGGGCACGGGGCCTGTAGGCCAGGACCTTGGCTTTACTCTGTGTGGGGTGGATGGCAAGCCATGGGAGGATTTTGCCAGGAGGAGTGACATGATCTGAATTTAGCTTTAAAAGGATGAGTCAGCCACTGTGTGGAGGATAGATGTGGGGAAAAGGGGGAATGGGAAAGCCGAATGATGGAGATTACCCGGGAGGCTTTGCAGTCATCCAGGTGAGAACCAGTAGTGGCTCAGACCAGGCTGGAAGTGCTGAAGGGAGTGAGAGGGGGATGTGGCATCCTTTGGAAGTAGAGTCAACAGAATCCCTGGCAGACTGGATCAGAAGTATGAAAGAAAGAGAAGAATCAAAGCTGACTCCAAAGTTTTGGGCCTCAGCAAATTCGTGGAAGGAGAGTGTTTGCCTGAGGAAGACTGCGTATTGATGATAAGGACGGAATCAGGAGATTGTTTGGATGTGATAATTTTGAGATGTTAGATTATCAATTGGCAAAGTCACGCAGGCAGTTGGATGCATGAGTCAGGGGCTCAGGGAGAAGATCATGCTGGAGATAATCAATTTTGGAGTCATCAGGATGTAGATGTCATATAAAGTCATGAGACTGAACTGGTCAAAAGGCAATGAAAGTAAATAAAGAGGAGAGGAGGTCCAAGGGCTAAACCTTGGAGCCTCCAACCTTAAGATATGGAGATACAGAGAAACTGCAAAGACTCTGAGAAAAGCGCCCAGTAGGCAGGAGAATCAGCAGTATCTCAGAAGCCAGTATGAAGCAAGTCTTCAGGAATGACCGACTGTGTCAAATGCTACAGGGGTGGAGAAGATGCGTTGACCACTGGCAACATGGGATCACTGGGGACCTTGACAATGGCCCTTTGGGCAGAGTGAAACCTGATTAAGTGTGGCCAAAAGAGAATGGGGAGGAGAGGAAGCAGAGACAGTGGCACAAATCTTTTGAAGACTTTGCTGTAAAGGACAAAAGAGAGGCAGTAGCTAGATGTGGGAGGGAGATGTGAAGTCAATGGAGGTTTGGAGGTTTGTTTTGTTTTTAAGATAGGAGACATTAGAGCGTGTTTGTTTGATAACTGGAATAATAATGTAGGAGAAAAAGAGACTTGCCAGAGTGAAGTGCTTAGGTGGGCAAGAAAGGATTAAATCTAGAGAGCATCAAAAGGGACTGATCTCAGATCATGGGCATCATGATAGAGTAGAGTAAATGGGCATCAATACAAGCAGGATGGCCAGGGTAGCATGTGGGAGCTCTATTCATGTTCTCAATGAAATATGGACTGAGGTCATCAGCAGAGAGTGAGGAGGGAGACGAAGGTTGGAGGAAAGAGGAGAAGGTGTGAAATAGTTTAGGAGAGTGGAAAATGGAGGCAGATTGCCAGGCAAAAACAAAAGCTCACTTGAGATCACTAGTTATGGAGTTGAGTGAAACCAACCAGCATGGTTGTTTTTCCAGCCAACTGAGCAACCCCAGAGGAGGCATGGAATCGACACAGACTTCAAAGAATTGTGATAAAATACCTTTTTTAAAAAATTTTGTTTTAACAGCAAAGATGTTTAACACATCCGCAAAGTATATTGGGAAAAGTGAAATAGAAACTCTCAAAAAATGAAAGTAAAAATTTAATGTAACTTCATTTAACTTAAAGTTAAAAAAAAGGAAAGAAACTCTCACATATATCAGGTAAGACTGTAAATTGGTGCAATTAACTTCAGAAATTATTTCCTAAGTCTTCAAAATATTCATTTTGCCCTTCTTCCGTGAAACAGATGTTTACAAAGTCACAACATGAAAAAATCCTCAAGATATAATGTCATGTGCTAACAATAAGTAGGATAAAATACATTTTGAAAAGTCACAGGGAAAATCCCCAAATGTTGATTGTAGTTATCTTTGGCTAGTAGGATTATAGATTATTTTCATTTTTTTCGTTATTGCTTCTTGTATTTTCCAAAATGGGATGTATTTCTGCCAAATCAGAAAAAGAAAATACTATGTTTAAAAATATGATCCTTCCTGGGGCACCTGGACGGCTCAGCTGGTTAAGCAGCTGACTTCGGCTCAGATCATGATCTCATGGTTCATGAGTTTGAGTCCAGCATCAGGCTCCCCACTGACAGTACCGATGGAGCCTGCTTGGGATTCTCTCTCTCTCCCCCTCTCTCTGCCCCTCCCCCATTTGTGCTTCTCTCTCAAAATAAATAAATAAACTTAAAAATATATATACGGTCCTTTCTGAAAGCAGGAGGATGGATTTGAAGGCAACAGAGTTTTTCCCAATCCTGAGATTCATGTAGAGTCTCCACAGTCTGGTATTCCAGACTGTGCAAATTCCAGGCACATCCAAAAACTCCCTCTCAGTCTGTTTACCTCATCAGAGTTAAACACCCTAAAGTTTTAACCTAAAGATAAAAGGAGTATTTCATGTACAACGAACTATTTATTCAAGGTGTAATAACAGATTCTTATTCTAGAGTGATCAGCGTCTCCCAACTCCTTCCTTTCCAGACTTGCCCCAGCCCTCGCCAGAATGTAGAGAAGGCTTTCTGAACTTGGGAACATCTAAATCCAGGAGGTATCCTGCCCAAGGTTTGTCAAATTATTTTACTTATAAATTCACCAAAGAAAGCATTAGAGTGCATTAAAAGAAACTTCTAGTAATGTATCAATCAGCTGTTGATAACATGTTGGTAACATAACAAACAACCATAGAATGTCAACAGCACACAATAAAAAGCATGCATTTCACTCGTACATTTGTGTATTGGCTGGAGCCAACCTGATACAGGCTGAGCTCATCTGGGCAGCTCTAAGCTGCAAACTGGGACCAGATCTGCTCCATGCATCTCTTATCCTCCTTAGACCAGTGGGCTAACTTGGCATATTCTCATGATGGCGGGGGGGAAATGTATGAAAAATTAAGCCCAACCATGCAAGTAGATGTCAAGTGCCTGCTTGGATGTCTGTTAACAGCCCATTGGCCAAAACAAGTCACATGACAACAAATAAGTTATCTCTAGTGGGAGGAACTGCAGAATCACAGGGAAAAAGCATGTGAATATCTGGGAGGAGTGAAGAACCTGAGCCAATAAATCAGCCTACCATTAGCAGTAAAGAAAGAAAAATTTAAAAATGCAAACATGGAAGGTAGAAATTAATTTACAACGACTTAATTCCTTAATCAAAATCTAATTGTGGATAGCTCCTATTCCTAGTTACTTTCTCAACACCCCTGTTGAAACTCTACCCCCAAAGCCCCTGTATTCAGTCCTTGAGCGGCATTTCTTATACCCATCTCTTCCAGAGGAATGAGTTGAGCCAGAGACCCAGGCTAGATCGGTCAGCAGGTTAATGGACATCAGCCTAGGGAAAAAAAAGAAATCTTGGTTTTACTATCCTGGGTATACCAGCGTCTGAAGCCCCTCTAAGCCCTCCAAGCCAGTCTCAATGCCATCCAGTCTGCCTGGCATTCCAAAGCCCCATCAAGTGACGAGGAAACAGGTCTAAAGGGTCATTTCTCTAATCTTTCCTGGAGGCTGGAGGCTGAAGCCTGAGCTACATACTATCAGGTTCCTTCAGTGGGAGATGAGGTTTGGGAATTCTGTCATCATAGGGAGACCACCATTCATCTGAAACACCCAAAAAGAACATGCCTTCATGGGCATTAGAATATGCTTAATACAGCCAGAAATTGTCTCCCTCCACCTCCCCCACCTCCTCCCCCCCCCCACCACACTCACCCCACTCTTTCTCTTTCTGCCTTTCCTTCTCCTTCTTCTTTTCAAGCCCACTTCCCAACTGACCTGAACCTGAACCTTCAACAAAGGCCCAGCGTCAGTCCAACCACACAACCTGGGGCCCAGAAGTGCACCACAGTAATGATTTCTATCCCAATGTCACACTCGTGTCACTCACACAAGTCAAGAGTTCCTTGTTCTGCTGTGAAACGTGGTGGTGGCCAGTGCTGGACTGTGGGGTCAGACAGACCCGAATGGAAACCCGTCTCCCTCCTCTCACCTATCATGTGACCTTAGGCAAATTGCTTAACCCCTCAGCGGGCTTTTGCGGTCTCAGCAATAACATGCAAAAATGCAGGTGTCTGTGGCCAGTGACCTTAAATGTGAAACAACGGTCACCCAGCAACAAGTCAGAAACACCTGGTGGTATCTGTTAGATGTCACCACATGGCACAAACCAGCTCTTTCCTTCTGCATCACTGGTGGACCAACAAACTGTTTCGTGCAACTGGTTAAGATACTAGTTGCCCTCACAGCTCCACGTTTCAAATAAAGTGTACCTTCTTTTAGTCAATTTAATGTATTTCCTAGCACCCTTGATTCAATTCAATAAAGACGATGTGTGGGGTGTTTACACTGTGGCAGATATTGTGGGTGCTTAAAAGGCAGAAAGAAAGAAAACAGGCACTTTTTTAGTTCTTGCTGTGATAAACAACTTTATGGGTATTTATAACCCCTGCGCTACTCTGTTTAACGCAGGTGGATCCAGAGGAAGATTACTTGTGTGACTAGGAGTAAGGGGGTCAACTGGAAAATACTAATGTTTCATGTAAGGAAAATGAGGCCATTTCAGCAGACTAAGACAACAGAAGTTGATTTCTCACTCCTGTATCAGCCCAGGGTGATGTTCCTGGTCAGCGAATGGCTTCCTTCCACATGGTGATTCCAGAACCCAGGTTCCTTCCATCTCGTGAACCTGCCATCCTTTACAGCCTCAAAGTCCCTCCCTCTCAAACTACAGAGGGAAAGAGAGAATAATGGAGAACACCCACCCACTCCTTAAAAGCTCCACTCGGAAGCAACATACATCACTTCTACCTACAGTCCATGGGCAGGAAGTAATCATATGGCCACTCTTGGATACAAGGAAGGCAGGAAAATGTAATCCTCGCTCCTGTTGAGACGGTAACAATTCTACACCGTACAAAGAGAAGCATAGGCTTTGGGCAAATCGCCAGCTACCTGTGTATGTGTGTTAATACAGCGCCCTATTTCCGTTTGCCTATTTCCCCCACTCTGACATGAGTTCCATAAGAGCCGGTATTTGGGTGGTGACCGCAGAAGAGAAAGAGAAGGAGAGATGAAATAGAACACGACAAAACTCTGCTACAATAACCGGACTTATTCATTGTATTTTTTTCAATAGCACAAAAATTGTCCACCTTGTGGCTCCCGTTTACAAGTATTTTCATCTGTGTGATCTCATGCAATTCTCTTAATAAGCCTCAGATTAATTAGGACACATATTTTATGCCAGAAACTCAAACTCAAATGGATTAAATAACTTGCCCGAAGTCGTCCAACTAGGAAGTAGCAGAGTCACTACTCAAGGCAGTTCCCCTAAGTCGTAGTTCAGCCGTATTCTCCCTATTCCATGCTAGTTTAAAAATAAGGAGCTATTAGTTTCATCTTCTAACTACCATTTGCGCCAAGAAGGCCTGGGAAGCATCTCTTAGCTGCTTCTAACATGAACTCCTTTCTCAGTTTAGGCCAAGCCTCAATTTACCAGGTGCCAGGCCGAAACCAGCTCCCAGGGGAACCTGGTGGGGGGACACTACTCACACCTCCCAGCAGCTAATGGGGTAATGGAGGAGACAGGTTGTACAAACCTGGTTGTGGCCAAAGCAGAGTGAGACACGGGTGCTATGCTAGGGAGACAGATGTGAAGCTAAGGCGGCAGTCATGGCTTCCAGTTGGCATGAATCTCATCCCAGTAAATTTGGCTACCCTGAGAACGAGGCTGGGGGGCTGCCAGATTAGCTGTCTCTATTGCTTGGCTCCTGAAGAAGCTGGTTCGATGCACTCTTCAGGTACTTTCTGTGTTTCTGCTTTTCCACATTTGCTCAGGGCCTAGCCTGGGAAGCAGGGCCCCGGAGCTCCACTCATCAGCCCCTTCCTTCCCTGGAAGTCAGATGTTAACCATGGCAACACTGACCTTGGTTCTGAGAGTGTCAGCCATTGGCTGGAAGATGAGTGATAAAGAGCAAAGTCTCTGAAATTTCTGCCTAATCAAAGTCCCAAAGAAGCCAACCTCTGAGCCTTGAGTGGCAGGAGACGAACTGACCCAGAACTTTCCTTGGGGGCTGGCTGGGATGACAAAAAAGAGCAGGCATTTAACCCCAAAGGGCCCAGACGTGGTCCTGCTCTGCCGCTCTCCGCCGCCATGACCGGGAGCCTCAGTTTCTTCGTCTGTAGACTGGCAATGATAAAGCCTGCTCATCGGGCTGCCCTGAGAATGAGGAGAGGCCACCCATGGCACAGGCCCCACATGTGGTACTGTTAACATTGGCACTGAATTCCTGCCACAAAGAGCTCTTACACAGCTTCTCTTTATTTTTTTAAAATGTTTATTCATTTTTGAGAATGTGCACGAACAGGGTAGGGGCAGAGAGAGGGAGACAGAGGATCCGAAGTAGGCTCTGCACTGACAGCAGAGAGTCTGACGCAGGGCTCAAACTCACAAACCATAAGATCATGACCTGAGCCAAAGTCGGACGCTTCACCAACTGAGCCACCCAGGCGCCCCACGGAGCTTGTCTTTAAAAGCTCTAGAGTGGGCTCACTCCAGCATTGCGTTCACGGAAACATCCCTCCTTAAGTGGCCTTCTTTGAGGATTACTTCACACTCCTTAAATGCCAAACTTATCTATTTAAATCCCAGAACAGGATGTCCTTGCCTCTGGAAACCCCAGTGTGACCTCTGAGGCTATGGTGCTACGCTGGAAACAGCGCCCTTCGCGTGACAGTCCCCTCAATCCCATGGCCAAATGAGACATAGCTGAAATGGTGATTCTAGGCGGGGCCCACATCAGGTTCTCATTGTTAACCTGCCTCACAGCCTCTGTGCACAGAGGCACCAGTTCATGCACTGTTCAGCTGTCAAGGTGGGATTGAGTACTCGAAAGTGGAACAGCTCAAGAGGCCCACAGTGAGGACCGGAGGGAAACCTGGAAGGAACAGCCACAGGACCGGAAAAACCTTGTTAGATCAAAGACACCCCCCTTCCTTCAGAAAGACTCTTCCCTACACCCTTTCAGGCAAATGATTATCTAGCCTTTAAAAACAAAAAAGCCTCAGGAGAAAGCAAACCCCAGCCCTCCCACAAACTCACCACCGATTGGTGTGTCCAGCTTAGCCCAAGATCCCTAGTCCAACCTTGGTGATATGGAAAGCAGGCAGCCTCCCTTAAGTGGCCTTAAATTCCCATTCAGTCGTTCGGGACAGCAGGACAATGTAAGCCCAGCCCTTTGAAAGGAGAGTTTTCTTTCCTGACACCTCATACCTCCCCTCAGACCATCTCCACGTTCCCTGTGTCTCTCCTGGACCGTGCAGCCACTAAGAGACTCAGAAAACCAGTGTCTGAGCTCGGGCCAAGAAACGCAAGCCAGGTGCTTCTCATCTTAAGAGAAATAAAGTAGTGATTGTGTAGCACAAAGTCTTAATTATCAGGAGAAAATGCTAATCCAACCTTTCAGATCATGGTAGTACATCTGTCTCTTTATTTCCAAGGAGGGAACAGTTTTACCTTCCAGAACAGGGCTGAAGACAACACGAACAGAATCCTAAACCCCAGGGTGTGGCAGGATTGAAAAGGCAGAATTCGCACAAAGAATCGCAAATTACAAACGGTGCAGCCTGAAAAACACCCTGCAGCAACCTGCCAAGGAGAAGCCATCTCTTCACCGTCTCAATCAAGATTTAAAAATCAGAGAAGGATCGAGATCTCATTTTCCCACGTGCCCTGGGACCCGTGAGGCTGTGGCCCCGAACCAGTGCCACGGCCCCTCTGAGGGCAGGCTCTAATCTTAGCACAACGGGCCTCCTCAAATCAGAGTGACCTCCCTTCCCAGGCGGTTTCCTTGTCTGTGTGCTCCCTGGCTCCCTAGCCTGCCGCCGGCCTTATGCAACTTCTCTTATCTGTGCACAAGCAATTGCAAACAAATGTCCTTCCGGGCACAGCTAATCTCTCTATCAGTCCTGGATCACTTGAGATTATGATGGTTAATTATAATGGTTTGGGGAGCTCATTTTCCCCGTGGTACATTTACGTCTCTGATTTCCCCTTCCTGAAACTTGTCGTCTGAGACTTTTGTCTAAGGGTCACTTAAACCTTTGACCCCAGCGTCCAGTTTCTGATGCCTAAAATGAGGCAGCCTCATTTTAGATGAGGCTTTTTGTGTATCAGCCCAAGGAAACAGAGCCAGTCAGGGGCAAAGGTGGGACAAGGGATCAGATGGCAGCCCTTGTTCCATCTGAAAGGTGTGCTGCTGACCCGCCTTCCCGAATGATCCTGAACTCCGTGTTCTTTCAAGATTCCTTTCCTTTGAGTCTGCTCACCTACCGCCACCCTCACTGGGTAACTCATGGGTAAGAATGTTTCCCACATTCCTCTGCGGCTCCCTGAGTTATCCCAGGAACTGACTCCACACTCCCACTTTCCTGAGCAGGGCAGCTTCTCACTCAGAATCCCTCCTGTCACAACACTGCTGCTCCCTTCCCCTCCCGTGGCTCTCAGGGCCTCCTTCCGGCAGCACCAGACCCTGCCTGCCAGATACCCTTGACAAGTGAGGGGTCACACTCTGGTCCTCCCCCTCCCAGACCTGTTCTTGGCTGAGCATGGGCTTCCTTTGGCTTAGAATCTACAACCAAGCCTTGACTCTTCTGATTCCAGAACAGGCTTTGGCCCTGGGCCTAGGACAACAGGTCAAATGCCTCCTGGGAGCACGTAGGAATGGGCCCTTCCCCATATGTTGCATGAAACCTCAAATACAAAGGTGATCCTGTTTTGAAATGTTGATAAGCAAGGACAAGCCCATAGGCGAGCAGGCCAGTCCAGGCCTAGGAAGCAGAACTGTCCAGTGAGCAGCTCAACACCAGATCCTCCAGGGATCTGGAACAGCTCTGCTTTTTCCCCTGGGCCTTCCAAACCAGAACCCACATTTTCATCTCTTTCCTTCCAACTAATCCATAACATACACATGCACACACATGCACATACATGCACACCCACGCATACACACACGTGCACATGTACACATATATGCATTCGTTCACATGTTCAGATACACACAGTATGTTAACAATATTCTGTCACCATGGGGCTCAGAAGATTTTACTGACTTGGGAATTTTTGAGTTCTAGGAAAAAGTATTAACACTGTGTCAGGATCAGGGTCGGCTTAACATCAGACATCTCCCTGGAGAGACTAGGACGTCTGCCTCTTCTCCCTACTATCAGTGAGGGTGTCTGAAGTTCCACCACTAAAGATTTGTTTCTTTGGGCCTCAAAGCTCTGTCTTCAGAGGTCCCTTCTCCCCCTATAAATGATAGGAAAGCTGGGAAAGGCCTGTTATGGGCCCTCCAGCTGCAATCTTGGTCCTGGATCAATTCTTCAGATGCTTTGGAAGGGTGGGAGCAAGGCCCTGGGGAAGGGAAAGCAGAAAAAAACCTACAAGGGAAGTGAGAGGACAGCACAGACAAGACAAATGAGCACCCACGGACACTGTCTCACTCCTGATCTGCCTGGGCTGTGCAAGAGGTGAGAAATTTCACCCATGCCCTCAACAGGTATAGACTGAGCACTTACTATGTGCCAGGAGCCATGTCAAGCACTGGGGATACTATGGCAAGCCAAACCAGAGATGGTCCCTGCCTTCATGGAGTTTATGGTCCACTTGCAGGAGGGTGAGTAGAAATCAACCCCCAAAATCACACTAATGACCATTTCATTACAAACCAGGATGAGTGCACTTAAAGAGGGCTCTATAAGAATAGCAGTGAGGAACCAGCCTAGACTGGGGAAGGGGGTATGGGCAGGAAGGCTTTCTGAGGACATGATGCTTGAGCTAATTCTAAAGAAGTAGAATTAACAAGAAAGGCAGAGAAGAGTGAGCACCCTAGGTAGCGGGAACTGCATGTGCAAAGGCCCTGTGGTAGAAAGAAACCACCTAATACTGCCATTGTGCATAATCCCTAACCTTTAGTAAACTTTGAACTTGAAGGAAAATGCTCCTTTCTAAAAATGTGTTTCCCTTTCCCTTTCCCCTTCCACTTAGCCCTGCACCTAAATCAACACCAAGCAATGCAGAGGTGAGCTATGCAGGAGAAAGCCAAAAAAAAAAAAAAAAAAAAAACCAGAATTGCAGACAGCAGCTATGACAGCCATTTCCTGTTTGGTGTCTGTCACCACAAACCTTCTTAGCCAAATAAATTAGCACAGGAAAACATTTGGAGAAGGGTGTGGAAGAAACACATACTGAAAAACCAAGAAAAATAGCCCATCTGCTTTTCAGAGAAGAGCTGCAAGTCTGAGGTAGGGTCAGAGCCCACTCAACCGTAGGGGCTGAACCTGGAGGAAGCTGAGGCCCAGAGAGGGGCCAGAATCCAGTCAGTGGCAAGGCTGCGACTTGAAGCTTCTCTCCCTGCCCTTTTTCCTGTGCTCTCTCCCTGCCTCGCTCCCTCTGGCCCTATCAGACTAGATCTGCTGGCTTTCTTCTATCAGATGAGGAACTGGGTGGTTGCAACTGGCCTCTGGGACCCCTGCAGGGTAAGATGGAGCTTAATTTTGCCTTGGGTACAGGAGCCCAATGTCCTTGTGATATGAGGGGGTGGGGGGAGGAAGAATACTAGACGCTTTACATCTTCTATATTTGATCTTCACAAGGACCCTGGGAGACACAGACCTACACTCCCATTTTATAAATGAGGAAACAACCTCTGAAAGGAGATAAACATGCCCAAGATTGCCCAGATGCTGCATGGTATGGTGAGATTTAACCTGGTCTAGTTTGAAAGCCCATACTCTCTCTTCCTTTGTCCCATCCCATACCCAGAAGGATATTTCTGTGGAGAAACTCAGGGTCCCCAGTCTTGACTGATTGCCAGTAGGCCACCCATCGCCACCTTCTGTGGTGATGTGCCTTCTAACACTTGGGGCCAATGTTCTGTGTAGCCAGGCTCCGTCATAATTTCCCAATAAGTCATGTCCATTGAACCAGCAAGGCACTCACCCTGCACTGCTCACCTGTTAGTGAGAAACTTCCATATTGTTTAAGCCACTATAATTGGCTTTGCTGATTCCAACAGCTTAGACTCAACCCTACCTAAGTATTTTATGTACTAATGTGCATAATTAATCTCAAAGTAGGGTACATATCATGCAGCGTTTTTCAAGTACGTATGATCTTAATACCTATTTTTCAAAACAGGTTAGGAATGTGTTCCTTAAAATGCATCTTGGGAAGTATTGAAAACACTCTTTTCAACATACCCAGAGCCCCAAGCTGCGACATGACCCACAGCTTGCTTGTCTCCAGTTATTCATCTAACAGAGGTTTATAAAATATAAACTACCCTCACCCCAACAATTCCCTAAAGGAATTCACTTCTTTTTTTTTTTTAAGCATTTTTTTAAATGTTTATTTATTTTTGAGAGAGACAGAGTGTGAGCAGGGGAGGGGCAGAGAGAGAGGGAGACACAGAAACTGAAGCAGGCTCCAGGCTCTGAGCAGTCAGCATAGAGACCAAACACAGGGCTCGAATCCACAAACTGTGAGATCATGACCTGAGCCAAAGTTGGATATTTAACCACCTGAGCCACATAGGTGCCCCAAGAATTCACTTCTTTTCCCCAAACCACTGACCCTACCCTCACAACAGCCCAAAAAACCAGATACCCTGCACTTCTAACTTTGGGAGTCCCGGTTCCAAGAGACCATAAAGAAAGAGCTGACAAATGCAGATAGGTCCACAATTCTGGAAGAGGCTAGTAATAAAAATGACAGTGACAATGAACAGCCACTGGTATCCTGATGAAAAAGATTTATCCAAACGTGAATAAGAAACAGTTCCACATAATGGAGAAGTTATGTTTAGACAACAAGCCAAGGGCTTGTTTGATTAAAAAAGAAAATATTCCCGCAACTACCATCATACTTAATGGCAAAAGACCATCAGCTTTTCCTCCAAGATCAATAACAAGACTAGGTGTGCCTTCTCACCACATATTTTCAACATTGTGCTGGGAGTTCTAGCCAGGGCAGTGAGGCAACAGAAAGAATGGAAGATGCATTCAGACTGAAAAAGAAGTGAAACCATTTCTATTTGCAAATGGCATGATTTTGTATACAAAATCCGCACACAAAAAACTACTCAAACTAATAAACAGTTACAGCAAGGCTGCAGGATACAAAATCAGTATGCAAAATCAAGTGTATTCTGTACAATAACAAAAACAATCTAAAAAAATTATGGAATAAAACAATTCTCAAATGTTTTCTTACGTTGTCATCAGAATGAATAAAATACTTAGGAATAAATTTGACCCAAAAAGGTGCAAAATTGATACAGTGAAAACTACAAAGCAGTTGAAAGAGATTAAGAAGACCTAAATAAACTGAAAGCTATTTCACATTCATGAATTAGAAGGAAGACATAATGTTGCTAAAATGGCAACCCAAACTGATCTAGAAATTCAGTGCAATCTCTAGGAAAATCCTAGCTGCCTTTTTTATAGAAATTGACAAGCTGATCCTGAAATTCACATAAAAATGCAACAAATCCAGAACAGCCAGTATAATCTTGCAGAAGAACAAAGTTGGAGGACACACACGTTCTGATTTCCAAAATCTACTACAAAGCTACAGTAATGTGGTCTGTGTGGTACTAAAATAAGGGTAAACATGTAGATCACTGGAAGAGAACTGGGAGTCCATCAATCAACCCATACTGATTTTCAACAAGGGAGCCAATACAATTCAACGAGGAAAAAAGTGTCTTTTCAACAAATAGTGCAATGACAACCGGATATTTATACGTAAAAGAATGAAGTTGGACCTCAGCTCACATCATATACAAAAATTAGCTCAAAGTCTTCAAAGACTTAAATGTAAGACTTGTATAATGTAAGAGTTGTAAAAAATTATGCAACTCCTAAAAAAAACCATGAGTAACTCTTTGTGACCTTGAATTAGGCAATAATTTCTTAGATATGACACCACAAGCACAAGTGACAAAAGAAAAAATAAATTACATGTCATCAAATTTAGAACTTTGGAGCTTCAAAGGACACACAAAAAAGGTGAAAACATGATTTACAAAATAGGAAAAAATATTTGCAAATCATATATCTGATAAGGGACCTGTATACAGAATACATAGAAAATAGAAAACTCCTACAACTCAATAATAATACAGACAACCTAATTTAAAAGTGGACAAATGAGGGGAGCTTGGGTGGCTCAGTCAGTTAAGCATCCAACTTCAGCTCAGGTCATGATCTCACAGTTCATGAGTTCAAGCCCTGTGTCGGGGTCTGTGCTAACAGCTCAGAGCCTGGAGCCTGCTTCAAATTCTCTGTCTCTGTCTCTCTCTGTTTCTCTCTCTCTCTCTCTGCCCCTCCCCTGCTTGCACTCTCTCAAAATAAATAAATAAATAAACTTTGTAAAAATGGGCAAAAGATTTTAATCAACATTTCTCCAAAGAAGATATACAAATAGCCAATAAGTACATAAGTAGATGTTTGACATCATTAGTCATCAGGGAAATGCAAATTAAAACCACAATAAAATACAACTTTACAACCAATAGGATGCCTTTATTCAAAAATACAGACAATAACAAGTGTTGGTGAGGATGTGGAGGAATGAGAACCCACGTATGTTACTGATGGGAATGTAAAAGGGAAAAGTTTGGCAATTCCTGAAGAAGTTGAATATAGGATTATCAGATGACCTGGCAATTCCCCTTCAAGTTATATTCCCAGGAGAAATTTTGAAATATGTCTACATAAAAATTTGTACATGAATATTCATAATGGCATTATTCATTAGCCAAAAAAGTAGAAACAACCCAAATGTTCCTCGACTAATAAATGGATAAACAAAATATGGCATATCCATACAGTGATTATTCACTCATTAAAAGGAATGAAGCACTGATTCATGCTCAACATGGATGAACCTGCAAAATAGCATGCTAAGGGAGAGAAGCCAGACCCAAAGGGTCACATACTGTATGATTCCACTAATTCCAAACATCCAGAATAGACGAATCCAGAGAGACAGATAATTAGGTACTGGCGATGGCTGCACAACTCTGTGAATATACTAAACGTCACTGAATTGTACGCTTACAGGGATGAATGTTAAGGCATGTGAATTATATCTCAATAAAGAAATAAAGAAAATATTTGGGGCTCAACCCCAAAGTTTTCCCAGAACCTGAGGAAAAGACAAAGGTTAAAGAAAAGGCCATGGAGTTTTCTGATGCCCTAAAAAGCAGATCAAATATAATAGTTACCTCTCAAAGATATAAATAAAATTCCAAGGAGTTATGTTTTAGATTTGTGGCCTATAGAAACAAAAGGATTGAGTTTGTAACTACCGTGATTCTGATTATCAAAGTAATGCTTGGTTGTTTTAGAGGTCTTAAAGATAGAAAAACATAGATAAGAAAATTATGAACTTCCCTGTTTTGTGCTCTCTCCATCCTCCCCAAAAGGCTGGTGGTGGGAAGTAGGGGTGGTCATTGCCTTCCACATGCAAAGCCCACCCTGTGGAAGACCTTGCGTCTGGACCCTCCAGCTCCACAGAAGCCACCTGAACCTAAGTATCAAGCCAGTGCCATCAGCTCTTGCCTAACACACAGATCTGGTAAGAGCACCATAACTTTCAAGTCCTCCAGCTGCCCCAACGTTCACTCCTATTTCAGTCCTGAATTTTGAGTGCAAATAGTGTTTCCCTTAATTGAAGGAAAGAGCCCACGGCACCTAAAAAGGTGGTAAGATTGAGGAGAAGAGAGGTAGAAGAGAAACCCAACTTCCATCGAAACCACAATCCTCAGTCAATAAAACAACCCATGGCCCTCAAATTAAGATTCTCACGAGGAGAGCCTGTGTAGCTCAGCGGGTTAAGCATCAGACTCTTGACTTCAGCTCTGGTCCCCATCACACAGTTGTGAGATCGAGCCCCGCATCAGAATTCTTTCTCTCTTCCTCTTTTCCTGCCCCTCTCCCACTCTCTCTTTCTCAAAATAAACAAGCCTAAAAAAATAAATAAAACCAAATAAAATAAAATTTCCCATGAATCGCATACCAGCATTTCCCTCTGGAGTACTGAATGAGGGTCAAAGTCACACTTCCCCACCCTATTGTCTAGAGTGATCTGGAGCATTCAATGCCCTCATTAGGCATCAAGAGGGGTGTTATTCCCACTAGAACATTATTTGAATGAGAATACATTGAAAGATATTTAAAAAAAAAAAAAAGTTTACAACATACAGACTCCAGTTCAAATTTTATTTGCATACAAAAATATATTATACTGGGAAAAGCCTATTACTGTTTCCAACTATATATAATTAATTACAAATATTTCCATAAATGCACTTTAAATTACAGGAAAGCTATGTGTTGAGAGAAAATACAATATTAGCATGGGTCGTCTGTTCTAATATGCTGCAAGCTGGTCAACAAAGTCAGTTTCACTCTCTAAATTGCCCAGAGATGATCAAAGGCTGGTTTCAGAACGAGTCTGAGAATGGCCTGCTGGTAGGTGAGTTCTCATCTCTGTCTGCTCTGGCAGCAAATTCCGTAAGCTGATTTTACCAGGGTCCTCGGAGCTTTCTGAAGCTTCTCCCTTAGGATGAAAGGACCCAGAACTTCTCCTTGTTTCACATACCTGTTAAAAGGAGATAAATAAGGTTATCATGCACTCATAAGAGTTTCCAATTCCTAGGCTTAACCAGAGCTTAACACCGTCGCAGACAGGCATCAAAGCATCACACTTAATGGCAGGTTTCCCACGTAATGTATGTCTGATTAACTGGTACAACCGGGAGGCCAGCTGCAATTTCCATGAAGTAGGCAGGCTTGTTCCACGGGACTCGTACAAATTGTGCTGTAATTACAATAATCTCTGTCAAAACAGGCGTGGGTCTTCTGATGTGGGATGGTATAGCAGGTAAGAGAACGGGCAAGAGAAGGTAGAAAAAACACAAGGACTTTCCACTTGAGATTTACGTCTGTCTGAAACAGTATGAGGAACAGGGTCATTTTTACATAATCAGCTTTGGATCTAATTTTTCAGGTTACACCTGGCTATTTAGCAGAGGATACCATAAAACATTCCTTATGGAAAATCAACTCTTTCATTAAAAAAATTAAGACCCTAGGAAAAAATTCTTCTGCTCTGTGACTGAATGAGACCCCCGCCTCTCCCCCAAGAGTAGAGCTGCTGAAACTTTTATCCCAGAAGTCCTAGCTGATTCTTCTGGCTCCTGTAATCCTTTCCTCTTGAAACAGAGTGGGTAGATTGGTTCTCAGGGCCCCGTCTTCTGGACACCCCCCACCCCCATTGTAGTTATGGTCTGATATCTTCAGTTCCCAACATTTCCAGTCACATAAAGGGGTACCATTAGTGTAACTGCCAAATGGGACACAAAGTAGTGTGTACTTAATCCAGGTTTTTCACTAATTGGTGTGAGCCTTTGGCTATGGGGTCTCCCCAGGCCAATTCTTTCTTTTGGGATTCAACCCTTTAGAAGTCAGACCTCCCCAAATCCTTGGATCTAACCTGGGAACACTTCCTTGGCCCATGGGATGGAACCATCTGGCTTGTTAAAACATTGGTTTTGTAGTCAGTCGGCTCATTTCTCCTCCAAAAAGCCTGCCAGGACATCGTGATGGTAAAGCTCCAATCTTGCTCTAATAACTACTCTGCATTTTTCAAACAAAATGTCATTGTTTGCTGGTAACCTGTTCTCACTGTTTGGAAAGGCACACGGTCTACATTAATGCAAACTTGTCCTCAGAATTTCTTTCTGAGCCACTAGGGTCCTGTTTCTGAACCTAAAGAAGCCCAGTGATGTAACTTCCTGCCCCCAGGCAAGCTGGTAACTATTATGGCACTTTATCAGCGGTGTTGGTTGGTTTTCTGTTTGATTTTTTTAATACGAGGCGCGTACTCACTCGCTAATGTTCTGTCAAGATCAGCAATAAAGTCTTCTAGCTCTTTCGTGTCTCCTAGTTTAGCTGAAAAACAAGAGTCGACCTTCAGTTTCCATATCAATGACAGCTCAAGAAGCCCTCTGTTCCCAGGATTATGCGACCCCATTTTGTATCTCTGGATCTTCAGAGACGTTATTTCAGACTGTCCCGTACCAACCCCAAGTGTCTGCTCCAATGTTTATTTACAGTCAACTCAGACACTGATTCTGAAGATTAACCTAGACGTCCCCTTCTTGTGTTTTTTCAGTTCATCATCCCCTGTGCCACCCTCACCCCAACAACCTAGAAGAAGAATCTCCCTTCACTACCTTAAAAGTCTGAGGGGCAGGGGAGAGGAGAGGCTGGAAAGGAAGATGAAAAGTTTTGATTTTTTTGACTCTGTAGGTTTTGAGTTATCAGTCAAAAATGTCCGGTAAGTGTGGCACAGTGCAGAGTGGACACCCAGATTCAATATTCCCACTAAGCCTCGCCTTTGACACATTCTTGTTTGTGCCACCACCCCAGGGCAATACCACAGCCCTCGGTATGAAACGAAGGAGGAGCCACTGTTCTTTGTCAAAATGGTACGGAAAGGCAAACTGAGGCCTCCGGGTCTGGGACAGCCTCATCCCATCCAGCTATCAGGACAAGGCAGCCAGTCCTTGTCTTGATTTTGTTCCCTCTATATCCTGAGACATATACTCGTACCTGTAGGGTTCGTCATTCATGCCTTGTCCGAAACACATGCCTGGATATTTGTATTAATTAACCCTTGCTGGCTGGCTACAAATGGCTCGTTGTTCTCAGCTTTTAAAGTCAATTTGCCACTAGGGCTTTTTCCTCCTTCTGTAATTCCTACCTCTTAAAGATCAGGTAGCAAATCTCGGCACGTTTTCAGCCACTTCCTAGACTGCCCTGTCTCTCTGAATTCAATAGCTCCGTTTTGCAGAGAGCTGGACAACAGCAGAGTCCCTAGTGACTGCTCAACACGGCTATGTTGAGAGGAGAATTTAAAAATCAGTCTTTTGAAAAAGAGGGAAATTCTGCCTTTAATGCCAAGAGTGAGAAAAGTAATAGAATCTTCATATTTCTTTTTAACCATGTTCCATTTTTATTGCATTCTGCAACTATTTTCAGCAAGTATAATGTTTCTTGAGGAGAAAAACTCCTTTTGTTTTCAAGAGGGCACTTGTCCAATGTAACAGAACATTCAGCTCTCTAGCTGGAGACACTTTACAAGTTCCAAAAAATAAGAAACTGCTCATGCATCTTTAAAAACTTTTTAGGTCTATTAATATCACAGTAGAGACAGGCTGGAGCTGCTATTTTAAATCATGTGAGATCATGGCCTGCCTCATGATGATGACCCCCTTGAATTGCTAAATTGGTAATCTGAAAGCATTGGTTACATAGTTAATGCAATAAAAAGGATCTCACTTTCTGCAAACCCTAACTGCTGAGTTTTCAATTCTCGAACCAACCAGTCTGAGAGAGCACTGTCATTTGGCATGGTCTTGATTACACCACGTGAGAGAAAGCAGAGCGTAAAGACAAGTGTTCTTTCTCCCTGCGGATCTGGTTCCTTGCCCCTCAATTACCTGATTTCATTTTTACACCGATCAGAATCCTGAGAAAGGACAGTTCCACCTCACACCATAGGAAGATGTTAGTTTTATCTATTTATTTTGCACATTTGGGAAGGGTCGGGGGTCAGGCGGAAGAGACAAGAGACCGGGAAGGGTGAGAGAAGAAGGAAACCAAAACCCTCATACCACCACTCAAGAGCCTACCTTTCCGAGGAGGGACGGTGGGGGAGAGAAGAGCTGGAGCAGCGTCTGTTGGAGAATTCAGTTTTTCATCACTGAAGCTGAAGCTGTTCCTATAGAGCGAATCTGCACCTTTCAGGAAAGAAAATGTAACTCGTTCGAGATGGTTTTCAGCTCATCTCCCAAAGGAGCAAAGTCGTAAAGAAAACAGGTTGATTTCCAGATTTTATAGTCATGCCCCAAAATGATTTGAGATAGGGGTGTGTGCCTGTGTGTGTGTGTGTGTGTGTGTGTGTGTGTGTGTCCAGTCAGGCACACTGAAGGCCTTGCTTCCCTAAAAAAAAGGAGAGTGTGACAGGATGATCACGACCAGACCAGCCTCCTTTGCAACACACAGGATCCCACTGCCCAGGAGTCTAACTGACAGCTGAGCCGATGCTTGGCTATTGTGGGGTGGGGGGCTGGTTCAGGATTTTAGACCTAAAGAATCGTCTCTCCTGAAAAATGTCCCTTCTGCCCTCTGAACTCCCCGAAATACAAACATAAGGTTGGGTCCCATTACTTCAGAATCCTCCCTGACTGCTCAAGACTGTCTTTGGCCTGGTTTTCCTGAGAACCTACATTCTGAGGATAAATAAGCTAGAGGGTCAGAGACAAATATTTCTTCTAGACGTTGTCAATTATAGACACTTGGAGTGATCCTGTGGCTTCTTCTATTGCCGTACCCCAAAGACCAGAGCAAGAGCAAGAGCAAGGCAAGGTCCCAGAAGCAGAGTTGTGCTGGGAGTCAAGGGAACCAGCTCAGCTACTTAGATACTCGGGCGCCCTTGGGCAAGACTGCATCTCTGAGCCTCGGCTTAGCCATCAATAAAATGGGAAGGCTACATAATCCTTAAAGTTCCTTCCAGCTCTGAAGTTCTGAGACTCTACTTCTCTAAATCCTGCCAAAAATGAGGAAACCAGCCCACAGCCAGTTCAGCCATGTGGCCATGACACCAAAAGGGAGCTGGTGGCTGAGCTCCACCCCCTCAAAGGGCTCAAAGGCAGAGCAGCCAGCGGAAGCAGGATGTGGCCTGTGAGGTCACAAAGTAACAGTCTTCCTGGCTAAAACAAAACACAAAGCCAGGCACACTTGTAGCAGATATGACCTCTGGAAAGTCTCTGCAGGTGACGGAGGGCGGCTGAATCAAGAGGGCCTGGCCAGGGCTCTATTCC
The DNA here is from genome assembly GCF_018350215.1 of Panthera leo. Classification (NCBI taxonomy): domain Eukaryota; kingdom Metazoa; phylum Chordata; class Mammalia; order Carnivora; family Felidae; genus Panthera; species Panthera leo. The sequence continues at coordinate 28,829,277 of NC_056679.1, forward strand.
TCTTTGGGATTCACTCACTTGAATCCAACGACCTCCAACTCAGGAGGAGGCAAAAACTTCTTTCTTTGGTCCCCATAACTCAAAGTGAACATGAATAAGTTATAAAACATAAAAAGCGTTTTCCAAAGCAGAGGTTTCTCATCACACAATAATTGAGCTTCATCCCTAAAAGACTACTGCAAGTTCTCAGACCCTACACCTGGCTCCCTTTCCTCCCACCCTCCTCTGACCAGGTGGCCCCAGTGCCATCTTATCTTCCTGACCTACGCATTCATCTTGTTCACTTTTCCAGACATGCCCAACTCTCACGATCTTTTCTCCCCTCAGAGGTCCAGCCTAAGTCACCTAAAAGGACCACAGTCACTTTTCAGGGCTTTGGTGATGAACACCTAATGAGATCCAAAATACCAAACCCCACACATAATATTTCCCCCCAAAAAATGTTCCTCAGAACACTGGTCCTTGGGAAAGAAGAACCATGTATGTGATCAACTAAGTTTGAGAAACACTGAGCACCTTTGGAGACTCCTACTGGGTCTTCCCGCTTCAATGTCCCTGAGAAGTCTTGTTTCTCCAGTTTAACTATGGGACACCTTTTTTGTGGCAGCCCATTAACATGTCTCAGGACACTTGCACAGGAACTCAAATGGGGAAGCCCTTCTGCTTGCTTTTCCAGCTGAGCCCACCCCTAGAGCAGTCTGGATTTTCTCAAGGAAAAGCCTTTCCCTTACATACAGGAAAGCGGCCGTGTCCATGGCAGACCTACGGCAGGGCGTCACTGTTTGTCACCACGCAATAGGTAGGAGAATCGCCACAAATAGAACCTGAGAAACTTGTAGGGGAAAAGATGAGGTAAGACCCAGGGGCAGGAAAACCACAGAGAGCCCTGTGGAGGCCGGCTTCATGCCCAAACCCCGGAGCCAGAAGGAAAGAACATGAGGCGTTTGGCACATTATCTTTGGCTCTGAGGACACCTGACAGCATCGCTCCCATCCCTGGCCCAGACCGCCGAACCCAGAGACTCGCTGGCCCAGGCTTCCATGGCCACACCTCTGGTCTCTATCTCTCAGAAACACTTGGCCCTTGAGAGCCAGTTTCACCAGCATACCTCACTCCACCCAGCCCTGCACCACTGGCCCTTGCCCTGACTTTGGACTTCATCCCTATTCTGCTCCAACTTTCAGCAATTTTACATCCACATACAGCCATCCTTTGGGGGGGGAGGGACACACTCACACACAGTTTGTTTACCTCACAGGCAAGTAGACCAAATGTCATTGAACTTTCGGGGAAGGAATGATCTAGACAGGAAAAAGGCCATTGCAAAATGGTAGGAAAAAAAGAATCCAGTGAGGATTCAGGAAAAACTCAGGTGGTTTGGAGACTCTGTAGAGAATGAGTCATGGTACTGGGATGTTGTCACTGTGTACCTCTTAGCCTTTACAGCCTGGTGCTAATATGCCTTTTTGATCCAAGTATTTTCTTCAAACTCAGAAAATATATAGACAAACTGGCTGTTACTTGCCTAATAAATTCAGTTGCAAATCAAACTTAACATAATCAGAAGTTCCTCTTACTGCTAATGAATGGGGGAATGCTACTCCCCCAATGAGGGAGAGAGAGAAAAAAAATTCTGGCTACAATATCTATCTATATATGCATATATATATATAGGTATACCCCTATATAGATATATAGAGATAGATAGATACACGCAAACACACACACACACACACACACACACACACACACACACAAGCATGTCAACTTAGCATACACTCACTTCCCCACTTCCCCTCTCCCCCACACCTCCTAACCAACCACACACACAAGTTCACACAGAAGCTCATTGCCACACCTTGATTCCTCTCTCTTTCCATGAGCTTCTGTGCACAACCTGAGCCAGACCTAACTCCAGGCTCCAAAATATTCAACCATCAACAGGAAACGAACCCTCAGCATCCTGAAGCCAAACCTGCCCACAGTTCAGTCCCACCCTGTGGTAATATTCTACATACGTCATTCATGAAAAAGATGAAAAAAAGTTACTTCAGGAAGCCCAAAGCTACCACAAGGCCCAGCAGAAGCTGCCACAGTAAGGCCGTATGGGATAAGGGGCCATATGACAACCGCGTGGCCCTGTGCAAATCACTTCACCTCTGAGACTTAGTCTCTTCCTTAGCAAAAGGGAAATAATAAGCTAGCCACTCCGTGTATGATATGTATGATTTTCATGATTTTTTTAATTAATTATTTTAATGTTTATTTTTGAGAGAGAGAAAGATGTGAGCAGGGGGGAGGGGTGGAGAGAGGGGGAGACACAGAATCTGAGGCAGGCTCCAGGCTCTGAGCTGTCAGCACAGAGCCCAAGGCGGGGCTGGATCTCATGGACTGAGAGATCATGACCTGAACTGAATGAAGTCAGACACTTAACCGACTGAGCCACCCAGGCGCCCCTGGTTTTCATGATTTTATTCTAAAGTTCCTAGTTAAATGGAGGATAACCTGTCCAGGAGAGCAAAGGGCCCCACAGCGAATGGTTAACAAGCAAGATTCTGAGCCTGGGCTTCCTCCTCTTCTTTAGATAGCAGCAAAATTCTCAAGAGAGGCTTATCTTCTGAGGCACCCTCGAATAAACCTCCCTAAAACAAACCACCAACACAGAAGTGCCCCCAAGCTGTAGACATCACTTTCCTTTATCCCATAAAATTTCACTCCATGGACTTTTATTAAGCACCCTCAATGAACAAGACTTCACGGTAGGCATTAGGGTAGATTAAAAGGTAAGTAAAGCCTAACTTCCTGTTCTTTTCACACCTCTGGAACTCTATCCCTTGCAAAACAACAGCCTGTTAGTCTGATAAAATGATAGCGATGTGTTGCTGGCTGATAGCATATTAATGTATTATGGCCCCACCCCAATATCAGGTGGTGCCATTAACAGGGGTTCAAGGACACAATCAGTGATGATTTGGGGAACCTTAGCAGGTGATAAGACTACATTTCAGGGCTCCACAAAATCTACTTCAATCAGCTCTAAAGCCCCATCTCACAGGCATCTCAAAGGCCCATTAGAAATGTCCTTGGCCGGTCAACTTGGCGTGCGGAATCCAGGAACCTCAAACTTAGGTACCAAGTTCCCTAAGACACCATCAGAAGAAATGTAAGCATATTCAATATACAAAGATCTAACTTTAAGAGCACCAACAGAGTTTGAGAAACTCAGCTGTAAAAACAGAATCTTGTTTAAAAGGTAGTTGTGCTCTTTTAGTTTGGGGGTGGGGAGAAAGGTAATTTAGGGTTAGCACCAACATGTGCTACTCCAGAGGGAAGTAAAACCACAGACAGTAAACCTTGCCCAGAGCTCCTGTAAATATAGAACAATCCCACACGTTGAAGACAAGCAAACTATAGTAATTAACTGAGAAAAAGAAAGCCTTGGACCTCTTTCCCTTTTGCCACAGTGAATGGTGGTGGGGAGGGGTGAATCTCCTCCACAAAATCTAAATCCTGAAAGCCTCACTAAAAGTAGGATAGAGTAAGAAAGAGCCCTTTTCCCTTTCACCAATATTGTCCCAGCTTCCCTGACCGCTGGGTCCCTTTGGACACCTCTCGAGGTCTCCGCCCGAGTGAGACCTGTCACCCATCTGGAATTCCTAACAGTGCCAGGGCAGCCCGAGAGCTCCTAACTTCTCGTTCTCTCAAGGCTTGAACAAGTTCAGATTCCAGTCTCTGGATCTCCTATGCCAAATCAGCCAATATGCTACCTGTCATGCTAACACCCACTGTCCACAAGGTACCTTCTCCCAGGGCCAAGCTGGAGCAGACTAGGAAAAGATATACAAATGTTCTGGTCTTGCACCTGCTGAAAGAAGCCAGTTCCTCATTCCCTAAAACGGCTCCACAACATCACAATATCTCTTGCAGTCCCAGCAGCCTTCAGACCCTTCCTGTTAAGTAGCAAAACACTTCCTCTCTTCAAAGGAAAAAAGGTAAGTGAAATCCCAATACAGCAGAGATAGTTCATACCACCATTTAAAGTTCAAGGTCATACTGTAAACTTCATATAAAATCATTCAGTGGAAACATAAATTAACACATTGGCTAAAACTTGGTAATTAAAGGGGCGCCTGGGTGGCTCAGTCAGTTGGGCATTAGTCTGACTTCAGCCCAGGTCATGATCTCAAGGTTCACGAGTTCAAGCCTGCATCAGGTTCTGTGCTGACAGCTTGGAGCCTGGAGCCTGCTTCGGATTCTTTGTCTCCCTCTCTCTCTGCCCTTTCCCCACTTATGCTCTGTCTGTCTCTTCCTCTCAAAAATGAATAAACATTAAAAATTTTTAGAAAACCAGTAATTATGAGTTAAAATTTCATTAAACATATTTGAGAAATCATGGTGTGCCTTTACAATTTTGAAAATACTGAAAACAATATATTTTTTTAAAAGTTAAAACCAAAGAAGTTTACAACCCCTAAAATCCCTCTAAGGGTGAAGTTTGAACAACACTGCCCTTCCACTGCTGATGTTAAAACTGCTCCCACTAAAGTGTCTGAGATCTCACCTGCTGGACCGAAGTCTAGGGGAAAGGAACCAGCCTGTTTTGATCAACCCCTATTTGAATGCCATCCTTAATGTGGAGTTATCTTGCAATTTTCATTTTGGTCTTCTTCACATCTTTGGAGGACCTCCCCCTCCCACCCCATCAGTAGGAACAGGAAGGAGTGTTTCTTTTTTTCTTTTTCTTTTTTTTTTTTTTTTGAGAAAGAGAGAGAGTGTGTGTACAGGGCAGGAGGTGGGGAGCTGAGAGAGAGAGAGGGAGAGAGAGAGAATCCCAAGCAGCCTCTATGCCCAGTTGGATCTGACAGAAGGCGTGATCTCACAACCATGAGATTATGACCTGAGCCACGATCAAGAGTCAGACGTTTAACCAACCGAGCCACCCAGGTGCCCAGGAAGGAGTATTTCTTTTTAAATGTCCATTCTTCTCTCCTATCTAAATAACTTGCTTCTTTGGGTGGAAGGAATATCTATGTTTCTCCTTTGTATGAAAGCAACCCTAATTTTTTTTTTTTTTCTAATGAGAAAAGGAAGGGTTCTTCAAAAAACAGAACTGCTACTTTGAGCTATCTTGGAAGGTGGATCTTCTGAGTGATAGAGCAGTAAGTAGCAGGCAGAGTGAGAATCAAGGTGCTGCTGGTTTGTAGCTCATATGTAACATTTGCATGCAAGACACTGGCTCAAATACATCTGACTTATGTGATAGAGCCTGGTGTATGCATTTTAATGTCTTCTTGAGAGCATGAAACAGTGATTTTTTTCTTCCTCATCATGAGCTTATGGATATTTCTAACAGTACTACTAAATAGCATCCTTTCCATTTTACAGGTGTAGAAACCAAGACCTTCCAGACCCAGGCTGATGACGACTGCCTTGAAGAGACACAACCACTGTTGATAAACAGGTGAATGATTTGGGTCCAACGGGACTTCAGGTCTATTCCTGAGGACCTGGTTCCCATTCCAGCCAACCATCCATGGTGACAGAGCAAGGTCTTAGAGACAGCTCACGCGGTTCTGCTGTCTTATCAGAAACATGGAGATAACAGTGCCTATCTTATAGGACTGTGGTAGAGGTCATATGAGATAACACAGTTAAAGCCCAACAAAGAAATCACTACTGATAAGAGCTAATAAATAATAACAATAATCATAGTAAGGGCTTGGTAAAACTGAGCTGCTCTTATTATCATTATCCTGGTATGTCTCCCTTTTGGCGGCCTAAATCTCAGTAGGATCTACTTCTCTCAAACATTCTCTTCCTCAGAAAAGCATTGAACAGACAAATACGCATAATAAATGTCTGTGCTCAGTACTTGGTGGCAGTTAAGATACACACAGTATGCTTCCTTAAGAAATTACTGTTTAGATATACACCAATTCTGCCAAGACTATTTCTAACCAGTCTTATGGGGGATAAGCTACACATTTATGAAAAAAGACAAATATCATCTGAGCCTTCTTTATACCCTCCCCATTACTCTCTAGCCACCAAACTAAGGGTTAGCTGAGCAGTTAGCAACAAGGGCAGAAAGCAAAATGCATGCACGCACATACACCCCAAGAGAAACTATAGATTATTCCAAATTTCTCCCCCAAAACCATTAAGGATGGGTTTCTGAGTACCCTCTCTTTGAGGCCCCTGAAAACAGGTCCCAGATCTGAAACCCTACCCAGAGGGAGCTGCAATCACCCAGGATGGGCAAGTTCAGACCACATCCTAGCCAAATGAGGCCCTGTGTCAGAAAGGACTTGTTCTTTGCAACAGTGCAGTACTGGACAGTCTGTCCCAGCTTTCTTTCTTGTGGGAGAGAGAATTTGCACTTGATGAATAACTTGCTCCATGACCCAGCAAAAGAAGACATATTTAAGTTTGGCCACAGCTTTGAGACAAATTTCAGAAGTTTTGAGATTTCTCTTTGAAATTGAAAACAAGCGGTCTGGTCATTAGCAATCAAGTCCAAAAATGCAAAACAGAATATTAGCAGCACACTATTCCATCCCTGTTCACTTCAAAAGCTTCAATTAAATCTAACCCTTGGGCAGGACTGCCAAGGAAAGTCATGATGGACCTCAGGTTTCTGACTCAATCCCTGAACAGGGTGTCAAGCACTTTTATTCATTCTCAGGAGGACAGCTCACATGGGGTCTGGGACTATATCTTTGCTCTGGAACAAGGAAGAGCTTCAGATTTCAAAAGAAGAGAATCACAAGGAAAGGTCCTTGGGTCATTGCTTTCACTTCCAGAGTCAAGGGCAGCAAAGGGAGTGACATTCGTGCTGGTAACCCATCTAGAGAATGAAGTCTCAAGAATAAGTCAGAAAAATTTAAATTCACTTTGAAAAATAGTAAGTCTTCCAGAATTTGAAAACCAACAATTTGAAAAGTTACCAAATTTTCTATCTGATACCTAAACAGATACCCATATCTGTTCGAACAAGACGACTTGTTCTCGAATTAAAAAACAAAAACAAAAACAAAAAACAAAAAACAAATTGTCCAGCTACTTGCAAGGTTGTTTAAGACAAAGAGACCCTGCGGTAGTCTCCCTTCTGAGAAAAGCCGCCAGGAAGCACCTCTGTGCCCATCTGCCCTCTGGCTCCTTCTCCAGCCTGAGTGGGGGTGGGGGGAGCTGTGGAAGCCAGTGGTCCCGGTGGTGGACCTGCCTGAAGAAGGACACTTCCGAAAATACTCGAGCCCCGCCGTGCCAAGGAGTCTTTCAAAAACCGCATGCAGGGCACCAGCCGGTCTGGGAGCTCGGAGCCAGAAGAAAACGCAAGAAGTTATTTCAAAAATCCCAAGAACAGCCGCTTATGAAACTTCTGGTTTCACAAATTTTTCGGTATTGTGCCCTCCCATGTCTCCCTCCACCCCCATTCCTGTGGCACTTTCTACACATACTCTGAAAAACATGCAGAGAGAGAAAAGGGCAAAGGGAAGGGAGGGGAGGTAACGGTGGGAAGGCCTGGCTTGCGTCCCGGGAGCCCGGTCTGGCTGAGTCCGGGCAGCTGCTTAAACCCTCCGGCCTCAGGACACCTGCAGGCAGCAGGTAGACCCGCGTGCCTCCAACAGCCTTCGCGTGACAACCCGGGGGTTTTGCCTGTCTGCGGGCGTCCTAGGGACTGCGCGGAGCCTTAGGGCTCGCTTGGCTGGGCTCCCCACCCCTCGGCTTCCAGAGAAGCAGACTGAGACTCGAGCCCCTAGGACCCCTGGTTGGGAGTTCCCGGCGCTCCCGCGCCTTCCCCGGTGGGGCCACACTTACTGTCGGAGTCGCTGAAGCCGCTGCTGTCGCTCACGCTGGCGCTGCTCCGCCGCTTCATGCGCTCCAGGTGCTCCTCGTAGTGGAAGTGGCGCTCGTGGAAGGGCGACGCGAAGTCGGCCAGCACCGCGTCAAACTCGCACAGCGCATCCGTCAGGTCCCCGGCGGCCGCCGAGTCCAAGGCCGGGGCTGGGGACAGGGATGACGGACTCAGGTGCCGGGGCGGGACGGCTAGCCCGTCCCCGGGCCTGGAGGGGGCCGCCACCATTCCCCAAGATAACTAACATTCAGCGCGCGCCTGCCGAGTGACAGCCACGCTGTCACTGCCCGTTGCTTATCTTTTCATACTCCCAACCAGCCCCTGAAGCGGTGGTATGAATCGTGCCCGTTTTAGAGATGGGGAAACTGAGCCTCCGCTGAGTGAAGCTGCAGACCAAAGGTCACCCAGCTAATCCACGCGGCCGAACTCTTTCCCACGCGCTGTAGGGTACTTGTGCCCACGCTCGTCCCTCGGGGGCGCGTGCGAACGGGTAAGCGGTGGCAAGACGGGGTCAGGCTGCGCCCGTTAAGTGGCCCCAGCCAGGCGCGAGGAAGGCAGCTGAAGCCCGCAGGGGAGGATGGGGACCCGCGGGTAAAGGGACGCCCCCGGATCCCCCGCCTTTCGCCCCCCACCGCGCCCGCGGGGCCAGGGCTTTCAGGGTCCCGCACTCACCTGCGGCCGCGGCCGCCGCGGGGCTGCTCTGCGCTGCGGGCGGCTTCATGGGCAGGCTCGGCCCCGCGCGCGCGGCGGAGGGTCCTAAGAGGTGCTGGGCTCGGAAACGGTGCAGCCGCTCGCGCTCGCGCTCGCGCTCGCGCCCACGCCGGGGCTGCTCCGGGCCGGCTCTCGCGCTCCACGCACCCGCTCTGCCGGCCGCCCTCGCCCGGCCGCGCTCCCGCCGCGCCGCCTGCAGTACGGTGCGCACGCCCGCTCTTTCTCCCACCGCCGGCACCCTCCCGCTCTGCCGTCTTATAGCCGCTGGCGGAGGCGGGCCGGGGCGGGGCCGCGAGGTCTGTCCCAGCCGCCACGCGGGGACGCCCCTGTCCCCCAGGCGCCGCCCTCGCCACGCGCCCGCCGGGGAACCGCAGTGACGGTGAGTTGCCGGAACCCGGGTTACAGCCCCAAATATTTACTCGCCGCTTCGCCCGCGCGCCCTGACAACCCCAGTCGCCAGTGTCTCTGTCGCCACCGGAGCCCCAAAGAGTTTACGGCTGGGCTGGAGCTCCCCCGCTTCCTGCCGCGCGCCCTTAACCTGGAGCCTTAGTTTCCTCAGCTGTGAAATGGGAAGTGCCGAGCCTCTAGCGTTTGATGCGAAGAATACAGTAGCCCTAGGAGGCCCAGACGGGTGGCGGAGACGCAGAGGGAGGCTCCCGTGTCCCCACCGCATTTCACCAGGGGACTTACTGATTGTAGGCAGACTGGAGAGAGTAGGGGACGAGGAGGGACCGAAGTTGTGGAGTCCACGCGGTTACAAACCTTAATTGCTCCCATCCCGGAGCTCGGAGTTTGACCTCAGTCCTGGGCTTTCACGCCAGCCCCGACTTTATTCAGGAAGAGTTTTTTCAGGGGAAGAAATGACTGCGTAAATGCGGCGCATACCCAGCGCCTTTCAGTGTCCAGACCAATGGGCCACCCTGCCCAGCCGCCTGGCGGGGGAGCAGTCGTGCTCTCTTGAATAACTCTCCTTGCACTGCCCCTTGCGGCAGCCAGCAGTCACAGGTGACTATGTAAATATATAACAGCTGAAATAGAATACAATGAAAAACTCAGTCCCCAGGGCTCACCAGACACCTATCAAGTGCTCAACACCCATCATCTCAGAAAGTTCTATTGGACATCCCTGCCAGCGTCTCTGACCCACAAAACTGACCTCAGAGGGAAGAGAGGCCTCTTCTTACCCCTCTCCCCTGTTATGAAGAGCCTCCTAGGTCAGGTCCTGGCATTCCCCATTTCCAGCCCCTACATCGACCCTGAGAGGTGGAATTAATGCTTGTTTCACCGGTGAGGAAAGGGAGGCACCAGAGGTCAAGCAGGTTGCCACTCAGTGACAGAAAGGCAGGTCTGTCTGGTTTCGGAGCCACTTTGGGCTTTACCACACCCTCCCTTCCTCCACAGTGTAAGGTGAAGAGCTGAGCCCATAGGAGAAAGAGGCTCCAAAGAAGGAAGCAGATAACCCACCCAGGTCCTTGAAGCTGCAGGGCAAGGCATATGCATCTTTCATTTTACCTCTTTTTCTTATTTTTCCCACCTCCTTAAATTCTTTGTACCTCTCTTTTCCTTCCTCTTGACTTGCCATGCACCCAATATGGGTGATGCCCTGGGCTAAATGGAGCAGCAACCAATCTGGAAGCTGAGGCCACGGAGCTGCCCTCCAAATACCATTCTGCCTTCTTTGCGGGGGCTGGGGTGCAGGGAGGCTGGCGCTCTAGTCCAGCTCATGCGTGATGGCTCAGGGTCCCTGTCAGCTCAAGAATCAGCCACACTGACCTTCAAAAGACCCTACAAAACACCCCACTTTTTAGCAGCCACACCAATTTCCTGAGAGAGTGACCATGAAGATAACCTTGTCTCCACTAACACAGGCTGGTTGGTTGTTGTCATCTGTACCCCCTTATAAGGGAACTCACCCCCTTGTTGGGGAGATGGCTGGGCAGAGGGCCCCTCTAGGATGGGTGTCACTTTGGCTATGGAGAACTATTGCTCTCTCTCTTTCCTGATTGTAAATTTTAACGTAAAGAAAACATAGAGAATTAAGTAATAGCACTCTATACCCACCACTGAGAATTAACACATGTTAACTAACATATTGTTATTTTTGCCTTGGATTTTTTTGTATGTGTGTGTCAAAACTGACATACAGTCAAGTGCACAAATCTTGAGTGTATAGTTGATAAAGTTGCCCTATGTATACACGTGTGTGATTACCAACCGGATCAAGATACAGTATTTTGTCAGCACCCCAGAAGGGTCCCTATGCCATTTTCTAGTCAATAGCACTCCGTTAGTAAACCCCTATGGTAACTCCTATTCTGAATTCTGTCACCAGAAATGAGTTTCGCTAATTGTGAAACTCCTTAAAATCACACCGTATGTGTTCTTTTATATCTGGCTTCTTTCACTTAACATAACGTCCTTGAGATCCATCCATATTGTTGCAGTAATAAGCCGTTGTCCTGCTGGTGGGCAACTTGCATTGTTATTTTGCTGTTGTTGCTCCTGTAAGTGGCTGTACAATAAGTATTCTTGGGCCTCCTTGTGTACATGATGAAGAGTCTCTAGGATATATATCTAGAAGTGGAATAACTTAATTGGTTTGATTATCTCTAGTCATCCACTAACATAAACAAAGGTGCTATGAACAGCCTTGCAGATTTCTTTTGGGGCCCCTCCTCACTTCTCTTGAGCTTATACCTCGGAGTGGAATTTCAGAATCACAGGATAGGCATATATTTAGCTTTCAAAGATACTGGGAAACAGTTTTCAAACCAACAGTGATTGAATGAATCTACACTCCCCGCAATGTGTAAGAATTCCAGTTGCTTCATATTTGTGTCCACATATGATATTGTTAGACTTGTTAATTTCAGATATTCTAGTGACTGTGTTGTGGTACCTGACTGTGGTTCTTCCTCTCTACCTCCTCCCCCTCCCCCTTTTCCTCCTCTTCCTCCTTCCCCCTCCTCCGCCCTCCTCCCCCTCTTCCTCCTTCTCCTCCTCCACCTCCTCTTTCTCCTCCTCTTCCTTCTTCCTCTTCTTCCTGTGGCTTTAATTTACACTTTACTAATAAGTAATTAAATTGACCACTTTTTCATATGCTTCAAGTACATTTAATAAGAGAAATATAACAATATAGGTAAGGTCGATATCCCCTTGGTTGTCCTTCGAAGCCCTATCCCCTTCCCTCTCCAGAGACAACCACTACCATGAGCTCAGTAAGCACCCTCCCAGTCCATGTTTTTATAGTGAAACTAAATTTACTTATATGTTTACAGAAAAAAAAATGCATAGTATTGCTTTATGTGTTTTAAAATTTACAGAACTACTTTAATGCTGCAACATGTTTGTTTTCACTCAACATTGTTTTCACATATGTTGATACACACAGATCTAGTTTCTCCACTGAATCTGCCAAATAGAATTCCATTGAATGACTGCAGAACAGTTTGTATATCCAGTCTCCAGTTGATGGACATTTGCATTGTTTCCAATCTTTCTCTGTCACAAACAATGCTTCAGTTAACATGCTCTTACCTATCTCTTATTGCTTACATGAGTCCACCTCTGTGTTTTTTCCTTCTGTAGAACCAGACAAAAGACAAAGGTTAAACCTCTAGTCCACTGAGCCTTCTGGCTTGTTCCATTTTCTATTCCAGGGGCTCCCACGGTCCCAGCCACATGGCCATATTGACAAAGATGATAAGTGACCTCACTGTTCAACTGTGATCTTGTCCCTTCCTGAGGAGGGGTGGGGGATATGTATTTCACCAGCCCTGAACCTAAATTAACCATACAGCCTTACACTAGGATTAACACACTTTTCTGGTTCCAGAAGGCCATTTGGTCACACAGGTCTCCTTCTAGAAAAAGACTTGAGGCAGCTTTTTGTAAAGCAATCACAACTGGATGTCCCGTCCAAATCCCCATAGTAATGTGCCAAAATGAACATGATGTGATGAAGGTTAAGGGTCTTGAGGTGAAGAGATAACTCACACAAATCCTTAAAAGCAGAGAACCCTTCCTGGCTATAGTCAGAGGGAGATGTGACTAAGGAAGAATGATCAGAGATACTGACTTTGAAGATGGAGGTCTCTGGAGGCTGAAAATGGCAAGGAAAGAGACTCTCCCCTAGAGACTCCACAAAGGAGCACAGCTCCGCCAATACCCTGACTGTGGCCCACTGAGAATACTTACCGGATTCCTAATGCACAAACCTGTAAGATAAAACATTTCTATGGTCTTCAACAGCTAAGTTTGTGGTAATCAGTTACAGCAGCAAAGAAAGAATCTTCTCTGATTTTCTTTTTTTTTGAGAGTTGATTCAAGCTTACATTTTTTAAATTCCTTCAAACGAATATTGTCCTACTGTTTTTGTTGGTTTGTTTTTGTGTTTGTGTTTTTACTCATAATCTTTCTATCTCTGCCAATCTGTCTGTGCTCTGTGGCTGTCCTGTGGCCCTCTATTTATGTGTGCTGCCTTTTCTCTTCTGCTTGGTGTATATCTCTCCAGTCTGTTTTCTTTAGGCATACATTGGTGCATATGCTTTAAATAGAATCATGCCTTATATGCTGTTTATAACCTGTGACCATAAGATCAGTCCCCATGTCTTCAAATATTGTTTCTCATCATTTTAATGGGTATGTGCATAGACTACAATTTAATCAGTTCCCCATTTTCCACATTCAGATTATTTTCACTTTTTCATTTTTACAGATGATACTTTGATGAATATTTTAGTAGCTATATATTTAGGCTCATTCATGATTGCTTCCTTAAATAAAGTTATGAATTTACTCATGGAATAAATTCATAAGTTGCTGGGTCAAAGAAAAAACAAAATTCTAAGTCTCTTAGTATGTAATTTCCAACCAACCAACACAAAGATTATACTAATTAAGTTATAGCTTCTGCAGAAAATACAAGGTAATATTAGCACATCCGTTTCCTTTAGATACTCCCCTCCTGACCAGTCTTCAGAAGTATTAATATCCTGAGCTGTTTTCCTAAGCAAAAAATTGTCAATAAAATACAGTGAGCTCACATGTTAACAATCTGATGCAAACGAATTACCTCCTCTCTAAAATGTCACCTTTATTAAACTAGTGCTGAGGTCACCTTATAATATAGTGCCTGTTTTGTAAGAGCACATTTGTTTGATTTCAAGGTCCCTATGTGGGGGTGGGCCCTGGGGGCATTCCCATCCGCTTTTGTGCTCTGATTCTCCCTCGCAATGCCGCAATGCCGACTAAGCACTTTGTTTTCAACCACAGGGTCTGGGCTCTGCATAGCTATACCATGCCTTTTAGATTAAATCTGAGTTCTTCCTTCGCGTGGATGCTTTATTCTTATAGCGAACAGGGCACAGAGTTCAGAGAAGGAAGGTCACGTTTTATAATGTTTCTTAATGTCTTAAAACTATGTGCCCCATCTGTTCCAAGTCTGAAAGAAATCAAAGTTAGGCTTACAGAGAACCAGGCACAGGAAATCAATCAATTAATTAACCATTGTTGAATGCCAACAATGTGTAAGGCAACAGGAATAAGCAAAATCAGAGTAAACTTAAAATACATTAGTAAATATTTTACTTTCCTTGAGTTTTACTTTTCCCTGAGTATTAGAGGAACGTTTAAGGTTGTATTGTGTTTTTCTGGATGTTTGGCTTTTGCTTAGCCTGGAAGAAGACTATAGTAGCTTTTATTTTTTTTTTCTTTTATTTTTTTTCAATATATGAAATTTATTGTCAAATTGGTTTCCATACAACACCCAGTGCTCATCCCAAAAGGTGCCCTCCTCAATACCCATCACCCACCCTCCCCTTCCTCCCACCCCCCATCAACCCTCAGTTTGTTCTCAGTTTTTAAGAGTCTCTTATGCTTTGGCTCTCTCCCACTCTAACCTCTTTCTTTTTTTTTTTCCTTCCCCTCCTCCATGGGTTTCTGTTAAGTTTCTCAGGATCCACATAAGAGTGAAACCATATGGTATCTGTCTTTCTCTGTATGGCTCATTTCACTTAGCATCACACTCTCCAGTTCCATCCACGTTGCTACAAAGGGCCGTATTTCGTTCTTTCTCATTGCCATGTAGTACTCCATTGTGTATATAAACCACAATTTCTTTATCCATTCATCAGTTGATGGACATTTAGTAGCTTTTAAACTCTCCTGTTTTCGCTCAAAAGATGCTTTTCAAAATTGAGGAAATTGAGTTTGCCACATGAGTATTGGCTCTATGTGTTTCCTCTTCTATGAAAATGTCTTTTGCCTATTTTTCTACTGGGTTGTTGTCCTTTCCTTTTTGATTTTGTAGCAATTCTTAAGCTATTTTTGATAGGTTCTTCGTTATATGTGACATGTCTTCTCTCAATTTGTAGCTTTTTACCTTCTTTACCATGTCTTTTGATGAATACAGGCTTTTGATTTCATTCTAGTCAAATTCATCACACTTCTTTTTTATAGTGAGGGTTTTTTTTGGTGTCCAGTGTTTAAGAAATCCTCCCTTTCCCCCAAGATCTAAATATATTTACCCATATTTTCTCCTAACAATTTTCAGGTTTTTGCTTTTGACATTTGAATCTCTAATCCATCTGGAGTTGATTTGCATGTCTGATGTGAGATAGGATCTGACTTACTTTTCACATGGATAATCATTTTTTTCTGTTCCATTTATTGAGTCCCTTGTAAATAATCTAGGAGATGCAAATCAAGACCATAACGAGATATTACTTTACGTCCATTCGATTGACAAAAATTAAGACATCTGGCAATACCAAGTTCTGAAGAAGGCAGATCAATAGGATGTCTTACATGTTGCTGGTGAGAGTAGAAATTACTACAACTGCTTTGGAAAACAATCTGGCATTGTTTTGCAAAGTTGGATTTCATATACCCTGCCATCATCCCACATTCCATTCCTAGGTATAAACCGTGGACAACTCCAGCAGGTGCGCACCAGGAGAGAGAACCGCATATGTGAATCTCCACTGCAGCTCTCTATTACAGCAAGAAATGTGAAAGCCTAAACTCCAGTGTTCAGGAGACCAGATAGGTAAATGCTGGTGTGTTCACGTGATAAAATACGACATAGCGGTGAAGATTAGTGAATCACAGCGGCCACAACAAATGGATGACTCTTAGTAATAGAAAACGAAATGGGAACAGTGTCCCCGAAGATTATACATGGCATAATGTCTTTTCTATAAAAGTCATAAACAATTAAAACTGATCATTATATGGTTTGCATGCATGTAATGTGTGATAAAAAATAATTTATATCAAGAATGAACAAAATACAAAATTTGGAATTGTGGTTACATCATGTGGAAGGAGTCCAGGGTAGGGGGTAAATGGGCCAGGACAGCGCTGTATGGAAGATGGAAGTTATGGTCGGTGTATTCCTTCTCTAATTGGATAATGAGTTCATGGGTGTTCATTATGTTATCAACAAATAAACACCCAAGTAGATAAAATAAAAAAGGGCCATGCATAGACCAGAGAGCAGTGGGAGGTAAACTGAGGGTGGTGAGTTCAACGTAGTGCCTGAGTCCATTGAAAATACAATTGGGGCAGATGCGCCTGAGTGGCTCTGTCTGTTGAGCATCTGACTCTTGATTTCAGCTCAAGTCATGACCTCATGGTTTGTGAGATCAAGCCCCACTTCAGGCTCTGTGCTGACAGTGCCTGTTTGGGATTCTCTCTCTCTCCTTCACTCTCTGCCCCTCCTCTCACTCTCTCCTATTTGGACGCATGTCTAAATAAATAAACTTAGGGGCACCTGGGTGGCTCAGTTGGTTAAGCGTCCGACTCTTGATTTCAGCTCAGGTCACGATCTTACTGTTTGTGAGTCTGAGCCCTGCCTTTTTCGGCTCCACACTGACAGCATGGAGCCTGCCTGGAATTCTCTCACTCCCTCTCTGCCCCTCCCCTGCTCATGCTCTCTCTCTCTCTCTGTCTCAAAATAAATACATAAAACTTAAAAAAATAATAATTCTAAATAAATAAATAAATAAATAAATAAATAAATAAATAAATAAATAAACAAACTTTAAATAAGAAAATACAGTTTGGGGAGAAAATCCCCCCAGACCCTTTGTAAAATGAGCTGGCTTACAGGTGTGAAGTGACAGTGCTCGAAAACAAAGATCAAAAGCTATTTGGTATAGAGACACCAGAAACTCATTAGGGTGAGCTTCTGACTTCAGCTCAGGTCATAATCTCACAGTCCGGGAGTTTGAGCCCCACGTTGGGCTCACTGCTGTCAGTGCAGAGACCACTTCAGATCCTCTGTCCCCCTCTCTCTGCTACTACCCCACTCATGTGTGCATATGCACGCGCTCTCTCCCTGCCTCTCTCTCTCTCTCTCCCTCCTTCCCTCTCTCTCTCTCTCTCCCTCCCCCTCTCTCTCTCTCTCTCTCCCTCCCCCTCTCTCTCTCCCTCCCTCTCTCTCTCTCCCTCCTTCCCTCTCTCTCTCTCTCTCTCCCTCCCCCACTCTCTCTCTCTCTCAAAAATAAATAAACATTTTTTAAAAACCTATTTGGTATAAACAACAGGTAGTAATAAGTCAAAATTCCTCCCCTAGTAATTTTTTCACTGGCTCCAGATTAGCTTTAATAAATATGCAGTCTACCTAAATTCCATGTGCTTTCAGGTCTGTTTGGACCAGAAGGACAAGAAAGATCTATAAATCAGTTCTCTAGGGAGGTGCCAGATAGAAAGAGAACACTCCAGATTCTTTACGGACTGCCATTCTATCACAAGAATAAGGTAAAGACTGAGTTAACTAGCTTTTATAAGTCAGAAGATTGGCTTAAACTTTTCCATGATTTTACGATTTGCACAGTGTGCTCATATAATGCTTGGTCATGGGGCAAGAAGCCTGAGAACTTATAAAATCAAGGCTGTCAGATGTTTGTGACAAAAAAATAACATTAAAAATAAAACTGAGTTCTGATGTTATTTCAAAACTGATTCTCTGGATAAAAGTTAACTAAAGGCAACCGAAAAGTAGAATGGAAAATACCAGAATGATCTTTTTGTGCTTCAACTTCTTTAAATCTTCATCTAAACAGGAGGCTATCTTACTGTTGTTCTAAAACCCCAGTTCAACAAATATTTGAGTTGCCAAAATATGCAGGGATCATGCTTGGATCTAAGAACAAAAAAATGAACAAGAAAGACAATAGCCACGGAGCTGTAGATGAGTAACATTGAATATAATTAATATATTTTTAATGCCTCATGCATGGTATCTTTTATGAAGCTTTATTTGGCGTTACCGCATCCAGTAAAGTTGATAACCCCTTCCATGTCCCCAGTGGACCTTGCTGTGTTTCCTTTATCATACCCATCCATCATGCGGACTTACAATTATTTGCATACATGTCTGCAGCAGACATCTGTTACTTTTGTTCTGTCCAGGATCTTTTATTTTCAAAAACTCCTTCCTCCACCTTCTGAGGCTGTCAGTTACATGGCCCCACCTCTCCCACACACAGGGGAGGCACCAGATGCAGGCTGGCCACACAGAGAGGGTGGATCTGACCCTGGGAGAGAAAGAATTCATCTCTCCTCCTCAAATACTAGCACTAGTAGTATTTATCACAGACACCTAGAACTTGGCCTCCATAGGAAAATCTAAGAACCCATTGGAGAGCAGAGTTGTGGGATGGAAAAAGACTCAATCCTGATGATACACTTGAAGCCTAAATCTGGAGGTGCCTGAAACCCACAATCCCTGACATTTCCAGTTAAAAGAACCAAATATATTGACTTTTAACTTGTTTGTTAGATTCGTTTTTTATCACTTAAACCTGGGAAAGTCCCAGCTAACACTGTATGTGTCTCCTCTATGAGTGAACTTCTAGAAGCAACTATGAGTAAGGCCTGACTGGTACCGATGTTGGCCACTGCTCACATAGCACGCATAATGCCGAGATGAAATTGCCTAGCCTCTAGAGCAGGTGCATGTAATCCTAAATCCACAAACTCCTGGAAGGATCCACGAGAGGATGTGGATGTGTGGATTTTCTAGATGAAGTTAATACCTATCATCAAAGTATTGCTTCAAGTATCAAAAATGCTCAAAGGAATCCCAAAACACAAAAATTCAAGAACTCTCACTGGTGGAAAGGCTCTGCCTAGCAAACTCAGCCCGGTTTCAGTGATAGCAGTCATCACATCTGTAGACATAGAGCCAGGGAAGAAAGAGCTTTGCTGGAGCTTTCCAAGTCTAGAGGATGCAGAAGCTTGCTCTATTCCAGATAAAATCATGCCATATTTGTTTGGTTAGTTTGTTTTTATATGGGAGGGATGCCTTCTGGTTTGTTCTTTTAACCCCACTGAAGGATACAGATGGGGAATGTAAGATAAGACAAGATATCCAACCCCTCTGGAGCTCAGCCCCCACCCCACATCACATGACAGAGTCCTCTTGCACACATCGCCCCCCCAATCCATGGGATCCCTTGAGGACTGACTAAATCTAATTCTGTTATTAATCTCTAGCTTCCATTACTTTTTCTTTATTTCTACTTTGTTGTGGTGGTAGTGGTAAATATAAAATTTACCAACTTAACCACTTTCAAGTGCACAGTCCAGTGACATTAAGTACATTCCCACTGTTGTGCAACCCTCACCACCATCCTTCCCCAGAACTTAGTTTCCTGTGGCTGCCATAACAAACATTACTGCCAATTTGGAGGCTTACAACACCAGAAGTTTATTTGCCCACAGTTCTAGAGGCCAGGCGTCCAAAATCAAGGTGTCAGCAGGACGTGTTCCCTCCAAAGGCTCTAGGGGAAAAATCCTTCCTTGCCTCTTCCAGCTCTTGGTGGCTCCAGGCATTCACTGGCTTGTGGCTTTGTCATTCCTGTCTCTGCCTCTGTCTTCCCATGGCCTTCTCTGTCTCTGTGCCTTCTTTTCTTTCTCTTATAAGGACATTTGTCTTTGGATTTAGGGACTCTTCTCTGGTAATCCAGAATCATCTAGTCGTGAGATTTTTAACTTAATGACTTTTGCAAAGACTCTTTTTCCAAATAGGTCATATTCATAGGTTCTGGAGTTTGGAACGTGGACATATTTTGTGGGGGCTACAGTTCAACTCACTGCAGCTGGGTTATCCCAGAAGCATTGCCAAGGTCAAGAGTTGAGGGCAAATGCAATATGAGGGAAGTGATCCCAGGAAGCATTAGCAAGACAGTGAGAAGTGACAGGGAAGAGAAGGAAGCCAATAGAGAATGCCCTAATGAGCAAGTTACCACTGAGAAAAATGCACTCACTTCCATAGGGAACCTTGGGAAGATGATATAGAACACATTCAGGACTATCCCACCTGCAAAAGCAAGGAAGCTCAGGATCTCTTGTCATTGACTGAAGGCTGTCCTCAGGGGCATTAACTCCCTGACACTTGTCTCCCTCACACTAAGGCAAAGGGAAAGCTCTTGGAGACAGTCATACATATTTGTAATAAGACACCATTTTTGTATCCTGAAATGCTTGGTGTCTCAGAGAAGTGGGTGGGGCACTGACAGTATCTGCCACTAGGCAAGTCAGAAGTTTCCATTTTATTGCTTATATCAAAATTGGACGAAGGAGCTACTAGAATTGTCCACTGATAGATCATTAAAATAATATTTGCTGGAAGATCACTAAGGCATTTGGGGCATAAAGCTGAGAAGAATGTCAAAGAGTTGAGTTACATTGATATGCAAATTACTTCCAGTTTCCTTTGCATGTTATTTGAACAAAGTCAATCATTATATATAGTGATTACAGATACATAGTTATAGATAGGATTTTTTAAATGGGGATAAATAGGAATATGTGATATTCATCAATATGAACTATTTATCACTGAAAATAGGTAGCATATTTACTTGTTTTTAACACACTTAGAGCTTTATGGTCACTGCAAATTTTTAAATTTCTTATTTCAACTTATGTAAGTATTTTTCTTCTGGAGAATTAAGATACTATGACTAACACAAAATGGAGAATTTGGAAAGTAAACATCGGTTTAAAGAAAAGAAAAGAATGATGTATAATGTCCTGTTGTTGATAAAGTACTTGTTCTTTTTTTATGGATGAATTTAGATATTTAGGTAAGAGTGATATGATTATTTTATTTTAAAATGTAAGAATTTGGAAAGCCCAGGAAATAACCTCCTTTGCAATTCCATAAACATATATAATGAAAACTTGCATAAGTCACTCTAAAATTCTTTTAGGATGCATATGAACTAACCTCTATATCCAATTCCCAAATTTCCAGGAAGGAGAATCTGATGGCCCAGTGTGGGTCAGACATCTGCCCCTGGTGGAATCCACTGTGGCCAGTGAGGTGGGGTCACAACCCTTGCTGTCCACTCAACAGGGTCTACGTGGGGGTGGGTAGTACATGATCAATAGTTTTCAGAGAAGGGATTGGTACCTAAAAAAAGCTTGACTACCTGATGAAGGCTTTTATTTAATATGAAAGTGTTGTTGTTTTTTTTTAATACATAGACTCCTAGAGAATTGATTTGTATGTTTAACCCATTCTCTAAAAAAAATTTTTTTTTTGAGGGAATGGACTGTGGCCACTCAGGAATATATTGGCACCAGCTCTCTGAAGAATCTCTGAGGCATGCTGATTTTCAGAGATAATTGAAGGCGCTGGATGTGCAGCCGGCCCCCACCACCTCTGTCTCCACGTAAGGTTGAAAGCAGGTCAGCTCTTTGTTCATGGATGGAAACACTCAGAACATGAAGTATCATTTAAACCTCCCTCATATAATAAATTCCCATCCTCCTTCTAGGCAGTGGTCCAACGTGTATTTTAGACTCTTTCCTTAGCATCTGTCAGCGTCTCTACCTCTCACTTTATAAGCCGACCTATATTTTGCTCTTATATTTTTTAATCAGGTTGAGTAATACAGCTACCAGTCTAGGACAAAACTGGATTGATTTGCTGTGACTATGAATAACACAACAGGGAGCAAAAAGGAAACATGTACAGACAGTGTGTCTCCAGAGAGGTTCACAAGACTCTCTGAGGAACATCAGGCTCCAATTCAGCGTTTCCCAGAATTTCAGACGTATTTGTACTTTCTTCATGAACTCTGTTGTATCTGCCTCCTACCTAGAGTAAAAACAAAAATCTGTATTGACATATAATTCCCCTATTTAAAGTGTACAGGTCAGTATTTTTAGCATATGAACAAAGTTGTACAACCATAACCATAATCTAACTTTAGAACATTTTCGTCCCCCTGAGAAGAGAGTCCACATCCACCAGCGGCAGCTCCCCATTCCCAGCACCCGCCCACCTTCAGCCCTAAAGAACCATTAATCTACTTTATGTCTCTATGGATTTGCCTGTTCTGACTTTTCAGATAAATGAAATCATAACATTTGTGACTGTTTTTTTTTTCACTTACATCATGTTCTCAAGATTCATCCATGTTGTAGCATGAATTAGTACTTCATTATTTTTTATGGCCACATAATATTTCATTAAAGGTATATACCACTGTATTAGAACCAACAGGATGTGTGTGTGTGTGTGTATATATATATGTGTGTGTGTGTGTGTGTGTATATATATATATGTATATATATATATATATATATATACATATATATATGTATATATTTATTTTTAATAGATTGGCTCATGTTTGTGGAGGTTTAGTGAGTCCAAAATCTGATGGAGTAGGCTGGTAGGCTGGAGACCCAGAGAAGAGGTAGTTTGCAGTTTGAGTCCAAAATACAATCTGCTGGCAGTATTCCTTCTTGCTCAGGGGAGGTCAGTCTTTTGTCTTATTTAGGCCTTCAACTGATTGGATGAGGCCCACCTACATTCGCGGTGGGGGGGGGGGGGCGGGCAGTAACCTGCTTTACTCAGAACCCACCAATTTAAATGTTAATCTCGTCCAAAAAATAGCTTCACAGAAACATCCATAATAATGTTTGACCAAATATCTGGGCCCTATGTCCCAGCCATGTTGACACATCAAATTAACCATCACAATCACGTTTTATTTATCTATGCACCAGGTGATGGAAATTTGTGTTCGTTTCCACTTTCTGGTCATGTACAAATTTTTGTGTGGACATATGTTTTCATTTATCTGGCAGTGAAATTTCTGGGTTAAATGGCAACTCCATGCTTAACATTTTGAGGAACTGCCAAACTGTTTCCCAAAATAGTTGCACCATTTTACATTCCAACCAGCAATGGATGAGGGTTCCAATTGCTCCATAAGTTGGCTAGTACTTGTTGTTATCTGTCTTTTTTTAATATTATCTGTCTTTTTTTTTTATTATAACCATCCTAATAGGTATGAAGTGGTATCTCATTTTCATTTCCCTGATGATTGATGATATAAGTCTCTTTTCATATACTTATCGATTGGCCTTTTGCATATCTCCTTTGCAGAAACAACTATTCAGATTCTTTGCCCATTTGTTAACTAAGTTATTTCTCTTTTTATTATTAAGTTGTAAGGGTTCTTTATAGATTCAGAATACAGGTCATATATGTGATAGATAATTTGTAAATATTTTCGCCCATGCTGTGGGTTTTTTTTTTTTTTCATTTTCTTGATAGTATCATTTGTAGCACAGAAGTTTTTACTTTTGATAAAATTCCATTTATTCATTTTTCCCTTTGTTGCTTATTCTCTTGGCTTCATATCTGAGAAATCACTGCCTAACCCAAGGTCTCAAAAATCTGCTTTGATATTTTCTTCCAAGAGTTTTATAGTTTTAGCTCATATATTTGTGCCTAATTTTGAGTTAATTTTTGCATGTGGTGTAAGAAAGGGATCCAACTTCATTCTTTTGCATGTGGTTTTCTGGTCAACCCAGAACCTGAACTTATAACTTTATTTACTTAATTTTTCCTTAAATCAACTCATCTTTTTATGTAAACAAGTTATTTAAAATGTTATAGCAATACTGTAAATGAAAAACAATCATAATTTGTCATAAAAAGAAGAGAACATAAGTATAAATACTGAGAAAACAAAACTACGAAAATACTGAGAAAAAATAATAAAAATGTTTGAAAACACTATAAAATTTTAGGGATACAGATGACTACTGAAGGCCTCCTTTCTTGTGAAAAAGGGGATCAGCAAATGTTGGCAAAGTAGTAGAGATACACTAACACCAAACCGAGTTGTTCCCTGTAAGTAGGATTAAAGGAAGGAATTAAAAAGGAAACAGTTGTCTCGTTGAGTAGTTTGAGGTGAATTAGGGTCTCCCTATGAATGAATAGGCGAATAGGGAATTCCCTTGGCCCCTCTTGGATCCCACCCAGTGGGAAGCACTTCTCTGCATTGCTAGCATCAACGGTAATGGAAAGAACCTGGGGTGGGGAGAGGCCATGGATTTGATCCCAGGCTTCTCACTAATTCCTGAACCTCAGCAAGTTACTCAGCCTGCTGCACCTTGTTCCTAAACTGTAGACAACCTCTTCCTAAGGGGCGGTATGAGGATTCAATACTACGGTACGTGGAAGGCAGTCCAACACAGGGTAGGCATACAGAAAAGTGAGAGCCCTCCTGGCATTCTTGCCACTTCCAGAAAAACAGAGAATCCAGTACCCAAGCAGTTTGTCCCAAAATGTGGCTGGAGGTCTAGCAACATCAGAAATCCCTGGAAGAGGAGCCAGCCCCCACCTCACTGACTCCACTGCACACAGTTTGGAGATTGTTCCCACAGACCTGCCTTGGGTCTCTATGGCTTCTGCCACTTCTGCTTTGACAGACTGGCCTTGGTGAATTTTCCCAGCTGAATCTGAGTCCCGTCTGTTCCTGAAGACACAACCTCTGACAACCATTCCCGAGGTCATTTTGAGACTTGGGAAATTTGGTTTAACGAATGACAGGGGCAAAACAAAGCTGAAAGCACAGAGAATCCAAACACACTGCCAAAGTTCAACTTTCCTAAAGGCAGTAGCAGCAGCTGTGGTCTGTCCCATTCTCTTCCTCTTCCCAGCCTCTGGCAACAGATACTAAAAAGCAGACATGAGATGCAAACACCATCCACGGGCTGCAGAAAGGTGGCAAGGGCAGGCAAAGCTGGAAAATCCCAACCAAGAATAATCAGTCCCTGAAAAGCCGCACGCTGATTCATACCATGAAGAGCTGCTGAGCCCTTCCGAGACTGTGCCAGGAACTGTGGGTATAGATGCATGAGAGGATATAGGAATCCCAAGCGAGAACCTTTCTGCGTGGGTAGGGAGATATACTGCACATCACATTAAGTATCTTCACAAGAGAGGTCCCAAGATGTGGCTTCTGGTGTGAGTTCGGGGAAAGGGTAAAGAACTAGCGGCTGGTGCACTTTCCAGAAGGAGAAGAGGGAGCAAACATTCCAGGAGAGGGATGGGTGGGGAGGCTGGAGCACTAAGTTTCTCAGAGAGATTGAGGGTTGGCATGAGGAGGGAGAAAGCAGAACGGAAGCAGACATATAAACACCTTATAACCTTGGTGTTTTCTTTCTAAAAAATAAAGTAATTCCTTTGTCCCCCTTTGGGTCCTGTATTTCTGATTCGGGGTGGCAGGTGGTATCCTGATGGTAGTCTTGAGCCTACATGGTCTCCTGGTTGGCATTTGTTAATTAAGATAGACACTGACAGACAAGAGCAGCTGTTGATGGAGGAACATGGAATAGACAAAATGCTAATCAGAGCTGTTTAAAACCGTCTAGACAGGGGCGCCTGGGTGGCTCAGTCGGTTAAGCATCCAACTCTTGGTTTCGGCTTAGATCATGATCTCACGCTGACAGCATGGAGACTGCCTGGGATTCTCTCTCTCTCTCCCTCTCTGTCTCTGCCCTGCTTGTGTGCTCTGTTTCTCTCTCAAAATAAGTAAATAAACTTAAAAAAAGTCTTAAAAAAAACTGACTAGAAAGATCTGAGGGCTGATGATATTCAGAAGAAAACCCTCTACCAGTTTGTCTTTCCACAGGGCCTTGCCTGGAAAGTATCTACTTGTACCTGTGCTGTTGTGCATTTTGTATCCAGGAAGTTATCCTTATGGGATCCCCTGTGCCAAGTTCCCTTGGAAGCAGGTGGCCTTTTAAAGTTTACTACTCTCAAAAACTAAAAAAAATAAAGTTTACCACTTTCTTCTGTGTCATGTAAGCTTTAATCCCAAAACATTACATGTGGGGTGGCAATGCTATGGTGTTTAGAAGGGAGAGAAAACCCAGGTGAAAGGACAGGATATCTGAATCTGGAATTTCCTTTATATGTTCTAGAAGATAAGAGAACAGGTAAAATGAGATTGGCAGCCACTGGGGCCAAGTCAGATGGACATGGACCCCATTTTTCAATTTATTTCTCTCAGTTGAAGCTGGGCAATCAGTACATGAGGGTAGTTATCCTATTCTCTCTACACTTATGTACATTTGAAAATTTCCATAGTAATTTTTAAATTGCCTGACTCATGAAGCCGGATATACTAAATTGTATTTAAACTGTATTTAAGAGTCATCTGTTACTGCTTTAAATTATTTCAAGTCTAAATTATTTTGTTCAACAGGAGATCCTTAAAACTTCATCCTTTCCTCTTAGCCAAAGAAAATTAATAAATTGATTGCTCTGGTACATTCTCTGTTTGCAGCGATGAGTTGAGAGATCATTTTACCTGTAACATCTTGGAGCAGAGAACTACAAAGTGGAATGTGAAGGGGTGAGGTTGAATGTGGAAGATTGGGGCAGAATGTGGAAGTCAGGCTGAATTGTTTGGATTTTTATAAGTTTGCAAGAATAAGTTGATGTTCCAAATTGTAAGATGATATAACAACATTACCAGGTTTTTTTTTTTTTTATTTTAACCTTTTTTAAAGTTGGGGCGCCTGGGTGGCTCAGTCGGTTGAGTGGCCGACTTTGGCTCAGGTCATGATCTCACGGTCAGTGAGTTCAAGCCCCACGTCGGGCTCTGTGCTGACAGCTCGGAGCCTGGAGCCTGTTTCAGATTCTGTGTCTCCCTCTCTCTGACCCTCCCCCGTTCATGCTCTGTCTCTCTCTGTCTCAAAAATAAATAAACGTTAAAAAAAAAAAAAAATAAAGTAGACTCCACGCCCAATGTGGGGCTCGAACTCATGACCCCAAGATCAAGAGTTGCATGTTCTACCGACTGAGCTAGCCAGATGCCCCAACACCACCAGCTTTTAAAAGGAAAAAAAAGTCACCCATAATAATACCACTGCTTTCTGCTGACACCTTCCAGACCTCCACCCCCAGACAGACATGAACAGAGCAGCAATCAGAACCTTTGCCTTTTTTTGTTTGTTTTTAAAATGTTTACTTATTTTTGAGAGAGAGAGAAAGAGAAAGACAGAGCATGAGTCGGGAGGGGCAGAGAGAGAGGAAGACACAGAACCTGAAGCAGGCTCCAGGCTCTGAGCTGTCAGCACAGAGCCTGACGTGGGACTCAAACTCACAAACCATGAGATCATGATCTGAGCGAAAGTCGGATGCTCAACCAACTGAGCCACCCAGGTGCCCCTGTACCTTTGCCTTTTGAACAATATGCTAAGTGTATTCCAGTGATTCCATACAGCCTTCATAATTGGAATCTTAATGAGGACATATGATTCTACTTTTTTTTTAAGTTTATTTATTTATTTTGAGAGAGAGAGACAGAGAGAGAGAGAGTGCGCTTTCCATGGGGAACAGGGGAGGGAGAGAATCCCAAGCAGGCTCTGCACTGTCAGCAGAGAGCTCGACACTGGGACTCAAACTCAAGAACCAGGAGATCATGACCTGAGCTGAAAACAAGAGTCAGACGCTTAACCAGCTGAGCCACCCAGGTACCCCCATACAATTCCACTTTTTAAACAATTTTCCTGCTGTCAAATATTTCAGGTTGTCTTCAGGTTTGAATTTTGGTTTTGTAGTTCTTCTGGCTATTATAGAGATCAAGTATAAGAAACATTTAGCATAGTGCCTGGGTGTGTGGTGCTTGAGGGTTAGTTTTATGTGTCACCTTGACTGGGATACCCAGATGGCAGGGAAAACACTATTTCTGGGTAAGAGATTAACATTTGATTCAGTAGTCTGAAGAGATCTGCCCTCATCAGTGTACATGGGCATGCCCCAACTCTTCTTGAACTGGGGCACCCATCGTCTCCTGCCCTCAGACAGCAGAGCTCCTGGCACCGGGGCCTTTGAATTTGTACCAGCAGCCCTCGGTACCGGCCCTTTGGCCAGGATTTGTACCAGTGGCCCTCGGGTTCTCAGGCCTTCAGCCTCAAGTGGAATGACCCCACTGGCTTTAGACACTGGCTTTAGACACTGGCGTTAGACTCAGTGCGCAGACAGCAAGCTGTGGGACTCCTCAGCGTCCATAACCAGGTGAACCAGTTCCTGTAATAAATCTCCTCTTTTATCGATCTGTCTATCCTATTGGTTCTGTTTCTCTGGGGAACCCTGACTAATACAGTGTTCTCTAAATATTTTCTATTATAATGTTATAGTAACTATGTTGATGAATGCAGTTTTTATAAAATACCTATTTATAATAATAATCCACGTTCACTATAAATAAAACAATATGGAAAAATACAAAGTAAACATTATCCAGTGCTAACACACATAGATGTGTACATGTGCATACTTAGAGGTGTACAAAGATATAAATGGAGTGTTATATATGCTATTACGACTTATTTCATTCAACAATAGCAGTGGAACTCTTTTCTCATCCGAATAATTGTCCATATCATCTTGAATGGCTACATACTGTCCCACTGTACACACCATCGCTATCCTACCAATTCTGTATTGATCAATATTTAGACTGCTTCTCTTTTCTCAATTTTATAAAAATAAGTTTAAACAGCTCTCTTTTTTTCTGATTAGTTATTCATGATAAGTTCCCAGGAGTGGAATTCATGGGTATTTGTGTCACAAGATCATTTTACACAAGAGTAAAAATAGCTGGTGGGAGGGCGTCCCTCTACTGAAAGAGAGTAAGCCAAGTTCCGGCCATCTTTAGATGGCAGAAACACACCCCAACACTGTTACTCTCTCTGTCTCTGTCTCTGTCTCTCTGTCTCTCTCTCTCTCTCTCTCACACACACACACACTGTTGGTGAGAAGAAAAGCACCCTGCCCTCAGGCCAGCATATAACCTGCAGAGCAGCTCTTATAATGAACTCCATTGTTAATTTGGACTCTCACAAGCTAGTCTTGAGGATTTCATAATACGCTTTTAGGGAGCATCGGTGGTAACTCTAAAGACCAGTAGGAAATTGGAAGTGAAAAAAGAATTATTAGCAATAGACCATTTATATCTCCAACAACAGTGACTGTGGATAAGAGAGAACAACAAGCCAGAAACTGAGAGCCTTGAGATCTTTACCTGTCTCCATAGATCTCTGAATTTGGTTTCTTTCTTGTTTTCATTTTCTGAGCACCCAGGTGCTGTGAGAAATATAACAGCAAGGTTAAACATGCAAGGTTAGAACCCGTGACTTGAATTTTCCAGACTGGCTCCAATTTTACATAGTAACATACTATATAAAAACCAGAAATCTATACATACTTGCATTAAAAAATATGAAATATTACCTAAAGTCATTGAAATTTCATCCCTTTATAATCTTTTCCTCTAAACATTCACAATTTTTAATATGCTTTATAAGGTTTAGTCTGGCTCTTTGATTCAGGAAACATGGTTGCTGTATCAGGGACAGTCCTGATCCCCAGCACTTGTGGGGATCAAAGGATTGCAACCCTCACCTCATGTGCAAAGGGCTTTGAAGAAGCAATTGCCTCTAAGGGCTCAAAAGCTATCTTGCAGAGACATGAAAAAGAGGAGACTCAAACATTTACTAAAGATAACAGCTCTCATTCACAGAGTGCTTCTAGGCAGGTTACGATCAGATCAGGCTCTCACCTTAGCACCAAGGAGGCACAGCGGGTAGATGACCTGCCCAAAGTCACCCAACTTTGGGTGGATTGCCACGCCTGTCTTACACCAAAAGCTGTGTTCTTTCCTCCATGCGCTGGTCTCAGATCATGTGCTGGGAAGAGATTTATTCATGTACTAGGAAGATGTTGTTCTCACATAAAGGCATGAATGGTTTCCCATGATCCTCTTGCTACTTCCCTCCAGCCCGGCCACCTCCCCCTCTGCAGGCTTATCATCTCCCATCCCACCCTGCCTTGTGGAGAGCAGAGGATCTCAACATCAAAAATAGGTGGGCTTTTGTTTTTTTTTAAAGGGAGCTTTTAAAAAATGCCAGGGTCCAGGCTCTACCCAAATCAATGGAATTGAAATATCTGGAGGGAGAGTCTGGAGTTCTTTTTTTTTTTTTTTTTTTAACATTTAATATACATTTTATTTTCAATTTTTTTTTTAATTTACATCCAAGATAGTTAGCATATAGTGCAACACTGATTTCAGGAGTAGATTCCTTAATGCTCCTTACCCATTTATCCCATCCTCCCTCCCACAAACCCTCCAGTAACCCTCTGTTTGTTCTCCATATTTAAGAGTTTCTTACGTTTCATCCCCCTCCATGTTTTTATATTATTTTTGCTTCCCTTCCCTTATGTTCATCTGTTCTGTGTCTTAAAGTCCTCGTATGAGTGAAGTCATCTGATATTTGTCTTTCTCTGACTGACTAATTTTGCTTAGCGTAATACCCTCTAGTTCCATCCACGTAGTTGCAAATGGCAAGATTTCATTCTTTTTGATTGCAGAGTAATTCTCCATTGTATGTATGTATGTGTATATATATATATATATATATATATATATATATATATGTGTGTGTGTGTGTGTGTATATATATATATATATACACACACATATATACACATATATATATATATACACACACATATATATATATATACACACACCACATCTTGTTTATCCATTTATCCATTAATGGATATTTGGGCTCTTTCCATACTTTGGCTATTGTTGATAGTGCTGCTATAAACACTGGGGTGCATGTGCCCCTTCGAAACAGCATATCTGTATCCCTTGGATAAATACCTAGTAGTGCAATTGCTGGGTCATAGGGTAGTTCTATTTTTAATTTTTTGAGGAACCTCCCTACTGTTTTCCAGAGTGGCTGCACCAGTTTGCATTCCCACCAGCAGTGCAAAAGAGATCCTCTTTCTCTGCATCCTTGCCAACATCTGTTGTTGCCTGAGTTGTTAACATTAACCATTCTGACTGGGGTGAGGTGGTATCTCATTGTGGTTTTGATTTGTATTTCCCTGATGATGAGTGATGTCGAGCATTTTTTTTTTTTAATTTTTTTTTTTTAACATTTATTTATTTTTGAGACAGAGAGAGACAGCATGAATGGGGGAGGGTCAGAGAGAGAGGGAGACACAGAATCCGAAACAGGCTCCGGGTTCCGAGCAGTCAGCACAGAGCCCGACGCGGGGCTCGAACCCACGGACAGTGAGATCGTGACCTGAGCCGAAGTCGGACGCTTAACCGACTGAGCCACCCAGGCGCCCCTGTCGAGCATTTTTTCATGTGTCGGTTGGCCATCTGGATGTCTTCTTTGGAGAAGTGTCTATTCATGTCTTTTGCCCATTTCTTCACTGGATTATTTGTTTTTTGGGTGTTGAGTTTGATAAGTTCTTTATAGATTTTGGATACTAACCCTTTATCTGATATGTTGTTTGCAAATATCTTCTCCCATTCTGTCAGTTGCCTTTTAGTTTTGCTGATTGTTTCCTTCACTGTGCAGAAGTTATTTTGATGAGGTCCCAATAGTTCATTTTTGCTTTTGTTTCCCTTGCCTCCGGAGATGTGTTGAGTAAGAAGTTGCTGTGGCCAAGGTCAAAGAGGTTTTTGACTGCTTTTTCCTTGAGGATATTGATGGCTTCCTGTCTTACATTTAGGTCTTTCATCCACTTTGAGTTTATTTTTGTGTATGGTGTAAGAAAGTGGTCCGGGTTCACTTTTCCGCATGTTGCTGTCCAGTTTTCCCAACACCATTTGCTGACAAGACTGTCTTTTTTCCATTGGATATTCTTTCCTGCTTTGTCAAAGATTAGTTGGCCATACTTTGTGGGTCCATTTCTGGGTTCTCTATTCCGTTCCATTGATCTGAGTGTCTGTTTTTGTGCCAGTACCATACTGTCTTGATGATCACAACTTTGTAATACAGCTTGAAGTCCAGGATTGTGATGCCTCCTGCTTTGGTTTTCTTCTTCAAGATTGCTTTGGCTATTGGGGAGTCTTTCCTGGTTCCATACAAATTTTAAAATTGTTTGTTCTAGCTCTGTGAAGAATGCTGCTGTTATTTTGATAGGGATTGCATTGAATATGTAGATTGCTTTGGGTAGTATTGACATTTTAGCAATATTTGTTCTTCCTATCTAGGAGCATGGAATATTTTCCATTTTTTTGTGTGTGTCTTCTTCA
This sequence comes from Panthera leo, assembly GCF_018350215.1. NCBI lineage: Eukaryota > Metazoa > Chordata > Mammalia > Carnivora > Felidae > Panthera > Panthera leo. Next base: position 28,861,239 of record NC_056679.1, read on the forward strand.
ATTTCTTTCATAAGCTTTCCGTAATTTTCAGCATATAGATTTTTCACCTCTTTGGATAGATTTATTCCTAGCTATTTTATGGTTTTCAGTGCAGTTGTAAAGGGGATCTATTCCTTGATTTCTCTTTCTGCTGCTTCATTATTGGTGTATAAGAATGCAACCAATTTCTGTGCATTGATTTTACATCCTGCGACTTTGCTGAATTCATGGATCAGTTGTAGCAGGTTTTTGGTGGTATCTTTTGGGTTTTCCATATAGAGTATAATGTTATCTGCAAAGAGTGAAAGTGTGACCTCCTCCTGGCCAATTTGGATGCCTTTATCTCTTTGTGTTGTCTGATTGCTGAGACTAAGACTTCCAATACTATGTTGAATAACAGTGGTGAGAGTGGACATCCCTGTCTTCTTCCTGACCTTAGGGGGAAAGCTGTCAGCGTTTCCCCATTGAGGGTGATATTAGCAGTGGTCCTTCATATATGGCTTTTATGATCTTGAGGTATGCTCCTTCTATCCCAACTTTCTTGAGGGTTTTTATCAAGAAAGGATGCTATATTTTGTCAAGTGCTTTCTCTGAACCTATTGAGAGGACCATATGGTTCTTGTCCTTTCTTTTATTGATGTGATGAATCACATTGATTGTTTTGCAGATATTGAACCAGACCTGCACCCCAGGTATAAATCCCACTTGGTCGTGGTGAATAATTTTTTTAATGTATTGTTGGATCCGGTTGGCTAATATCTTGTTGAGGATTTTTGCATCTATGTTCATCAGGGAAATAGGTCTATAGTTCTCCTTTTTAGTGGGGTCTTTGTCTGGTTTTGGAATCAACGTAATGCTGGCTTCATAGAAAGAGTTTGGAAGTTTTCCTTCCATTTCTATTTTTTGGAACAGCTTCAAGAGAATAGGTGTTAACTCTTCCTTAAACGTTTGGTAGAATTCCCCTGGAAAGCCATCCGGCCCTGACTCTTGTTTTTTGGGAGATTTTTTATTACTAATTCAATTTCTTTACTGGTTATGGCTCTGTTCAAATATTCTATTTCTTCCTGTTTCAGTTTTGGTAGTGTATATGTTTCTAGAAATTTGTCCATTTCTTCCAGATTGCCCATTTTACTGGCTATAATTGCTTATAATATTCTCTCATTATTGTTTGTATTTTTGCCGTGTTGGTTGTGATCTCTCCTCTTTCATCTTGATTTTACTTATTTGGGTCCTTTCCTTTTACTTTCTGATCAAAGTGGCTAGTGGTTTATCAATTTGGTTAATTCTTTCAAAGAACCAGCTTCTGGTTTCATTGATCTGTTCTACTGTTGTTGTTTTGTTTGTTTGTTTTGGGTTTTGGTTTTGGTTTTTGGTTTTGATAGCATTGATTTCTGATCTAATCTTTATTATTTCCTGTCTTCTGCTGGTTTTGGGTTTTATTTGCTGTTCTTTCTCCAGCTTTTTAAAGTGTAAGGTTAGGTTGTGTATGTGAGACCTTTGTTCCTTCTTTAGGAAGGCCTGGATTGCTATATACTTCCCTCTTATGACCGCCTTTGCTGCGTCCCAGAGGTTTTGGGCTGTGGTGTTATCATTTTCATTGGCTTCCATGTACTTTTTGATTTCCTCTTTAACTGCTTGGTAGCCCATTCATTCTTTAGTAGGATGGTCTTTAGCTCCAAGTTTTGTTTTCTTTTCAGTTTTTTTTTTCTTGTGGTTGATTTCGAGTTTCATAGTGTTGTGGTCTGAAAATATGCACGATATGATTTCAGTCTTTTGTACTTGTTGAGGGCTGATTTGTGTCCCATTATGTGATCTATTCTGGAGAATGTTCCATGTGCACTGGAGAAGAATGTGTATTCTGCTGCTTTAGGATGAAATGTTTGAGTATATCGGTTAAGTCCATTCAAAGCCATTGTTTCCTTGTTGATTTTCTCTTTAGATGATCTGTCCATTGTTGTAAGTGGGGTGCTGAAGTCCCCTACTATTATGGTATTATTATCAATGAGTTTCTTTATGTTTGTGATTAACTGATTTATATATTTGGGTGCTTTCACATTTGGAGCATAAATGTTTACAATTGTTAGGTCTTCTTGGTGGATAAACCCCTTAATTATGATATAATGCCCTTCTTCATCTCTTGGTACAGTCTTTATTTTAAAGTCTAGATTGTCTCATATAAGTATGACTACTCTGAATTTCTTTTGTCGACCATTAGCATGATAGATGGTTCTACATCCCCTTACTTTCAATCTGAAGGTGTCTTTAGGTCTGAAGTGGGTCTCTTGTAAACATCATATAGATGGATCTTGTTTTCTTATCCATTCTGTTACCCTATTTCTTTTGATTGGAATCTTTAGTCCATTGACGTTTAGAGTGAGTACTGAAAGATATGAATTAGTTGCCATTTTGTTGCCTGTAGAGTTGAAATTTCTGGTGGTGTTCTCTGGTCTTTTCTAGTCTTTATTCCTTTTTGGTCTTTTTTTTTTTTTTCCTTCTTTTCTCCCCTCAGAGAGTCCCCCTTAAAATTTCTTGCAGGGTTGGTTTAGTGGCCACAAACTCCTTTAATTTTTGTCTGGGAAACTTTTTATCTCTCCTTCTATTTTGAATGACAGCCTTGCTGGATAAAGAAGTCTTGGCTGCATATTTTTTCTTATTCAGCACAATTGAATATATCCTGCCACTGCTTTCTGGCCTGCCAAATTTCTGTGGATAGGTCTGCTCTGAACCTGATCTGTCTTCCCTTGTACGTTAAGTACTTTTTTTTCCTTTGGTGCTTTCATGATTCTTTCCTTGCCTGAGTATTTTGTGAACCTGACTATGATATGCCTTGTTGATGGTCAGTTTATGTTGAATCTAATGAGAGTCCTCTGTGCTTCCTGGATTTTGATGTCTATGTCTTTCCCCAGGTTAGGAAAGTTTTCCCCTATGATTTGCTCACATAACCTTTCTACCCCTTTTTCTCTCTTCATCTTCTGGGACCCCTATGATTCTCATGCTGTTACTTTTTAATGAGTCACTGATTTCTCTAATTCTTAAACTGTGCTCTTTTGCCTTAGTCTCCCTTTTTTTCTGCATCATTATTCTCCATAAGTTTGTCCTCTATATCACTGACTGCTCTGCCTCATTCATCATTGCCACCATGACATCCATACAAGATTGCAGCTCAGGTATAGTATTTTTTATTTCATCCTGACTAGCTTTTACTTCTTTTATCTCTGCAGAATGGGATTCTAATCTATTTTCAATCCCAGCTAGTGTTCTTATTATCGTGATTCTAAATTCTGGTCAGACATCTTGCTTCTATCTGTGTTGATTAAGTCCCTGGCTGTCGTTTCTTCTAGCTCTTTTTTGGGGAGTGAATTCCTTTGTTTCATCATTTTGAAGGAAGAAAAGGAATTAATAAGGCAAAAAAATTAAAGTTAAAAAATTAAAAACAACACACAAAAAAAATCAAATAAATGATCCTAGATACTAGGTGTATTTTGGTCTGGTTGTTGAAAGGAGCTTGATAGATTAGAGAAAAAAAGGGAAATATAAGAAAAGAAAAAAATTTTTAAAAGAGAAAAAGAAAAAAAGGAAAACATTTGAAAATTTGAAAAAAATGAATACAATGAAATAGAATAAAATGAAATGATGGAAGTAAAATAGAATTTGAAACATTTACAAAAAAGTAAACAATATAGTGGAAAAATTAAAGAAAAAGATTTCTAATAAAAATTGAGAATAAAAATAAATTTTTTCTTTCTGTATTCAAGAAAAGAAAAAAATTAAATAGATGGACCAGCGAACAGACTGAAATGCTATTGCAATTACCTCAGTTTTCCCTTGAAGTCAAACTATGAAGCACTTTGTAGCCCGTAAATTAAGCAGGCAGAGAGACTTGGGGTGTTCCTGAAGAGCGAGGTTGGCCCAGCTGGGCAGGTCTTAGTGTAACAGCTCCGTTCTCCATTAGATGGCGCTGCTTTACTTACTGGGGTGGATGTTGTTTCGCTTGTCGGTGTGTATGCGCAAGCGCGGGAGGAGTGAAAATGGCGTCCCCCAGATCTCCAGTCTCTGGTACCAGAACTCTGTTCTCCGGGATCAGCCATCCGCACCTGTCCTTTGTCTCCAGCTTCCGTCCACTCCCCGTTTTTACACTGTCCGTGACCAAGCCGTCAAGCTGCCGGGCAGCACCTCTCTCCTGAGTTTTATCTCAGATGCGGCTGTTTCCCGACTCCTCACTTCTGAGGGACTGCGGCTTTGACCGGCTCAGACTCTCTGCAGGAGGGTCTCTCTGAGCAATGGCTGGGTGCCGGCCACCCCCAGGAACATTCGCAGGACCATGCTGCTGCTGAAGCCCAGAGACTGCGACTGGGTCCAGCCCATCCCAGGAAAAGTTCACACAATCATATAGCAGCGGTTCAGGGATTCTGGTAAATTGCAACACATATCTGGTGCCTTAACGTCCTTGTTCCAGCACCAGCGAATGTGGTTTTTCCCTGGAGTCTGCTGGGACATTTTGCCTGTGAGGTTGCTGCACAGCCTCTACCAGATGCCCTCCCAGCAGGGGAACCACCTCTGCCCATGACCTGAGAACCCCGAGGACCTCGCTCTCTGCTCCTGGGGAGTTGCCCTTCCCACCAGAGCTCCATCAGGTAAGGAGCTGTGGAGTTTCAGACTCTGTGCTCCCCCTGTTCATAGAGTCTTAATGGAATTTAAACACTCGTCTTTCTCCTTTCTGCCTGTTCTGTTCGGTCCCTGCGGCTGTTTCCACTTTTCCACTTTCTCTCCAGATGCTTTGGGGGGGGGGGCGTGCTTTTCCTGTACTCTCCCCCCCCCCACCCCGCCCCCGTCTCTGTCCTCTCTCCACAAGCAAAAGCAGTTCCCTGCCCTCTGTGGTTTCCTTCTCCCCCAGCTCACCATTCAGTACCATGTACCTGCTGAGTTCTGTGGTTCAGGTTATGCACATTGTTGTGTTAATCTTCAGATCAGTTTTCTAGGTGTGCAGAATGGTTTACTGTTGATCTCGATGTCCCGAGTGTGTTTTATAAGCTTTCAAGTGATGAGCGGCTGAGGGTAGAAAACCATTGTCCCAGAGGCACACATGGCGATTCTCTGCCCAGGCTGCACAGGTTCTTAAAAGAAATATTCCCCAGCTTCCGGCCCAGGCCAATCAATCTGAATCTCTGAATGTGGTCTTTTAGATGAGGTCACTGTACAGTCCGATATCGGGTATTGTTAGAATTGCCATTCTTTGTAAATCTGTTTGCATGAGTTGACCTGTGGATATATTTAGACCATTATTATACTGTGATAACTAAGAAAGAATCTCTGGGGTTCCTGCGTGGCTTGGTTGGTTAAGCATCTGACTTCTGCTCAGGTCATGATCTCAGAGTTCGTGAGCTTGAGCCCTGCGTCAGGCTCTATGCTGACAGCACAGAGCCTGCTTGGGATTCTCTTTCTCCTCTTCTGCTCACTCTCTCTCTCTCAAAAATAAATAAACACTTTTTAAAAAAGAAAAAAGAATCTCTGTGAGGGGCCCTGGATGGGTTTCTAAAGCTCCCCAGATGAGGGCCATGGGCTGCCTGGTGGGGAGTTCCTGAATGCAGCACTCAGCTTCCTTCAAGGTAATAGCACCCTAGAGGCCTCAGAGGTCCCAGGAGAGGTGCTGGCCAAAAGTTCCTGTTGTCTAAAAATAAATTCCTCAAGGCACAGTGGAAAGCCATCTTACTCTGTAAAATCCATCAGAAGCCCAAGTCCCGGTAGGAAGCCCTCCCAAAGTGCTGCAGGAAATAGGAAGACAGCGATAATAACAGCAAATACTGCTACGGCACTGAACTGTGCTCAGGCACTGTTCTGAGCGCTTTGCTTGTGAACTCATTTAATCCTCACTGCAGCCCCATATAGAAGGTCCTATTGCCCCACTGTGCAGATGAGAAAACTAAGTCATAGAGAGTCTAACTAACTTGACAGAAATCGTACCACTGCTCAGTGGCAGAGTAGAGACTTGAACCCAGACAGTGAGGCTCATCCCTGTACTCGAAGAGCTTACAGTCCAGTAGTGGTGATGAGACATGCATCCAAATAAGGCCCCACCAGGTAAAGCACGATAAATGCAGCGTGATAAGTGCTGTAAGGTGGCTCGATGTATATTTGGGGTGCATTAACTTCGCCAGAGGAATCCGGGAAGCACTTAGGGAGGGGTTGCAACCATAGCCGAGCCTTGAAAGGTTAGCGCTCCTGGGAGATCTGGACACAGTGTCATTGTTTTGCCGCTGAAATGGAATAATGTCAGCCTCATACCATTGGTGAGAAAATTAAACAACTCATGGTGTTTTTTCCACTTCAAGTTTTTCTGCCACAAATTTTCCTAAAGCTTTGATGCCTGCTAACATGCATGTGCTCGTAAGTGAGAAGAAGTAAAAAAGAATATGTAACCAATGAATATTCACAAAAGCCACCGTCAACCCTCAGTTCTCCATCTTGTTTTGTTTGTTGTTGTCAGGGGTTACCATTTCACATTATACAGATAAGACAGTTATTATATCTGCTAGTAAAACGATTCCTTTTATGAAGTATAGAATTAAATAGCTGACAGTGTTGCAGTGCTCTCGAAGTATTCTCTGACTCCAGGTGCCCCTCCCTGAGTTGAGCGCCTGATGGAGTGCTGCATGCTGCTGACTAACCTCTCCCCCCACCACAAAGACAGATGGAAGACGAGCTGAGGGCATCTCAGAACCCACTGAATACAAGTCACCGTGGTGATAGTGACTGATGGACATCATGCTTGAAAGAGGCTGTGTTGGGTTCAGATGCCCTGGGGACTATGGGAGAACGTGTGTAGTTGTGCCATGACACATTCCTCAGGGTCTGCAGATGGAGGCCTTGTGGCGAAGCTTAAAGGCAGACCCATAGGTGCCTGGAGACAACCTGGAATCTCCATGTGCATGACAATAGGCAGCTAGATTTGCCTATATAAGCTGCCATGTCGTTCTCAGATGTGGAATAAGTTGGACTGGTGCCATTAAAAGTTCACTTTTGTCCCACATTCAAAACTCCCATTGTCTAGACTTTTGAGCCCAGGAAGAGAGCCAAGTTCACTAAATGGTGCCCAGAACTATGGCTGCTTCTACCCTTTAATTAGGAGAAGCCTGCTGAGCATAACTTCCCCAGTGCTCCTGGGGACTTCCTCTGTGCCAATGGAGGTAACTGTGGGGTAAACTGAAATGGGCCTGATACAATCCTGGATTCTGAGGGCCTTCTAGCCTGAGAGTCCTGAGCCATGGGGCACTGGTGCCTTGACAACCCTCCTAACTGCAGAGAAAGGAGGGTGTGACCTGCCCGAGAGCGGCACCCATTCTCCCACTCTCCACCCAGGGCCCTCTGCCTCACAAAACTCCACGCTGACAAGCCACAGGGCAGTGTAGCCTTTCCACTTAACAAATGCTGCATCTGGACTGTGTGTTCTCTACAGAAGGCAACTTATTGAATCAGAAATGTATATATTACACAACTTCTAACACACGGGAACCATCTCATTTCCCTGCAGCAATTAAAGCACAGAAAACACCTCAGGCCCTTGTACAGTGCTTCTTGTCATTCTTAAGAAAGCAGAAAAGTACATAAAACTGGACAAGTTTGCCCTCCAGTGGGGAAACGGTGAACTAACCACATACTTCAATAGTTGTAGCCTTGAAACCACACGTAAGTGTGCAAACTGGTTAATAAGTATGTCAGAGAACACGGAGTGGGCTTAGCCTTGGCATGGCCCTCAAGGAACTGCTCTCTTGCTGAGCTGACAACACTTTAAACACAAAGAGAGCCAGACCAATCCGTAAGATACATGATTACTGAGCATCACCACCAACAGGAAGCAGCATGATGCAAAATTGGAAGAAGTAGGTTTGAATCCTGCTCTGCTACTGAAAAACTGCGTGGCCCTGGGAAAAGCTAGTATCCCTACTGGTTTTAGTGTCCTGTAAAATGAGGGTGATAATACCTCTCCCACAGGGCAATTGTGAGGGTCAGATCAGCGACAGCACTTAGTGACTGTAAGCATCTATCAACAACATTATGGGTACTTACTTTGTGCTCAGCTCTGGGTTTCATACTCCGGACAGACCAGGTAGGTGACCTTAAGGAGCTTAAAATCAAGCTAAGTAAATAGAGAACCCAAAGAAGTCCACAACTGCTAACACACATAGCTGTCTTAAAAAGAGATTTGGAAAAGGCATCCCTCTGGATGGATAAATTGCCAAAAGATGCCCCTTTGGGAAGAACTGTTAGACGGATGTCACTAGTATGGTAGCCACTAGCCACCTGTGGCCATTTAAATTTAAATTAAATAGAATTTAAGGTCCAGTTCCTCAGACACACTAACTGTAGTCCAAGTGCCACATGTGTCTAGAATTACCGAATTGGACATTGCAGATTAGACAGACAATAGATGAGAGAGAGAAAGAGAGAGAGAATAGGTAGAAACTGTTTTGAACTCATTGCTCCTGTTTTGTTTTTTGTTTGGGGCTTGTCAGGGGGGTATTTTTTTTTTTTTTTTTTTTTTTTTTTTTTTTTGGTCTTCCTTGCCTTCTCTGGTTTTATTTTATTTATTTATTTATTTATTTATTTATTTATTTATTTATTTATTGGGTTTTATTTATTTGGGGGGAGGAGAGGCAGAGCATGGGAGGGGCAGAGAGAGAGAAACAGAGAGGATCCCAAGCAGGCTTCTCACTATCAGCACAGGCCCCTGATGCAGGCCTCCATCCCATGAACCTGTGAGATCGTGACTTAAGCCAAAATCAGGTGTCTGAAACTTTTCTGAGTGAGATACCCAGGTGCCCCTGCCTTCTTTGGTTATAATTGAGCATTTTATATGGTTTCATTTTCTCTCCTTTCTTAGCACATTAATTATACTTCTTTTACCATTTTTTTAGTGGTTGCCCTAGTGTTTGCAATATATATTTACAAGTAATTTAGCTTTCTGTTTTTAAAAGTTTTTATTTTTAGTTTTGGTGTGTATACATTATTTTTACGTTTATTTATTTATCTTGAGAGAAAGAGAGAGTGTGTGTACATGTGCGAGCAGGGGAGGGGGCAGACAGAAAGAGAGGGAGAGAGAGAATCCCAAGCAGGCTCCTCACTGTTAGCACAGAGCCTGACACGGGCCTCAGTCTCACAAAGCATGAGATCATGACCTGAGTCAAAATCAAGAGTTGGACACAACTGACTGAGGCACCTCTAAAGTTTTTATTTTATTTTATTTTTTATTTTTTTCAATTATTTATTTTGAGAAAGAGAGAGCATGAGTCGGGGAGGAGCAGAGAGAGGGAGAGAAAGAATCCCAAGCAGGCTCTACACTGACAGCATGGAACCTGATGGGGGCTTGAACTCATGAACCGTGAGATCACAATCTGAGACTAAGAGTCAGATACTTAACCAACTGAGCCACCCAGGTGGTCCCTAAGCTTTTTATTTTAATTACAGTTAGTTAACATATAGTTACATTAGTTTCAAGTGTACAATACAGCGATTCAGCAATTCCATATGTCACTCTGTGTTCATTATGACAAGTGCACTCCTTAATCCCCTTCATCTATTTAACTCTTCTCCCAACCCTCTTCCCTCTGGTAACCACCAGTTCTATATAGTTAAGAGTCTGTTTCTTGACTTCTCTTTTTCCCCTTTGCTTGTTTTGTTTCTTATATTCCACATGAGTGAAATCATGATACTTGTCTTTCTCTGACTTATTTTGCTTAGCATTATACTCTCTGGCTTCATCTGTGTTGTTGCAAATGGCAAAATTTCATTCTTTTTATGGCTGAATAATATTCCATTTTATATGCATACCTCTTCTTCTTCATCCATTCATCAAATCACTGGACACCTGGGCTGCTACCATATCTTGGCTATTGTACATAATGCTGCTATAAACACAGGGTGCATGTATCCCTTTGAATTCGTGTTTTTGTGTTCTTTGGGATAACTAATCTAACTTTCAAGTAACACTGTACCACTTCATGGGTATTTTATAAGAAAGTATTCCTAATTACTCCCTCTTGTCTCATGTGACATTGTTGTCATTCATACCACTTATCCATATACTATAGTCATCCAATATGTTATTGCTCTTATTATTATGAAAAATTGTTATCAGATCAATTAAAGATAAGAATTAAGAAATAATTAATAAGAAACAATTCAGGATAAGAAAAATAAAATACTGTGTTTTACCTTCATTTATTCCATCTCTAATTCTCTTCCTCTCTTTATGTAATCTGAGTTTCTAAGATATCATTTTCCTTCTCTGAAGAATTTTAACATTTTATACAAGAAAGGTCTACTGGTGACAAGTTCCCTCAATTTTTGTTTGTCTGAAAAAGTATTTCTTCTCCACTTTTGAAGGATAATTTTGCTGTATACGGAATTCTTGACTGGTGGGTTTTTTCTTTCAACACTTTAAATATTTCACTCCATTCTCCTCTGCTTGCATGTTTTCTAAAGGGATATCTGATGAAATTTTTATCCTTGTTGTACAGATAAGGTAGGGTTTGTTTGTTTTCTCTGACTTCTTGTGAGATTTTCTCTTTGTCTTTTATTTTCTACAGTTTGAATATTGTTTGGTTAAGTGTGGTTTTTTGGTATTTATCCCTCTTAGTATTCTCTGAGCTTCCTGGATCTGTTGGTTTGTTGTCTGTTATCAATTTTAGAAAATTCTTAAAGAAAAAGGGAAGTGAAATCTTACAGATGTGGTAGATATTAATCCTACTTTATCAACAATCACTTAAAATGTGAATGATCTAAACATACCAATTAAAAAACACAAACTATCAGAATGGGTTTATAAAAACAAGACCTTACTATTTGCCGTGTATTAGAAATCTACTTTAAATGTAAATACACAGATAGATTAAAAGCTAAGGGATGGAGAAAGATATACCATGCTAACACTAACTTAAAAAAAATCTGGAATAGCTACATTAATTTCAGACAAAACAGACCTCGCATCAGGAAAAATTATAAGGGATAAAGGAAACATCACATAATGATAAAGGGGTAAATTCTCGAAGAAGACATAAAAATCTTTAAGTGTGTGTGTACCTAACAACAAAGCATCAAAATACATGAAACAAGAACTGATAGAAGTACAAGGAGTGGGTGCCTGGGTGGCTCAGTCAGTTAAGTGTCCGACTTTGGCTTAGGTCATGATTTCGCAGTTTGTGAGTTGAGCCCCCGTCAGGCTCTGTGCTGACAGCTCAGAGCCTGAAGCCTACTTCCAATTCTCTGTCTCCCTCTCTCTCTGCCCCTCTCCTACTCACACTCTGACTCTCTCTCTAAAAAATAAGTAAACATTAAAAAAGAAAAAAAAAAAGTACAAGGAGAAATAGACAAATCCACTATTACAGCTGGAGACTTCAACCCCACTCCGTCAGTAATTGACAGATCCAGCAGCCAGAAAATCAGATTCTAGTTGAATTGAACAGCATCATCAGTCAGCTGGATCTGACATGTATAGATTACTTCATCCAGCAACAGCAGAATACACATTCTTCTCAAGATGACATGGAATATTCACCAACATAGATCACATTCTGGGTCATAAAACAACTTTAATAAATGTAAAGAATGAAATTCACACAAAACACACTCCCAGACTATTAAATTAGAAGTCAATAATGGAAAGATAGTTGAACAATCTCCAAATATTTGGAGACTAGCAAAACACTTCTAAATAACACATGAGTCAAAGAGGAAGTCTCAAGCGAAATATGAAAGTATTTTGAGCTAAATGAAAATACAACTTATCAAAGTTTGTGGGATGCAGCAAAGCAGTACTTTGAGTGAAATTTATAGTACTAAATGCGTATATTAGAAAAAAATCTAAAGCAAATAATCTAAGCTTCTGATAAAACTAGAAAAAGAGCAAAAAGAAAAAAATTCAAAGTAAGCAAAAAACCAAAAACAAGACATAATGAAAATTTGAAAAGTCAGTATCATTGAAAGCAGGGAATCAATGAAACCAAAAGCTGGTTCTTTGAAAAAAATCAATAAATTGATAAACTCTAACCAGGCTAACCAAGAAAGAGAGAAGACACAATAATACGAACATCAGAAATAAAATAGGGGCCATTACTACTGGTCTCATGGACATTAAAAGAATAATAAAGGAACACTATGAATAATTCTGTGCCCACAAATCTGATAAATTAGATGAAATGGACCAGTTCCTTAAAATAAGTAGATAGATGATAGAAAGATAAAGGACCATGTGATTTCATTTAGACTCTACTCTAGTAGTCCAGAATTATTTTCCCATATCAAGATCTTTAATTTTTTTTAAGTTTATTTATCTATTCTGAGAGAGAGAGAAAGAGAGCAAGCGAGCTAGCAGGGAAGGGGCGGAGAGAGAGAATCCCAAGCAGGCTCTGCACTGGCAGCATAGACCCCAACTCTGGGCTCAAACTCACAAACCGTGAGATCATAACCTGAGCCAAAACCAAGAGTCAAACGCCTAACTGACTGAGCCACCCAGGTACTCCACCATCCCAAGATCGTTAATCACACCTACAGAGACTTTTTGCCATATAGACAGGTTTTGAGGTTTAGGACATGGACATCTTTGGGCAGGGGAAGGGGGCTAACAGAAAAGGCATACTGAGAACTGAGTGGAGAATTTTTTAAATAGCTAAGTAAGAGACAGCCTACTGGGAAACCAAGAATGAACTCTGTGAGATTGGAGCTCACTAATCAGTCTATGATACTGGATGATCCTTGTTCGCAGTCTTGGTGTGGCTAAAGAACAAGCTGAATTCAACCAAGGATGGGATTTTTTTCTTGGCCTATGGAATAGAAGAACAATGGAATGAGGAAGTTGTTGACAAGCGTTTTCAACTGATGGAACTATAAAAGCAAAGATAGAAATGGGAAGTATTAAAGACTGGTGGTAAAAGTTATTTGGGAGAAAGTCATGGGAGGGTTAGATGAGGTGCAACAGCTATGGAGGAATAACCAAGTGAACACTTTAAAAGAAACAGGAGAGGGGCGCCTGGGTGGCTCAGTCGGTTAAGCGGCCAACTTCGGCTCAGGTCATGATCTCGCGGTCCGTGAGTTCGAGCCCCGCGTCGGGCTCTGTGCTGACAGCTCAGAGCCTGGAGCCTGTTTTGGATTCTGTGTCTCCCTCTCTCTGACCCTCCCCCGTTCATGCTCTGTCTCTCTCTGTCTCAAAAGTAAATAAAACGTTAAAAAAAAAAATTTAAAAATAAATAAATAAAATAAAAGAAACAGGAGATCAGAGTCAGCATGGCTTTTGTAAGTTCTTTCAGAAGTGAAAGTTTCTACCAATGACAAGAAGTGGATATGGCCTGGCGATTGGTTAATTTGATGAGGATGAAGATGAAAATCACTGAAGCAAGGGGGATCAAGGAACTGAGAGGCAGGTATTGAATGTGCACCAAATATATCCTAAAACCATCCAGAAGTTCAGCATGATTGGAGAGAAGAGAAAGTCTGTGAGTCAGAGAGAGGACAAATGACAGCAATAAGGGGGGGTCTAGGATAATACAGTCCAGTGGCATTCATCTCAAAGAAACATAGGGTTTTGTACAATTGTGGAAGAGTAATGGGCTGGAAGCAGTTGCTGTGAGTGAAGATAATGTGAACTGTCTCTCCAAGCACATGGTGAGAAAATAAACAGCCCTCCAGTTGAAAGGGCTGCATAATGGAGATCTCAATTACAGTTATCAGTTAAGGTTAAAAGATAAAGGGAAAGTGTTAAGAGCAGAGACAAGATGTGTAGAACTGTGTTGACCATGAGTGGAATACTTCCAGAAGATAAGTTGCAAAGAATACAAGGAAGAGACATAGAGGGAGGCTTGACTAAGGAAGAGAAAACAGATGCGGTTGAGAGTATGGGAGAGAGCAAGCCAGAGGGATTTATGCCTTAAGTGGTCACTAAAAGACTGGCCACAGATCTGCCAAAAGTATTAGTCCTAGAAGATCCCTGGTGGATTAGAAGCAGGGTGAGGATAGGGGGATAGGCTTTCAGGCTTTCAGAATTCAGCGATAGCCCAGATAGGATTTATTTTAAAGGTATTCCTGGCCTTTGATAATTAGAACTCCAGCTAGTCCTAAATCACCTGTGGGGTGTACTGACCATCTGGCTGTAGGTTCAGAGTTTCCCAAAAACCAAAGGCAACATACAATCCAATTTAGGTGCCAACAAGACACTTTAGCTACTTAAAGATAAAAAATGTCCACTTGCCAACCTTACCTTGATCCCACAACCAAAAACAACACTAGAAAGGAGAACTACAGACCAATTTCCCTGATGAACATGGATGCAAAACTTCTCAATGAGATACTAGCAAACTAAATCCAACAACACATTAAAAGAATTATTCACCAAGATCAAGTGGGATTTATTCCTGGGCTGTAGGGCTGGTTCAATATTCATAAATCAATCAGTGTGATACATAACATTAATAAAAGAAAGGATAAGAACCATATGGTCCTCTCAACTGATGCAGAAAAAGCATTTGACAAAATACAGCATCTTTCTTGATAAAAACCCTCAAGAAAGTAGAGATAGAAGGAACATAACCTCAAGATCATAAAGGCCATATATGAAAGACCCACAGCTAACGTCATCCTCAATGAGGAAAAAGTGAGAGCTTTCCCCTAAGGTCAGGAACATGACAGGGATGTCCACTTTCACCACTGTTGTTCAACATAGTGTTTGAAGTCTTAGCCTCAGCAATCAGACAACAAAAATAAATAAAAGGCATTCAAATCAGCAAAGAAGAAGTCAAACTTCCACTCTTCACAGATGACATGATACTCTATGTGGAAAACCCAAAAGACTCCATCAAAAAACTGCTGGAACTGATACTCAGCAAAGTTGCAGGATACAAAAATCAATGTACACAAATCTGTGGCATGTCTATACACCAATAATGAAGCAGCAGAAAGAGAAATCAAGGAATGGATCCCATTTACAATTGCACTGAAAACCATAAAATAGCTAGGAATAAACTTAACCAAAGAGGTAAAAGATCTGTATGCTGAAAACTATGGAAAGCTTATGAAAGAAATTGAAGAAGACACATAGAAATGGAAAAATATTCCATGCTCATGGACTGGAAGAACAAATATTGTTAAAATGCCAATACTACCCAAAGCAATCTACATATTCAATGCAATTCCTATCAAAATAACAGCAGCATTCTTCACAGAGCCAGAACAAACAATTCTAAAACTTGTATGGAGCCAGAAAAGAACCCAAATAGCCAAATCAATCTTGAAGAAGAAAACCAAAGCAGGAGGCATCACAATCCTGGACTTCAAGCTGTCTTACAAAGCTGTCATCATCAAGACAGTATGGTACTGCCACAAAAACAGACACTCAGATCAATGGAACGGAATAGAGAACCCAGAAATGGACCCACAAAGTATGGCCAACTAATCTTTGACAAAGCAGGAAAGAATATCCAATGGAAAAAAAAGACAGTCTTGTCAGCAAATGATGTTGGGAAAACTGGACAGCAACATGCAGAAGAATGAACTTGGACCACTTCCTTACACCATATCCAAAAATAAACTCAAAATGGATGAAAGACCTAAACATAAGATAGGAAACCACCAAAATCCTAGAGGATTAAACAGGCAACAACCTCTCTGACCTTGGCCACAGCAACTTCTTACCAGACATGTCTTTCGAGAAAAGGGAAACAAAAGCAAGGACCTCATCAAGATAAAAAGCTTCTGAACAGCAAAGCAAACAATCAACAAGACTAAAAGGCCAGGAAAAGTTATTTGCAAATGACATATCAGATAAAGGGTTAGTATCCAAACTCTATAAAGAACTTATCAAACTCAACACCCCAAAAACACAAATAATCCAGTGAAGAAATGGGCATAAGGCATGAAGACACTTTTCCAAAGAAGACATCCGTATGGCTAACAGACACATGAAAAGATGCTCAACATCACTCATTGTCAAGGAAATACAAACCAAAACCACTATGAGATGCTACCTCACACCTGTCAGAATGGCTAAAATTAACAACTCAGGAAACGAGATGCTGGTAAGGATGCAGAGAAAGGGAAACAGTTTTGCACTGCTGGTGGGAATGCAAACTGGTGCAGCCACTCTGGAAAACAGTAGGGAAGTTCCTCAAAAAATCAAAAATAGAACTACCCTATGACCCAGCAATTGCACTAACAGGTATTTATCCAAAGGATACAAAAAATGTTGATTTAAAGGGGCACATGCACCCCAATGTTTATAGCAGCACTACTGACAATAGCCAAATTATGGAAGGAGCCCAAATGTTCATTGACTAATGAATGGATAAAGAAGATGTGGTGTATGTGTATGTTTATATATATATATGATGTTTATATATATATATATATATATATATATATATATATATATATATATATGATGTTTATATATATATATAATGTGTATGTATGTTTATATATATATATATACATATATATATGTATATATATATATATATATAATGGAATATTGCTTGGCGATCAAAAAGAATGAAATCTTGCTATTTGCAACAACGTGGATGGAACTAGAGTGTATTATGCTAAGTGAAATGAGTCAGTCAGAGAAAGATAAATATCATGTGATATCACTCATATGTGGAATTTAAGAAACAAAACAGATGAACATAGGGAAGGGAAGGAAAATTAAGGTAAAAAGAGAGAGGGAAAAAAAAGAGAGAGGGAGGCAAACCACAAGAGACTCTTAAGTACAGAGAACAAACTGAGGGTTGCTGGAGGGTTCTTGGGGCGGCGGGGGGAAGAGCTAAATAGGTGATAGGTAACAAGGAGAGCATTGTTGGGATGAGCACTGGGTGTTATATGTAAGTGATAAATCACTAAACTCTACTCCTGAAATCATTACTACACTATATGTTAACTAAATTGGATTTAAATGAAATTTTAAAATAAAAAAAATGTATTATTAGCAATCATCCTTTTCAGAAATAACCGTGAAATCATTCCTACCCTTATTGAGTAAATCAACAAATAGGTGCTGAATGCCTACTAGGTGGCTGGCATATATGCCAATTGCATAATTGTGAACAAGATGCTCACAGTGTCTCTGGAGGAGGTACATAAAAACCACTGAGCTGATAAATAGTGTAATGATGGGAGGTGCACAGTATTGTGGATGCATTTGGAGGGGGCACAAAACACTTTTAGGGATTTAGGGATCAAAATCATGAATAGGAGTTAGTGTGGGAAAGATAGGGAAAGAAGGAGCTCTGCACTTTCAGAAGAATGTGTTCTTTTTATTTGTTTTTATGTCTTGTTCTGATCAGGTTGTTGGTTTTAACTGGTGATTATGAATGCTTTCGGATCATTTGATCACATTTTCTGAATGCAACTTCCTGTCTATCTTCTTCATTAAGCACTTCTTTCTCTGGGTCAAAATTAAATAGAATCAGTTTTTTAAAAATGTTCACTTTATTGCAGTAGTTATCCAAAAGTGCAAAATCCCAAAGTATAGCTATAATACTAACAGAAATTTGTGTGCTAGGACTAACAGCTACACATTCGGGGGAATGAGGTAGGTAGGGCTAAATAGGCATATGGTTAGTGATTCAAACAATTTTCTTTTCCTTTTTTTAATGTTTACTTATTTTTTGAGAGAGAGAGACAGATTGTGAGCGTGGTAGGGACAGAGAGAGAGGGAGACACAGAATCCGAAGCCGGCTCCAGGCTACAAGCTGTCAGCAGAGCCCAACATGGGGCTCGAACTCACAAATCGTGAGATCATAACCTGAGCCCAACTCAGCCACTTAACCGACTGAGCCATCCAGGTGCCCTAAAACAATTTTCTTTAATAAATAGCAGAGAACCAAATCTATTACTGAGACTATAGAAGTTGAAGCTATTTCACAGTTAAAAACTTATCAGACCTAACAGTCTTCTTAGAGGACAGGGGTCAGTAGGCACTGAAATCTGTTATTCTTTTTTTTTTTTTTTTTTTAATGTTTATGCACTTTTGAGAGAGAGAGAGAGAGAGAGTGAGCAGGGAGGGGCAGAGAGAGAGGGAGATACAGCATAGACACAGCCTGAAGCAGGCTCCAGGCTCTGAGCTGTCAGCATAGAGCTCGACACGGGGCTCCTACTCAAGAACTGTGAGATCATGACCTGAGCTGAAGTCGTAGGCTTAACCAACTGAGCCACCCAGGTGCCCCATGAAATCTGTTATAATTCTTATACTAAGCTTCATAGTTACTTAAATCTACACTGTCCAAATGTTTTTATTCTATGACATATTAAAGAACTTAGAGACACACTGACAATCAGTCCTTTATTAACAATTCTCACCTCAAGACCTGGAAGGAGCCTTTCTAGTCCTTCTGGAATGCTCTTTGCCCAAATATCTGATCTGCAAAGCCATTCAAATGTCATCTCATTAGAAATGCCTTCTTAGTCCTTCCCAGTTAAAAACAGTATGCCATTCTCAATCACTCTGTTTGGTGTAGAGTTCTACATACATAATAGCTCAAGGGAATTGTACAATTTATGTTCAATAACTGCTCTCTGCTTCTCTTTCTCTCTGCTTCAGTTTTTGAGGGGGAGAAATGTGTATTAAAACCTCTAACTATAATTGTTGATATTTCTGTTTCTCCAGTTCACTGCTTTTGCTTGATATAATTTAAGGGTATGTTAAGTGCATATAAGTTCAATAATAGATATATACTTAGTATTTTTTTCCAGATAAAATTGACATATTAGTCTCAGGTGTACATGATTCAAGATAGATTTATACATTCATATATATATATGTATGTGTGTGTATATATATATATATATATATATATATATATATAAATGATTGCAATGTTTAATTAGCATTAAACATAATTATTAACATTAATTAATAGATACATACTTAGTATTTTTTTCCAGATAAAATTGACATATTAGTCTCAGGTGTACATGATTCAAGATATATATATATATATATAATCGCAATGTTTAATTAACATCATCACCATATAGTTAAACATTTTACCATTAATTTTTTAGTTTAATTTTCAGCATTAAAAATTCATTTTTAAAAAAATTCATATTTTTTAAACCAATATACAGTTGAACAACGCAGGGGTTAATGGTATTGACCCCCTACGCAGCTGAAAATCCTGAGAATACATATATAACTTCTGACTATCCAAAAACTGCTAAGCCTACTGTTGACCAGAAGCCTTACCAATGACAAAAAATTGATTAACACATATTTTGTATGTTATGTTATACATTGTATTCCTACAATAAAGTAAGCTAGAGAAAAGAAAATGTTAAGAAAATCATAAATAAAATACTTCTACAGTACTATACTGTATTTATAAAAACAAGTCAATGTATAAGCAGATCCATGCAGTTCAAACCCATGTTATCAGGGACCAACTGTGTAATAATGTCTCTGTCATTATATTTTGCATTAAATTCTCTTATTTGAACTACTATTCCACCTTATTCTGGTTCATTTTAGCCTGCTATATCTATTTCCATCCTTTTATTTAAATTTTTCTGTTTTTAGGTGTCTCTTGTAAACGATTAATACAACCAGAATCTTCTATTTGGTTATTTAACCCATTCATATTTACTTGTAATCAGTGCTACATCCAAATTTCTGCCACTTTATTTTCCATTTACTATAATCTTTCTCTGTTCACTCTTTCTGCTTCCCACTAGACAAACTGAGTTACTTCTCATTTTTGTTTTACATTTTATTTGTATTCTTACAGTTTTTATAACGAAATTCATGTTTGTTTACTCAATTTCTTAATCTTTTCAATCTCTGTAACTTCCTTTTAACAAGAGGCATTACAGGGGCACCTGGGTGACTCAATCAGTTAAGCATCTGACTTTGGCTCAGGTCATGATCTCGTGGTTCATGGGTTCAGGCCCCTTGTCAGGCTCTGTGCTGACACCTCAGAGCCTGGAGCTTGTTTCGGATTCTGTGTCTCCCCCTCTCTCTGCCCCTCTCCCTGCTCATGCTCTTTCTCAAAAATCAACATTAAAAAAAAAAGGCATTTTAACTCTCTTGTATGTCTTAGTCAATACCTCCAACTCCAATCATGATAGTAATGCCTAGAATTTTAACAGTTGTAAAGTTTCTCTAAAGATAACAGTACAGTTTACAAAAATACTTGATTACTTTTCTTCCATATCTGTTGTAGCATCTTCCAGATTTTGTATCTTTTAATATTGCTCCAAAAGCATTTTTTGTGATAACATTTGTAAGGGGAAATCTTCTGAAGTCTGTATACTTGAGGATATTTATGCTGTCGCATTCCAATACTAATTTGGCTGGATATAAAATTTTAAATTCAAAGGTATTTTTCTTCAAAAAATCCAGAGGGAATGTTTTCTTCAATATTCAATGATGCCTTTCATAAATCTGCTTCTCTTTCGAGAATAATCTGCTCTTTTTCTCTGTAAACTTTGAGACTGTTCTTTTTCTCTTCTATTCTAAAATTTCATTATAATCAACACTACTCTCATACTGTGCTTGATTATTCTTCATGGTAGTTATCACTACCTAATATCATATCCTATATGTTTCTCTCTCCTCCCACCAGAAAAAAAAAAAACTCCATGAAAATAGGATTTAATTTTGTTCACTACTGTGTATATCATACCTAGAATAGTGTGACACATAATAGGTGTTCAATAAATACAAACTGAGTTATGGTTCTTTATCTTCTAGGCTTTGCCCATGAAACTCATTCAGTTCCTCAAGAAAGAAATCACAAGAAACTTGAAGCCAAATTCTTAAAGTACCACATTATGCCTTGACTCTGTGTCTGTTCCTATCTGTTCTGATAAACTTGGCAGGTTCACCCAAGACAAAGGACTTCTCACTTTTCTCTTGAGACTAGACACTTCTCTAAGTATTTGGGTCTCAGATGCCTGTCCTTTAGCTTTCTGAACTGTAAAGGGCAATCTGCCAAGGTCGGAGGCAGGCAGGGTGGAGATAAGAGGTGGGGGGGGAGGGGTGTGGGACATGACACACCCTTGCCTCCCTTAACTAAGAAGGATCCCCAACCATATCCCAGGATTATTTAATGTTTACACTCAAAGTGGGATGGGAGTAGGGAGAACAGATCCAACCTCTATCCGCTGACTAGATTTCACCCTGTATCCTGCCTTCCATACCTTGAACCTGACTCCTCACATTTCAAGTATACCCACCCAATAATTCTCAGAAACCCTAAATGATCCCAATGGAATACTTTTTAAAAGACTGCTGCTGCTGCTGAAAAAAATAAAAATAAAGAAAAAATTTAAAGACTGCCACTGCAGCACATATTCCACATTAATTACAATTAACGGGAATCTCTATGCAAGTGGCTTCTTGCTGAAAGTAACATAACACATTACAGATTTGCCAGGATTATTCAGTGACAAAGGTTACCTAGTTCTAAAATTATTAAAACACTAAAAAAGAAGTCAAGCTGCTGTGGCACCAGAGTTTATTGGTAGGTGTTTATTTTAATATTTTAATATTTTTAATAACGAACTTTCTTTTTAAAAACTTGTAAAAATTAAGATGATTAAGTTTTTATTCCCTCAAAGAAAAAGAGAAAACATTTTGCAAAAATATTTTGTGTGAAGTAATAACACAAATACAAATAAGCAACTGTGTACAAAATAATTTATTACAGCATATATAGGTTGGCATTATTTTACAGTGAGTTTTTTTTCTCTTAACAATTATGAATCTAAACAGCTTAGAGTGAAGGAAAATCATTTTAATTAGAATGGCTTCTCTAAATAAAATCTCCCTTTTTGAATTTGTATTTGCCTCAAAGGAAAGTATTAATATTAGACATATTTACACAATTCTGAAAGAAATCTACTGAATGATTCCATTATTGTTTTCTGTACAGACAGAACAAAAACCTTTTACCCCCTCCCAAAAAAATATTGCTGAACCATGTTTTAATAATTAAACTAACAGGAGTTTAAATTCTCATTTTGCTGATACAAAAACATTTAATAGTCAATGCCTGGCTGTAAGAATAAGAACGAATGTTTCCTTGTCATTTGCATTCTTCCCTATTATGCTCCCTTGAAGCACACTGTTCAGATATCAAATACTTGTTGACACGCAAGCAATTTAGTCAAGGAAGCATAAGTCTTACCCGGGAGTCTTTAAAAGACTGGTCTAGAGATATGCAACAAACTTACCAGTGAATTTCCATGATTAAGAAGCAAACCAATCCCCACATTCTGAATCATCTACATAAAACTGGAGTACCCTTACTCAATAGAAAGTATCATTTTCATGGATACTAAAAAAGAAGTGGTAAATCACGAAAAAAATTAAGGTGGAAGGAAGGGCAAACTGAAATAAATTTTAAAATAAACCCCAGTGTCTGCCAAAAAAAGTTCCATATTGTTTTTAACAGTTAACACTTTATAACTGACATGCTTTAATTAAAAGGCAAGCAAATAAACAAATACAACAAACCAGTAAGAGATCAAAACATAGTTTCTGAAACCAGCATCTAAAGAAAATAATACAGTGGGGCTGTATACAACTTAGCTTAGTAAGAAATTATATTTATGATACAGAAGTGACAGCACCCATCACAATGCTGATAATTTGAAAGTTTAAGAAAACTGTACAAGTATAAACAGGTAATTTTTAACAGATGTTTATGTAAATTGGCAGAGTCAGATAAAGAATAAAATAAGCTTACAGAATACTCCATTTAAAAATTCTATCCAAAAAAAAAAAATTCTATACAATTATTTCATTTCATATCTATATTAAAATACACCCTGAAAAAGAAACCCTGATCTGAATTCAGCTCTGAGTCTTACAGGAGTCAACCTTCTATGGGATTTCAAATCTCATTTGCCAAGACATCATAGTTAGCTGTGTGGTTTAGTGCCACATTGTGACTGTCGACCTCATTCACAACGGGCAGGAAAGCGGAAGTAAAAGGAAGCAGGTTATGACAGGCCATCCTGTATTCTTCATACTGGGAATTACAGTTCCCAAAGCTGCCATCAAGCAGTGCCTCAGAAACCTTTATTAAAGTCTATTGGAAAAGGGGAAAATAAAAATTATTTTTAAGAGAAAATGTTGGTTAATCATCACTTTAATCAGAAGATGCAATTTGTTAATTAAGCAAAAGAAAACTGGTTTCGCCTCAGTGTAAAAGAACTTCTTGCTACCCACAGTAAGAAATCACCTCAAAACAGGAACACTTTAGAAGTCAAATCGACAGAGCCTTAAAAAAGCCATATGCTTCTAATACTTGAAAAAGTGAATCTCTGAACCTAATCACTAAACTGGAAATATCCTTTATTAACAACAATCAATAGTTCCCATGTACTGAGTGTTTACTGTGTGCCAGGCAGGTGCCAAGCCCTTCACAGTTTATCATTTCAATTAACCCTTAAACCAAGTACATGAGGTCAGGAGTACAGACACACCTCATGTTATTGTGCCCGCTCTGCTGTGCTTTGCAGATACTGTGTAGCAACCCTACACTGAGCAAGTCTATCAGTACCATTTTTCCAACAGCATTTGCTCACTTTGTGTCTCTATGTCACATTTTGGTAATTCTTGCAAATATTTCAAGCTTATTCATTATTATTATATTTGTTATGATGATCTGTGATCAGTGATTACGACTCGCTGAAAGCTCAGATGATGGTTAGTATTTTTTAGTAACAGGTTTCTTTTTTTAAATTAAGTAGGCTCCACACCCAACATGGGGCTTGAATTCATGACCCTGACATCAAGAGTCACACCATCACTGACTAAGCCAGCCAGGAGCACCATAATAAACTATTTTTTTAGTTAAGGTATGCACATTTTTTTTTTTAGACATAACACTTTTGCATACTTAACAGACTACGGTATAGTACGAACAGAACTTTTATAGGCACTGGAAAACCAAAACGCTGATTTGACTCACTTTAGTGTGATATTCACTTTATTTGCAGTGGTCTGGAGCAGAACCCACAGTATCTCCCAGGTATGCCTGTATTTTCACCCTCGTCGTATGAGGAAAAGGAAGCTAAGAAATGGAAACTTGCCTAATGTGACTCAGATCCAGACCCAACTCTGAAGGCCCACTTAAGAATTAGGTTGTAAAGACACACATTTTGCCAGATCACTCAGTATCCATCAATTTGTAAAACTTATTCTGAAAAATCTTACCTTTACATTTTTATCTTTTATCGTTTCATCCAGTCTAGTGGCAATAGCAATTGCTTTTTCTTGCCTTGACTTGTCCAGAAAATACATCATTTTAGCACCTGAAATACCAAGACACTACAAAATGAGCAAACTCCCATATCTTACAATTGATTTGACTGACATTAACCAGTGGCTTAAAATCTGGTTCCAATGACTTAAAGTCAGCAGTGAGTTGGAGATGCCTCCTACCAGAACTGGTGAGCCAGGTACAGTGTCTCTTCCCAACTCCCAATTTAATGACATCCTCTTGACAGCCTGGCACCACAATGGGAGTGCTTGTAAATGGCAAAACACTACAAAGCAGGGCTTCTGTCACAAAGAGATGGTTGTTAAACACTTACCAGGAGACCAGATTTAACAACCGATCCTTTCCCAAAGAAACACTGTAACTGGAAATATAAATATGGGCTGCCCTGTAGTATCAATCGACATTTCAGCTAAAATAATTTTTTTAAGATGATACGCTAAAATAATACATCTAAGGAACAAATTACTGTCACAGAGAAGTGTGGTGGAGGGACAAAAGGAAAATGGTTGCATGTTCACAAAGAAAATAAGTATTTTTTAAAGCTTTTTTAAAAATCCTTATTCCTATGTAATTTTTCTGCATCTACTGAAATGATCACATGGTTTTTATCCTTTCTCTCTTACTGATGTGATGTATCACACAGACTGATTTACAAATAGTGAACCATCCTTGCAAGCCAGGAAGAAACCCCACTTGATCATGGTGAACGAATTTTTAATGTATTGTTGGACATGGTTTGCTAATATTTTGTTGAGGACTGTTACAAGTATGTTCATCAGGGATACTGGCCTGTAGTTTTTTGTTTTTTGTCTTTATCTGGTTTTAGTATAGGGTAATGCTGGCCTCATAGAATAATCTGGAAGTTTTTCTTCCTCTTCTGTTTTTGGGAATAGTTTGAGAAGAATAGGTATTAACTCCTCTTTAAATGTTTGAAGTCGCCTGGTCCTGGACTTTTGTTTGTTGGGAATTTTTTGATTACTGATTCAGTATCATTACTGGGTAATTAGTTTGTTCAAATTTTCTGTTTTTTCTGGATTCAGTATTAGGAGGTTATACGTTTCTAGGAATTTGTCCATTTCTTGTAGGTTGTCCAGTTGGTTGGCATGTGCCTTTTCATAGTATTCTCTTACAGTCCTTTTTATTTCTATGGACTCGGTTGTTATTTCTCCTCTTTCACTTCTGATTTTGAGTCCTTTTTCCCTTTTTTTTTTTTTTGAGTCTGGCTAAAGGTTTATCAATTTTGTTGATCTCTTCAAAGAACCAGCTCCTGGTGTCATTGATCTGTTCTATTGGTTTTCAGCTTCTATTTCATTTATTTCTGCTCTAAATCTTTATTATTTTCTTCTACTAGCTTCGTGCTTTGTTTGCTCTTCTTCTGTCTCCTTTACGTGTTAAGATTAGGTTGTTTACTGGACAGTCTTCTTGCTTCTTGATGTTGCTCTGTGTTGCTATCAACTTCTCTCTTAGAACAGCTTTTGCTGCATCCCCAAAATTTTGCACCATGTGTTTTCATTTTCATTTTTTTCCATGTATTTTTTTTATTTCCTCTTTGATTTCTTGGTTGACCCATTCATTGTTTATTACCATTTTATTTAACCTCCATGTATTTGTGTTCTTTCTACATCTTCCAGAAAATGCTTGCATATTCACAAAGAACATATTTTTAAAGCTATTTTTCAGTAATATTCAGTTTACATTTCTCCTGTAAATTTTGGAGATTTTTGTTTCACACCTGGGGTATATGGGCTCAAAGCTCTTAATTTCACCATTAGTTCCAGCTAGGGTAATGGGATAATGACCAGTTTGGGTAGTGATGCAGGGTCACAGCAAGCTGGCTCATTCATTCACCATTCACTAAGCTACTACGCCTGGCTCTATACTGGACAATGTAGGAGACACGTTAGTGACCAAGACAGCTCCAAGCCTTGCCCTCAGGGGCTCCCAGAACAGCACATCAGACAGTGCCAACCAGTGTGTCAGGACTGGGATGAGGAGGTACAGGCAGAGGGGTCAAGGCCAGGGAGGGGGGAAAGGGGATACTTCTGGTCAGAAACACCACAACGTATGGTGTCTCTAAATAAGACCCTTTGCTGGGCACTGGGTACACAAGTGACCAAGAGAGACGTGTTCCTTCCCTTTCAGAATGGAGGCAACCAGTATTCATTCAATTAATAACCTCTTTCTCCATGACGGTATCTCCTGGTCCATGTTCTATGCTCATTTTTCTACTGGCCTTTAATCAATTTATATTTTTTATTGCTAATCTATACGAACTCTACATATATTATTAGCCTTCTATTAGTTACATATCTGTAAATATTTTTTTTCCAATTGGCCTTTTGACTTTCTTTCTTTCTTTTTTATTTATTAAGTAACCTCTAACCCCAACATGGGGCTAAGAACTCACAACCCCAAAATCAAGAGTCGCATGCTCTACCCACTGAGCGCCAGACTGGTCTTTTGACTTTTTTTTATGGTGTTTTAACTTTTATGTGGCAACATTTAACTTTTCCTTAGAATTTCACATAATATTTGGGAAGGTATTTCCCTAAAAACAATAAAAAAATGTTTTCGTCCATTATCCTGTGTTCTTGAGAAGTTCTTATTTCCCTTTGTACCAAGAAGTTGCAGTTTTTCACAGGAATTAACTTTTTTTCCCATAGATATCAGAATCAAGAAGTTTCCCTTTAGAACAAGAAAGCTTAAATTAAAATATTTAAGTATATGCTTAACGTAGGAGCTTAGTTAACTATATTATGTACTTCATTTTGTCTCCAATTCCTCGTCCACAATCTTTTGTCCAATTTACCATCTTGTCCATCCAAGCCATTCTGTCATTTTATGAAACTGAATAAACTCCCTAAAATCCTTCTGTACAGGCAGGATATAAGTAAATCCTCAAAATATAAAATATGGCAAGTAATAAAAACACAAGAAAAAATAAATCACTAATAACCACAACACACGAAGGCAACCATTAAAGCTTTCATATGTATTTCTTTTCAACCTTTATCCCATGTATTTTTTTTTACAGTTGAAATTATATTGTATGTTACTTCCGTGTACGTGTTATGAAATTATTTACCCCCATTATTACAAATCATCCAAATTAACATCCCTTTACAGGACTGCTGGGTTTTCCATTCCACTACAAACCTGCTACTATTTCCCCTACTATCAGACATACATCAGCTTTGTTTCCATTCTTTTCCCCACACTTACAGCATTTCAGTTAACGTCTTTGCGCTTAAAGCTCTATCTCTGCTTTGGATTAATTCTTTAAAATTATTTACAAAAGTATGATGACAGCGAAAATCACAGATAATGTGACGCTCCTCATAAGAGGACAGGTTGCTTTCCTAAATGGCCGGGCCAGTTTACATTCACAGCAGCGAGATACACGAGTGCTTACCCACCACATCTTTACCGTACTTCCGTCTCCTTTTTCCAAACAAACAGACCTTCCTTAACTGGAAAGATCAAAAATGGTATTGCATTCATTTCTACTTCTAGGATAACTTGTGAGGTTGAACATCTTTCCAAACGTTTATTTTCACCACATTCTAACCCTTTCCAGAACTGTTTTACCCCTGGGAGTCCAATACCAACCTGAAAGCAGATGCTGAAGAGAGGTAGCATTGTGTCTGAGAAAATCCTCATTAAAACTTTCCAAATCCTTGTTGACAAATATTTTCTGCATTTCTTGAGATAGAACTTTACTCACAATGTCTGGAAGATTACTATGATTAGACACTATAAAAACAAAACATTTGGAATTAAAAAAATTTTTAATCTATCCTTTGAAACAAAATCAATGGAAATACATTTATATTTGTTATTAAGCTTGATACATTTCACACAGTAAAAATATTGCTCCTTTGGAATACTAAATATATTCTAGCTTAAAAATGCACTAATTTCTAACATATCTTTGCTAGCATGTTTAATTTATAAACACACCATAAATATTATCCTTTCCTTGCTTTACATTAATGTAAATCTCTTTAATATCCAGCTTAATGAGAGGCCTCTGAACTGTCATACTTGCTTTTACATAAATATTACCTTTTTTCATACTTACCAGATTTAGAAAATTTAATTAAGCATTCATGTAACCATGGGTTATTACTGTTGATGGCAAAAGCTCGTTTGACAGACTGCAGCATTAACAGAAACTTCCCTGTGTCAGAAAAACATGGAAAGGTAACAGCATCAAATATTTATGTATGTTATTTTAGTCACTTTATTTTAGCCTCACTTAAATTCCAGTAACAAAATGCTACCTTTCCTATAACATTCATAAGTAAAATTCAAAGCTGACTTTGGTTATCAAAGACAACTTTTATTTTCTAAAGAAAAGTTTGAAATCATGTAGAACTGCTTCAGGTAAACAATTTGTATGACTGTTCAAACTCTTCTTAAAAGGGATTTGAACACAATTTTCTAACTAGTTACCCCAAAAAGTTTTGAGTAGCAAAGGAAAAAGGGATTGGGAGCCTTTTGTGGAAGGCTGAAATGGATCTTTAAGAAACAAAAATCAATCTAACTTGATAAAGATTATGCTGAATATGGTCACCAATATAAGTAAGGATTAACAACTGAATTCAAACTATTACCTTTTCTAAAATATATTTCAAATGCTAATAGATGAGTGTCAATGTTATCAGCAACAAGGTTCTTAAGAGGTATAAGGAACTTGATAGCTTCTTCTAATGGATTTTCTATCTATTTTGAAACAGAAAGGAAAATTATTACATTTAAAAACAGCTACACAAGTCAGTTTCCCCCAAAATCTCATATTAATATGTCTCTAAAGTAATTTACCATTCTCTTTATATGACGAAACAAGCAAGAAAACATTTTAAAACTATCATCTGTAAACAAATTCAAAATAGTAATTTCAAAATGGATATGGCTCTATTGTTTCTTCTGATTATAAAATCATTATAATCTCATAAAAATCCAAAAAAATACAGGAAATTATTCCATAGGCTTAAGGAGATGGGACACCAAATACTGATAGCCCCTTATTCTTCAAACATCTATAGTAAAGAGGCAAATATAACTGTATCGTGTGATTGGAAAAAATGACAAATTTGAAATACACTAGATTCTATAGTGAATAAACCTGAAAACTAAAATATTTCCCTAAACCTGGTCCCTAAATAACTACCAACACTTTGAGAAAATCCCAGCCATGAAGTGCTTTCTCTTTGTAGCTAAAACATATCAATATATATAAAATGTTTCCAGATGTAATAATTATATTGCTGCTGTAACACATTACCAACAAGTTAGTGTTCATAAAACAACACCTATTCATTATCTTGCAGGTCTGTAGGTCAGAAGTCCAACATGGGTCTGGCTGGGCTTAAAAATCAAGGTGCCAGCAGGACCACCTCCCTTTTGGAGGTTCGAAGGGAGAGTATGTTTCAAGGCCCTTTCAGCTCCTCAAAGCTGCCCACAATCTCCATTTGTGGCTCCCTCATTCCCTCTTCAAAACCAGTAACAGGCTGAGTTCTCCTTACAGGACTCCAACCCTCTCCTGTCTCCCTCTACTCTAAAGATCCACTGTGATTACATTCGGCTCCCCAGACAATCCAAGCTAACCTCCTTACTTGAAGGCCAGCTAATTACAATCATAAATCCCATCTGCCACCTTTATTCCCCTTTGCCATGTAATGGAACATATTCCCAAATTCCAGGGATTAGGATGTGAAGAGATTTAAAGGGACATTATGCTGCCTACCACAACTACAATTCTACGTATAATCTGCATTAACCAAAATTTGCGTATTATCACTCAAAACTAACTGACTAGTATCATGACCTTGAAATATTACAAAGGGCTTCTGATCTACAGATGTAATTAAAACACATTCGTGACCAAAACAGAACCAAGTAACATAAATTCTACCAAATAAAGACAGTAAGTTTATCTCACCCTTTCTAATTTTTCAGGTATAAGTTCTTCTTTGAGACCACTGCCTTCTTCTTCTTCTTCATCTCTTTTTTTCTTTTGATTTTTTTGTTGACGTTCCCTTTCCGCATGCTTTCTCTCTTCTTCCAGTTTAGCCTTTTTCTGAGCTCTTCTCTGCTTGCTAAGCATTTTCTTCAACTCTTTGGCTGACAAGTTTTCTACAAATATCCAAATGAATACAAATTCTAAGTCAGTGTTTCCATGTTCCTCACATTCTTCTGCAATTTTTAGTACAGCTTTTACAAGGGAAAAGGGGGAAGAGGCAATGATATGGAGGTTTTTAGGAAGTGCCACCACCTATCACACACCTGACACACAAAAGGCAACTGGTAAACACTGCATTGACTAAAATGAACCGATTCTAAAAAAAATATATAAAAATAATAATAAAATAAAATTAACCAATTATGGCCTAGTTCTGCCTCCCAACATGATAACATGACTTTATTTAGGTAAATCACTTCATCTCACTGAGTCTCAATCCCAATCTGCGCACAGTGGGGGTGATGACACCAGCTATCCTCTTGGAATATATCAAGGACAAGTGAGACAATGCATACACACAGAATTGTGATCTGATCCGAAATTTTCCTCCACATTACTATCTCTCAAATACCTGTAGATA
The DNA here is from genome assembly GCF_018350215.1 of Panthera leo. Lineage (NCBI taxonomy): Eukaryota > Metazoa > Chordata > Mammalia > Carnivora > Felidae > Panthera > Panthera leo. The sequence continues at coordinate 28,892,089 of NC_056679.1, forward strand.
CTAACATTCTAGTGAATAAAAAGCTGGACAAATATCCTCATTGGCAGTATTATTTTCAATTAACTAGGCACTAGAAACTGTAAGAACATGTATTTTTCCCAAAGGGGCTCAAAGCTATTTTCACTTACAATTTAAAAAAAGAGAGAAAAAGAACCCAGTCCACAGACATTTCTATTTTTCCTTAATTGGCCTTACTGAAGATAAAAATAAAAATGATTGCAGGGCACCTGGCTGGCTCAGTCAATGGAGCGTGCGACTCTTGATCTCAGGGCTGTGAGTTCAAGCCCCATGTTGGAAGTAGACATTACTTAAAAAAAAATAAAATCTTAAAAAATTTAAAAAACATAAAAAAATAAAATAAAAATAAAAATGATCACAAGTCATCAAATTAGGGCTATTTAGAATTATTAGCTACAGAGCACGATCCTGCTGACTTTTTCTAAGCTCCCCCTATCCCCTGCACTGTTTTGGGGGCATACAGGCTACCTGATGCCGTCTTCACATACATTTGACAAAATGCTTTTGTATGTATTGTTATGCTAAGGACATTCTGAAATTTTGTGTTCTTTTCCATCCTTTTACATCAAGTTCCTTTTCAGTTACCTGAATTTATTTCTTGCTGTTTGCTCTCACTGGTTAAGGGGTTATCATACAATTTCAAGTATATTTCAATCGCTGATCTAGCAGCCTTGAAATAGAAGGCATGTCTTCTGAGTATATCTTCTAATCTCAAAAGGTCAACATAGGCACGAAGGGTCATCTTTCTCATGCAGTATGTATGGAAGTCAAATTGATCATCGGTTATCTCAAAAAAATGCTTCAAAAAAAACACAAAATTATCCCTTATATATATGTCAGTAATGTCTATTTTTTGAAAGAAAGTCATAAAAAACCCCAAATACAATGTTAACAGTCACAATTTCACTTAGTTGCCCCTCTCCACTGTTCAACACTACAAAGAACATCAAATTATTCTTTGCATTCAACTTAAGTTTCTGTTACTTGGCCATTCCCTGTATCACTTTTTGTGACGACACTCAATTTCTGTGTAATAAGTCAGATAATCAGATTTTTTTTAACCTTGAAATCAGTACATATTGATAATTTTGTTTTAGTGAAATATTTCTCCTCCATATTCCCCCAAAATGAGCAAGGCAGAGTTAAATGGAGCTCTGAATGAAGGTCAAATATACACAGGTTCACATTAAATGTTTACAAATCAGACTGTTCTACTCAACTTTGAGGACAAGCCCTGTCATCTCTATCCCTACTGCATGGCACAGGCCTAACATTCAATAAGCACAGTTTTTGCTAACTCAAGAGAGAAAATGCTTATCACGCATGTGACCTCTTAATTTCCTACAGCTTCAATTATTTAAATTAGGTAGGAATAAAGAAATCCACATAGCCAATTTCATAAGGTTGTTAAGTGATCAAATAAGATAGTTTAAAAATTTCATTGAACACAGAGCATTCTAGCTTTTTCTCATTTAATAAACTCCCATTATTCTACCAACATTCCATTTTAGCAATGGTTCCTAAACTAGAGTCTATGTATAAAATAACCATAATAACATTGTCCTAAGCAGAGAGTTCAAGGCTTTCATCCAATTCCCAAAGGGTTCATGGCCCGAAAAGTTAAAGAACCAATTCCTTACATTGCAAGGAGATGATTAACAATTCAAAACAACTGATACTTTTGTTTTCTTTCCTATATGCCTCTCTGCCTCCATCTTCTTTCTATTCCCCTATTTTAGCTTCTCCAAAAATATACACAAAAATGAATGATTCAATACATGAATACAAATTAAGCTCTTCTGCTACTTCATCTCCCCTCTGTCCTGGGGGCCTAAGTACTAACTCACTGTGCAGAAGACACATTAGCAACTGTCCACATCATTTCATAATTTTATTTGTGTTGGTAATTAGAAATACACTACACACAGAATGACATTAAGTACCTGAGACTTTAAGGGAAGAATTCTAAGGTAAGAAGTATAAAAGCACACAGTGTGGAGGGGAAAAAATGGGAAAAAATAAACATTCAACATTAGTTTATAACTTCAAGAATCATGCTTTAATGTGTTATATTTGAAAATTGCACTCCTCCCATCAATAAGACAAATCAATTCATAAGTATCAACATAAACTTGTTTTTTTATCAAAGGATTACAGGTTTCATAAAGCTGTTCGTGGTTAATATAAATCAAGTTATGTCTAGCACCAAATCTTAAAATTCAATACAACTGAGGAAAAATGGCAGTGCCCACATCAAGGAATACATAATGAGATGATAACATCTAAGAGATTACAGGACCTTTTTTTAAGTTAAGAAACATTTATGTGTAAAAGGCAGACACAAGTTTTAAGAGATACTCTAGCAGCTTTAGTAGACGTATATTCTAGGTCAAGTCTTAGAGGGAGCAGTAGAGAACCACAAACATTTAAGCCGCCTCTTTATCAGTAACAGCCCACAGGCTGCCTCTCTCCAGTTAGTCTTCCATATATAGGGTAACCAACTTATCCTGGCTAGCCTGGGGCTTTCTCAGTTTTTCCAAGGAAAGTCCAGTGTCTTAAGAATACGCTTTGCCCCGGGCAAACCTGGATGTTGATCACTCTATAGTAAGCTCATAGTTGTGGACAGGATATGGCCAGAGTTAATTAGAAAAAGTAGGATACTAACAAAATAATTTTGCTTTGGGAAGAAACGCTATATTGTAGAATCCTTTTAAGAAACAACTAAATAATCTTAGCTTGACTTTCTTTTTTTTTTTTTTTTTTAATTTTTTATTTTCAACTATAGATACATAAGAAGTTACAAAGGTAGTGCAGAGATACCCCGTACACTGGTCTCTCAATTTCCTCCTAAGAGTTATATCCTCCATAATTATAGTGTGAGAACAAAATCAAAAACCTGACATTGATACAATGTGGGTATATAGTTCTAATGCGATTTTATCACATGTGTAGATTCATGTAACCACCACCACAATCAAGACACAGGACTATTCCATCCCCACAAAGATCTCCCTTATACTATCTTGGGGTGATTTTTAAGTCTCTAGATTGATAAAACATAAAAATAAGCTAGATGACACAAACAGGTGAAGTTAGCTTCCCCATACTCCAGCATAATACGGTCACTTATCAGCTTCCTGCAGAAACCAGGTAACCAAATTTTAATAGACAGCTCACACTCTTAACTCCATTTTCCCCTCATCATAAATTACTAGTTCTTTGGGGGAGGGGCAGGAATTGCTTAATTTGTCAAAATTAGGCTTGAATCAAAATAAGACGAGTCAGTAGAGAATAAAGAAATGCTATTCGTGGCCTAAGAGCACGGTTTCCTTTAGGAATTCCGTATTAGTCCCTCTCTTCTTACCCAGGTTCCCCCACCCCCTTACTTCTCGGCAACCCTGGAGGAGCCCAACAAAAGGTCATATACAGAAAGGCAACAAAAACCTCTGATTTGAAAAATAATAATAATTAGACGAACTAGGGTAGTAAGCAACTCTACCCCCATTATAGAAAATCTGTTATTATAAAGCACACATCAACTAGATAAAGGTTAAGATATGCTAGAAGATAAAGTTATGAACTGCCTATGGTTCTGATCTATCAGAAATCCTAGATCTTATCATAAAGTTTTAGAAATAAGTATTACTGATCCATTTCAGACATAAATCAGCATACTAAAATGAGAAACTAATCCCTGGGAAAAAAGAAAAGAAAAAAGTCTTGAAATATAAAATTATTATGAACACATGTTTATATCTAGTATCTTTAAAGATGGCTGTTTTATTTTTAATAAACCTCAAGTTCTAAACATCAGATTAGGCTGGACTTCATAACCTTTACATATAATCCTAAAATCCTATGAGGGCTGCAAGATGAAAGCAAAAAAAATACTATCCTGGGCCATTCTAGAATTCTAACATTACAAATGCAATTAACTAAAAGCTTACAGCAATACATGTCATGGCTGAAACTGCCTTCAAGGGGAGAATTCTTGAGTAAGTTCTTGAAGGCAGAAGAAAGGCCTAGACCTTATTTGAACTTACATCCGTATTCACTGAAGGTGAAGGTTAACTGCAAAGTTTTACTTTTGAAAGGTCATCATTTCTTTACTAAAATACTTAAAATCCAGGCACAAAAGTAGGTCATGAAGATATTTATCATAATAAATCACTGAATTCTGTAATTACTCTTAAATCCTAACAAATTATATCATTAAGAATTCTTTCAGATTATGTTAATTTTATTAGAAATGAAATTAATAGCATTACTAATTTAGTATTAATCAATCGGCAAATATTTAATCACCTTATTTATACTAAGCACTCACATTTCTACATACACTAGAAGAGTTAAGTCTTACTTTTACTATGAATAACTCACTATAAAAGACTAGCTCACAAATGGCATAAGAATAGGCTCTTCCCTCACTTATCTGTGTCTGGTTCTTTCTGTCCTCAAGCACTAACAAATCCAAAACAGAAACAGTAAAGTTTCTAGAAATGATTATATAACATGACCAGAGGGTGACAATTTCTGCCTATTTTAATCTCTGATAGCCAATGGTTTTCTATTTTTTTTTTCTTCAAAAATGCTTTCTACCAGTCAAATCCTATTTCTTGAACAAGAGACACAGTTTATCTGACATTACAGACTTTTATTTCATGTCACTCAGACAAAAGTCACTAAAAATTTAAGGGAGAGCATAATCTAAATGAAACTTAGTAATGGAAGAGCTATTAATCATATTCTAACAATCCTCAAGAAATACCACCAAGAGAACTATTGATAGTCATGAATATTAGGAGGGGTGGGCCTGAAGCTGGAGACACTCATAGTTATAATGACCCTAAGGATGTGCAAATTTCACTTTCACAGAAAATCTGGTAAATATCTAGCCATGCCCTTGCTGGAATTACTGATCCATAAGTGCCTAGTAGCTTCTTCATTCAGGAAACAATCTATTGCTCCCTGAGAATGTCCTGGGTAATAAGCATGTATCTTTCCTTAGTAACAAGAATGCTTTTAAAGTGCTGGTCATCTAAGGAATGTTGAAACAAACTGGTGATCTATGGTTTTATCACAGAAATAAGAGCCGGGTTTAAATTAGAATGCTTGGATATTGCCTAAGTATTTCGCGTATCATCTGAGGGCTTTATATTTTTCAAGGAGAAGATATGGATTTTCCCCCAGAGATATAGCCAGCAAGCCCAGGCTCAAAAAGAAAAAAGCAAAGAAACCAAACAAAAACAAAAAACTAGGTTATTTCCAAAAGGGATCAGGTATAATCCTAGTTCCAGTTCCCAGCAAAAGCCACCCCCTAAGATTTAGGCTTTCTTTTGGGTAACCTTGGAAGTTTCACATGGGGAAAAAGGCCAAAGTGACTGCTAGAGTGCAGACATCAGGCTCACCTGACTACGACGCCTGTGGTTTTATACTGCGTCAGCATGGGAACAGTGCTGCCGATTGACCCCACAACTGAGGGCTGCTGAGGACTGCCTCAGGGGTGCTTTTGTGGCTCTTTTCCTCCTGTTGTCCATTTGGAAGGAGAGTGCTTCAGAGATGACAAAGAACAGGAAAACAAAATTCACACAAAGGAAAAGAAAAGTCCCCTCACTAGGACACATCACACATAATCCTAAAAGCAAGTAATAAAATAAGCCTGCAAACCAGCCACAGATTGCTGTACAAAGTATCGGACATGAGAACAAGTATCCTGGGAAGACAAACTGGAGAGAGGCTGGCTCCAGAGCAGATCCTGATGTAAAGGGGAAAGAGGTGGCCATCAGCTTGTGTGTCCTTCTGGGCTAGTGAGGAGATCAAATAATGGCCGGATTAGGAAAAACAAATTTTGAATATATGTTAACAATAACAGTAATGGCTTGATAAATTCATCTTTTCCTTCTTCCCTCAGACCAAATTACGCAGACCTGTCTCAATCATAACCGTTTGAAGATCAAAACAAAGCAATCACTTATTCACAACTTCTGAATGTTTGAAAAGCTAAAGACCAAGCATGTTTTTCACAGTGAAGTTTCCAAAGCAGAACAGGTAGATGATCCCATGTAGAAATCAACCCGCTTTTTTCATCACCTTACAGGAGAAAAGTAAAGTCAAAGTTCTACAACTTACCCTTTCTACTTCATGGCATTTTTTCAAGGCATCCCCATATCTCCCCAAACGCTGGTAAGCTGAAATGCATTCTGTCTGAAACCACATGCATTGCATCTCATTTAGATTTTCCATAGCAGATGTTCCTTCCTGAAACAGAAGCATTCATAAATATAGGACACAAACAACAAAAGAGATCCTAAAGACCTCATTTTCTCTTTTACAACTGTGGCTACAAGTATCATTATGACAATACATAGCAATAGAGAAATAGCTCAAGGTTCTTCCAAAGGCTCCTACTGATGCGAAATTACGTAATGTCTTATTTACCCAGCTCTGTTGGGGTATTCAACACCCTACCCAGAAAAGACTCCAGATTGCTGAAACTAAGTTTTTGAACACTTTTATTTAAAATATTCATTTATTTAGATATTTAAAATATTTAACAGTAATCCTTAGGAAGCACTGCTTATTTTCTTTTTAAGCAACCGCTGCTTAACCTTTCCTTGCTGACTCGGTCACTGTGATGTACACCCAGTTACTGCTGAATCTGTTAGTTCCAGGGCTCCTTTGGTTTCCTGGTCTCCTCCCTCCACCTCAGGCTATCAGCTGGCACTATCTTTGTGTCCCTGGGTCTGCTTCTTGTTCCATACCAACTCCTCCCATTTGCATTAGGCTGACAAAGCCAAATAAGGGAATTTGTAAAGAATATCTGTTAACTTAGGGGCACATGGGTGGCTCAGTCCGTTAAGTGTCAGACTCCTGTTTTGGCTTAGATCATGGTCTTGCAGTTGTGAAATTCAGCTCTGCATCAGACTCTGAGCTTGGCATGGAGCCTGCTTAATTCTCTCTCTCCCTCTCCCTCTGCCCCTCCCCTACACATCCTTTGTGTGTGTGTCTCTCTCTCTCAAAAAATAAAAATAAAAAATAAATAAAAAGAATATTTGTTAACTTGGGTTCAATGAGAATTCTGAGAAGAGTGTAAGACCTAAAGTACCTAGTTTCAATGGAGGGCCACTGGAGTTTTATCACAATTTAGAAGAGTTATTTCAAATATATTTTATGTGACCCCAGGGAAAAATGGCAAAGGTACATATTCATAAATAATTTCAGTCTTCAGTTCTTTTTCACACCCATTTTTTGTGACCTGTTCCAATTTCAGTATTCTCATTAAAAGTGTAAAAACTGGTTATCTCTCAGTGAATGGAATTATGGGTGTATGTTATTTCTTCCTTATGGTTGTATATATTTTCCATCTTTTGGTGACTACATATTTTTATAAGAAATCTACATTTTTCATTTCAAAATCTTTACCAACTAGAACTGTCCAGCTTGCATCAGCAACTCTGTACACAGGTTCTAAAACACTGAAAAATCTGCCAGAAGAAAATATGCACACTTCACTCACTTATTAGTGATCAGATAGAATCACTTATAATCAGACATAAACTGGTTATTTGAGGTTAGCAGTCTGCCTCTGCTGGCTCACTCCCTGGGCTATCCACCACACGTTCTGGGCCCATCTGGCCCAGGAACGAGGGTGGCTGAGCAGACCCAGGTCTCCATCCAGCAGGACAGCTTGTCAAGAGTGAATTACCAGAGGCAATTCTGACAAGCCAGCTGAGCCACGGGGTTTGATGACTCCTCTCCTCAAACAGACAACCATTCCCCTTCTTCTTCATTCTGTGGTGCCTTTTCAAACACATCCTGGTTGTCTGTGACTTGGGTGCGTGCGTGCGTGCGTGCGTGTGTGTGTTGGTTGGTTGGTTTTTAAAATCACTGGACTTGATCTAGTTAAGAAGTTTTGTATATTCGTTTTATTTTTTTTTAATATTTATTATTTGGGGGAGAGCACAAGGTGGGGGAGGGGCAGAGAGGAGGACAGAGGATCCAAAGCGGGCTCTGCCCTGAGGCTGACAGCAGCGAGGCGGATGTAGGGCTCGAACTCACAAACTGTGAAATCATGACCTGAGCCGAAGTCAGACGCTCAAGAGACTGAGCCACCCAGGAACCCCTGTATATTCATTTTAACTGCACTTTCCTTCCGATCTCTGCTTTGGCTTCCAGGTGGTACTTTCCTGCACAGACACCGCCTGCTTCTGTATCTACTCCTGTACTTCTTACCGTCTCCAAATCTGTGCCGCAGGGCAAAGGGCATCAAAGAGTTTGAACCCCTGCACTATCTACTACATGACCCCTTCAGAGCCTCACCCACCTTGCTGCAAAACGTCAGACAAACACATGAGTCAGTGGTAGGTGAACATGAACACTAAGACGATTTTGCTCATTTTAGTTTTCTTCTCCTAATACCCATCACTCTTGCTACTTCTTTCCCTCTACATTACATCTACCACTTCGCAATCTATTGATCCTGTGGTGTGTGAATTTCTGAAACACTAGTCACTACAGTTTCTGCTCCTATTACCATTCTAAAACATGGGCTTTAGTATCAGAGACTGCTAAGCTAGAATCCTGGCTCCAAAAGGAGTGACTAGCTGGGTGATCTCCAATGGGCACAGTACCTGACTTCTCTAAATATTTTCTAAGTATAACATGAGAGTAATGATATCAGAGGACTGATAGGATTAAATGAGATTATGTATATAACATACTTAGCTCAGTGCTTAATAACTGTTAAAGCTACTTTACATTTCCCCTTACAAATGGTATATAAATTATTAGCATTACTCTAAATATGAGAAAGGAGAGCTCAGGCAGGTTCAGATGCAAAAGCCATTTTTATGATGAGAGAGAGAGAACAGATGGTCTATAAGTAGTAGCCTTTAATGAAAACTTAAATGTCTGTACATACACACACAGAGCTCTCTCTCTCTCTCTCTCTCGCTCTCTCGCTCTCTCTGAGGGGAGAGCAACAGCTGAGAGGGAGAGCGAGAGCTGTGTGTGTATGTACAGACATTTAAGTTTTCATTAAATGCTACTACCTATAGACCATCTGTTCTCTCTCTCTCTCATCCTACATATACAGGACATGTATTTCGTATACAGTAAAACCTTGGTTTGTAACTATAGTTCATTCCGGAAACATGCTTGTATTCCAAAGCATTTGTTTATCAAAGCGACTTTCAAGAACCATTGGCTCAGTTGTGATCATGTGATGTTCAGCATCACGTACCACTCATATTGCAAGACATTGCTCATTTATCAAGTTAAAATTTATTAGAAATGCTTGCTCGTCTTGTGGAACACTCGCAGAACAAATTACTCATAATCCAAGGTTTTGCTGTATGTGATCCATATGTTTACATAGGAGATATGTGTATATATGATATATATGACATATTATTTACCAATACCTATGAATACTTATGCCACTTTGATGGTACGAAATGAGATCTTATTGTTTCTCTAATTACTAATGCAAGCATCTTTTTTGGCCATTCCATTTTCCACTTGTGTGAGCTAACTATTCACATCCTTTGCCCATGTTTCTCTCATCTTGTCTTTCTCTTATTGAGGTTTAGTGTGTGTGTTTTTGTTTCTATGACATTCTTGTAAGTAGTTAAGATTTCACAACAAAATTCAAGCTATTCTGTGACTTCTAAATTATAAGCAGTTTTGACAAACACCCAAACACAACCAGAATCTAGTTAACATTTAAGGAAGGTGGTACGCTGGGGCTGCATGAGGAAAACATTAGTATCACAGGGCACAGGGGTAACTTACTTTCATCCTAAATCACTCACAAACACCAGCAATAAGGCCCTCCATTGTATACATAATGTGCACTCGGAGGTAAAAGTTATTTATTCCAGGGTATCTTAATTAAAACTTGGAAATTAAACTTGGAAATGTGGTTTCCTCTTTATGCCTCAATGTCACATTCAATGTGTATTAAGGAACTATTTCAGTGAATTCTTTGTGGAGTTCTTTATAAATTCTTTTTTTTTTAATTTTTATTTTAATGTTTATTTTTGAGAGAGAGATAGAGCACAACAAGCAGAGGCAGAGAGAGATGGTGACACAGAATCCGAAGCAGGCTCCAGGCTCTGAGCTGTCAGCACAGAGCCCAATGTAGGGCTCAAACCCACAAACTGTGAGATCATGACCTGAGCCAAAGTCAGATGGCCAACTGACTGAGCCACCCAGGCACCCCTATAAAATCTTATTCCATCATATGGTTTGGAAATACCTTCTCCAATTCTATGGTCTACCGTCTCATTTTGTTGATGGTTATTCCTTGTTATATGTACACTTTAATTTTTAATATGGTCAAATATATCAATTTTACCCTTATACTTAAATTTTTTTAGTTTCTTAACAAATGCTTCCTACCTCAAACTCTAAAGATAAATTTAATACTTTCTTTAATCAACCTGGAATCTATTTGTGTGCAGGAGAAGAATGTCATTTTATTTTTGTCAGTTGTGCCAGCAATATCTTTTCATCTCTGATTCTGAAAGCACCTGTGGCTATATACCAAGTTTCCAAATACATGTCAATCTGTTTCTGAGCTTACTATTGTGTTCCATTAGTCTACATATATTTTGAACCATAAACTTACTATTTTCATAATGAGATAGAAAGTTCATGTGGAAAGAGATGTACGGATGGGGAAGGAGGGACAGGAAAGGAACAGATGTTCAGCCCAACAATTTCAGAGAACTTAAATTCTGAAATGTCAGAAATTATAGCTCGAAGAGGCTGGTTCTATATAGAAAAAACTCTATGAGCAATTCAAAAGAAACTGAAAAGAGAAATAAAAAGCAGCCACAAATTACTAATGAGACAAAAGAGTTGTGAATTGAATATTACATATAAGCACTGAAGTCTGGTATATTGCTTATTTTCATATAATGATACTGTGCTCCTATCATTGTCTTTCAACCGTCCCCCACCAGAAGCACACGCATACACACACTGAACCACAGTAAGAAACCATCCTTAGGACACAAGCTAGATGGGATTAATAAAAATAATGACAAAAATGAATTCTTATGAACTTTAGTGGCAAACTTCACAAATCATCATAGAGCTTAAGTTTAATTGTACTAACTCAGAAAAGTACACACTCGCATATGGCATTTCTTACCCTTGTGAACTTGGAACACATTTCCTCTGCTTCTTTTATCATGTTTGCTCGAAGCATATATTTTGCACATTTGGAGTTGATGAATCTATCAGCTGTGTCCAAAGACTGCGCTTCATCCATCCACTTTACAGCTTCTTTGAGATTACCTATATGCTTTAAGAAATGAAAGCATTATTAAAGAAATCACAGTATTTGTTACTAAAAGAATATGGGTGAATATAAATCATACAGACAAACTAGAAATCTGGTACCATTTCTGTCAAACTTCTCTAGAAATCCTTAGATAAGTTATAATTTACATTTACTAAGAGATGATTCAAGTAATTAACACTGATTATACACTGCTTATACAACTATGTAACATAAAACTCCCTAGGACTATTAGAGTATTAGAAATAGATTATCAGGGTACCATAGGAGTTATTTCTATATGGAAAAAACTCCAAGGGTCCTTAAAGTAGCCAAATTCTTCAGCTATTCAAAAAACATGACTAGGATTTTACCTTGTAAATTTTTGCCTTCATATAGAATAATTCTATTAGAGTGGGAGTACCAGCAATTGCAGCATTAATGTAATCCAAAGCTAAAGAATAATGCCCAAGTTTATCAAAATGCTGTGCCAGGAAATACTGAACCCAGAGAAGTGTTGTTGGGGGTTCCTTCTCTCCATTTTCTGCAATCAAACAAATATAAAATTATTATAAAGAAGAAGGCAAAGTAAAGTAAGTCATATACTTTCTCTCCCTTAATGCATGATGAAATTAATAATTACTATAAGAATAAGCAGTAAAAAACCCAGAAAAATGACCAATGTCAACAGAGAGAGGTAGGACTTTATGCCATAAAGTTCAAAAAGTAGCAGCCGGGAAGAGAAACAACATGCTGGTTTCACAGACTTCTGACCTCTACTTCACTCCAAAGAAACAGTGCTGGGGAAAAGAGGTGAATCAGTCTAGCCAGATGCATTCTCCGGCTGAGAACATAAGGCAGCAGGCCCAGAAAAATCAAGGTCACAGCTTGTGAACAGATGTCCCTAAATACCACTGCAAGACTGTCACAAAGACAAGAACTGCCAGGGCTTTGCACTTCCTAAGACTCAACCCCAAATCAGGGAAACCCCAAGTTGAAGGGTATGAAGATACCTTCCTGACAAGGTGGAATTAGCCCTGCCATGTGACAAAAGCAGTCACACATAGTCAGCTGAGCTCCATGCCATTCCTCAAGCTACAGAAGAGTAGATAAATAAATATCAAGCTCTCAAAATGGATTTTAAAATGGATACAGGTATGAAATCAGGTAGAAAAAGTAGAATGGAGGATTTACCCATACCACAGAAAAAAAAAAAGTCTTGTAAACACAGAAATTAACATAAATTAAAACAAATAATAAAGGAAAAGACAAGCATTTATCTTGTTCTTCTTATATAAACTATATCTCAGGGAAACCAAACATTTGATAAAGAAAAGTTCCTTTTTTAAAAAATTTTTTAATGTTTATTTTTGAGAAAGAGAGAGAGAGAGAGAGAAAAAGAGAGACAGAGCACAAGCAGGGTGAGAGGCAGAGAGAGAGGGAGACACAGAATCTGAAGCAGGCTCCAGGCTCTGAGCTGTCAGAGCAGAGCCCAACATGGGGTTGAACGCACGAACCATGAGCTCATGACCTGAGCCTAAAGACACTCAACCGAGCCACCCAGGCATTCCTGATAAGGAAAAGTTGTTTATAAGAGAATTCTAGCTATTATAAATGTAGAGGGGAAATGATTATAGAATAAAAGGGATTGAGGCAGTGATCCTCAGTGACTGCTAAAATCATTAGGTAAGAGGAACTTTTTAACCAGCAGATCAGGCTGTAACATCTGAACCCTGATCAATCTTCACATCACAAAGACAAATAACCAGAATGTCTTCTGCCTCCAGATGTGATACAACAGGAAGTACAAAGCATCACATAAGAAGTATTCATAAGGAACCTGGATCTAATCAAGCCTGTAAATCTAACTAGAAGTTCACATGAAATCTGGATAGCAAAATATATTAAATGATACCAGGAGAAAGCATTCAGCCAAATCCATAATATGGGACATTCCAAAATACAAATGACCTACTACAAATAGTGATTGTAGTTTTTTTAATGGCAGGAGGTTAATTATCACGATTAAAAAATTATCAGAGACATAACCAAATATAAAGTGTGGACCTATGCTGGAGCCAGATTCAAATAAGCCATTTATGCAGAGACAGTTTTTGAGGAAACTGGGGAAATTTACATTTGGACTGGGTATTAGATATTAGGATATGAGTGTTAATACTATGTGAGATAGCACTGTGGTTGTATCTTCTAAGTGTTTTAAACAGAGATGTACACTAAGGTACTGACAGGTGAAACAGTATGTCTGCTTTAAAAATACCCTAGAAATGGGGGGCCTGGGTGGCTCAGCTGGATAAGCATCTGACTCTTCATTTTGGCTCAGGTCATGATCTCATGGTTCATGAGTTCGAGCCCCACATCAAGCTCTGTGCTGACAGTATGGAGCCTGCTTAGGATCCTCTCTTTCTCTCTCTCTGCTCCTCCCTAGCTCATGCGTGCACACATGTGTGCTCTTTCTCTCAATAAATAAATGAACATTAAAAAAAATACCCCAGAGAAAAAACTAGACAGGAGATAACTTTACATAAGACTGGCAAAATACTGGTAATAGAGGCTGGGTGAAGGGGACACAAGGGTTCATAATTCTATTTATTTCTGTTTCTGATATTTCATTATGAAATTTATTTCAAACAAAAACAAAAGAGCAATAACATGTAAAAGATACACGAAGAACTCAGACTAAAGTTACCATCTGCATGACTGAAAGCATTCTAGAGTGTTTTCTAAACTAAGATGCCTTGAATTACACATGTCCCTACAAAGAGAGAAAGAACCAAATCATTCAGAATTTTTAAAAAAATTTTTTTAATGTTTATTTACTTTTGGAGAGAAACAGAGCATAAGCGGGGTGGGGGCAGGGGGAGCAGAGAGAAAGGGAGACAGAATCCGAAGCAGGCTGCAGGCTCTGAGCTATCAGCACAGAGCCCAACGTGGGACTCAAACTCACGAAATGGGAAATCATGACCTGAGCTGAAGTTGAATGCTTAACTGACTGAGCCACCCGGGTGCTCCTAAATCATACAGAATTCAAAGTAATGAACTAGTAGAAAGAACAGAGAAGTAGGAATTTGGGAAAAATAGGTTTCAGTGTAAACTAACTATATGACCTTAAACAAGCCACTCAACCTCTCAAGCGCTTACTCATGTTAAAACAGAGTTAGCTCCCACCTCACAAGATTGTGGAAAACTTAAGTAAGATTGAAAGTGATCTTCTCAAGGGGCACTGGGATGGCTCAGTTGGTTGAGCGTCTCTTGATTTCAGCTTAGGTCATGATCGCAGGTTTGTGGGATCAAGCCCTGCCTCAGGCTCCTTCCTGAACATGGAGCCTGCTTAAGATTCTCCCTCTCTCCCTCTCCCTGCTTCCCTCTCTCTTTCTCTCCCTCTCCCTGCCTCCTTCTCTCTCTCTCCCTCTCCCCTCCCCTCTGCCTCTCTCCCCAACTTGTGTACTCTCTCTTTCTCAAAACAATAAATAAATAAAAGTGCCCTTTTCATTATTAATTCAAAAACAACTATTTAGTAAATAGGTATGTGTAACACATACATAAAATATGTTAGTTTTACTTTAAGTGATTAAAAATGGATTGAAATGAGTATTCAAATTCCAGTTTAATCTAATTTAAACTTACCATAAGGGCTAAAAAAGTCACACGTTTTAAGAGAGGCTTCATAATTCGTAACAAGCTCCTGGATTATAGAAATCTGTTAAAGAAACATAGTTTTAAATTTTAAAAATATTTTATTGAAGGTTATTTATATTTACTGTGCAGTATATTAAATTTGGAAACAATGTGAAGGTTATTTCAGGACTATAAATTAACTATTAGTATATCTATTTCCCCTCTCCCCCTCCCGCCCCATCGTGTGAGGGGAAAGCAAGAAAAACACAGAAAATATACTGCTCTTTATTAATAGTAAAACAGCATCTCAGTCCTCAATCTCCCATCTCAGTAAGTAGCTTTGAGTTTTCAAAGGACAAATCATAACTAATTACTACAAAACCTTTTTTTTTTTTTTCCAACAGTTTGCCTTTTGCTTCTCATGGTTATATTGTGAAGTTGTAAACCATTACATATTCAGATTTTCTAAAGCCACTCATAACAAAAAATTCAAGTGCAGTGACCCAAATGACACAGTGAGTTGATGGAAAAGGTGAAGTAAACTCCTAAGCAGATGTTTAAACCCCCTTAATTTTTAGTGATCATTTTAAGAAAGAGTTACATTTCAACACTCCCCTCAAGTAGGACTGAAATACTAGAAACCACACTGTTAATGTGCTATGCCCTGAAAGAGGCAAACTAAAAGTGACATGAATTAGAAGTGGCAAAAGGAAAAAAAAACAGCTTATATATATAACTGATTTTAAATGCCTATTGATGTTAACTGTTCAGAATAAGTTGGAAAAATATAACTATCTTACTTGTGAAGTTCAAAAAAAGTAATGATTTAAAAGTGAAGGGAATCCATTAAAACGCTTAATAGTATCTGACAAATATGGTATTATTTTAATTGTGATAATTTTTTAAGTTTTCTAGTTTTAAAACATCGGATGCTGCTAATACCACCAGACAAAGGGAACATACCAGACAAGGGAACAACAATAAGAAGCCACGAACTGTCAAAAGCACTTTACATGTATTAAAGTAATAATTATAGGGGTGCCTGGGTGGCTCAGTTGGTTGAGCGTCCAACTTCAGCTCAGGTCATGATCTCATAGCTCATGAGTTCGAGCACTGCATTGGGCTCACTGCTGACAGCTCAGAGCCTGGACCCTGCTTCAGATTCTGTCTCCCTTTCTCTCTGCCCCTCCCCCCGCTCATGTTCTGTTTCTCTGTCTCTCAAAAATAAACATTAAAAAAAATTGTAAGTAATAATTACAGTCAACCCTACATGGCACTGTTTTAGGTACTTTACTTATATTAACTCACTTGTCCTCCAAACAACCCTATGATAGTATATACTATTATTAACTTGAACTTATAGGCAAAAGGAAAATAAAAATAAGCTGAAAGTATACAACAGTGGAGCCAAAATTTAACCCAAGTAATAAGGCTCCAGAATTTAGCTTCTGACTACTTGCTGTATCAATCAGTGGATGGGACGTGGCACATTTATAACTAAATGGCAATTCTCTCAGATTCACAGGGGGTGCATTAAGACTAGAGACTAATAATAACAGGGCAAGAAACTTTCCCCAATCAGTTTTAGTGCTCAAAACACCAAATGGTGCATATTAAATCAGCCAGAGCATGGAAAACATACTAAATGCATCAAAATTAGAGAGGGGGTAAGCTTTAAACACACACACACACACACACACACACACACACACGAGGGACAACAGGAAGGGGAAAATATACAAGAGAGAAAAAAAGTAAGAGAAGGTTTAGGAGGGACAAGCTTAGTACACTCTGATGTGGCATTAAGGCACATATCTACAAATACACATTTCCAAATTGAGTGCCCAAAGAATGTTATTTTTTTTTTTAATTTTAATATTTATTTTTGAGAGAGAGACAGAGACAGAGAGACAGAGCAGGAGTGAGGAGGGACAGAGAGAGACACACACAGAATTGGAAGCAGGCTCCAGGCTCTGAGCTGTCAGCACAGAGCCTGACGTGGGACTCGAACTCACGAGCTGTGAGGTCATGACCTGAGCTGAAGTCAGATGCTTAACTGACTAAGCCATCCAGGCGCCCCCCCCCCCCCCAAAGAATGTTATTAATAAGTTCTTGAAATTGAAAGAAGTTCTGTTCTGTCTGATCTGGGAGTGGGGGTAGGGTGTGTTTCAGAGGGACAAGCCAGCCAATCAGTCTCTCTGGGAAGTCCTAACTACCTACTTTCAGGGCCCTGTATGTATTATGATCTCTAACATCAAATGTTGTTAGTAAGTCTCTTATGTTAGTAAATAAACCATGATCTCTTTTTTCAAGTTTGTAAACATCTAGGACAATCTAAAAATGTGAAAATATAAAATTAGCAAGTGACTGCATCCATTGATGAATCCTTAGCATATCTACAAAAAAAATGAAAAAGGCTTAGTGAAATTTCACATGACTGTTAGCAGCCTTGGTAGGCAAAAAGTGAGAATCTCTACTTAAAACGATTAGCGGTTTTCCTACCCAAATTCATTGATCTACCTACTATTAAAATAAGATCTGAAATCTTACTATTTCATAAAAATTGAAACTTTAGACATTTTTATTTTCAGAAAGACAATTATATTCCTTTTCTTTCCCTAGACCTCTTTATAAACTAACCAAAATTCACTATATTTCTAGTGCCACTGGAGAGCAGACCATGTATCAAAAATTCCTAAACAGATTTTGATATGTATGGCTACAAAAGAAATCTCTTCACACATTCAATGTAACATAAGATAGTATGTTTTAATCATATTAATTCTGAATCCAAATTAGAACCCCATCCCACAGAGTCACAGGGTATAGTATCCATGAAGTCATGGACCATCCCACTGGCATCAGTAAAAAAAAAAAAAAAAAAAAAAAAAAGACCAAATTAAAACACTTTTCTACATGAGATAGCATCATATGGCATAATTCCCTAAGATAGAAGGCAACAGGGAAATAGGTGAAACTATACATTCATAGTGGGGAAAAATATGTAAGCAACAAAAAAAAAGAGAACATGAAAAGAATTTACACACATTATGACTTCACTAAAAAATGTATGTATAGATACATACTCAGCAAAAATGTGACCAAATGGTTTAGGGTAACAGAATACAGGTACATTCTTTTGAAACACAATAATCGTGCTGTTTTGTATTAATAAGGCTTTTAAATGAAGATTGTTTAAAAAGAGTAGTACTTGGAGTGTCTGGGTGGTTCAGTTGTTTAAGCATCCGACTCTTGATCTCAGCTCAGGTCATGATCTCACGGTTTGTGAGATCAAGCCCCATGTGAGGCTGTGTGCTGACAGCACAGAGCCTGCTTGGGAGTCTCTCTTGCCCTCTCTCTGCTTCTCCTCCACTCATGTGTGTGCTCTGTCTCTCTCTCTGTCTCTCTCTCAAAGTAAATAAGTAAACTTAAAAAAATAAAAATAGTCTTTAAAATATAAATAGGTATACAACTAAGAAAGAAACTGAGTCAGCAATTAAAAATCTACCAACAAAGAAAAGCTCTAGACTCAGTGGCCTTACTGGCTTTACTCCCTCTCTCTGCCCCTCCCTGCTCAAGCTCTGTCTCTCTTCTCTCTCTCTCAAAAATACATATTAAAAATAAATAAATAAATAAAATGGAAAGCAGTACGGTTAGTTCCTCAAAAAAATTATAAACAGAATCACCAAGTGATCCAGCAATTCCACTTCTGGATATATACCCAAAAGAAGTTAAAGCAGGGTCTTGAAGAGATATTTGTACACCCATGTTCATAGCAGCATTATTCACAACAGCCAAAATGTGAAAGCAGCCTAAATGTCCATGGACAGATGAAGGGATAAACAAAATGTGGTACATACATACAATGAAATATTATTCAGCCTTAAAAAGGAAGGCAATTCTACAATATGCTACAACATAGATGAATCCGGACCAGAGCACGCTATGCTATGTGAAATATGCCAGTCACAAAAAGACAAATGCTAGGATTCCACTTATATGAGGTACTTAGACTTATAAAAATCATAGCAACAGAAAATATAATGGTGGTTGCCAGGTGCTGAGAGAAAGAGGACATGGGAAGTTATTATTTAAATTAGAGTACAGAGTTCTAGAAGATGAAAAGAGTTCTGGGGATGCATGGTGATGATGGTTGCACAACAACGTGAATGTATTCAATACCAAAGAACTGTACACTTAAAAATGATTGAGATGGTAAACTTTGTTTTACTACAATAAACAAACAAACACGTGGTTCTTAAAGTGTGGTCCTGAGATCATGTGCATCATTAATGTTAGCATCAGCATCACCTGGTAATTTGTTAAGAGATGCAAATTTTGGTACCAAACCCCAGATTTACTGAATCAGAAACTCTGAGCGGCACAATCTATTTTTAGCAAGCTGCTTTGTTAATTCTTGTGAACTGATAAAAAAAAGTTACTAAAACAAAAGCAAAGACAAACAAAATAACCACCTATTATTATAAGACAAAATGAAAGGTAATAGACATTTTTAACCCACCATGACCAAAACTGCCCCATCAATCTCACTTAGAATATCTGTAATTTTATAACTTTCCAGGCTTAGAATTCAGTATTCAAGTTGTTGAATTTATGGAGGCAAGTATTTTTTCATGAACTTACAATGCCATCTACTGGTATTTGCAAAAACTGCAGCTAGAGCAGGTTTTAGGTAAAGGTGTATTTTTGAATTTTTAGAGTGAAACATTTGTTTTAATAATTTAAAAAGTATAACAAAACACATACTAAAATTACATATAATTCTTAATAAAGGAGTATAAGAACTACTGAATGAAACAGATCTCCAGCTTCAGGACTTCACAATAAATGTGATTAAAGAAAAAAAATCAAGATAATAGAAAGTCCACATTAAATCTCCTAAATAAATTAAATTTTAAAAAAGTGTGGCTAACACGAGCAATCCTAGTTCATTAGTCATGTTTGTTCAATCCAAAAAATGCGTATTATAATCATCAAGTTAGTAATTAAGTGAACAATTCAATTTTCCAAATTTGTCTATGAAAGGTAGTCTAAGGAATTTTATTCAGATAGAAGGATCCATTTTATTTCAAGTTTACTTACCATTTATATCTCGATGAGAAAATATACTCAACTCCTTTCACATAAAACTCAATATGTAATGGCTCTTTTTCTTGAAAATAGTATTTTACCACGGTCATTTAAAATCAAGACGGGGCATCTGGGTGGCTCAGATGGTTAAGCGTCTGACTCCGGCTCAGGTCATGATCTTACAGTTTGTGGGTTCAAGTCCCACATCGGGCTCTGTGCTGACAGCTCAGAGCCCGGTGGCCTGTTTTGGATTCTGTGTCTCCCTCTCTCTCTGTGCCTACCGCATTCGTGCTCTGTCTCTCTCAAAAATAAATAAACATTAAAATCAAGAAATCCAGGGGCACCTGGGTGGCTCAGTTGGTTGAGTGTCTGACTTCAGCTCAGGTCATGATCTCACGGTTGGTGAGTTCGAGCACCATGTCGGGCTCTGTGCTGATAGCTCAGGGCCTTGTGCCTGCTTTGGATTCTGTGTCTCCCTCTCTCTCTGCCCCTGCCCCACTGGTGCTCGGTCTCTCACTCTCTCTCAAAAATAAACACTAAAAAAAGAAAATTAAAAAAAAAGAAAAGAAATACTGGGGCACTTGGGTGGCTCAGTTGGGTAAGCATCCAACTCCTGATCTCGACTCAGGTCAGATCTCACAGTTTGTGAGATCAAGCCCCACATCAGGCTCCAGGCTGGAGCTCCATGTTTGGGATTCTCTCTCTCCGCTCTCTCTATCCCACCTCCCTGCTCACGGGCTCTGTCTCTTAAAATAAATACACGTTTGAAATCAAGAAATCTAATCCACTTGAGTTAGATATCTAAGATCACAATAAAAATTTAAAATCCTTAAAATGGACATCTTAAATTATAAAGCCAAAATTTTTATGAACCGAAAAAATTTCCAAGTTTAACCACCTTCTCTTGATTTAAATATCTGATCAGGATTGAAGCAGCTTGATTTTGCTAATAAAATCTAACCTGAGCAAATACTGTGACTACTATAATTTCCTAAAGTATGGCCCTTGACTCACTTTTCTTATGTGCAAAAGAATTTTATTAACCTCACTTAAGGACAAAGTTCTAAAACACCATATCCGATACACGATTTTACGCAATACAGGTTTTTCGCATATAGATATAAATCACATGGTTAAAATGTTATTGCAACACAAAAGCTACTGAAACTTTTTGGTTTTTACCCAAATTAAAAAACTAAGCACAGTAGTTTATCAACAAGGACCAAAACTGCTAGATTAATTTCCAATAAATGTGTAATTGTAGTGACAATTTTGGTTTTGAAGGAGTTAGTCACAGAGATAAGTTGTCCAAGAACTATGACATCAAAACAAAATTAAGTAATTTCCTGCAGAGATGAGGCGTAAGGGATGGAGTGGTAACAGAATGATAGTTCTGGAACATCTCTGAATCAACAAGCACTTTACAAATGTTATTTGGGGTGCCTGGGTGGCTCAGTCGGTTAAGCATCCAACTCTTGGTTTTGGCTCAGGTCATGATCTCATAGTTTGTGAGTTTGAGCCCCACATCGGGCTCTGTGCTGACAGTGCAGAGCCTGCTTGGGATTCTCTCTCCCTCTCTCTCTGCCCCTCCCCCCACTTGCTCTCTGTCTCTGTCTCTGTCTCTCTCTCTCAAAAATAAATAAATAAACCTAAAAAAAAAAGATAACTACAAATTTATCATTTAATGAAAACACACGTTTAAGTTTTATTTTTAAGTGTTTTATAAAAAATATATTAGCACAAGCCCATGATTTTTACAAAAACAAAAAAGTAACCAAATTTAGTGAAAATATGAAGTAAATAACACTATTGGTATTACCTAAATTTGGCAAAAATCACGAGGGAGATTAATAAATGAATGTCAGCAGACATTATACTATACTGTGACGCCTTCCTAGGTAGGAAAAACACTTGCTTTTATTTTCCTCTCCCCAAACTTAAAACTCTCTTTAAACAAACAAAAAACGAATTCATGCACATAATTACAATTATCATTAACTGTTGATCAGAGTGTCTCAAAACTACTGGCTGCTTCGGCTTCTGTGTCTCCCTCTCTCTCTGCCCCTCCCCCACTCGTGCTCTCTCTGTCTCTCTCAAGAATAAATTAATTAAAAAATTTAAAAAAAAAGACGAAAGTATAGAACACTAAGAACATGTTAGAAAAAAGACACTGGAAAAAGGCAAGCAAAATAAACTTAAACGGAAGTAAATAAATAAAAAAGATCAGAGTGAAAATTAATGAAATGGGGGTGGGGAGTAGTCAACAAACCCCAAACTTGGCTCTCTGAAAAGATCAACAAAATTGGCAAACCTGTGGTGGATTGACCAAGAAAAGAAAAAAAAAATTTGAATTATTAAAATTAAAAATGAAAGAGGAGACATTACTAGTGACTTTACAGAAATAACATGATTATAAAGGAATACAATGAACAACTGTATGCCAATACGGGATAACTTAGAAGAAATGGACAAATTTCTAGAGACACAAATTTCAGAAACCATGTCAAGAAGAAATAGAAAATATAAATAAACCAATAACAAGTAAAGAGTTCTAATAGGTAATCAAAAACTGCCCACAAAGAAAAACCCAGGTCCAGATGGCTTCACTGGTAAATTCCACCAAATATTTAATAACAATACCAATGTTTTACAAACTTAAAAAAAAAAAAAAAAAAAAAAGAGGAGAAGAAGAGGAGGAAACACTTCTCAACTCCTTATAAGGCCTTTACTACCCTGACACCAAAACCAGACAAAAACCTCACAAGAAAACTACAGACCAGTAGGAAGAGACAAACAAAAATCCTCAATAAAATGTTAGCAAACTGAACCCAGCAATATATAAAAAGAATTCTACACCATGACCAAGTGGGTTTTATCCCAGCAATGCAAGGTTGCTTTAACATCTGAAAATTAATTCATGTAATACATCATAGCAAGAGTATTTAAAAAAAAAAAACACATAATTATCTCAATAGACACAGAAGAAACATTTGACAAAATCCAACACATGTTCACCTTAAAAATGCTCAGTGTCCTAGGAATGGAAGGGAACTTCCTCAACATCACAAAGGGCATATATAAAAAATTCATGGTTAACCCAATACTTAATGGACAAAGACTAGATGCTTTCTCCTAAGATCAGGAACAAGACAAAGATATCCACTCTAATCACTTTTCTTCAACATTGTACTGGAGATTCTAGTCAGGGCAATTAGTGAAGAAAATGAAATTAAAAGGATACAAAAAGGAAATGAAGAAATAAAACTTTCTATTTGCAGATGACATGATCTGCAAATCAGAAAATTTGCAAATAATTTGCAAATTAATAACAATACCAATGTTAGAAAATCTGCAAATTTAGAAAAATCTGGAAAATCCTAAGAAATCCATTACACCAACTATCAACAATAAATAATAAACAAATAAGTTCAGCAAGGCCACAGAATCAATATACAAAAACCAACTGTATTTTATACACTAGCAATAACAAAATGAAAATAAAATTAAGAAAATAATTCCACTAGAATAGTATTAAAAGGAATAAAGTACTTAGTAAATTTCACAAAAGATGTACAAGATGTATGCTAAAACCTACAAAATACCGTTGAAAGAAATTAAAGAAGATATGTCTAGATGCAAAGACATCCAAAGTTCATAGACTGAAAAACTTAGTATTGTTAAAATAAAGTGATCTACAGATACAAAGCAATGCCTGTAAAATTCCAGCTGGCTTCTTGCAGAAACTGAAAGGCTAATTCTAAAATTCAAATTGAAAAAAAAGCAATCCTGAATGGTCAAAAGAATCTTGAAAAAAGAACAAGCTAAAAGATTCACACTTCCTAATTTCAACTTACCCCAAAGCTACAGTAATCAAGACAGTGTGGTACTATAGCATAAGGACAAATATATAGATCAGTGAGTCCAAAGATGAACCTTCTTTATGGTCCATTTATTTTCAACAAAACTGGCAAGACCTTTCACTGGGTAAAGAACAGTCTCTTCAACAAATGGTTCTGGGAAACTGGATAGTCACATGCAAAAGCTGGATTCCTGCCTCACATCATATATAAAAATGAACTCAAAATGTATCAAAGACCTCAGTATAAGAACTAAAAATATAAAACTCTTATTAAATATGTATAAATCTTCATTATGCTAGATTTGAAATGGTTTCTTAGATATGACACAAAAGCTCAAGCAGTAAAAGGAAAAAACCATAAAATGGACTTTAAAAACTTTTGTCATCAAAGGACACTTTAAAGAAAGTGAAAAGATAACCCACAGAATGGTAGAACGTATTTCCAAATCACATATCTGATAAGGGACATGTATCTAGAATATACAAAGAACTCTTCCAACTCAAGAATAAAAAGACAACTCAAAGAGTCTGAATGGACTTTCTCCAAAGAAGATTTACAAATGGCAAATAAGCACATGAAAAGACACTCAACATCATCAGTCATCGGGGAATTGCAAACTGAAACCATGAGACAGCACTTCACACCCACTAGGCTGGCTATAATCAAATGCCAAATAATAGCAAGTGGATTATTGGTGAGGATATATAGGAATCAGAATCCTCATACACTGCTTGTGAGAATATAAAAAGGTACAGTCACTTTGGAAAACAATCTGGCAGTCTTTTTAAAGTTTAAACACAGACTTGCCATTCGAACCAGCAATTCCATTCCTGGGTATACATGCCCAAGAGAAATTAAAATGTATATGGAAAACTGGCACACAAGTGTTCACAGCAGCATTAGTCATAATAACTAAAAGGCAGAAACAACCAAAGTGTCCCTCAACTGCTAAAATGTGGCACAGCCATACAATGGGATGTTATTTGGTGATACAGGGAATGAAGCAGTCATCCACGCTACCACATGGATGAAAACATTATGCTAAGTAAAACACACTACAGAACAAAAGGTCACAAACTGTATGATTCCATTTGTGTGCAATGCCCAGAATAGGCAAATCCTCGGAAAGAAAGTAGACCAGTGGTTGCCTAATGTTGCGCGGGTGGGGAAAGGATTTCTTTTTGGGGTAATGAAAATTTTCTAAAATTACAATGGTAATGGTTGCAAAACTCTGAATATATTAAAAATCACTGAATTGTACACTTCAAGTAGGTAAATTTTATGATATGTGATTTATATCTCAATAAAGCTGTTAACAATAACAAAAATACTGGGGGGGAAGCAACTGGTATCTAGTTGGCAGAGGCCCAGGACACTGCTAAATATCCTATAATGCAAAGGACAGCCCCTTATAACAAATTATCTAGCCCAACAGGTCAATAACAGAATACTTCATTGTGGGGAGCTGTCCTGTTGATCCCTGGCTGCTACCCATTAGATCTCCATAGCATACTTCCCAACAGTGACAAAAATACCCCCAGACATTGCAAAATGTCCCTTGGGGGGACAAAATTCCCTCCCTCATTGCACCTTGAGAAATACTGCTCTAGAGGAAGAGGACCTTCCAAACTGTTTCTATGTTAAAAAAAATACATCTGTCCATGGAAAAGAAAATACAAAAAGGGAAAATACAAAAAGGGAAAATACTAGAATACCTAATGCTGGTGAGGGTACAGGGAACCTTGCACACACATACACCACTAGTGACAATACAAATTGGTGTTTACAACCTCATATAAACCAAAGTACCATTATTAACTGAGAACCACAGAATGCACATACCTTTTACCAATTAATTTGAGAATTTGTGAGAAGGAAATAATCCTGAGTAAAGCTATGGGTACAAAGATATTTATAATGTTTGCTTGATTTTAACAGTGAAAGTTTGGAAACCCAAAGTTCAACAATAGAGGAATGGCTCTGATATGTAGTCATCAAAAAGGAAGATAATGAAAACCATACAGCAACATATAAAATGCTTGTGCACTTGCTAGACAAACTTTCAGGTCAAAATTATTACAGCTACCTACAAATACCACAAATAAATTCATGGGGAAAAAAACCTTGACAGGAATTACACAAAAAAAATGCTCTTCGTGTCCCTAAATTATATATTCATGTTTTAAAATGCTGCAGATGTTTTTAAAATACTTTTCTATAGTTGTGCTATATCCTGGGCTGACTTCAAAAGATGATTTTATTTTCATGCTACCTAACATGGATCATTCTTTAAGATCTGGAAGTTTATGAAGCCATAACTTTATCAGCCTTCACCGCTTTTTAATACTTCCTCCAGAGTTAAAATGCAATCTTTAGCTAAAAGCAAGACTACCAGTTATAAATGAATTTTCGAACACCCTTATGAGACGTCACAAATCTATGTGGCCAAAATTATTTGAAAAGCACGTCCCAGACTTGTACATTTTTTACTATACTAAGTTCTGACAACCTCAGTTTTCTGAGGTTTGATTCAATTCTCAAAAGCACTTGGTCTCTCTCTCTCTCTCTCTCAAAAAATAAATTAACATTAAAAAAAATTTTTATAAAGGAAAAAAAAGTACTTGGTAAACACGCCTATTCCATGCTTAGAAAATAACACTAAAGAGATGTCAAAGGTTCCTATATAAATCAATACATTTTCAGTGCCTTCTTTAAAAATGCAATTCCCATGCTTTATAAAATACCAACAAATGCTTTACACCCTTATGATGATAATTTTGGATCTATATTGGAGGGATTTTAAATTTTTTTTTTTTCCAACGTTTTTTTATTTATTTTTGGGACAGAGAGAGACAGAGCATGAACGGGGGAGGGGCAGAGAGAGAGGGAGACACAGAATCGGAAACAGGCTCCAGGCTCCGAGCCATCAGCCCAGAGCCTGACGCGGGGCTCGAACTCACGGACCGCGAGATCGTGACCTGGCTGAAGTCGGACGCTTAACCGACTGCGCCACCCAGGCGCCCCTGGAGGGATTTTAAAAAACGAAAAGTCTGTGCCCCATGTGAAAATGGACAAAGCCAATGAAAGCTTAGTGATAGTCCAAGAGGAACAAATTCTTTAATGACCACTATATTTAGCAGCTTCTGCAAGATGTTATTACAAAAGCAGTACAGGTAGCCCTCTGGTTTTGTGAAAGTTTGTATTACACCACTTTCACTTTTACCAAAGACCTACAGTGGTGCCTTCGCTTTCACGGAAAAAGGCAAAAAGTGAAAACAGCGCTCAGCATTGGTTTTGCAGGGAGCCCTCACAGAGGCATCGCACACTCTCGGCAAGGAGAGGGACACCATCAAGTTCCTTCCTCCAGGAAGGACACTCAGCATCAGGCCACCATAGATTTGAACTGTGTCTGTGAGCATCTGTGCTTTATCTCGATTTATTTTGTGCATCCATTAGCAAGATGCATCCTAAGAGATCAGAAAAGTCGGAGAGGTTATTTTTGGGGTCTGGGAATGTTCAAGAATTTTTAATACAAACTAATGCTAATTGTGCTTCACTTTACACCATTTCAGCTTGAGAGGTTTCACAGGAACGCTCTACTTTCAGACAGCAGGGAAAATCTGTATTCGAATTCACACATGTAAGCTCTTTACCATTTCTGACATCTCACCTCCCCTTTCTTCTCTGTCACCCTTATCCGAAAGAGTAAGTGGCGAATTTTGGCAAATGCTACCTTAAATAACCTACAGAAATTATTGGTAGGCACTGCTCCATGTTTTCACATGAATCAACCACTATTTACCAAAAACTCAACAGCAGTGCCATTACAGTCAAATAAAGCATACTACACACATATAATTTCAGCTCAACTATTATTAAACTAAGGTGAATAGTTGCTCTATTAACAGAATAGAAAAAAATTATTAAATCATAGCATATTATTCACATGGAAATGTTTCTATAATAAGTTAGTAAAAAGATTACAGCAAAACTGAGTAAAGACCAAATTTTACCTTTTCTGTATTGTAATATAAAGATTTCAAAGTAGTGAACAAGGGTGGGCAGCCTTTACTGAAGTTAATCCTCAGGAACTTATCCATTAGTTCTCTAAATTTTTCACCTAGAAACAAAAGTGCACTTTGTTATATTTCAATTGATGCAAACAGTTCTCAGTGATTTTACAAATAAAAATAAACCTCCCTCAAAAACAATGATCCCCCCCCCCATCCTATTTTTAAACCCAAAAGTCTGTCAGCATTTATTGCTTGACTGTTACCACCCAAAAGGATAACACTAAATATCTTAGTTGGCAACTATCCTTTTCCCTAGATCTAGGTTAAAATATCTTCAAGGAACACTTCAAAAGATAAGTACACCAAATAACTGTGCAGCTTTAAGTAGTAGAAAAAGTTACTCACTATCCATTCTGAATACAGTCCCCATAGCAAGTCTCTTTCCTAACCTCACTGACTAGCACAGACTCGTCCTCATCTGCAGATACCTCATAAGGCACGCTGAAGACTATAAAGAGATCCTACTGTAACCAGCAGCATATTTAATTGACAGCCAAAATATATTTTTAAACACTAAAGTAGTATTTGAAAATGTTTTCCAAACCAATTAGTGATTTACCTCAACATTCATTCCACAATCATCTTTCAAGCACCCACTATGTGCCAGGCACTGTTCTAGGTATTAGGGATATAGCGGTGACTAAAACAATTAAAAACAAATTCTGGGGCGCCTGAGTGGCTCAGTCGGTTAAGTGTCCAACTCTTGATCTCCGTTCAGGTCACAATCTCACACTTCATGAGATCAAGTCACGCTGTCAACGCAGAGCCTGCTTGGGATTCTCTCTCTCCCTCTCTCTCCCCCTCCCCCGCTCATGCTCTCTTTCTCTCTCTCAAAATAAATAAATGAATTAAATTCTGCCCTCTTGGAACTTAACATTCCAGTGGGTACGATGAATAATACATAAAATAAACATATGTTAGACATTAGACTGAGCCCCAGAGCATTTTAACATTAGAAGTAAATAATTCTATCATTATTAAACCCTTCCAAAAAAAACTTGGCATCACTTTCTGGAAGCAGGGGAAAAAATGGAAACTTTTTCATTTTAAATACAACACAAAGGCTTTAACTCAGTTAAGGCTTTAACTTTTTTGACAGGAAGAGTTATTATATAACAACACGGATTTGCCCACTCATTAAAAAGAAAAAGATTACAGGGGCGCCTGGGTGGCTCAGTCGGGTTAAGCATCCGACTTTGGCTCAGTTCATGATCTTGCGGCTTGTGAGTTCGAGCCCCACATTGGGCTCTTTGCTGACAGCTCAGAGCCTGAAGCTTGCTTCAGGTTCTATGTCTCCCTCTCTCTGCCCCTTCCCCAGCTCGCTCTCTCTCTCTCTCTCTCTCTCAAAAATAAACATTAAAAAAAATTTTTTTAAGAAAAAGATACATATGTCATAAATGGCTTAACCTAAAGTAAAACTATTAAACAATCCCTTAAAGTTTCATTATGAATCACAACACTTCACAAAAAAAATACCAGCAACCCAAAGCGGTTATTTTTGTTTGTTGTGATTGTATTGAACAAAACATGCATACTCAATATAATTAGATGTTACAAAAATTTAAAAGAGATACTTAAATTTTATTAAGGGGAAAGTTTACCAAATATAAAAACAGGTTCAACATTCGTTAATGTACTATAAAAACCATTTCCAGATAATCTCTAATCTTTTATTAGATCATACACAAAGTACATTCTGGGTTAAATAGACATCATTACTTCTTTAAAAATCAAAAGTAGTTTTAGAGATCAAATCTTTCCAGCACTTCCTCTGATATAAGGCAAAAGTTAACAATACTGGGGCGCCTGGGTGGCTCAGTTGGTTAAGCATCTGACTCTTGATTTCAGCTCAGGTCATGATGATCTTAAGGTTCGTGAGTTTTGAGTCCTGCCCTGGGCTCAGCACTGACAGCTCAGAGTCTGCTAGGGATTCTCTCTCTCCCTCTCTCTCTCTCTCTCTCCCTTCCTGTGCTTGCTCTCTCTTTCAAAATAAATACTTTTTTTTTTTTTTAAGTTAACAATATTGTGGTGGACCAGTGGGATGCAGCTGTTTAGAGAAATGTGTATTCTTCCACTTCTGTGTGACCTTGGACAAGTAACCAACCTGTCCACTAGAATCCTCACTTTCCCCACTGTAGGTGAGGGTAACAATGCTAGCAGCCTCAAGAGCCCTCCTGCATGGCTCAAACCAGAATATAAGTATATAGCAGTAAAGAGTGTCTGGCACACAGTAACTATTCAATAAATGTTGTCTATCATTACATGCCCTGATAACCTGACAGCTACTGCATTTCTATAGTTAAGAATCTTTTCCATATTTGCAGACATCCACTGAGAAACCAAGCATTGTATCTTCATGTCAGAGGCTATTCTGAACTCCTCTTCTTCCTCAACTTTCTCAGTCAATTCAGATCATCCTGGCAGATTGAAGTTAAAAGACAATGTAGTCCATTCTCAATTATCCATAATTTTGAAAGCCCCTTCTCCCGTTAAACTGTTAGACTGTGCAGCTGTGAGAAAGAATGGGGAAGTTCTTCATGTGCTGATGTAAAGCACAGACACAGAGTTCAGTGGAAAGAAAACCCAAGTGCACAGCAATCTATGCTACCATTTTTGTACAAAAGAGGGAGAAAAAAAGAAAGCTATACACAAACCCACACACACAGTTGTGCTTGTATATGCACAATATGTTTATGGAAGTATACACCACCTACTGGTAACAATGCAGCCACTAGAGAAGGAGGTGGTCAGAGGAAGGACAGGAAAAACTTTCCACTTAAAAAATCATTTTACCTGGAACTATAATGCATTATCTAAATAAGAAGCCTACAGACAGCTATTCAAATGCTCAGTCACACACTATATTCTAAAATTACTTACCATGACTCAGCTCATAAGGTTTTCTTTAGGCATAAGAAAAACCCCTTCACAAAAGCAAATAATCTCTCTTCTTCCTAATTATTTTTAAATAATCTTTAGTACCCCCCACAGTGTTTCCTTTAGGGGTAAAAAAAAAAAAAAAAAAAAAAGACTGTCAATCATTAAGTGCCTGCTTAGCATTACCCCTTACCGAACAGGTTATCTGTTTACACAGATGCTATGCTAATTCTTCTCCAGATGTGTAGTATAGATTCAATAAAAACTGCTGTCTCAAAAACCAGTGCTAAAATAATACAATCAGCAAGATCAGACTGTATGTGATTCACTGGGAATTTATTCTAAATAATGGAGAATGTTCTCAATATAAAAAAGAAATAATTATATGACCTGATGAAGGTGTTAGCTAGCATACTATGGTACCACTATGGTAATAATACAATGTATAAATGTATCAAATCAAGAGTTAAACACCTTAAACTTCTATAATGTTATATGTTATTATATCTCAATAGTAAATAATCCAATAAAAAAGAATGGAGTAAAATTTGATCAGAACTTTGTGTTTAATACTCTGGATTATCTCCTTCCCTCTCTCCCCTGCCTTGGCCAGTGAAGACTAATAGAACATGATGAAGTAAACCAGTTCTTTTGAAAAGTAGCTATATCCCTGCATTATTTTCATAGCGCTTAATATTTTCGACGGTTGGAGAACCTACCTAGGAGTTCTGTGTTCACTACTTGACAGTTTTAAGCCTTTTTAACTAAAAACTGAAAACTCTTTTTTAAAATTTTCACCTTGCATTCTCAAGTTCCATGTTTCTTGAATAAAAATCTTACTGTTTCTGACAATATCAAGATGCTTTTCTTATTACACATAAAAATATTTCTAGACAGGCAAAACAACATGAAGTATTTAGCTTCTACAGAGGTACAATTAGGTATCTGTGTGATTTTACATATGCTCACTGGAGCTTTGTAAGTCCATGGATGTTAGAACCTCACAGTGATGTTGACCTTGAAGTCCGTGCCATCAGACCCTTCAACTGAGCCCTATGTTGTATAAAGATGCCTTTAGCCTTTCAAAGACAGAGTGCCCAGAGAGTCCAAGATAATTCCACTTAAAGCTAAATTGCACTTTATAATCAACAGTTGGTTCCAAGCTATCTTTCAGTAAAAATATATTTCCTGTCATGTACTAAGAGTTTTTAGCAAACTTTATTAACTATGAGAAAAACTCAAGGCAGTGTAAATTTGAAGTTCCATGTTCCATTAAGGAGTAACAGAACTAAGATATCTTGTTAATAATCTTAAAGTTAGGGGTGCCTGGGTGGTTCGGTCAGTTATGTGTTCAACTCTTGGTTTTGGCTTAGGTCATGATCTCAAGGTTCGTGAGTTCAAGCCCCGCTATGGGGACTCTGTGCTGACAGTGAAGAGCCTGCTTAGGATTCTCTCTCTCTCCCCCTCTCAAAATAAATAAATAAATAAACATTAAAATAATAACTATAAAGTTAAATGAGTTTTCCTTCTTTCCTAAGAGGCACATAGATGCATCTGAAAACTCCAAACTAAGAGAATATCCCCACCCACAACGTGACACAAGACATACATTATATATGGAGACCAATTTTAAAAAAAAAGAAGCCAGACACAAAGGCCTCATGTGGTATGATTCCATTTGTATGAAACGTCCAGAACAGACAACTCCACAGGTACAGGAAGTAGATTAGCGGCCGCCTGGTGCTGGAAGTGCAGGGGGAGTGCAGCCTGACGCAGGGAGTGCGGGGAGTGAGGTTTCTTTTGGGAGGGACAAAAACTTTCTGAAACCAGATCGTGACAACAGTTGCACAATTCCATGAATACACTAAAACGTGGAGTTGCATACTTTAAAAAGTGAATTACATGGCACGTGAATTCTATTTCAAATGCTGTTATTTAAAAAAAGACATATAAAAATGTGAAGCCAAACATCCTCAATGAAACACACATGGGAATGCTCCTCCTTGCATAGGACATCCCATCTCAGAAATTCACAATGCAGGTATGAACGTTCTAACAGGCCCCACAGAAACCTGACTGCTGTGTTCAATCCAAAGTTTCCCCAACTCACTCGACTGACGAACATCTCAGCACACCAGTACCCTCCCCACCAAGTCTGATACTAGCCACGTGAGCATAATGTTCCCTGAAAAACATCAGGGAAATCTGCTTTCGGTATTCATAAAGCCAAAACAAAAATGAGAGCATCAGAAGAATACCATTTATCATCTGTGGAACTAAGATATACTAGTGGAAAATGAACTGTTTACAATAAACTCGTACCAACTATCTGATACATTTCTAACAGGGACTTCATACATTTTTAAAGTCAGTAACTAAAAACTTTTTAATTTCCATAAATCTTTAGATAAAGAAAATTATAACCCAATTATCTGCACTATAAGTGAAAATTCATTAGAAAATATACCCCCTCCTCCCCCCATGCCTAGAATAGATTTTTTTTAAGTTCTATTAGCTTTCTAGGGTCTGACTTAATATCAAAAGACATGCCAGAAGTCCTAACAAATAATTCATAATCTACAGCACTTCCAGCTAAAAACAGAGACAACTGACAACTTTAAGAAAAAGGCACAAATCTTCAGATGTTAACTATCTGAAGAACTAATATACTTTTACTTCCTCTAGACCCCAAAGTGAAGGAGTTCAACCACTTGCACAACTTGGATCACGGTCATGCATATACTGCTGTTCGATAAAAGCAAGTCACAGAATACAAACCATAGTGCGCCAATTTACATTATGTACAAAAGCAGGGAGGGACGGGGGGGGGGGTTGTTTTTCTAGGGCTACAAAATACATGGAGCTCTGTAAAAACAAGGGCATGATAAAGGCGAATTTCAGGGAAGCAGACAACTCTGAAGACAGAGTGCCTTCACAGGGAATAGTAATGTTCTTAAACACTGTGGTGGACACAAAGGGCTCCCCACTCTTTCTCTGAATTTGTGCTCTAAAAAGAAGACCCAGGGGCACCTGGGTGGTTCAGTTGGTTAAGCATCTGACTTCGGCCCAGATCATGATTTCTCGGTTTGTGAGTCTGAGCCCCGCCTTGGGCTCTGTGTGGACAGCTCAGAGCCTGGAGCCTGCTCCAGATTCTGTGTCTCCCTCTCTCTCTGACCCTCCCCCACTATCCTTTCTCTCTCTCTCTCTCTCTCTCTCTCTCTCTCAAAAATAAATAAAAACCATTAAAAAAAAAAAGACCTAAAACTTCAAAACTTCTACCACTTAAATCATAATACCTCACATAGGATTTGTCGTTTCTAGGGAATTTAATTGATCTTCTAAATCTAGTGTTTAATTTTTAAAGTCACATGAGAAAAACAATCTCTAAAAAGGTAATTTCAAATACTTGAGACAAACATATAGCCATATGCTCAACATTCTTATTAACACATGCATAATAAATTCATAACTGATCACTCCCACCCCCAAGATTGGTGACGATATAAACTCTGTACAAGAAACAAGTTTTTTAAATGTGAATGATGTTGAATAACAAATAATTATTAGTGTTACAAAAGATATCCTAATATTACCTGGGGCAAGATTCAAAGGTAATCTTCTAGGTGAAATTGCTCTGGGGTGCTGCTTACTAATTTCTTCATAAATTTGGAGCCTCTCTTCTAAAGTGCCTATTATCAGTAAATATGTGTGAGATTCAAAGCATCAGAACTTTTTATCTATGAAAAAATGCTAATAAACTTTTTAAAAATGTTATAAATAAAGATTGCATTGTCAATATTAAAGCTGTGCCCAATTTTTATAAGAATGACATGAAAACTCTGTGGTGGTGAAACACATAATCAGCAAAACACCATTTTAAACCCAACCTCCAGATAAATCCAAAACTTCTTTCATCACAACATATTCTAAAACCAACTCAAATCATACCCATGCAAGACACAGAGACTCAAGATACACAGCACTTCGATTCGTTAGCGCACAACCCATGAAAAAGAAAATCCTCCTTCAAGACTTATCTTACACAAACTCTCTAGCCCGATGAAGCCTACACACCTCCCCACAAAAGGCTGTAACACCCATTGATTAGGTTTTAAAAAGCAACTGTTTCAGCATCATGAATGTGAATGTCTTATAGTTTAAAAAGGGAACTAAATTTCTAAGGTAGCTTTAACACTTAAAATCTTCAATGAAACTCCATTATAAAGAATCCGATTCATACAGATTGTTTAAAGTGGCAAATTATTTCTCCCAAATATAGTGATACAAAATGTACTTCTAACAGAAAGTTGGGTCTTCCCTCCCAAGACCAAATTAATTTTATAGTACTGAATAGAAAACATATATATACATATATATATACGTATATATATATATATATATATATATATATACACACACACATATACATATACATATATACATATACACACAAACTACATGTGACTCTGCAATAACAATTTGCAAGGTAGGATCTGGGTCCAGTTCATTATTCTAAAATAATATCTACCATAATTTACAAAGAGAGATTATATGCACTGTTTCATATAAGCAATAAGACAATTTACAACAGAATTTTAAGAGAAAGCAAACAAATTTGATTTTAAACTGTAAGGTTTTTAATTGATTTCAACTCAGAAAACGGAAATATTTTTTAAGAAGAACCCTTGGCGCTAGCAATCAAGGTATCTCCATCCTAAATGTAGTGTTCACTATCGAGACTATAAATGTAACACTTAAAAAGGTAATGTTTGATTTTGTTTAAACTCTTTCCTTCCCCCAGTAGTATGTTTTGGAGCTCCAATGTGGTAGGATTCAAAACCTGGGATACATGAAAGATAATTTTTACATTCTGTTAACAATCTGGAGACTTCATGAAATATCAAGGACCCTTATACTAAAATTTACATGAAGGCTATTTACTGCTTTTAAAAGGCAGGTCTCATATTTAAGCCTAATCCTAAGAATATAAGAAAAAAAAATTCCCCACTATCCCAAATATAACAAGTCTTATAAATGTAGTTAAGTTAAGACAAAACCAAACCATTCCAATGTCCTATTTGAAGCCACAAGTTGGAGCTCCAGAACTTACCATGGGGGAGAAAAGGTCCTATGGAACCTAAAAAGATAAAGTAATATAATTAGTTTGTAATCAAAATATTTTATAGTAAGCATGGTTCTTGACATGGAACAGGTTATATTCAACTTACTAAACATTTAAATATCTGTATTATTAACTACATGTCAGTAACTGATAGTTTAAAGAAAAACATCACAGTTATCTTGCATTTCCAACCTTCAAATAGAAAACTTTTGTCCTGATTTTTTAAAAACACAAATTATTGATGTAATCAATAATTTTTGTTTTCATCATTTTCTTAAAAACAATTTAAAGGAAACAATTAACGACCTGTGATATTAAATTTTAAACACTAACAGAAAACCTGGTAATTTATAGTGATGAGAACACAACAAAAAATTTTTCTCATGGCTTACACTTCTATAAATGAGTATGAGTAGCTACCTATTTTTACCATATCTTTAAATTTAAAAGTTCTGCTGTTTCAACACCCTTGAGCCATATTTTCAAAATTATTTCAGCCATGTATTTATCCATGAGTAAATATACTAGGAATATTAACTGCTCTGAACAACATTTAATTATGAAAATACTAGGGAAAATTGCAATTCTAGATTTATAAAAAGGATAGTTTACCTAATTTGAAAAGAAGATATGTGACATTTTGCTCTATGCAAAGTAGCCCAACCTGAAATTAAGAGGATAATTTTCATGCTGATGCTATACAATACATATCCTCAGCAAAACTGCTTTGGCCTAATTCTTATGTTTAAAGGCTGAGGGTAACAAATCTCTAATTCTTTAAAAAATACTAAATAACTACGTTTCCCAGAAATGGAACGGCTCACTTTCCTCCCCAGCTCTCTAGTTAGCCTAAATTGGTAACATTTTAATGGGTCAAGGAACTTAAAATTATCTGTGAGCATTTATCACTAAAGTATAAATAAATATCTGAACTCATCTTCACTGCCATGTTTAACCTGTAATTCTCCTAAATGGAAAAATAAATGCTAATGCTAAAAATATCTGTCCTCAAATATTATTACAACTTTGCATTCACTTCAAGCACTAGTGAAGATAAGGTAGAGGAGAAAAATAATTACATACTAAGTTGCAGAGCTTTTTCCAAGCCTTCATAATAACACCAATTTTCTGCATTCCGATCAATCAAGTTTTTGAATACTTCACTGGCTTCTTTTAATCTTCCCAATTTCAACAGCATTTCCCCTAAAATTAAGTTTAAATTCACATTCATTTTACTCAAACATTAAATAACTTTCTGATCTCATAGATTTCACTAAGCAGTATTAACACACTGGATATTTATGAAAAAACTGTATGTGCTTCCCTTTGGGACATGTTGCAGTTTATACCACTAGACACAGATTAATTCACAGCTTGCCTTCAGAAGTGAACCTTCATTTACACATTCTATTATATACAAACATTCTAATATTATAATTATATTATAAATAGCATAATAAATATTAATATAATTATTAATTATATATAATTAATATTCACTTCAGAAGTGAACCTTCATTTACACATTCTATTATATACTAACATTCTAATATTATGATATTATAAATAGCATAATAAATATTAATATAATTATATATATTATATATAATATTATAATTATAATTATAATATTATAAGCTAACATTTTGGCTCCCTCCCACACTCCAAATATACATATAGTATATTAAGTTCTTGGTAAAAATATTTGTATTATACACATTTTTATATACCCTTAACAACAATTAAAGACTCCCAACACAGATTGGTAAGTAATTCGAATGAAATATCCCTACATTCCTACTGCTAGATTTGAATGTACTTTTCCTGATCGATTCCTATATTAAAAATTTTCCATTCAATTCTCTTAGATTCCTTTCTACATCACTAAAACTGCCGAAGTTTAACTCAGTGAAGCAAAAACACTAAGTACCACTTCACAGCTAGAAACCACATAAACCAGATTCACACGTGGATCACCCCTAAGGTCCAAATCCTTTTACCAAGCCACACAAATTGGAAGTAGGTTTGGAAAATGAGTATCTAAACTTCTCAGGTAGAATACAAAGTGCACGTAATCCAAGGTAAAAGAGAGATTCTCAAAAAAGAGTATACCTCAACTTCCTATTGCTATTTCCCCTTCCCCAAACAATCTATTTCAAAGGAAGAAACCTTTGAAATGTCTTCAGACATATTATTTCAGCTTTCATCATCTGGGAGGGGACAATATATTAAACTGGTTATTACATGCTATTATTTTACTATTTTTATGTATTACTCAAGCTCTAGAAGAAGACTAACTCGATATAATTTCCAGCTTTACCATTTTCTAACTCTGTGACCCTGAGCATGTTACAAGCTTCCAATGTCCACTTACCTATAAAATATCGACTACCTCTGTCTGCTTTTGTGATATATTAATTTAAACTAGTTAGTTAGCACAATGCTTGGCACAAAACGAATGCACACAAGTGTTTGCTACTTAAAAGTATAAACATGCCACATTCCTCCACAATTAATTTCTGGCTAGTCCAGTTTTTACCTGGCTTACCCTAGGTAAATAGACAACAACACAGATTTCAATTCCAAAAACCTTTGTTTTCTGCTACCATCACAGGCAAAGATTATTACTAGAGGACTACACAGAACAAGAAATACATTTGCATATTCATAAAGTAAGTGAAGATTTCTAACATTTTTTGTTTATTAAAGGATCTTAATATGCTAAGGACTACAAAAGACATCAATGTGTAAATGTCAAAGGTCTCTCTGGGCCCTGCGAAGTTCACCAAAAAAATAATACTCTAACTTGTCTCTATAAGCAGTATAAAGTACTGGCTTTACATTCAAGATGATGGCCCCCAAATTCCCCTCACTAGCAACATATGGATGAATGTGGCCACACTGCAACTTGCACACTGTTTGAACTAGAACTGATCTCACTATATCTTATCTACTTTTTAATCACTGCATTCTGGACTGCTGTTACAAGAGAGAGAGAAAGCAACCCGAGTTAAGAGTTAATCAAGAAATAGCAATAATACATCAGAATATAAAAATAATTGCCATTTTCTTTGCTCCCATCAATTATAAGCGATAGAAGAAAGAAACCAGAACATTAAATAATTTATCGCCATTTTACCACTGGTTTAAAAAATACTGTTGTTCAATAGCCAAATAATGAAAAGAGCCCAAATGTCCATCGACTGATGAATGGATAAAGATGTGGTATATATATACAACAGAGTATTACTCAGCCATAAAAAAAGAAATCTTGCCATTTGCAACGACATGGATGGAGCTAGAGATCATTATGCCAAGCAAAATAAATCAGAGAAAGGTAAATACCATATGATTTCACTCTTATGTGTTATTTAAGAAACAACAGATGAACACAGTGGGGGAAAAATAGAGAGGCAAACCATAAAGCAGACTCTTAACTATAGATATCAAACCGAGGACTGACGGAAGAAGGTAGGCATGTGGAATGGGCTAGATGAGTGATGGGTACTAAGGAGGGCACATGTTGTGATGAACATCGCGTGTTGTGTGTAAGTGATGAATCACTAAATTCCACACGTGAAACTAAGTATTACACTGTATGTTAACTAACTGGAATTTTTTAAATAAAAACTTGGAAAAATATAAATAAATAAATAAATAAATAAATAAATAAATAAATAAATAGAAAAATAGTGTTGTCAT
Organism: Panthera leo; assembly: GCF_018350215.1. Lineage (NCBI taxonomy): Eukaryota > Metazoa > Chordata > Mammalia > Carnivora > Felidae > Panthera > Panthera leo. Next base: position 28,931,755 of record NC_056679.1, read on the forward strand.
TCGTATTATCCACAAAAATTAAATCAGTAAGTTGCTATACATTAACTAGAAGAGTTGAGAATAGCAGTTAAAAGTAAGGACTCATGAAAAGAAATGAAGGAATCTTAAATTACTATGTGAAAAAAGCTAATCTAAAAAAGCTACATACTACATGATTCCAACTATATAACATTCTGGAAAAGGCGCACCTATGGAGAAAGTAAAAGGATCAGTGGTGGTCAGGAGCTGGGGGCAAGGAGAAACAAACAGGCAGAGCACAGAGGGTTTGTAGAGCAATGAAACTACTCTACGTGACACTACGGTGGTGGACATATGTCAAAACCTAGACAGTACATAATACCAAGAGTGAACTTTAATGTAAACTGTAGACTTTGGGTGATAATTACATTCAGTGTAGGTTCACTAATTGCAACAAATATACCATTCTGCTGGGGGATGTTGATAATGGTAGGGGAGGCTGTGCATGTGTGAGGACAGAGAGTATATGTGAAATCTCTGTACCTTCCACTCAATTTTGCAGTGAACGTAAAACTGCTCTATAAAAATGAAGACTTTAAATTTAAAACAAACAACAATAAAAAAAAAAAGTAGGGGCACCCGGCTGGCTCAGTTGGTAGAGCATACGGCTCTTGATCTTGGGGTCCTGAGTTCAAGCCCTATGTTGGGTATAGAGTTTACTTTAAAAAATAAATAAATAAAATAAGTTAAATAAATAAATAATAATAATAAATAAAAATAAAATAAATATAATATACAATAAAATAAAAATGAATAAATCATAATCATGATCATCATAATAATAATAAATTAAAATAAAATAAAATAAAATAAGGGCTCTGAAGCCCAGGAAGATGTATTTACAAATTAACTCTACCACCTAAAAGGCTGGGTGACTTTGGGCAAGTCTTTAACCTCTCTAAACTTTAGTCTCCTCAACTATAAAATGGGGATAATCTACCCATGTTAGAAGTGCTAAAAAATGAAATGAAATAAAGAAGTTTAAGCAATTATCATACTCTGAGACACAGGGAAAATAAATAAATGTTAGCTATTATTTTTATGAAGTTTAGAAGTCCCGCAACTATATGAAACTTTAGTTTTAAGCTAATTATTGCTTTAGTTGGACATTTTATTATGTACTGTTCACAGAATGTTAACTGATGAGCAAACTTTGTTTTAAACAAATGTACTTGACCCTTTGTTGATGAACATTTTAAACAAACTATTTATTATCAGGATCCTGCCTTCATAATTAGCCCATATTGAAAATAAATCAATCTTACTTTCATAATGACCCCAGTGTCATCATTTCATGGATATATATTTGGGGGTGAGAAGTATGAAGGGAGTATGAGACACTGCCTATGAAAATGGAATCTGGAGCCAAAATCCCTAGACTCAAATCCAGCATTACCCAGCTTACTTAGCTATATGACTTTGGGCAAAGCACTTAACCAGTCTGATTCCTCAGCCCCTCCTCTCTAAAATGAATATAAGAACCATATAATGATATTGTTCTGAGGATTAACTTAATAGACATTAGATTAATAATAAAAATGTTTTTTATTACATACAAAGTCTTATTTAAGTACTAGGGCAGAGTAAAGTATGTAGCTTTTATTCTTTTCTTTAATTGAGGCCACTGATAAAGAAAAAGCAGATCAACTTACCTTTAATTTCTTCCACCAAAAGTTTATCACATATCTGTTTCTCATATGTTTCTATATGTTCCAAAGATTCCTGAAATAGGTCTGCCTCTCTCATCACTTGATTCTGGTATAGTATCAGTTCACTATATTCATAGTCTATTTTGTTGGGAGGAACCTGAAAAAAATTAACAAAAATTATTTATATAATTATATAAAACAGTTATACACCTTTAATCGCTTCCTCAGAAGAGTCACTCACATAGATTAAAAAAAGCAACTGAGATGCAATTACAAATAGAAGAGTGATTAATAGTGAAGAAAATTAATATTCTTTTTAAGTTTATTTTATTTATTTATTTTTGAGAGAGAGACAGAGAAAGCAGGAGGGGCAGACATAAAGGGAGAGAGAAAGAATGAGAGAGAATCCCAAGCAGGATCTGCGCTGTCAGCACAGAGCTCGATGTGGGGCTCAAACTCATGAGCCATGAGATCATGACCTGAGCTGAAATCAAGGTTGGACGCTTAACCGACTGAGCCACCCAGGTGCCCCAATACATTCTTTAAAACAAACAAAAAGGTGGCACTTCTGCCTATGGCAAAGTCAAGATTCAGGTCAGCAAATCCTATACCCACAGAATATGAAAATGGTTAAAATCCTAAAGAATTTAACAAAAACTACTAGAATAAAAAAGTTTAGTAGGGTGACAGAATACATGATCAAAATACAAAAATCAATTATACTTCCATATGCTAGAAATCAACAACTCAAATAATTTCATTTATGATAACATCTAAAAGAACAAAATATTTAGGAATAAATTTAGGAAACAAGACCAATACACTGAAGATAACATGCTGAGAGAAATTAAGAATCTATTATAAATGGAGACACTCTAAACCCTGTGCATGGGTCAGGATACTCAATACTGTTTTGATGGCAATTTCTCCAAATTGTTCTACAAATTCAATGCAATCCATATAAAACTCTCAGCAAGCTTTTCTGCAGAAATTGACATGCTAATCCTAAAACTCAAATGGAAATAAAAGAAACCCTGTATAGCCAAAAGAATCTTGAACAAAGTGGGAGGACATGCATTTCAAATTTCAAATATACCATAAAGCAACAGTAATCAAGATAGTATGGTATTGGCATAAGGAAAAAGTGGAATTGATAAACTATGGCTTATTTATATAATGAGATACCAAACAGCAGTTAAAAACAGATAAACTTGGGGCACCTGGGTGGCTCAGGTGGTTAAGCATCCAACTCTTGGTTTCGGCTCAGGTCATGATCTCATGGCTTGTGAGTTTGAGCCCCCACGTTGGGCTCTCCACTGTCAGCACAGAGCCTGCTTTGGATCCTGTCTCCCTGTCTCTCTGCCACCCCCCACCCTCCCTCCCTCTCTTTCTCTCAAAAATAAATAAACTTTTTTTTTTTAAATGGATAAACTAGCCCTACATGTATCAACACAGATATGTCTCAAGATGCGAAAACACTGCATATTGTTCTGTCAACTTTTAAATACACAAAGTAACAGTTTGTAATTTTTATGGGCTTATATATAACCTAAACGTGACTAGGAATGATCTATAACAATTTCAGAATAGTGGCTACCTCTAGGGATGTGGGAGAACTTTGTAACTACTTCTCTAGTATTTCTTTCTTTATAAATTTTTAAATTTTTAAGGTTTTTTTAGAGAGAGTGAGAAAGAGTATGCACATGCAAGCAGGGGAGGGAGGCAGAGGGAGAGAATCTTTTTTTCTTAAAGTTTATTTATTTTGAGAGAGACAGAGATATCCCAAGTGGGGGAGGATCAGAGAGCAAGGGAAGAGAGAGAAAATCTCAAGCAGGCTCCGCCCTGCCACAACACAGAGCCTGATGTGGGCCTCAAACTCACAAAACTGTGAGATCATGACCTGGGCAGAAACCAAGAATCGGACACTTAGCTGACTGAGTCACCAAGGCACCCCAGGAGAGAAAGAATCTTAAGCAGGCTCCACACTCAGTGCAGAGCCCAATGCGGAGCTCAGTCCCATGACCCTGGGATCATGACCTGAGACGAAATCAAGAGTTGAGCACTCAACCATCTGAGCCACCCAGGCGCCCCAAATATTTCTTTAAAAAATAATAAAATCTGGAGAAAGTGTGGCAAAATGTTAGCATCTATTTATCTAATGACGCATAGTATATATTTTTTGCATTTTTCTACTTTGCATATGTATTAAAATGTATTAACATATTTACATAAAACATAAAGCTATATGTATGAGGAATAATTCTGTAATCACAAAACTATTTTCATTTTTATGTATCCTTTTCTTTAGTCATTTGAATATCATCAAAATAATAGAGTACAAAATTTTTCATAATATTTATTCTCTATCAAGAATTCAGTGTTTTAGGAGCACCTGGGTGGCTCAGTCAATTAAATGTCCAACTTTGGCTCGGGTCATGATCTCACAGCCTGTGAGTTTAAGCCGCGCATTGGGCTCTGTGCTGAGCTCAGAACCTGGAGCCTGCTTCAGATTCTGTGTCTCCCTCTCTCTCTGCCCTTTGCCTGCTCACACTCTGTCTCTCTCTCTCTCTCAAAAATAGATAAGCATTAAAAAAAAAAAAGAATTCTGTATTTTAATTTTTACCAATTATTTCAAAAATTTTTTAAGTTTTTCCATGGGTCCCAAAGACTTTAATGCATAATTGAGAATCAGAGCAATATAGAAGTCAACTATTTTAGTTTGTGTGGGTAGGAGAAAATGTAAGAATGAAGTTCTTACTTGCTGAGTTTGTCTAAACTCTTCCAATAGTTTTAGTGCCATATCATAATCTTTCAGCAAATGGTATGCAATAGCATATCCAATCCAGGAAGCACGCTGCGTTGGGCGCAACTGAAGAAGCTGATACCTTGTCTCCTAAAAAATAAAAAAATAATTAAAAATTGTCTTTTTCTCTTTTCACTTTAACTGTCTCTAAAATATTTGTATTTCAACACAGAGCTGTAAGAAAACAATTTAATGCTTTTAATTCCTTTCTAATGAATTCAAGGAATAAACATCAGTTCCTGAATAGAAATAGTTTTTATGTTCTTATCTAAATTACTTAAGTTCTAGAATACTCTGTTAATGCTCACTGTAAAGCTTTTACTAAAAAGCTATTCTTGGGGCCCATGCTTTTGGGTTGCCTTATAAAATTACTTTTATATAATGCATATTTCTTTTGGTAACTAAACATCTTTGAAGAGAGACTAAGATACCTTTTTATTAAACTAAATTCTGCTGTTTATAAAATCACTGTGAAATTATAATGTATTCACATTGTTACAAGAAGCTCCAGAAGCAGGGCGGACAAAGCCTGAGCAAATACTCAAACATCAGCCTGGAATTTTCTAACAGAACACTGCTGCTACTCGAAGACAGTGTAATAATAATGTAAGACATTAGGGAGAAAACCCCAGAAATTCCACCAGGGCTACCCCAAAGAATCCAGACATCTTCGCTAGCACAAAATACAACCTTCCTACACAGCCCCCACCCCTTCACAGCTCGTATTGACTCTGAGTTTTAGGTGCGTACAACTGCGTGGGGAAACAGGGTCTCATGAAGAACACTAGCTGCAATGAAGTTCTGAAAATGTAGTGTTTTTAGCTTCTATTGTTGGAATAGGTGCCAAGTGAGTCCATCCACACTATATGTCACAAGGAGAACACGATCAGTCTTTTCAAGAAAAAGATCTTTGAGCAAACGACTTAGTATCACTCCTCTCCCCTTGTGTGCCTGGTTCATTTTAGGCACATGAAATTAAGCTGTGTTACTCCCATCTCTCCTTTTCACCACTGTTTCTGTCACTTCCTTTCTTCATTAAAGTCTGGTCAGTTTTCTTCTCTCTGCCAAATCCTGCCACTATCCTGCTGCAAATGCAACACTGTGGATCACCCATCCGAAACAAGCTATTGTCTTAGAATCAAGATTTCCCCATCTTTAATGATCTCCTTTACCCCACTTCAGGGCCCCATGAGACTTTACTGCAACCACACCCTAGACCTTACTACCACCCAGAAATCATAAATTCAGATATCTCACTCTCTGGCCAACACTCTTATTCAGTGACATTCCTACCCTTTTTCTGGGAAACCACCAGTACCTCTGGTTCCTCAGGTCCTTCACTTCTAACCACTGCTCTTGTATCTTCACTACCCCTTTTAGCAAGCACGGTTTGCCAGTATTCTTAATTTCCTTGCCTCATTCCTATGGATAACTGATTTTAACTCCCACCGCACCTAGGCTAAACGAAAAAATCATGATCTGGAAGAATGATACCTTTATTAAGCTCAGCAGAATGCTCGAAACCTGCAAAAATCTAGGCACAGGGTATAAGGATTTGTATGGTAGTAGAAGACAAAAGTAAAAAGTAAATGAAAGAACTTAATTTATTTAAAGAGAACTGTTAAGAGTTGGTGGTCTCCTTCATACAAGGGAGAGAATTCCATTGTGGACGTACTGAAGTCAGGGTACTCAATGGAGTAAGCACACGGAGATACCCAGCAGATTGGAAGGTGCCAGTATGAAGAGGTCTGGACCAGAGAAAGACTGCTTTATAGCAATCCTGCCACATCATTTTATATTTACTAACCCATAACAGAGAAAGCTAATTAATCCCTACATTTAGCTTTCAATTATAAAAGCTTTGTTTACCAAAGCTGTAAATAGGAGGTAGTCCTTGCACATAGGAGGTAGTCTAGTTTTTTAAAAAGCATTAAATGAATAAACAGTTACCCTCTTTTTATGATTAACTATGTAGTTCCACAACTGTTAACTGGGGAAGAATGTCTCAGGTGACTTTCCCCTTCTGCTATAGATGATAATGAACAATCAAATCTACATAGTCTTGGCCTATGCTCATCTCATTCTGAACCCAAATGTTTTCAAATTATGTCTGTTGTAAGAACATGTACACTTAAGACTAAAGTACTTACTCGATAACCTTCAAGGTCTCTCATTTGAATCTGCAACAGAGAGAGATCTCTCAAAATTTGTAGATTATCTTTATCTAATTTGAGGGCATTTCGATAGCACTTAATAGCTTCATCATACTTCTTATCAGAACGTTGCAAGAGTCCATAAACATGCCAACCTACTAAGTTAAGGAAATAGAGACATTCACAGATACTAAAATATGCTATGCTACATATCTAATATAAAGCTTACCTTAACGAAGTGGTAAGTTGTCTTGGATTTTACTTCAGAATAATCTGGGGTCAGAGGGAGGGGGCAGTGAGCAGGTGGTAAGAGATCAAACCAGATTAGTCCTGACCGACAAGTGTTAAATTATTAAAGTTGGGTGATGGGCACATGGGGTTCATTAGTCTATGCTCTCCACTTACACGTGTTTGGAATTCTCCATTGTATTTATGTAACCTTAGAAAATTCTTGGTAAAAATTCCTCACGTTTCCTACTTCTTATCCCCTTAGTTCCTCACCCCAGCACCTCAATACTTACTGATGCTTCATTACTATACACACAAAAGCTGCCAACTATCTTTTAAATCTAGTTTATAGTCAATCAATTCTCAAACAACACATAACCATCAGTTAATTCAATAGTGACACTAACAACCACAAAATTTTATTTACTATAAATTAAAGTCTGAGCATATCTTAGAGCCAAAAAAAACTATCATACTTACATGCCCTTTCTCTTCATTCTGGGGTAGGCACTGAGATAAAGAAATAAGTATTTAGTATTTTGAGAGAACCCTAAGCTAAATACATGAAAACACTACTTAGACTACTGATGTTCAATACTGGCCAATACCTAGATGAATAAAATATTAAGATCCAAGGGCAACATGTGAAAAGATTGTGAATAAGCACACAGATTAGCCAAACAAAAATGAAAGTCAGTTTCGATGACCCATCCTTAAAAAGTACTTTTGGGGGCGCCTGGGTGGCTCAGTCAGTTAAGCGTCCGACTTCGGCTCAGGTCACGATCTCGCGGTCCGTGAGTTCGAGCCCTGCGTCGGGCTCTGGGCTGATGGCTCAGAGCCTGGAGCCTGCTTCCCATTCTGTGTCTCCCTCTCTCTCTGCCCGCCCCCGTTCATGCTCTCTCTCTGTCTCAAAAATAAATAAACGTTAAAAAAATAAAAATAAAAATAAAAAAGCTTTAAAAAAAAAAAGTACTTTTGTCTGTTCACATACTGAGATATCAGCCAATGAAAAATACAGTAAGTATCCAGTGAAGTTACCAGCTTTGTCCCTGTGCAACAGAAACCAAACTGAAGAACCAGTATCATACTCAATACTAAATAAACTGTTTTAAAACAGGGTGTTTCTGAATTTTTCTTCCGAAATGTCTAAAACAAAGTTTAAAGAACACAAATTTTACTATACAAGTCAGTTGGAATAACAGGTTTATGGATATGTAAGACAAAAATGGGTTTCAAGTCATGTATCAGTTCCTTTTCCCTCACACTAAGCACAACTGAAGTGAATACATACTGTACAGGGATTCTCTTTCAACCAACTGTAATAAACAAGGGATGGGGACTAGAAGAAACTAATATTACAAAATGTTGATGATTATTGAAGCTGAGTAACGGTACACAGAGTTCATTGAATTCTTTCTTCTATGCAAAACTTTCCATAGTAAAGGTCTGTTTTTTCTGAATTAGAAAACCCCACTAAATGGAAAGTAAATGAAATAATAAAGTTCAATTATTGCAAAAGGATACAGACATGGCTCTTGACATCATTACGAAGTCCTTTACGAACAAATTCATACGCTTCTTCTTTTTTTCCTAAGCAGTTCAATGTTAACCCCTTCATAGCCAAAGTCTCTGAAAAATATTTTTAACCTCTATTTACGCACAAAGAATTCATATTCTCTTAGCACTATTTTATTTTGTTTAGCTCTTAATACTATTTTAATATGATATCTGCCAATGCTTACATTATTTGTCTTTTTAATCACATAGTTAGAAACTTCTCTCCAGAGAGCCAAAGCATAAGAGACTCTTAAAAACTGAGAACAAACTGAGGGTTGATGGGGGGTGGGTGATGGGCATTGAGGAGGGCACCTTTTGGGATGAGCACCGAGTGTTGTATGGAAACCAATTTGACAATAAATTTCAAATATTGAATAAATAAATAAATACATACATAAATAAATAAATAGAAACTTCTCTCCAATACAAAAAGTAAAACTACATTTAAGTATTTACTGAAGCTTAGCCTGAATCCTTTTCTGAAATCCCTTAGGCTACGACTGAGGACTAGGGACTGAAATCCCTTAGGCTAGGACTCCTACAATGCTTTCTGCCTTTTAGAAGACTGTACAAAGGGGGTGGAGATTATTCTGCTGAGAAAAGGTAACACAGTAGGCACCGAGTCCTGTTGAGTTAACTCTACTACAGTGGCTCCACAGCTTTCATCCAAGAGCACTTCTATCCACCATCTGATTTACACCCCACAAAAACAATCTTCCTTAGCAAAGAGATGTATGCAATGTAAAAATAAGCCTATTCAGTACTGGAACACACTTTATTTTTGGCCACAAGTTTATTCCAACTAATTCTAGTTGGAATATCAGTTTGCATTTCAAGAGTATAAGACTGGTGAAGGAGTAGCAACCCAAGAATATATTTAAGGCAGCTAATGAAAGATGGCTTATAATGAAATGATTCTCTGAATAAATCCACAAGCAGGGAATTAGACAAACAATGGTTTTCAAATGATCTCTGTGGACTCTGGTTTTCAGAACACAGTGATTCAGCAGTCAGACCCCTACAAACGTCTTCATTTATCTGTCATTTTATACACATTTATCTGTTTTTTCCACATGCTGCACTTTGGATAAGGGTTCCCTGGAGAAAAAAACTTGAAAACAAGCTTTACATTTTTAAAATTCTATGAAATGAAGACTTCTTTCCATTTCCTTCAAAGAATGCTTTTAATGTTATTCGAAAGCTGAGCAGAGTTAGCCTATTTTCTCAAGAAGATGGTCTCAAGAGTTACCCTCGTCTAATATTCAGAGACCCCAATTAGCTATGCTCTGCTGTAGGACCATAACTTGCATGTCTAACCTGATCCATCCTTTAAATAAACACTGGTCACCAGTGAAAAAGGATGAGACAAGCAAATACAGACCTATTGACACCCTGCTAACAACTCAAGATAAACAATTTAATGGTAAATCAATAGTATCTAATTTAAGTATTTATATAGAAAGGTCAGCATATATATAAAAAAGACATCTACCAAAGAATAAAATACATCTGACTATTTTTATACTACTTCTGTATTGCAGATATGATCCTCATTTCAGACAAGAAATCAAAGTATAAATTTAAGTCCTACTCAAAGTAATAGATGAAATGACATCTATAAAAGTACTGTTATATACTCCAATTATTCCCCAACAGATCAACCAGTCACTTATCTGAAAGCAAAGACTGTGCATACACCTAAGCATAATAAAAGGAAAGTGACCTAGAATAAGATTGATAAGACACATAACCAAAAATGTTTATATACTCTAATAGAGAGCTACAAGGCATGGAATCTGGAAGTATTCTTCTTTCACTGTTAGGAATCCTATCTGTCTGATTTTGGAATTACAGTTCCCCAAAGCAGTCTCTCACAGATGAGGCAATACCTCCATGTTCAGCAAATTTTGGATTTGAAAGAATCATCTTGCAAAACTTGAGGCCATTTTTGTACTGCTTCTGTTCGTAACATTTCTGTAAAGAAATATGAACAAGAATTAATTAATAAAATGAACAGAGCAACTTTTCTTTGCATTATATATATTCTAAATTTAAGATCCAAAAGTAGGTTTAAAATATATACAATGGGAAGGTTTTATACCAATTTAAATCACTTATAGCATGAAGTATATTTTCGTAAACTACTCCTTGCCAAGTTGTGCTAGTATGAGTATTTTCACTTTTATAGAAGAAAAGGAAAAAAATACTTAATAAATAGGGAATTTAGGGGCATCTGGGTGGCTCAGTTGGCTAAGCGTCTGACTCTTGATTTTGGCTCACGTCATGATCTCGCAGTTCATGGGTTTGAGCCCTGTGTAGGGCTCTCTGCTGTCAGTGCAGTCTGTTTCAGATCTTCTGTCCCCTCTCTCTCTCCCCCTCCATCACTTGCTCTCTCTCTCTCTCTCTCTCAAAAATAAACATTAAAAAAAATACAAATAAAAATAGGGAATTTAATTGCCAACCAACACTGCTACATTTTGTAAAAATTCAAATCCAAAAGCAAAAAATATGTGATAACAACACAGAAAAAAACCAGAAACTGCATTAGTGCCACTTCAAATATGGAACCAAGGCGGGGCGCCTGGGTGGCTCAGTCGGTTAAACATCTGACTTCAGCTCAGGTCATGATCTCACAGTCTGTGAGTTCCAGCCCCACATCGGGCTCTGTGCTGACAGCTCAGAGCCTGGAGCCTGCTTCAGATTCTGTGTCTCCCTCTCTCTCTGCCCCTCCCCTGCTCATGCTCTGTCTCTCTCTGTCCCAAAAATAAAAACATTAAAAAAAAACGAAACCAAGGCATGCCCGCGCACACACACACACACACACACACACGAGCAACTACTGTATGTCCATACAAAACCTATTATATCTCATAAGTATTCCTTAAGGTAGGTGTCATTACCTCCTCCCTACAGACATAGAAACTGAAATGTAAGAGTTCATAAAATTTGTTTATAAGTGGCTCCGCGTACTTGCAAACTCTGGTCTGACTCCAAAGACCATGATCTTTCCATCACTAGTCTAATACATGTGTGAGCAACACCTAAGTGCCACCAGCCAGGCTCAGTAACCAGCGACTGTCCACCACAGCCACTGATCACATGAACATCTCATCATCTTCCAAATGAGACAGGCATGTCTCATTTAAACTGCCATGCATGCTCTTTCCAGCACTCAACATGCCAAGTTTATGCCCACTTAAGGGCCTCTGCACGTGTTCCTTCTACACGTGAAATGTTCTTCCCCAGAGCTTCCTTACTAGTGGAATCTCACATGTCACCTGCCTGACCACTCTAACACTGCCAGTCTCCCACCCCCCCCCACCCAAAACATACACTCTCTATCATGTTACTCCATTTTCTACACCGCACTATCATTCCCTGAAATTGTTATTTGATTACTTATTTAGTGTCTGTCTTCTTCACCATACTGTATAACCTCCATGAGAACAGAGATCTTATCTATTTTAAACGCTGCATCCTCAGAGTCTACACAAATTAGAACTGCTCAATAAATACAGTATACTAAAAAATATAAATAAGAGGCATTTGGGTGGGTCAGTCAATTAAGTGTTCAACTTTGGCTCAGGTCATGATCTCACGGTTCTTGAGTTCAAGCCCTACATAGGGCTCTCTGCTGTCAGCAAGGAGCTGGCTTCTGATCCCCTGTCCCCCTCCCTCCCTGCCTCTCCCCAACTCATTCTCTCTCTCTCTCTTTCTCTTTCTCTCTCTCAAAAATAAATAAACATTGTTTTAAAAATTTAAAATAAAATAAAATACATACATATAGTCTATAAGGTTCAAAGCAAAACAGTACCAGGAAGGAAGGAGGAAGTGGTTAATCTACGCAGCAGGGGTGGGATGTGGAGAGAATTAGAAAAGTGTTCACAGAAAATGTTTAAATTGAGACTTCTTGGGGCACCTGAGTGGCTCAGTCAATTAAGTATTGACTCTTGACTTCAACTCAGGTCAAGATCTCACAGTTGGTGAGTTTAAGCCCTGCAACTCTTGATTTCAGCTCAGGTCATGATCTTGCAGTTTGTGAATTCGAGCCCTGTGTCAGGTTCTGCACTGCTTAGGATTCTCTCTCTTTCTCTCCCTCTCTCTCTCTCTCTCTCTCTCTCTCCCTGCCCCCCCCCCAACTCTCTCTCCCAAAATAAATAAATAAAATTTAAAAAATAATAATAAATTGAGGCTTCTTGATCATCTCTAGGGAAGGAAACTTAGTTGGAAGACAAAGATGGGAGACAAATCTGACTTTTGAACCATCTGAATATATCCCCTATTCCAAAAATATTTAAAATAAAATAAAAATAATCTGAGTTTGACTTTAGGAGTTCATCTGACAAATGACAAAAACACAAGCAGAAGGAACCACTAGGGAACAGGAAAAAAAGAAATATTACAGGTTTTTTCTGACTTAACAAGTGATCTGGAAATACTAATACTTGTATTACCAATAACAACAATAATAATAGTTAATACTTATTGGAAGCATTTACTAGTGTCTGGTACCATTCACTTAATCCTTATTTAAATCCCAGGAACACCTATGAGGTTATCTCTCCATTTCAGATGGCGAGAGTGAGGCACATGGTTACTGAATTTACAGAGCTAGTAAGTGTCGGAGCCATAATTCAAACCAGGTAGTCTGGGGGCACCTGGGTGGCTCAGTCGGTTAAGCATCGAACTTTGGATGACTTACTACTTCAGGTCATGATCTCCCGGTTCATAAGTTAGAGCTCCACACCAGGTTCTCTGCTTGGGAGCACAGATCCTGCTTCAGCTCCTCTGCCCGCCCGCCCCACCTCTCCCCCTCTGGTTCTCTCTCTCTCTCTCTCTAAATAAGCTCTAAAAAAACAAACAAAAAACCAGGTAGTCTGTCTCTAGTATCTAAATACACAGGTTAAAGAAAAGCATTAAGTTTGGTAAGGAATATATACTCAGTACAAAAGATAGATTCTGGTTTCAACTTTGCTACTAACCAGACAGAGAACCTTAGACATTTAGTCACTTACCATTCCTGGGTTTGTTTCATTCGTAAAAGAATGCATGGAGTAGCTCCAAAATTCAACAAAACATAACGCCAATAGCCAGTTTGGGGAATAAGACAGGCATGTACAAGCCATGCAGAACATGTAATCAGCTAGCTGGTAAATTTGTACAGATGTGTTCAAGTACATTCATAATTAATTTTTAAAAACTTACTGGCAAAGCACTTTGGTCCACCAACCAAACTTGAAAAATAATTTTGTGACTGTTCATGGAGTTGGTGTAGCAAAATGATACCCACATTTATTGCAACTGTGAAATGATAAAATCATTCACTTTTGCCGCACCTTCCTAAATTCATGTAACCTTATAGTAAATATTACAGACCCAGATAAGAACATGTTTAGCATTTCCCAATTTACTTAGGAATAAAGTTAATTCAGCAGCTATAACTTTTTTGTAACTAGAGTATAATAAATCATATAATGGTTTTTTTTATAATCTATTGATAACACGATTGGAACTAGAAAATATCCATATAGAGTGAAAATAAGTGTTGTCATCTTTTAGGTATAATGCCAAATGTCCTTAAATCCAATTAACAACTTATAGATGAACCTGAATGGGTCAAAAAGTTCACTTCTCCAAATCCATCCTGTGATAAGGGTATGGAAATAAATGAAAACTAAACTAACAAAAAATATATACAAGGCCCAAGGAAGCAATCTGCCAAAATACTGTAATTAGAATTTTTTGTTTTTACACTTGTCTCTCATTGTTTGCTCAACACTAAGTACCACGTAAAATTAAGACTTAAAATATTAATCCCATCTATTATGTATCTTTTTAACATTTTGAAGAAGCATGAAGTTTCTATTGGCTTGAAACAGAACAGCTAATATGAGTTCTTACCTTCTAACCTACCTTGATAATGCTTAAAACTATTCTAAAGGTAGGATTTTATTTGTAGTAAAGGTAAGCAACAACTTACCATGTAAGTCATGTAAGTAACACAAGCTCTAAGTAATAAATTCACTCTTAAAATCTAAACGCTCATTTTCAGATGAAATGATACACTAGAAAAGACACTATTTACAATATCAGTTTAAAATCTACAGTCTCCAGCGCACAATGAGAAAGGCAAAAAGGCATGTTGCCTCTCCTCCCTGGAAGAATGGCCCTGGGAAACAACTGAAGGCACCAAGGACACTGGCACAGAACCCACGGAAAGCTCTCCCGTCTGGGCAGCAGTCATCTCTTTCCGGGTCCTATTCAGGTTTCTGCTTGGAAACAAAGTAAAGGCTCCCCTCAAGTGTGAAATCGGCCAGTCGGCGCGACTTAGCCAATGCAGGGCCTGAATAAGTTAAAAGAGACCAAAGAGCTGTGTTCGACTTTTGACTTTGAAATGCAGTTCAAGTCACTTGGTCTCTTCCAAAGGGGTAAGTACGGCACATCAAAAACAAAAACTCTTTCTACAAGGGAGGCTTGGCCTCCTAGGATTTAATTTTCCCGTAACCGGTATAAGTCGGAGCCCCACTGCACCAGAGGATCGCCCCCTCTTTAGCAGGTATCAGCGTGCACTGTGCAATAGGTTAAGCACGAATCAGTGAACGAACACACCTGGCCAAGGGGAAAAGAAACAAACGGGAGGACCGGTAGGGCTGAGGTCGTGAGTTTGGCCGCAGAGCGCCGCAGAGGCCAAGGGGGCCACTCCCGGCCGACGCGTCCCGGCCCAAAGGTACTGCGGAGCGCGGCGGGGGTGCAGCGAGAGACGCAGCGAGACGAAGCGCGCGGGGGCAGGGGGAGGCCGGCCGAGGCGGGGAGTCGGGTCGAGACGGTTCGGAGGTAAACAAAGAACGGAACCGGGGCCGAGCCCAGCTCGCGGTGGCGACGCCGCCTCCGGACCGATCGCCGCGCCTGGCCGGGTCGGAAGCGCGGCCTCGGCCACTCACCAAGATGCGCTTGAAAAGGTTGCTCTCCTTGGGCGGCAGCTGCACGTTCGGCATCGCGGCCGGCGGGGAGACCGGGTGCCCGGGCGCTCCGTTCCGCAGGGGTGGGCACCGGGGCGGACCAATGCTAGGAGTCGGGCAGCGGGCGATGGGTCACTTCATGGCCTGGAGTAGGGGCTGGGCAGGCCGGGCAGGCCGTTGGGCAGGGCTGGCAATGGAAAGGGAACGCGATCTGGAATGGACAACGTCGACTCCGGTCTACGGACTGGTGAGCGGCGGTGGCTCCCGCGCGCGGCAAGATGGCAGCTGGGGCCCGTCCCCTAGAGCGGGGCGGCGTGCGCCTGCGCGGGGCGCTCAGCAGGCCAGAGGCGGCGGGGGCGTCCGGGCGGCGGGGACCGCAGTGTGCGGAGTGTTAGGTTGCTTCTGTCACCGGCACCTTGGACGCTTAACCGACTGAGCCTCCCAGGCGCCCCAAGTGATGTTTATCTTTTATGAAAGTTTCCTGTGGGCCTAGTACAGCCTGACTCATTACAAATCGTAAGTTACTGATTGTACTGTGCTCTGATTGCTAGGCTTGTGGCCCAAGAGAATGTTTGTTATACCGCACTCACTTTTTGATTTCTCTGCACTCAGGAACTTTACACAGTGCTGGGCTCAAAGTAAAGTCTTGTAGGACGAACTTGTTTCCCGTCCTTTCCCCTTCACTTAGACTTTGAGAGAAGGCTTCTCTTTTCAGTGCAGACCAAAGACGTGTTTACAACGTATGTGAAGTCATTGGGTGGGCCTGGAAATGGACTAATGTGAAAGCATGTTTGAAGTGTCAGTAAACAATACTGCCCCCAGTTTAGAACACCTAACGTTGTCAGTGAAAAACCTTCTCGTCAGAAGGTTCCCCTTCATACAAGCCATATAATCATGACAGAAACAGGATTCAAACCCAGGATCTTCAACTCTGGGGCACTATCATATGTAAACAGTAGCACAGTGATAGAAACGTGTGAGTCTAGAAAGATACGGATATGCATCGATGACAAGCATAACCATGCGTACGATGTAGGTTTAATATTATGGAATATGTAAATATTAGATGCATAAATTTAGGTACACATGTTCTGAATCTTAACTTGTGCATATTTGTGTGACTACAGAGTGACTGATGCATACTTGCATTTAACAGGCTGTAATCAAAGCTGGCTTGAGGCTTATTTGATTTTCCCTCTAGACTGAGTTGGTTGGAGATGGGAGAAGTTATCACAGGAGTCTTTTGAAAGTTTTTTTTTTCTTTTCTTTTTTTCTTTCTTTATTTTGAGAGAGAGAAGCCGGGGAAGGGCAGAGAGAGAGGGAGAGGAAGAATTCCAAGCAGGCTCGGCCAGCACAGAGCCCGACATGGGGTCTGATCTCATGAACTGTGAGATCCTGACCTGAGCCAAAATCAAGAGTTTGTCACTTAACTGAATGAACCACCCAGGTGCCCCAGGAGTCTATCAAAATAGGGTAGGAGGGGGCTTGTCTGGCTCAGTCAGTGGAATATGCAACTATTGATCTCAGGGTTGTGAGTTCCAGCCCCATGTTGGGTGTAACGATTACTTAAAAATATACATATTTTAATAAAATAAAATAAAATAAAATAAAATAAAATAAAATAAAATAGGGAAGGGACTTATTAAAAGGGGGAAGGTCCATAAGGGCCTATGTGTTCTAGACAGACCCTAGGCTTCTCTGCAGCTTCCCACCCACTGCCAACCTCTCCCCTTCCCACAGCCTCCCCAGCATCTCCCAGCAGTGCAAAGGAAACCTTTAATCCCAAACACTGAGAAGTGGTAGTTATTAATACTCATATTTAATATTTTCCTCATCTGCCTTTCATACACCATGACATGCAATGCACGCATAGTGTGGTTGTCTACACTAGGATGGGAGTGAAGGCAAAGACTTGAAAATGCCAATAGTGTTGCTGGTAGTTGTCATCGTAAGCCTTGGAGTGTGTGAAGGATGTAACGCGTGCACAAGTCAGAAAGCCTGGATTAGCCAGTGACTGTAATTTTTTTTAATGTTTATTTATTTTTGAGAGAGAGAGAGGGAGAGAGAGAGAGAACGAGCGGGGGAGGGGCAGACAGAAAGAGAGACTGAGAATTCAAAGCAGGCTCCAAGCACCAGTCAGTGCAGAGCCTGATGTGGGGCTCAAACTCACGGACCACCAAACCGAAATCAAGAATCTGACACTCAACTGACTGAGCCATCCAGGCACCCGAGGGACTGTAATTTTTTATTACTGACTTCTTGTTTAGTCTGGAGCAAATCTCATTTCCCCCTTTCAACAGAAAATGAGGTTATAATAACATTACTGTAATCTTTCACAGCAAGGTTGTGTGAATGTAATGCTTTATCATTTCTAAGCCCCCAGAAAACAAACCAAAAAAGCACCTGCATTATAACTCTCAGTCCATTGTCTCTCAGAAAGAATGCTGAAGCCCCACTGGGGGCATCTCGGGCGTCCACCCAAATGTTGCTTCCTGGTGCTTCGGGCAGCATGTACCTCCTTTAGAATTATGCACACAGTACAATAAAAGCAACAATGTCTGTGAAGACCTTTTTACATATAAGACATGGGCCAGTGATTCTCTTGCTAAGCTCAGTAGACCTAAGAAAAAAAGAATCTAGAAAAGGATGCTCTCCACCCCCATATTCACAGCATATTTTACAGAACCAGCTGACAAGGTAAAATCAAGTAATTTGCTGCTATTCCCACAACCAGTTTAACCATGTAATTAAAGGCTGATGGGAAAAGAACTCATCAGGTTGCCTAATGCATTACACCTCAGATTCCCTAATGTGTCTGCTCTTGTCTACTTTCCTTGCTCTTGTTTTAGAGGAAGCAAGAGTTCTTCATTCCTCCGTTGGAACTCTTGATCCCATCTCCTTTTGCTTCTCCTGAGCTTTTATTCATCGGTTGTTCCCTCTGCCGTTTGCATTTTCTCCCTCATTTTCTAATGGGAAGAGACTGTCAGTAAACACATAAATAAACAAGATGTTCCAGACTAGGAAGTCCTAGGAAAGAAAGAAAACAAGGTCATGTGAGGGGAGTGGGGCTTGAGGCAAGGACTACTTTAAACCAAGTACTCAGGAATGATCTCTGGGAGAAGTGATAACATGTGAACAGACCTAAAGAATGAGAAGCAAGTTAACAAGTAAAAAGCTGGGACAAAAAAAAAAAAAAAAAAAAAAAAAGCTGGGCCAGCATATACTAGCCAAAGGGAACTACATGCAAGTGCCCTAATACAGGGACAAGATGGGCATGGTCAAGGCATTAAAGGGACAGGTAAGAACTTCAGGTTCAAGTTGGTGACTGGAGGGTAGTATATGAGAGGGATAGTGGCCTATGGTTCAGTTGAAAATATAAGCCAGGCTGCACCGGGATGGCCAGTTCAGGCAGTGTGGTTTGTATTGGTTTGGGTTGGTTTGGTTTGGGCTAATCCTAAATTCAGCAAGAAGCCGTCTTTAAGCAGGAAAGTGGCATGCCATGATTTATTTTTTAAAAGGTCACTTTGGGGGTGTCTAACTGGCTCAGTCCATAGAGCATGCAACTCTTGATCTCAGAATTGTGAGTTCAAACCCCATGTTGAGCATAGAGCCTACTTATACACACACACACGTACACACACACACACACACACACACACACACACACACACAAACACACTTAAAAGGTCACCCTGACTGCCTATGGAAAATGGACAAGAATGGGGTTTCTTCCGGGAAAGTGGCAATTCTATTTGTTCCTTTAGATTTGGCTTCTACCTCCAGAAGGCTTCTGAAAATGTCTGAAATCTCAAGAATTAATTTGTTGAATACTTAATTATTGAGCACAATGTGACAGGCAATCTTCTAGCAAACAAAAACATCTACCGTCATGGAGCTTACATGTTAAGGATTACCCACTAGCCAACACTAAAGATTAGTTTAGCCCACAGTGTACCACCTTGTCCTGCTTGACTTTTCTGCCTTAGGGCACCAAGACCCTGCAGAATCCTGGGTTTTTTCCTCTTCCCAGTCATTCTCTGGTTCCTCCATCAACTCTTCTTCCTTCTAAATGTTGGTTGTCTAGACAATTCTGCTTTCTTTTTCAACATCAGCAATAAAATGTGTCCATCAAGGGGCATCTGGGTGGCTCAGTTGGTTAAGCATCTGACTTCAGCTCAGGTCATGATCTCAAAATTTGTGGGTTGAAGCCCTTCATCGAGCTGACAGCTTAGAGCCCGGAGCCTGCTTCGGATTCTGTGTCTCCCTCTTCCTTTGCCCCTCTCCCACTCATTCCCTCTCTCTCTCTCTTTCTCTCTCAAAAATAAATAAACAATAAAAAAAATTTTTTTAATGTGTCCATCGAGTACCTCCTACTCACCAGCAAAACAGAATTAATAAATCCTCCTGCTCCCATACCTTCCATTACTAACGCCAAACAGATTTCAAATGTGTCTCCAGTTCCAAGCCTTCTTTTGATCTCCTAGCCTTTGTTTACACTTGTTTGTTAAACTGCTCCAAGTCTTCCAAGCATTTTCTACCTGGACATAAAAATAAAAGTTATCTTCCCATCAAACCAGTCCAAGTCCTGCCTTCTCTGTTTTTGTTAATGACAGCACTCTTGTAGTAAAAATCCTCTGGTCACCTTTGGCCTCTATTATTCCCCACATCCAAGTTGCCTAGTCATTCAGATTTTGGATCTGTCACGTTGCTCCCTTTCCTCCCCTGCTTTCCATTCCCTCTCTATCTTAAAACTAAATATTGTAAAAACCTTGTAACTGATCCCTCACTTTCAGACTGTTCTCTTCATTTCATTTTGCACATTGTTTCTAGACATGTCGTTTCTATCCAGATCTCTAAACGGGTCTCTCGGTCGTATCAAAACTTTCAATAGCTCCCCCACTGTCTAGAACTAAGTCTATTCCCAGATTTTTCTTTCCCTTTGCTCCTACAATTACCTTATGTTGCAGGGGAACCGGTAGCTATAATCGATCTAGTATTTTCTAAATTCCATAGTCATATTCAACCTGATAGTTTTATCAGAGATTGTTTTTCAATACCTGAATCTTTTTTTTTTAAATCCTTCATCTCAGATGTCATGACTTTCATAAAGTCTTTCTAAGTTTTTCCAGTGGATCTGATCTCTCTTTTCCATGAATTTACATAGCATTTTGTCCTTCTCTTATGCCTTTATCTTACTGTTTTCTGTTTTATAAATTATAAGTTGTCTGAAGGCAGTGGTTCTCAAACTTAGCTGCACTTTTGTATCACCTTATCCTTAAAAAAACTCATGTCCAAGGGGTGCCTGAGTGGCTCGATTGGTTAAGCATCTGACTTTGGCTTGGGTCATGATCTCATGGTTCGTGAGTTCAAGCACCACATCGGGGTCTGCACTTATAGTGCAGAAAGGTAAGGAAAGGAATTCTCTGCTACAGCCTCCAAAAGGAACATAGTCTTGCAGACACATTTCAGATGTCTAACCTCCAGAACTCTAAAATATAAAAATAAAATAAAATAAAATAAAATAAAATAAAATAAAATAAAATAAAATAAAATAAAAACAAAATAAAACTGATGCTCAAATCCTACCTCCATAGGCGGATTCAGTTGGGGTTGGGTGGAGATTCAGTTGGGGTGGGGTGGAGAATAGGTTTTTTTCTTAAATCCTCCTAGATGATCATAATGTATAACCAATTTGGGAACCACTACTTCAAGACCATTCATCCTAACCCAGGTTTAAACATGCCCCCCATTCTTGAAGTTAAATTTAGATATAAGGCACAAAAACAAACAAAAAACGCTCATCACCAAAATTCAATTTGGAACCCTAGGTAAAAACCATTGCTGATGGCCCCACAAACAGTAGGTGGGGTCTAGAATTGGCATCATTTAAAGTGTCTGGGTTTGGGGTACCTAGGTGGCTTAGTCGGTTAAGCATCCGACTTCAGCTCAGGTCATGATCTCACGGTCTGTGAGTTTGAGCCCCATGTTGGGCTCTGTACTGACAGCTCAGGGCCTAGAGCCTGCTTCGGATTCTGTTTTCCTCTCTCTCTCTCTGCCCCTCCCTGGCTTGTGCTCTGTCTCTCAAACATAAATAAACATTAAAAAAATTTTTTTTTCAAATAAAGTCTCTGGATAAGCACAGAAACATTATTACACAAGAGTTCACTCAAAACCAGTCAGATTTACACCCCTCCAGGCATCTCACTTCAACAGACTTACCCTCGTAGCACTGTTCTCTATGCCATACCTCCCCACTGGGCTTCATCCTCAACCCCTTTACTGAGTACTCTCTTCCTCCTCCTTTTAACTGCTACCCAACCCTTCACTAAGGACTTTGTCTCTCATTTTTCATCTTCCTCTCTGCATGTACCATAGGTGTTGGTGGGGGGAGAATCAGCATTTTTTCCCATCCCCCTGCCTCCTCCAAATCATAAGACTTCACCTTCATTTAAGGAAAAGGAAATCAATTTTGAGTCTATACCCATCAGCTCTGTCACTCTCTTCTTTTCATCTTGGTCACTATCCTCCATCTGGTCATTTGCCAAGTGACAATAGATGTCCTTTCAACTTCACTCATAATATCCATCTACTATGACTCCAATATCCATGTGAGTGATTCAAAACCCTAGCCTTGGACAAACTGTGGTCCATCCAGACAATGGAGTACTACTCTGCACTTAAAAAAAAAAAAAAAGAACTATCAAGCCACAAAAAGACATGGAAGAATCTTAAATGCATATTACTAAGTAAAAGAAGCCAATCTGAAAAGGCCACATGAGTCCAACCATATGACATTCCAGAAAAGACAAAAGTATGGAGACAGTAAAAAGATCCATGATTGCCAGAGGTTGGAGGAGGGAGGGATAAATAGAGCACAGAGGATGTTTAGGGTGGTGAAATTATTCTGTATGATACCATAATGGTAGATACATGTCATTATACACTTTTCAAAACCTAGAGAGTTTTGACCAAATTTTTAATCAGCAACACTGGCCCTTCCTCTCAAATCAGAAATTCCAGGAATCTACTATCTTATTTTTCTAATTACATTTATTTTTTTTTAATGCTTATTTATTTTGAGAGAGAGAGAGAGATTGTGAGCAGGGGAGGGGCAGAAAGAGGGGGAGGGAGAATCCCAAGCAAATTCTGAGCTATCAGCACAGAGTCTGACATAGGACTTGATCCCATGAACCGAGAGATCATGACCTAAGCCAAAATCAAGAGTTGGACACTTAATCAACTGAACCACCAAGGCGCCCCCTCATTATTTTTAAAATACAAGAGATTTGCCAATATTCTTTCAACTCCAAGGAAACTTCCTACAGTAGGCATGATGTACCTTTTATTAGAAATGAGATGCCAGCTTGTGGGATTAATAGCCTGTTAGTGTAACATTGAGAGAAGTCTTTTTGCCATTGCATCAAAGCTCCAGCATCCTGCCTTCAGCATGAAGCCAAGAGCTATTGCTCTCAGAGGGTTGTTCTATATACATCTGTAATTTCTGACGATAGTGACTCCAATCAGATTCTCCTGGGGTTACCCCACATTCTGATGACAATCTCCTATTGTTCTTTCAACAAATTCAAACAAATATTTGTTGACTCCTTTTTAAGTGCCATTCACTCTTCAAGATGCAGGGGATCTGGGCTCACTCACTCTTCTATCCTCCATACACCTCTTCTTCAACTGCATCTAACTCACCAGTGCATCTAACTCACACCATTATCTCCTTGTCTATTCACTCATTCAGCCCACAGTTGTTGAGCACCCATCTGTACCCATTGTTTTCTTCTTTCTTCCCTTCTCAGCCAAAACAGTGCCTTCTGGCCTATGCCAGAATTAGTTTCTCCATCTGTGCTTAGAAGAGAATACGTTTCTACCTTCTTTGGAGACTTTACTGCTCTCTCCTTATTCTTCCTTCTCTTCTTAATTACTTTTATCATTTTTTAAATTACTGTTATCAAACAATTATCCTACTTATACAAATGAGAACTGAAGTTTTAAAAATAAATTTGGGGCTCCTGAGTGGCTCAGTCGGCTGGGCGTCCAACTCTTGGCTTCTGCTCAGGTCATGATCTCGTGATCTTGCAGTTCATGAGTTTGAGCCCCACATCGGGCTTCGTGCTGACAGTGTGGAGCCTGCTTGGGATTCTCTCTCTCTCCCTCTGTCTCTCTGCCTCTCCCCAGCCCACTTTCTTTCTCTCAAAAATAAATAAATAAACTTTAAAAAAAATTTTAAGTAAATTTGCACTAAATTAAAAAACTGAGAAGTAAGGGCCATCTTGCCAAAGCTCAGGCACCTAGCCTCTGTGCTACACTGCCCCCCACAGCATATGAACTAGTTTCCATGGCTTCTTGACCAGCCTCCTTCATTGTCTGCATAGCTGCCGAGGGAGTCTGTATTAATTTCCCATTGCTGCTGTAACAAATTGCTATACATTTAGTGGCTTACAGCAACACAGATGTATTACTGTAGAGTTCTGGAGGTCAGACGTCTTAAATGTGTTTTGCAAATTATGTTCCTTTTGGAGGCTGTAGCAGAGAATTCCTTTCCTTACCTTTCACAACTTCTCCAGACCACCTGCATCCCTAGGCTTGTGGCCCCTTTTTCCATCTTCGAAGCCAACAGCATAGATTCTCTCTCCTCTGACCTCTGCTTCCCCCTCACATCTTCTCTCTGACTCTAACTCCACCACCTCTCTCATCAGGACTCTTGTGATCACACCCACCAAGATAATATAGGGTAATCTCCCCATCTCAAGATCCTTAACTTAATCACATCTGCAAAGTCCCCTTTTTCCATGTAAAGTAACACATTCACAGATTCCAGGGATTAGGATGTGAATTTTGTCAGGAAGCAGGGCATGATTCAGCCTGCCGAGTTATCTTTGTAAACTACAAAATCCTTCTGTGGCTTTCAAGAGAAAGCTGAACCTCTTTGCCTCAGTATGCGAAGCCCTTTATGATTCTGTTCCTGCCTGCCTGTACAGCCTCGTGTCCCACCACTCAACCAGACTGTGCCACTTGTCATTTCTCAGATTCTCAGTGTATATCTGTGATGCCCTGTCTGTGACTCGCTAACTCCATCTTGTCCTTCCAAACTCAGATTAAGTATCATCTTGTCCCAGAAGCCATCCCTGCTCACTACTCTAATGTGGTTGAACCTCCTCCACATTGTCAAAACACTCAGCACTCACCTCTAATACAGCACTCTTCACACCATGTTGAAGTTAACTTACTGGTCCATTTCCCCCATTAGACTGAAGATCCTCTGGATTGGACACTATGTCTTACTTGACTGTACTCCCTGTGTTTTACAGTTGGTGCTCACAGATATCTTTGCTGAATTAATCATCTTCCTGCCATGCACATGGCATAGAATTTTACACGTAGCAGAGAATCAACAAAGTCATGTTGGTTACATTGAAAGGCCATTGTTTTTACCTCCTCAAGAATCAAAAGATAATGTATCATCTTATACAAAAGATATTCAGAATTTGGGACTTGTGTCCTGTTCCCCAGAACTACAAAATCCAGTGTGAACAATACATTGCCAATTAAGTATGATACAAGAAAAGATTGAGCAGCATCACAAGAGATGTAATGAGTAATCACATGGGAGCTCAAAAGGAGATGGAACTAACTGTGATTAGGTGGATGGGCTGATCTATAAAAAACGGTGACAGCAGGAATGGTGTCTATCTTCCTCACCACTCAACTCCTAGCACCGAGCAGCATGCTTGGCACATAGTGGGTATACGCCAAGTGCCAGTTTGATGAAGACAATTCCACTGTATTCACTCCAGACAGAGAAATTAATGTGAAGAAAAACCGTAAGGCTTTGAAATGGGCAAAAAGATTATGGGACAGTCCGGCGGCGGAATGGACTGTTTTCCCTTGCCTTTGAGCTGTTTTATAACTCTTTTAAGTTGCAGAAAACTGCTAACAATGCAAAGGATTCTTGTTGCCAGCAATGCAAATTGTGTGTGATAGAGATGCAAATTATTACTGTCTTGTGTATATTGACCAGCTTTTCATCTTTTTTTTCTTTTCTTTTCTATTTGAGAGAGAGTGTGCACCTGCATGAGCAGGGAAGGGATAGAGGGGGAGGGAGGGGGAGGGAGAAAAAGAGAGAGAGTGAGAGAGAGAGAGAGAGAATCTTAAACAGGCTCCATGCTCAGTGTGGAGACTTACACGGACTCAATCCCACAACCCTCGAATCATGACCTGAACCAAAATCGAGAGTTGGACACTCAACCAACTGAGTCACCCAGGCGCCCCCGATTTTTCATCTCTTAAACAAATTCATTTTAGTGTTCCTTATGGCATATTTATGTCTTCTCTCAGGATTTTTCTTTAGTTGTAACATCCTTTATTCATAATCAAAATTTTTAACAGATGCACATCTCATACCAGTACAAGGATCATAGTCTTACCTTTAAAAAAAAATACCATTTAGCAATATGAACAAAAAGACAAGTTTGAAATTGTGTTTTGGGGAAATAAGGAGTCTTCTGGTTGAACTGAGACATGAGGTTCTTGGAGGGTATCACGAGCGAAGAAAGGTTGATTGGAGTCAGATCAGTGCGGTGCTGAGGGGATGATGCACCATTAAATGAGACAGAAAACAGGTGGCAGAAACAAGGTCACAGTGTAGCCCCCCTGTCTTGGTTCAAACCCTTCTGGCCAATATATTGTCTCTTGGGCACAACCTAGAGCAAGTCATGTAGGCATACTGTGTCTGTTTCCTAAACTGGGCTTTGCAATTGAACCGACTTCATAGGGGTTTTGAAAGATTGAATGAGTTAGTTCAATGTAAAACATTCAGAGCATTACCTGATAAAGAATAAGTACTCAGTGAATGTTAACCACTGTATTATTGTCACAGTTCACCATTCTTTGTCTGAAGTACTTGGGAGCACATGTTTTCAAATTTTGGAGTATTTTGGACTTAGAAAGGAAAATGTGTGTGCTGTTTGTTACATAAGACTGTTAGTGGGATCCGGGCCAGCACCCTATAAATACATGAATATTTTTTCAATAAAATATATGAACATTTATTCCAAGTGAGATAAATAAAGATATAAATGGCCTCACATCAGTCCAAGTCAGGATTGCCTGACAAATTCGGAAGCTTTGCCCATCCAATAATTTACTAAGACTTCAGTTTTCAGACATTTTTAAATTCAAAATAAAGTTTTTCAGAGCTTTGGGGACTTGGGAATTACAGACAACTGTCATATTACTGAAGTAAGAAAAGATCAGATTGAAATAGAATTTGGAAATCCTGGAAATGGTTTGGAAAGGAAGCTTTTGAATTTGATCACCTCTCCACTTTGGCAAAGTTTTCACTTTTCCTTTTAAAAATTTCAAAGCAAGGGCAAGCAGTAGTTGAGGAGGATAAGTTTTGTAACCACACTCAAGGGTTTCACTGCTTGGGGTGCATTAAATCGAACACGACCCAAAAGAGCATTGAAAGCAAAGAACTTGCTATTACTTATTACAAGTAAGGAGACAGGGAGATAGCTCTCAAAGCACTGTCTCCCCCAGAGGGTTAGTACAGGAAGCTTTTATTCAGTATATTGGGGACAGGGTCAGGATGCTTGCAGAGACACTGGTTCAATTGTGCATGCCTACCATGTCGGCACACTAGGCATACATTTTTCATTCAAAAAATGGCAGAAAACCCCACCCATGGCAGATCTTAATATTATAATGAGCTAAAGGTACCCTCGGGACAACTGGAGGTCATCGGAGCAGGTACTCAGCCCCAATTTGGCTCAAACCTGCTCAAGGGAAGGGCTGTCAAGTGAGACACACCTAGCCAGATATCTCCTTGGCTAAAACTGTTGGTTCTGCAAAACAAAACACATTCCATCCCGGTTTTGCCCCCTCCTTTTCCTCCCTTCTGCTTATAGCTTTCAGCCCTCAGATTTGAGTAACATCCCAATTGCATCCTAGTTAACATTTTCTCTTTGTAGACATTCTAGCTAATAAATTAAGAAAGAATGATAAAACACCACCATTTTGCAGCCTCTAGTGAAATAATGGATCTAGGCAATCAGGAGCTGCTAGTATCATTTTTAAAACACACAACTAAATATTTTGCACCTCCCTTTGGAAGCGTCTAACCCACCTATAAGGTACTTTTGCCTCAAAAATTGTAATCTGAATTGATCAAGCCAAGGAGCAGTTTATAGGAAATACAGGTAACAAAGGAACATGATAAACACTGCAACACAATTCTGGGAAAATCCAGATTGTGTGAAACTCCTCAAGGCAAAAGATCTGGTTTCTTCAACACATATATTGCAAGGGGAAAAAAGGTGGGGGGGGGAGACCTGTGGATTAAAACAAACCAAAAATATAGCAAGAAATTGCAATACGTGGACCTCATTTCAATACCAATATGAACAAACTGCCAAAGAAAAAATCTGATACAGTGAGAAGAATTTGAACATGAACTGGGTATTTGATAATGTTAGGAAGCTATTTTTTTTAATATTTATTTATTTTTTAGAGAGAGAGAAAGAGAGAGACAGTGTGTGAGCAGGGGAGGAGCAGAGAGAGAGGGAGACACAGAGTCCGAAGCAGGCTCCAGGCTCCAAGCTGTCAGCACAGAGCCCGAAGTGGGGCTCGAACCCATGAGCTGTGAGATCATGACCTGAGCCGAAGTCGGACACCCAACCGACTGAGCCACCCAGGCACCCCAGGAAGCTATTTTTAATTTGAGGAGGTAATTATATTTTTAAAAAGGCTTTATTGGGGCGCCTGGGTGGCTCAGTTGGTTGAGCATCCGACTTCGGCTCCGGTCATGATCTCGCGGTCCGTGAGTTCGAGCCCCACTTCAGGCTCTGTGCTGACCGCTCAGAGCCTGGAGCCTTTTTCAGATTCTGTGTCTCCCTCTCTCTCTGACCCTCCCCCGTTCATGCTCTGTCTCTCTCTGTCTCAAAAATAAATAAACGTTTAAAAAAAATTTTTTTTAAATAAAAAGGCTTTATTTTCTGGAACTACCTACTAACATATTTACAGATGTTTTGTATTTGCTTCAAAGTAATTCTGTGAGGATATGGGGAGCAAGGCTAGGGAGGAGGGCAGGTTAACACTGCATTGATAACTTGAGAATTTGGGACCGGTGCATAGAGGTTCATTATATTGTTCTCCCTAATTTTGAACTATTTGAAAATTGTTGTAATACAAAGGGAAGAAATGGAAAGATAAATATCTACACATACACACACTATAGATTTCCTCCACGTAGACTACTTTGGATCTAAGACAGAAAAGACTTTAATGCTTATAAAGGGTATTTAAATACCACTGTTAAGAGAAAAAAAGAATAAAATTTACTGAAACAACTATATGAAAATATATGATTCAAAACTGAAGTAAATGATTTAAGAAAAACATTTAGCCTGAAATTCAGGATGATATATGGAAGAGATGAAATTACCAAGGAGTCTTAGGAGAGCTTATCAAAGCTGACTTCAACCTAGGCTAATACCAGTTTAGGATAGAATAAAAATGAGTTCCCAAGATCGCTTCTTTGTCCTGCCTATGCTTTTTCTTTTCTTTTTTTTCTTTTCTTTTCTTTTCTTTTTTCTTTCTTTTCTTTTTTCTTTCCTTTTCTTTTTTTCCTTTCCTTTCCTTTCCTTTCCTTTCCTTTCCTTTCCTTTCCTTTCCTTTCCTTTCCTTTTTAATAGGAAAAGGAAGAGAGTAGGTTGACTTCTTTAGACATCTCTGACTCTGCAAATAAGGAGAGATCCAGTTTCAATAATGCCAGCAGGTGGCGCGTTTCCTAGCTTTTTTTTTTTTTTTTAAATCAAAGCTAAGAAAAATTTGAGCACCAGTATGAATATATGAAAATAAGAAACGCTGCCTTTTCATCTTCGTATTCTGCTTCTTTCAGGGAAAATACTTTACAAGAATACAGGTAGAATAACCTTTGTTTTGCTGTTTCTTTTCCATGTAAGTGAGGGCTTGAATTCTGTATTAAATTGATGGGGTGCCTGGGTGGCTCAGTCGGTTGAGCGGCCGACTTCGGCTCAGGTCATGATCTCGTGGTCCGTGAGTTTGAGCCCCGCGTCCGGCTCTGTGCTGACAGCTCGGAGCCTGGAGCCTGTTTCAGATTCTGTGTCTGTGTCTCCCTCTCTCTGACCCTCCCCTGTTCATGCTCTGTCTCTCCCTGTCTCAAAAATAAATTAAAAAAAAAAAAATTAAAAAAAAAAAATTGTTAAGTAATTCCTAGTTTCACTTTTTCTAGAATAAAATATAGCTGGTTAAAATACCAAATGGCTACCAATCTTCACATTGTGGAACGCCTCAGGATGTGGTAAAGACCCTAAACTGAACCAGAGAGCCAACATGCATTTCATAGTGGGCTGTGACCCACAGTGTTTTATGGCTTGCGTCCTGGGATTTTATGTTGCTTTCAGTACCTCGGAACATTTCCCAGATGGGCCCAAAGGTTTCAACTTAGCCTGGAACAATCTCTACACCCACCCTGGTTTGACTCCCCAAAGAATATCCAGAGCTGAGGAAACCCTGGTGCTCTGCTTCTCTCAGGGAAAAAGCCCTAAGTGGATGCTTTTTGATGTGGAATCTCTGTAGAAGGACATAAATCAACCTTCTCTTAGTACTGCAGAAACAAGAGTGTCCCCAGAATCTTTAAAACAATCTGGAGGTTGAGGCGCCTGGGTGGCACAGTTGGTTAAGTGTCCTACTGGCTCAGGTCATGATCTCACAACTGGTGAGTTGGAACCCTGCATCAGGCTCTGTGCTGCCCCTCCCCTACTAGCGCTCTGTCTCTCCCTCTCTGTCTCTCTCAAATATAACTAAACATTAAAAAATTTTTAAAAAATAATAAAACTATCTGGAGGTCTCTGAGAAGAAGCTAAGTGAAAATCCCCATTCTCTACCCTTTGGAAATTGGGCTAAGTTTGCTGTATGTAAATGGATCTGAAAAATCGCTGCAAATATTTTGGTGTTTGAGCTTGCTCCAAGACAGAGGAAAGGGACATAGGTCATTTAGTTTTTAAAGGCATACCAAATTGTCAGTGCCCATTACACATATATTCTTAAAAGAAATTTTTATGAGATCAACTTTATAGTGAGAAATATTTCAGACATAATAGCTCTTGTTGCTAATTTAATCAAATGCTATTATTTTCACTGAATCAACCTTTTTATTACTATTTCCAGAAAAATGTTTCCTGTAATATATCAGGCTCTTTGGAAGTAGAAGTTAGCTTTATAAAATGATTCAATAATAATAACTCCCATAAGGCTTTTTCAATCAAACACTAAAGAATGTACTCTTTTCCTCTTTTGTAGCTGTCTTATTTATAATAATGCTTATTAAAAAACTTCAGGAAATCCAGAATACTATAAAGAAAATAAGAATTACCTATAATTCCACTGGACTTTTATTTTATTTTTAAAGTTTATTAATTTGTTTTGAGAGAGACAGAAAGTGTGAGTGGGGGAGGGGCAGCAAGAGAAGGACAAAGACCGAATCCCAAGCAGGCTCCTCACTGTCAGCAACAAGCCCAACATGGGGTTCAAACTCACAAACCATGAGATCATGACCTGAGTTGAAGCTGGATGCTTAACCAACTAAGCCACCCAGGTACCCCTCCACTGGACTTTTAAATATATATGCATCACATGTGTTGTTCAAATGGAATAGTTTGCTGAGTTGTTTTTTTGTCCCCCTCACACCTTCCCCCCCCCCTTTTTTTGGCTGAGCGTTTTTTTAGCAATGTCCTTTTCGTTTAATGATTTATTGTGGACATTATTGTGTATTAATAAATGTAGATATACCACATTATATTCTTTTAAAAAAAAACATGGAGGAGGAAGCAGTATTTATAACACCAAGGATAAACATCTTTAGGGATTTTTTTAAATTGAGAAATAAAATACATAAAGTACGTAAAGTTTCATGTACTATATCTCAATAAATTTTTACATATGTAAATGTCTTAGTCCACTTGGGCTGCCATAACAAAATACCACAGCCTGAGTGACTTAAACAACAGAAAAACCTTCACATTTTGGGAGGCTGGGAAGTCCAAGATCAAGGTGCCAGCAGGGTAGGTTTCATTCTGAGGCCTCTTTGTCTTAGAGAAAGAGGGACAGAAAAAGAAGAGACAGCTTGCACTCGCAAGCTTCTTACAAGGACACAAATGCTACTAGATCGGGCTCTCACCTTTATGGCTCACTTAACCTTAAAGGCCCGATTTCCAGTGCAGTCATATTGGAGGGTAGCTTCAACATATTAGACTTGGGAACGCGGGGGACACAATTCTGTCCATAGCAGTAAGACTTATTTTTTAAAGAGAATAAATCTTTATATACTATAATACTTAAATTATTATGTCTGCATACACAAATCAAAATAAAGAATTAAAGGATTTCATTGGATAATTTAGGAGAATGATTTATGTGGATCCTTTGGAATTTGTTCTCTACTGGAAAATAAACTCCATATAGGCAAAGTTTTGTCTTTTCTAGTCATTGTTAAATTTTCATATCCAGAACACAATGAGTAGACTTAACTGGTACTCATTATTGAATGAACGATTGTTTTCCTTTTTCTTTCTTTTTTTGAAGGAAGGAGAGTATCAGAGCTTAGGAGCCACAGATCATTAAGACAAACTGCCTTGGGGCGCCTGAGTGGCTCAGTCGGTTAAGCGGCCAACTTCGGCTCAGGTCATGATCTCGCGGTCCGTGAGTTCGAGCCCCGCGTCGGGCTCTGGGCTGACAGCTCAGAGCCTGGAGCCTGTTTCAGATTCTGTGTCTCCCTCTCTCTGACCCTCCCCTGTTCATGCTCTGTCTCTCCCTGTCTCAAAAATAAATAAAACGTTAAAAAAAAAAAAAAAAAAAAGACAGACTGCCTTGACTGAATCTCAGTTCTATTACTTATCAGTTCTTTTACCTTGGACAAGTTACTTAAGCTCTCTATGCCTTAGTTTTTTCCTCTTCCACAGAATGGATATTTTAGGGTTGTTGTAGTATGGATTAAACTAATAGGCTTAAACCATTTAGTATATAATTTAATATATACTAGATAGAAGTAGATACCTTTAACTAGGTAATGTTAGATATTTACATTTAGGGTTAATTGTCCTTTTTATATGTGGTTGTAACCTAAGAAAATATCCTATGAATTTGGTTATATGGGTTGATGTTTACCTTGGCTTTTCAGAAAGTGATATTGAGACACAGCTGTCGTGTAACTTGTAAATGTGATCGCCACTGGAATATCCAAAGTAAGGCAATATGTTTGCATTCTCCTGGAATTGTCTATTAGTTGGTTTATTTAATCGGTAGTTTACAAGCTATGAACCTAGTTTGAGCCCCTAAATTCTGTATGTGCATGCAACATCTATAAAGTCATTAATTGTGGATATATGTAGTCTTCTATCTTTAAGATCCTGTTATGATTTTTAAAAATATAAATTTATATCCTCCTTTAGTTACTAGGTATTTTTTCAAGCAGTGGAAGTTTAAAGTACAACTATTAACATGCAAAATCCTGGGGCGCCTGGGTGGATCAGTTGGTTAAGTGTCTGACTTCAGCTCAGGTCATGATCTCATGGTCCATTAGTTCAGGCCCTTGTCAGGCTCTGTGCTGACAGCCCAGAGCCTGGAGACTGCTTTAGATTCTGTCTCCCTCTCTCTCTGCCCCTTCCCTGCTCACGCTGTATCTCTCTCCCTCTCAAAAATAAATAAATAAATAATAATAATAATAATAATAAACATTAAAAAATATTTTGTTAAAAACATGCAGAATCCCACAGGAAAAAAAAAAAGAAATAAAAATGAAAAAACCATGCAGAATCCCCAAATTTGGGGGTGATGAAAAGGGAGTCCTCAAAAAAAAAAACAACACTGCTTTAGTGGCTCCACATATAAGGAAATTCTTTTAATTTCAAATTACTATATTGTAATTGTTGATCTCCTAATCAGAATGGTAGAGAATCTCTCTCATGTTATTTGCCTGTAACTATGAAACCAAAGGTCCATCAAAGGCAGCCTGGGCATAAACTACAACTCCCAGGATTCCCGGGTGGGAGCTCCGGGAGTTGTAGTTCATTCTACATTTCACCACCGCCCACCCTCCCTACCCCATCGCAACCCACGCCCTGGGCTCAGGTTCCGGATAAGTACTGCGCGGGTGGTCATCTCCTGGGATATTCATTTTTGCCTTATCATTTTTTTTTTCTTTCTCGATTTGTCATTTTTCCCTTGCGTTTCCCCTGTTAGCTGTTAACACGCACGCCCACGACGACTCCGGAGAGGCTGAGAGCAAGCGTCCACCCGGAAGGAGTGATACCGGAAGTGAAAGTAATCCCGTGTGTGTCGGGCTGAAATGTAGCAGGTCACAGAGAGTTACGGCTACAGTAAGGAAAGCTGTCGTACTTTCTTATATTTCTTAGGTACTCACTTTTTTTTTTTTTTCTATTTTAGATCTTTTAAAGGTCTTTTTTCTATCCCCATTTTTCTTTCATGTTGCCTCTTTGGGATCACTCCGTATTCTGAATTACAGAATCTGGTTTACATGTGCTGCTCTGGCGCAGGCTTAGTATCACTTCTGACCTGCCGACTCTTGAGAATTGTCCTTAGAGTACCGACTAATCCTGCTCCTGTGGTGGGTGACGGAGAAGACTTGCCGTTCCCAGGTATAGGTAACACTAGCGAGTAAAACGTCTTGGGTTGTTTTTTTTTTTCCCCTCTAAACATTGAGGTTCATGACCTTAAGAGTTATTTACTACTGTTCCTAGGATGGAAATTTTAGCTAGAAATGTTCTTACAAAAATTTGTCATCCTTTTGATTTGTCCTTGTTTTCAATTGAACACTCTTCTCCGATGTGCTTGAGACTGCATGTAAAGACATTGGAAACCTGCTGAAGGACTGTCACATTTATGGCTGTTGGGTATTGGTGCATCCTTCTACAGTCTTTTTCCAAATGTGATTCAGTATGTTAAAGTTTGTTAGTAGAATCCTACAAAATCTGTAGATTTTGGAGATCATTCTGAATATTTTATTTCCTAGGAGATTATGATATTCAACTTAGCAGACTTACAGTGATCAAATGAGTTAATATATGAATGTACCTCCTAGCATAGCAGGAACACCAGAGACAATAAAGATTGATTCTGATAAAATTTTGACCCTTACTTCAACTTTGAACCTCGAATTTTAGGGGCAAAGTGTTTTTATCTTTATCTTTCCCCTTTCTTTTTTTTTTTTTTTTTTCAACGTTTTTTTTTTTTTTTATTTATTTTTGGGACAGAGAGAGACAGACAGAGCATGAACGGGGGAGGGGCAGAGAGAGGGAGACACAGAATCGGAAACAGGCTCCAGGCTCTGAGCCATCAGCCCAGAGCCCGACGCGGGGCTCGAACTCACGGACCGCGAGATCGTGACCTGGCTGAAGTCGGACGCTTAACCGACTGCGCCACCCAGGCGCCCCATATCTTTCCCCTTTCTTAATAAAACTACTTTGTGCTTTTGTTAGCTTCTGATTACATCTATTAGAGGGAAGAATAGGTAAATCAGTAATAGGTAAATCAGGTAAAACAATTTCACCTAACTTGTAATTTTTTTAAGCAACTGTTTTTTCCTGATTGTGGAAGTAATACATGCTATGCATATAGAAAAATTTAAAACGCCGAAAGGTAGAAAAGCTAGAAGGCAAGCAAAAGGTATCCACAAGCCCACAACTAGAGATCATCTTGTTAACATTTTCCTCTATTTCTTTTTTAGGTCCCCCTCCCAAAAAAATACTGTTTACCTTTTTTACATGTATACCATATGTCATAGAAAAATTTAAAAACCTAATTGAGATTATATTGTTTTGCATTCTGCTTTTTTCATTTAATGCAGATATCACCACTGTCCCTTTTTACCAGACCTACTTTCTTAGTATAATATTTGAAGTTTTCTTCCTTTAGGGTCTCAGCTAAAAGGGAAGCACCTGATTGCAGAATTGAGAATGGAAAGCACTGAGCTTTGAACAAGCAAACTGCAGTCTAGTATTAGCTCTGCCTGTCTGGCTGAGTGAATAATCATGATTAAGTCAGTTGACTTCCTTGGACATCTGGATACCTAGAATTAATGAATTAGACAAGAAAACAGTTAATATCTTCTTCAAACTTCAGGAATCTATGAATATGTGAACTACCTAAAGCTTGCATGATTATTTCATACCTTTCAAGTGTTTGTTCACATAGTCAATTCTAGATTCCAAATACTTTCTAGAAAATCGCTGATTTAATCCAGTTTATTAATATATTTATCAGTTATGCTCCTACTTATTTGCCTTAGCTAATTATATACATTGGATGAATAGGAAACAGTGCTATATTCATTTATTTTAATATGTTATACTCATGTTGGAGTATATGTTTGGAGAATTATTTTCTTTTTATGGATTATTGAATTTCAGGACAGTGTTTGGAGCTGGCTGCGGCTGTGAACTGAGCAAGATTTCTTGAGACTTCTTCCAGCTTTTGTATTTGCAGAGTTGATTTTTTTTCAGATTGTGTTTATTATATTTCAGATGCTGAGATGAATCGTCACCTGTGTGCTTGGCTTTTTAGACTTTCATCTCGTAATGGTTACCACCAGTGCCACATCCACCCCCAGTCTCATCAGTTTACACAGAGACATTTTGATACAAGACTGTGGGTTTTTAGACAAAACAGGCATCCCATTTTCCATCATCTGTTAAATAAGAATTGTCCCAGGAGATATTGTCATCAAGACACCAGGATGCTGTGGAAGCATAAAGCACTACAGAAATATATGGAGGACCTGAGTAAGGAGCACCGTATGCTTGATCAGTGTTTGCAGCGAGTGTCTCTGAATGAAGGGGACCGAAGAGCCTTGAATAGAAGGCATGCCGAGTTGGCACCACTCGCAGCCATTTACCAAGAAATTCAGGAGGCTGAGCAAGCAATTGAAGAATTAGATTCAATGTGTAGAAGTAGGTAAAAGATACATGTGTGTATAAGAACATGATTGATTATAGGTTAAAGCTTTATTGAATTGCAGTCTTTTAAAAAACCTACACTCAGCGAAGACAGGATTCTCCCCTGGGTGTTTAAAGTATTTCAGCTACTAAAAATCAACTACTAAGAGACCAAGCTCCTTGTGGTGCTTGCCAAGTTTTTAGGGTCTAGGAAACTGAATATTAATCTTTTCAGAAATTTTAATTTATTGAACAGGACTTTATTGAGCACTGTCCTACGTGTATAGCAGAGACACAAAAATATGGTTCCAGCCCCATCAAAGGGCTCATATGGTCTAGGTGTTATTTCATCTTCCCAGAAAGAAACTCTGCACCCTGTAGCCATCTTGTCCCAATTCCCCCTTCCCTACCAACCAGAAGCAACTGCTAATCTACTTTCTAGATTTACTCACTTCAGGCATTTATAGAGTCATGCAATATATCCTCTGTGATTGGCTTATTTCATTTAGCATAATATTTTCAAGGTTCATCTATGTTGTAGCATGTATTTGTCCTTTTTATTGTGGAACTGTATTCCATTGTATGGATATACCACATTTTCATCTATCCATTCATCAGTTAATGGATATTGAATTGTTTCCACTTTTGGTTATTAAGAACAATGGTGCTACAATTTCTGAGTCTTGTAACTCTACATTTTACCTTTTGAACAGTTGGAAGACTGTTTTCCAAAGTGGCTTCACCATTTAAATTCTGCCCTTTTGATTCTAGCTATCCTAATGGGTGGAGATGGTATCTTATTGTGGCTTTGATTTGCATTTCCCTGATTAATGATGTTGAGCATCTTTTCGTGTGCCTGTTGGTCATTTGTAATTCATCTTTGGTTAAATGACTGTTCAGATCCTTTGCCTGTTTTTAAATATTTTTCTTGCTATTGACTTGTGAGAGTTCTTTATATTATAGCTACAAGTTTCTTATCAGATATATGCAAAAATTATCTCTGTGGGTTATTTTTTGAATCACTATAATTTTTTTTAGGATCTTATTTTTTTTAATGTCTGTTTATTTATTTTGAGAGGGGGAGGGGAAGAGAGAGAATTCCAAGCAGGCTCTGTCAGTACAGAGCCTGATGGGAAGCTTGAACCCACGAACCGTGAGATCATGTCCAGAGCCAAAATCAAGAGTCAGACGCTTAACCAGCTGAACCACCCAGGCGCCCCTGAGATTTTATTTTTAAGTAATCTCTACATCTAACATGGGCCTTGAACTCACAACCACAAGATCAAGAGTTGCATGCTCTCTCTACTAAGCCAGCCAGCTGCCCCTTCCCCCCTTTTTAAAACAAGATTGAAGCACCATAATATTTAATTTTCATGATGTCAGAT
Source organism: Panthera leo (assembly GCF_018350215.1). Classification (NCBI taxonomy): domain Eukaryota; kingdom Metazoa; phylum Chordata; class Mammalia; order Carnivora; family Felidae; genus Panthera; species Panthera leo. Next base: position 28,969,488 of record NC_056679.1, read on the forward strand.
TTATCTTTTTTTTTCCTTGTTGCTTGTGTTTTTGGTGACCTATCTAAGAAACTGTTGTGTAATCCAAGGTCACAAAGGGTACATCGTGTTTACTTCTGAGAGTTATATTTTTAGCCTTATATTTAATTATTTGATCTATTTGAATTAATTTTATATATGATGTGAGATGTGTATTTTTAATTTTAGTATTTCTTAATATTGCTGTTGCCTTAACATTTTTCCTTATATGAAAATTTTTCAAAATGTACACAAGTTGAGAGAAAAATATGGTGAACTAACCTGGGATTCAACATTTATCCAGATAGTGCTTTAAGCTTTTAGTTTCTAAATTTTCCCCTGTGCTTCATCCTGTTTCATTAAGTGTTAGAGACATTAAGCAACATCAAGGCCAGTCACAGTTACACCTATAAATTTCTGGATTTCCAAAGACTTGTATTCACCTGCCTTCTGTTGGTGGTACCATGAGTTTCTCACCTATTGTTTAATGAGGACTTTTTTTACTCTTCTGTATTATGCCAGTCAAATTTGTAATTCATTGGTTTTGGGAAAGTTCTTTGCACATAATAGGAACTGACTAAATGCTTTGTAAATTAAATTGACATAACCTTCTTCAGCCTTGGTTGTATCATGTATAATTAAGACTGGATTGGATTGCTTCTGAAATGTCTTCTAGGTCTGCAATTCTGCTATTCTCTAATAAAAGCTACATTTCCTGTCTTACTATGTGCCAGGCACTTAAGCTAAGTATTTTACAAATATTACCTCATTTGAATATTCACAATAATCTGCTGAGGTAAAATCTTCATTTTATAGATGAAGCAACTGAGAGCTTAAGATGTTAAAGGTCACTCGGCCAGTCAGGTGAGGAGTAAGGATTTGAACCCAATCAGTGAGACTCCACAGCCTCTGTTCTTATCCACTGCACAATGATTCAAAGTCCAGGAGGCTCTACCTCTGTGGTATACCTTTCAATAGTCCCCTTCTATTCTTTCTGCTCATTTATATCTTTATTATATCTCATCCTGAATGATTACAATAAATTCCTAACTTGTGCCACTTACAGGCTTTCCCAGTCCAAGTGCAACCTTAATCTATTACTCCCCTGCTCAGCATTTTCAGTAGCTCCCATTGCGTATAAATACATATTTCTTGATTTGGCATTTAAGAGCCTCTGCAGAGTGACACCAGCCTCTCTGTGTAGTGCGTTAATTCCCATTGCATACGCTACTTTCCAAGAAAAATAGATAACTCACCGTTCCCTGAATATTCCAGTATCATCCCATGTCTGTCTTTGCACTTACTGTTACCCACCAATGTCACCTTGTTAAAATTCAGTCCCCTTTTACGTATGGCTTGGATGTCATACTTTGGCCTCAATCCCCTCTGTAAAACAAATAAGTTTACCTTTCTCTGTTTTAAATTTTGATCCTTTGTCTTAAAAGTTAATTGGTTTGGGGTCCCTGGGTGGCTCAGTCGGTTAAGCGTCCAACTTCAGCTCAGGTTATGATCTCGCAGCTCATGAATTCGAGCCCCGTGTCAGGCTCTGTGCTGACAGCCTACTTTGGATTCTGTGTCTCTCTTTTTCTGCTTTCCCCTGCTCTGCTCGTACTCTGTCTTTGTCTCTGTCAAAAATAAACAAACGTTAAAAAAAAAAGTTAATTAACTTCTGCCCCTTCCCTCATCATCTGTTCTCAAGGACAGAGCCTGTGTCTCACTCATCTTTATATTTCCTGCAGCACCAAACATAGGATACAATAGACAAACCTTTGTTGATATAATGAAATTGAATTAAGTTGGATTTTATAGATCAGTAAACAATTAGAGGCCACAAAAATGATTTTATGTGACTGCAAATCACGTTTTTCTTTTGACCGACCAAGTATCTATACGGAGTATTGTCATGCTGGTTTCCATTCATACTGTGGGGCCATTAGTGATATTACAATTCTGCAACAGATGATCCATAATTAGAATTTAGTTTGGCACCTTATCAGAAAGCCTTTCTCAAGTGCTGAAGTCTGGGTTAGACCCCCTCCTTTATGCCTCCATGGCACTGTCATCACATGTTTTAATCGTGTACGTGTCCATCTTTCCCACCACGCTGAGCCACTTGAGGCCTAGAATCCTGTTTTATTCATCCTTGTGTTCCCAACAAGTAGCAGAGTATCTGGCGCATAATAAGTGTTAAATGTTCAAAGCATGAAAGAGGCATAGAGTCCCACCAGACCTTAATGGCTTCCATGACTAGGGAAGAAGTTTCAAGAGCCTTCTCTCTTCTATGATTATGATTTTTTCATTTCTGTTTTCTTACTAAGAATCAACAATTTCTACCTCAATTTGCAAGCATTGCCACCAACAAATGGAGTCTCGGTATCCAGCAATGGAGGCAAAGGTTATGAGATCCACCAAGCTTGGCTACTGTCTCTCATTGTTAGCTTTCTTGTTGGGAGTTCTATGATTTAACTTTCTGCTTTTGAAATGATGTGAAAAGGACCATTGTTTCCATAAAACAGAGGTTACAAAGATGTTTTGTTTGACCTGCATGGTGTTCTTAAAAAATGTTTACTAGGGATAAACATTTCAAGAGACTTCAAACTTTGAAGAGTTCTTATTTCTGACTTTGAAAAAAATGGAGGCTCTACTAGCCATGCTAGATTACCCACCGTGTGTGGAGTAATGGCTGCCACCTTGAAGACAAAAAGTGGTCACCCCAATTTTCTCCAAAACTCGCCTTACTTGGGTTTATATTTATTTAACCAGTTCCTTAAACAATCATCGATTTCTAGAATTAATTGTACACATTCAAATCATAAACTCTTTGGGACACCAGTCATACTTCTTTTCACACTGACTTTTTTAGACAAAGTTCACAAGTACTTATTAACTGATATTGTCTATTCTAACTGTCCTTTTGTATAATCCCTTTACTTCACAACTGAAATAAAACTTAGTAGGCAGAGATTAGGTAGCTGTTTAAGGGTTTCTCTATGAGTATTTAAAAACACTTATCATTTCTGTTGCTGTTTTGTAGGTCTAAATCAACAAGATGAAAAGCAGTTACAAGAACTTGCATTGGAAGAGAGACAAACCATGGCTCAAAAAATCAATATGTTATACAGTGAGGTATGTTTTAGGTGGCAGACTACTCAATTCTGTTAATATAAAAGAATATTGTTTTGCTAGGATATATTGTGCTCAAAGTACTTTCCAACACCAGTTTATTAAGCCTTCTTTTATAATAAATGATTAAGCTGGGTTTAATACTGTAATCTGCTACAGATTGAATAATGAGATTGAAGCCATTGGGATGCCAAAGAATAAAATATCACCTTTCCCCCTCCTCCAAGAGCAACCATATTCCAAAGCTATTAACTTGCCAGGCAAGGAGACAGATGTTAGTAAAGAAATTTAGTTCACCAAGAGGAAGAATCAACAGTTTTTAAGCCTTAGAAAAGGGGGAGGTATTTGCAGTGATTGTGTTAATTAAGGATTGAAAATTTGCTTTCTGGATAGAATGGGACGAATCAAAGGGTGTAGACACAGTTGGTTCACACAAGTCTTTAGCTTCTTGTAGTTCAACGGATGATTTGTTTAAAGGACAGTGAGAAACAGTGCTGTCTGTATACTGTCTTTGCTTCTGTCCTATTTGCCATCTTCCTGCATTCAGTCTCCCTATTCTGGGATCCATAGTGGGGCTTGTTGAGAGGAATGAGGTGGAGTTATCGGTTCTGTGATTTAACCAGCAAGTCAACCAGAAGTAGAGTGTCACTCTTGGTCTGATATTCTCTCCCATAAACTATCATTTCTAGCAGAGACGGCGGATTTCAAAAATTAGCAGTAGAGAGAGTCATGACACGTAGGTACTTTTAGTTTGATTTGCAAGACCTTTTAGTAATAAATAAAAAATAAAACTGCTTCCTTTTTCTTCTTTAGAGGGAAGCTAGTTACTTTCTTTATTAGGAAGCCCCTTGTTTTCTTTTCACAGCTCAAACTATTTGGGCCTTATCCTGGGGGACCTCAGTACATTCTTTAAGCAGAGCAGCTCTCCTGAGAACACAGGGCATGACCTGGGGCCTGCTGTCCTCTATGGCAGGAGATAATAGTCATATGGAAAGAGTCCTTATTTTCAGCAAGTGAAGACTTTCAAAGCTTTACTTCATTCATTAGATGAAAGAAGCTACTGTTCAGAACTAATAAGAGGCAAAATCTGAAAAAATTGAATGGAACACTCTGGACTTTGATGTACACTTGGTAGAAAATTAAGATTGTCTGATAGCATTGTGGAGAATACCCTGACAAGTAATTCCATTGTTAGCATGAACTGATCACTTATTTTAGGTCCGGTCCACTTACAGCATTTAATGACTAGACCTTGTTGGGATGCTATATGATTGTGTTATATATTTTTTTTTTCAATGTTTTTTATTTATTTTTGGGACAGAGAGACAGAGCATGAAAGGGGGAGGGGCAGAGAGAGAGGGAGACACAGAATCGGAAACAGGCTCCAGGCTCTGAGCCATCAGCCCAGAGCCCGACGCGGGGCTCGAACTCACGGACCGCGAGATCGTGACCTGGCTGAAGTCGGAGGCTTAACCGACTGCGCCACCCAGGCGCCCCTGTGTTATAGATTTTTTAATGTTTGGAGGTCTTTTATCTAAAATCAAGCAATAGTATACCATAGAAAATATACACACAAATGCTGATTTTTCCCCCTTTTTCAGCTTTTCCAGAGTCTAGTGCCAAAGGAGAAATATGACAAAAATGACGTTCTTTTAGAGGTGACATCTGGAAGAACTACTGGAGGTCAGTTAAATAATTTTATTGTAAATGATCCAAGAAAAAAATACTTAAATTTTACCTTGGTTTGACACACTTTAACTTTAAAAGTCCGTTAAATGTGTTTCACTGTAGAAACAGTTACTCATTTCCTAAGGGGCCTGTACCTAAGAATGGCTCTCTTAAAAATTTGTGCTGAATATTTTTTGTATGTATATATATATATATTTTTTAGGTGATATCTGCCAGCAGTTTACCCGGGAAATATTTGATATGTACCAGAATTATTCAAGCTATAAAAACTGGAAATTTGAACTTCTGAATTATACACCAGCTGATTACGGTAGGCATATTTGAGGATTTTGTCCATAGAAGATGCTAAAAATTATTTTGCATCTGATCTCCATTAGAACCATGTGGGCCCATTTTTTATTTAAACTTTTCTTTTTTATTTTGGAAGAGAGAGAGCGTGCACGCATGTACAAGTGGGGGAGGGGCAGCGAAAAGTGGGCAGAGAGAATCTCAAGCAAGCTCCGTTCCGTGAGCACAGAGTCCAACACGGCTCGAGCCTACAAACCGTGGGCTCATAACCTGAGGTGAAATCAAGAGTCTGATGGACTTTTAACCAACTGAGCCACCCAGGTGCCCCTCCCATTTTTTAAAACATTTTATCTGTATCTACTAAATGCTGTGATACAGGTTCATCATTCTCAGCGGCTTTACCCTAATAGGGGTCTTAACCAGGAGTGGGACATAGTGAAGGAAGGAATGTCTGAGTTAGAGAAAACTTCTCTGGGAAGGATAGATATACCTTGCCTTGAAACTCATTGTTCTCTATTCAAAGAAAGATGTGTTAAGGTTTTTGCTGCTAAGAACTTTATCATTTATGGGATACAACCTGAAAGTATTACCAGTTAGACTGAGTGGCTAATGATGTATTAGATTCTTTTTTAACTTCTTTAATTTTTATAATCTGAAAGGTTAAATATTCATAACAAAATAGTCTTTCCAAAAATCTGGTCTGCCAATGGTTCAGCCTTATGCTTCTCTGCCAAATCCATAGAAATCGTTCTTCATAAAGGATTTTAACTTTCTGAGCTTTCTTCAAGCTCTCTTTTGAATATATTCCATCCACCTTATATTCTTATTATCGTAATGTTGAAGTTAAAAAAAGAATCTTCTCCCTATTTCATATTATCTCAAAAACTTTTCTCACATTTTTATTCTCTCAACTTCTCTCTTCATTTCATTGCCCTTAGTAGTGTTTTCTCTACCTTCCCTCAGCACCATGTGTGAGTTTCCTGACTTTGCATCTATTCTCTTTTTTTTATGTGTTCAATTTTTATGGAAATGCAGAAAAAGTTAATCATTTGTCTTTATTTTTAAGATACCACTCTAGTTGGGCAGATAAAAACTTATACAATGTAAACAATAGCAAACAATACAAGTCCTTCAACTTTTAAATACTCAATTATGTTAAATCAGAACATCTGGTAGTAATTTTTTTTTCCCCCATTCTTTTAAGCCATATGAAAGTTTTTATCTTCTTGGTTGTACGTTGATACCCAATAATAAACTGCAAACTCTCAGGAAAAAGGAAGAAGGATTGAAGTAAGTTAAACAGTGGAGGAAAATGAATGAATAAGAAAGTTGTGCTTGGTACAGGTTTTCAATACAGCCAGTGGTCAGGAAAGAGGAATTGAAAGCAGAGGGAAGGAGCTACCAGAGCAACAATGTGGAGGTAGGAAAGATCTTGGTGTGTGTGAAGGACAATGAGGACCCCAGTTTACCCAGGGCACATTTGTGATAGGAGGTCATAGGAAATGAGTTTAAGGGAGTAGAGTTTGAACAGCCTTGAAAGCTGAACAGGCCTTGATTGTTGGGGAGTAGAGAGCTGTTGGAGATTTTATCAATAAGCATATGACTTGATAAATACATATTTTAAGATTATTTAGACAGCAATTTGCAGGATGGATCAAGAAGCTAGATTTAAGCAGACTGCAGAGAGGTTATTAGAGAAATCCAGGTATAACTAAGATTTACACTTGGCAGTAGACACATGGGAGATCTTCAAAGGAAGAATGGACAAAAGAGGGCCTAGTGCTTGCCCCCATGTCCAGGGTGCAGTGTAGGTGGTTTGATCTTCATAGCCCTGTGAGATAGATATTATTAATCCCATTTTACAGATGAGGAGTCAGGCTCAGGGAGTAGTACCTAATCCAAGATCACATGGTAAGTAATGGCAGTCCCAGGATTAAACTTAAGTTTGTCAGATCCAGAATCATACATCCCCATCCTCATAGTCTATTCTGACACAAACAAGATGAGCCACCGGGATTCTAATCTTTCTAGCTGGGAAGACTACAACATTCATTCAAGATGGAACGCAGAGTGAATTATTAAATCTCTGGTTATAGTGAACACCCATTCAGAAATATGCACTAAATGCTGAAGTTGTGTAGCCAGAGCTTGGGTGAGAGAACAGCATCAAGGAGAAAGATTCAATAGCCACATCTAACACTGAGAGAATACATGAGGGAGAGTCTATGGAGAGGGAACATGTAGGCCATCGGACCTTAGAGAACGGCCACATTTAGAAAGATTAACTAGTTGGCAAAAGAAAGAGAGGAGTCAGATAAGCAGAAAAAGGATGAGGACTGCATAATAGTATGTTTAGAAAGTAATATCTATTCCCAACATGGGGCTTGAACTCATGACCCCAAGATCAAGAGTCACATGCCCTACCGACTGAGCCAGCCAGGCGCCCCAAGGACAATATGATATTATGGAAGCAAGAGAGGAGAGAGTTTAAAGGAGAATATAATCAGAAATAGCAGCATTATGGGGCACCTGGCTGACTTGGTTGGTGGAGCATGCTACTCTTGATCTCAGAGTTACCGGTTCAAGCCCCGCGTTGGGTATAGAGATTACTTAAAAAAATAAAATTTTTAGAAACAGCATTATAAAAGAGAATAGTGGTAAATGTCATCATGACCTCTCAGATGTATATTTTGAATCCAGTTTTCAAGAACAAAAGATGAACTCAATAACAACAGGGAAAGAGATTCTGTTCCAGGAGTGTAGAGCAGCCTAAACAATTCCTAGACAATGTTTGGGAAACCTTTCTTTTAGATAGACTGACTTACTGGAAAAATAAAATAGAGATACCTTAAAAAGTAAAAAAGGCTTTTTTTTTAAGTTATTTATTTTGAGAGAGCGTTCGTGCAAGCAGGGGAGGGGCAGAGAGAGAGGGAGAGAGAGAATCCCAAGCGCAGAGCCCCATGGTGGGCTTACAGACTGTGAGATTGTGATCTGAGCTGAAATCAAGAGTCAGACCCTTAACCAACTGAGCCTCTCAGGCATTCCAAAAAGGACTTTTTTTTTAAAGGAGGAAAAATTTAAATATTTTACTCTATACCTTTAAAATTAAAGACTAAGTGGGGTGCCTGGGTGGCTCAGCTGGTTAAGCATCCGACTTCGGCTCAGGTCATGATCTCACAGTTTGTGGATTCAAGCCCTGCATCGGACTCTGTGCTGACAGCTCAGAGCCTGGAGCCTACTTCAGATTCTGTGTCTTCTTCTCTCTCTGCCCCTCCCCTGCTTGTGCTCTGTCTCTCTTTCTCTCAAAACTAAATAAACGTTTAAAAAAATTTTTTTAATTAAAGACTAAGAATAAACCTCTACTTATTAAAATTATTAAATACTTAAAAGTTGATTTATTTATAATTAGGAGAAGAAAAGATGTGACTAGGAAGGCTAAAATAGAGGGGTAAAAAGTACCTACCTTATAAACTATGTACGTTAAATTCTCTCTATATATTTTAATATTTAATTGAAATGGAGAGGAACTCCAAAGATTCACACAGCCCTAAAAGCTAAGGTTGAAAGGAAACACTTTCATGCAAAAATTCATGTATCGAGTGACTTAAAGTCTTGTAGTTTTGTGACCGTAGGTACAGATAGGGATAATACTCAGTCATTCCATAAATAGTCCAAACTAAATGATTAAAGATAGTTTTTGTGGAAGCAGTAGAGGGCAATAGCTCTGGATTTGTAGTATAAGTCTGAAATGTGTTATTTTGTATACTGGGTATCTGATAAATTGAAATATATTCCAAGTTAAAGGGATTCTATGAAGTGTATTACATTATCTCCTCCCTCCCAACAGTTTAATGTTTATAATTATGTTTTGCTATACTCTGCTTGCCAGTTAAATTCAGGGAAAGGTCGCTTAACGTAATGTGATGATTCATTTTATGTGTCCAGAAGACATACTTTTTACCACAGATGTGAGAAATAAATTTGTAAGGGGAGCCCTGGCATCCTTGAAGAGCTCTATGATTGCTCTTCTCTGTCGGCCAGACCTTAGAGTGGGGACTTTGGTAGCTCAATTGGGAAACCTAAATGCGATGGGAGTAATTGGATTTCAGGGTGGCAGTGGGCAAGTGGCAGCACCCAGCAGCAGAGGCAAGGTGGGTACAGTTGCTGTCATGGACAGCAGAGTCAAAGCAGCAGTCAGTAGTCTGATGCGTATAGACCTATGGCATTGGCTAGTTGACCATGGCGTCTCTAGAGGGAAAATAGATAGGAAGCCCCGTAAATTCTTACTTGATCTGTATAAGCAGAAAAGTGTTAGGTCAAGTGAACAGAAATCTAACTTTAATCATAAAAACAAGTCATGGCTCCTCAATCAGTTCTCAGACCTGAGCCAGTTTACAGGCCCAAACCCCTTGAATAAAGGGGACGCTGGGCCCCCTTGAGGAAAGACCCCAGTATATTGCCAAATATTTATACTCTTCACTCTTCTCTCAGCATTCTCCCAAAAGGGATCTGTGGCCTTTTCCAAGGGTAACTGTGTCCTGCAGAAAAGGAAATAACCACACTTTTCAGGGACTACTGGACACTGGCTCTGAAATGACACTGATTCCAGGAGACCCAAAACATCACTGTGGCCCAGCACTTAGAAGAGAGGCTTGTGGAGGGCAGGTGAAGAATAGTTTTAGTACAGGTTCCTCTCACAGTGGGCCTGGGGGGTTCCCAAACCCATCCTGCAATGGTTTCCCAGTTCTGGATACATAGCTGGAACAGATATACTCAGCAGCTGGCAGAATCCCATATTATTTTCCTTGACCTGTGGGGTGAGGACTGGATGATGAGAAAGGCCAAGTAGGAGCCATCAGCATTGCCTGTACCTAGGAAAATAGTAAACCAAAAGCAATGCTGCATTCCTAAAGAGATTGCAGAGATTAGTGCCACCATCAAGGACTTAAAAGATGCATGGTTGATGATTCCTACCTCATCCCTTTTCAGCTTGTTTATTTGACCTATAAAGAAGGTAGATCAGATCCCAGTGAATGACAGTGGATTATTATAAGCTTAGCCAGCTGGTGATTCTAATGACAGCAGCTGTACCAGATATGGTTTCATTGCTTGAGCAAATTCACAGCCCCTGATACCTGGTATGTAGCTGTTGATCTGACAAATACTTTTTTTTTCTCCACACCTGCCAGTGAGGACCACCAAAAGCAGTTTTCTCTCAGCTGGCAAGGCCAGCAGTGCACCTCACTCTCCTACCTCAGAGGTATATCATTTTTGCCCTACATCATAATTTAGTTCACAGGAGCTTTGTTTTTGAGAGAGAGAGAGAGAGAAAGAGAGAGAGAATGAGCAAGCAGGGGAGGGGCAGAGAGAGAGGGAGACCCAGAATCTGAAGCAGGCTCCAGGCTCTGAGCTGTCATGACAGCACAGAGCCCAACACGGGGCTCAAACCCATGGACTGCGAGATCGTGACCTGAGCTGAAGTCGGCCGCTTAACTGACTGAGCCACCCAGGCGCCCCAGTTCACAGGGATCATCATTCTCTTCCACATGATATCAGACTGGCCCAGGAGAGCCAATGATACACTCTCAGTAACTGAACTACTGATACTTATTGATGGCTAAATGTCAATACTGCTAAATGCTCTACAAGTGTTTATCTCAGTTATTCCTCACAACAACCCTTGGAGGTAGGTTGAATTCAGCACTATATCATATGCTTACTTATGCCTTGAAGCACTACTCACATAGTCTGCAATGTGAATGGCTTTCCATACTATAGCCCTAGTTACAATTAGCATTTACAAGTAAGGAAACCAGAACATGAACAAATGAAATAACTTGCCTGTGGACACACACTAGGAAGAAGAAAAGCTTAAATTTGAACCCAGGCAGCCTAAGATTGGCTCTAGTAATCTGTACAGTAAAGTTGCAGCCTTCTCCTTTCAGGTCATATAAATTCAAATATGTGCCCTCAACATGAAGTAGGTAAAGGGGGGTTAGGGGAATAATATTAAAAGTACAGAGTGAGTATGAGATGGAAAATTTAATTGTTGTGGCCTCACTCTGTCTCAGTTTCTAGGTATCTTTCACAATATGACCATCTGACTACACTGAGTATTAATGATAAACAATTACATTTTTCATATCATCTGACTGCTAAATGCTAGTCAGCTTCTTTATCTGGTATTCAAGAAAATAAACAGTAATTTGTTCCATCGCTGGAGGAAGACCAGCCGTGTTGGACTTACTAAGAGGCAGTGTGTCAGGGGCGCCTGGCTGGTTCAGTCAGTGGAACGTGCGACTCTTGATCTTGGGGTTGTGAGTTTGAGCCCCACGTTAGATGTAGAGATAACTTAAAAATAAAATCTTAAAAAGAGAGGGTATGTCAGTTTCTGATAAGTTACCTTCCTAAGTCATTTTCTAGGGTAATCTAAAATTATGGCCAATTTTTGTCCACCATGCTGACTTTAGAAACCAAGTGGTTAGATCTGACGTCAGAGCACTGAGTCTTCACTGGAAACATCTTAGGAACATGGCAGCAGCAGTGGCAGCATAGTTAACCCAGGGGAAGGAAGTTTGAGTTAAGGATTTTATAAGCAGCAAAACTGACTTATAAGTATACAAACTTCTCAATATGCAGGGATTCAAGAAGTCCTTTTCCCATGTTTCCTTTCTGAGGAATCTACTAGAAGATAAAAGTTTAGACAACTAAAATATGAAGTATCAACATAAGGAGTAGAGGTGAGCATGCATGTGGTTACCTGCAGAACTAGGTCTATTTGAGGACTAAGGAAAATAATACAGTGTTTTAGAACTGTATCTGACAGTATAGAATACAATCATTTGAAAAATGGGAGAACAGGAAGAGCAACTTTTAATGTTTTTAGTAATCATGTTGTGGCAGAACTAGCATAGTTATTCTAGACTGTTGTATGTGTACTATGGGATAAAATAGATGAATAATTATGAGATATTGTAGTATCTTCCCTGTCCTTAAGAACCAAGATTCTTGGAATGGAAGACAAGAGCAATAGAGAAGAGGCTGTCATCTTGAATTTACCCTGGAAGTATTAATTGTCAAGAACTGCCAATGGTCTGAGATTTTGCCCTACTTGCAAGCTAACAAGTTAGCACGCCACAGTTTTGTGGGTCAGAGACAGAGGACAGGTTATTGCTTGCAATAGCAGTAAGCAGAATATCACCATTTTTGTTTTGGTTCAATGAGCCCCAGGTCCTATAAGGCAACTCGAAGCCAGATAACTGCCTATGCAGTAGGTTTCATTATATGAGAGGAACTCTGAGCTTAGAGATCTCAAAATTTTTAAGTAAGCATGCTTGCCCATTGCTCTAACAAGGAGACGCTACCTTTACCTTCCAAGGCCATAAGCAAACTTGTCCTTTGCTGTGGAGGGAGATGCACCTCCAAAGCTGTTTCCTATGCAAACACTCTTAAAAATATTTTCTGGAACGAGAGGACAGGCAGTGCCTTATTTGCAAGATGTGCAGAAATGCAAGAAACCGATACAGAGTTGTCTCCCAACATCGGTATGAACTCGACGTATTTCCTGTCTCTGTCTACGCGAAGACCTGGAATCAATGACCGACCCAGTAATAGTGAACATTCCTATTGCCCAAATAATAAAAATATTGAAGTATTATTTCTCTCTGAAAGGGATGAAGTCTTCTTGGAGAGATCACTGGTTCCAGGTTTTGGGGAGGAAAAGTTCAGGATAATCCTGGGAAATTTTGTTATACCATAGTAAGAACTCTGTTATACTCTACAAGAACTCAGAAATTACCTTGAAAAAGCACCTGCTGGACAAAGATGGACAATTTGAGCTTCATTGATAATAGTTGCAATTGATTTAAACATGATAGATATACTCAAATCCTGGATTTATAGTGGTATTTTAAAAATAGTATCTTCATATGATTAAAATGACCCTAGTTCATTATAGTGTCAGAGTGTAGCCTGATGCAGGGCTCAAACCCAAAACTGTGAGACCATGACCTGAGCCAAAACCAAGAGTCAGATGCTTAACCAACTGAGCCACTCAAGTACCCCATGTCTGTATTATTTTATAATAAAAATATTAAAAAAAAATATGTCCAATAAGAAAAGGCTAACCTAGGCATGAAGATTTTTTTGTGTTTATCTTCACGTTCCACAGATAAATAAGCAAGAGCTAAATTTCAACAGATTCTTGAAAACTTGGGAGGACCTGTATAGAATTATTCATCATGCAAAAATAAATAAACATTAAAAAAATATTTTTTAAATGAGCACCTGAGGGGCACCTGGGTGGCTCAGTCGGTTAAGCAGTTAAGCGTCTGACTTCGGCTCAGGTCATGATCTCATGGCTCGTGAGTTTGAGCCCCCCCATCAGACCCTGTGCTGACTGCTCAGAGCCTGGAGCCTGCTTCAGATTCTGTGTCTCCCTCTCTCTCTGCCCCTCCCCTGCTCACACTCTGTCTCTCAAAAATAAATAAATGCTAAAAAAAATTTTTTTTTAATAAAAAAAAATAAAGGTGTACCTGGATGGCTCAGTCAGTTAAGCATCTGACTTCAGCTTAGGTCATGATCTCACTGTTGGTGAGTTCAAGCCCCACGTCAGGCCCTGTGCTGATGGCTCAGAGCCTGGAGCCTGCTTCAGATTCTGTGTCTCCCTCTCTCTCTGCCCCTCCCCTGCTCATGTTCTGTGTCTCTCTCTCTGTCTCTCAAAAATAAACAGTAAATAAATTAAAATAAATACATAAATTCTTATGTTAGTGAGCCTTCTTTTATATAGGCACCACACTGGCCTACCCTTGCATAGGGTAGTTCACTGAAGAAAATGTCCCAGTATTTTTTTTCTAGAAGAATTTTTATAAAAGTAAATTTTGTTCATTACAGAATATTTAGAAACAAAAGGATAAAAAGTAAAATAAAAAAATATATTGTTCTTCTGTTCCCCAGAGATAAACATGAATAATATTTTGGTATATTTCCTTTTATATATTAATACATTGACCTTGGGAAGATACAGTTTTGTACCTAGTTTATGTTCTCATCTTTGGCTCTGTACTTGGATTCAGGCCTGGGAGTAAGGGCATTTAAGGTCCAAATCCCTTTCAAAGTAGAACTAGTTAATATTTTTGGATTTTATGTTCCTAGGTGGGCTACATCATGCAGCTGCCCGAATTTCTGGTGACAGTGTATATAAGCATTTGAAGTATGAAGGTGGGATTCACCGAGTTCAACGAATCCCCGAGGTGGGCCTGTCATCAAGAATGCAGCGTATTCACACAGGAACCATGTCAGTCATTGTCCTCCCTCAACCAGATGAGGTAACCTTACCAGGAGGCATTGACAACTTCAGCTTAATAGGTGTTTTGCTGACAAGCCTTAGCTTCTAGGAAACTGATTTTTTTTTTTTTTTAATATATGAAATTTATTGTCAGATTGGTTTCCGTACAACACCCAGTGCTCATCCCAAAATGTGCCCTCTTCAATACCCATCACCCACCCTCCCCGCCCTCCCACCCCCCATCAACCCTCAGTTTGTTCTCAGTTTTTAACAGTCTCTTATGCTTTGGCTCTCTCCCACTCTAACCTCATTTTTTTTTTCCTTCCCCTCCCCCACGGGTTTCTGTTACGTTTCTCAGGATCCACATAAGAGTGAAACCATATGGTATCTGTCTTTCTCGGTATGGCTTATTTCACTTAGCATCACACTCTCCAGTTCATCCACGTTGCTACAAAGGGCCATATTTTGTTCTTTCTCATTGCCACGTAGTACTCCATTGTGTATATAAACCACAATTTCTTTATCCATTCATCAGTTGATGGACATTTAGGCTCTTTCCATAATTTGGCTATTGTTGAGAGTGCTGCTATAAACATTGGGGTACAAGTGCCCCTATGCATCAGTACTCCTGTATCCCTTGGGTAAATTCCTAGCAGTACTAATGCTGGGTCATAGGGTAGGTCTGTTTTTAATTTTTTGAGGAAACTCCACACGGTTTTCCAGAGTGGCTGTACCAGTTTGCATTCCCACCAACAGTGCAAGAGGGTTCCCGTTTCTCCACATCCTCTCCAGCACTAGGAAACTGATTTTTGATGATACACATTGAACTTTGTAGTCTATATTGGGAAATAACTCTTCCCAAGGTAAAGTTGCCCTTCTTATGCCTCACCAGGGTATTTTCTTTTGCTTTTTAAATAGAAGCCAATTCTCTTCATAAAACAGAATTCACAAAGTTTTTATAATGTTGCTTAAATTTTATCTGTGGAAATGAATTCCATAGATAATATGTTGAGGGCAGTGACATAATATCTATATGGGGTCTATTATCTTATTAGTTGAATACAGCCATATTGCCTATTTTTTTTCCTTTTTAAAATTTTATTTTAAATATACAGAAAATTGAAAGACTGCCACTAAAAACTTACATAACCTTCACCTGTAGTCAATACCCATTTACATTTTGCCATATTTGCGGGATTCCTATGCGTGTACGTGTACACATATTTTTAAATAACTATAAAGAGTATAGCAGACACTATGAGGCTTTATCCTCCAAATCTTCAACTTAACATCTTTTAAGATTAGGACATTTTCCTACTTAAACAATACCATTATCTGTGAAAATCAGCCATAATTCTGTAATATTATCTTCTAGGAAAAACTCCTGCACATTCTGTTTACTCACAGAATACTCCTCCACTCTAAGTGTGTCGAGCTTTTTTTTCCACGAGCAAGCAATTTCTCAGTAATCTGTGGACACCAAGTGGCTGTCCTACAAGTCAACTCAATTCTGATATGACCTACCAGGAAATAGCATCAGACCCCACAGGCTAGGAGCTCATTCCCACCGGTCTCCCTTCCCTCCCACCTCAGAGCTCAGTCACCAGTCCAGGGTGTCGCCTGTGCTTCTGACCAAGTGGCTATGAATTGAGAGGTTTCCACAACCCCCATCCTTGGGCTCGATAATTTACTGAAGTAGCTCACAGAACTCAGTTACTATGAAAAGTTGTTTATTACAAAAGATACAATTCAGGAACAGCCATATGGGAGAGATGTATGGGGCAAAGTACGTGGGAAGATGTGCAGAGCTCCCCTACCCTGTCTAGGTTCACTACCCTCCTTGCACCTCCACGTGTTCACCAGCCTGAAAGTTCTTTGAACCCTGTGTCTTGAGGATTTTCATGGAAACTTCTATACATAGCCATGATTAATTAAACCATTGGGCACTAGCGATTAATTTGACCTCCAGCTCCTTTCCCTTCACTGAAAGTTGGGGTGGGGGCAGTAGAGCTGAAAATTCCAGTCCTCCAATCACATGATTAGTCCCCCTGGCAGTCAGCCCCCATCGTGTGGTTACCTAAGGGCTTTAGAAATCACCTCTTATTAACATACACTTAAAAGGGGGCTTGTTGTGTACAACAAAATACCTTCATCAGTCTTTATTTTTTAATAATTTGTTTTTAATTTACATCCAAGTTAGTTAGCATATAGTGCAATAATGATTTCAAGAATAGAATCCAATGGTTCATCCCTTACATATAACACCCAGAGCTCATCCCAACAAGTGTCTTCCTTAATGCCCCTTGCCCATTTAGCCCATCCCCCTACCCACCACCCCTCCAGTAACCCCGTTTGTTCTCCATATTTAAGAGTCTCTTATGTTTTGTCCCCCTGTTTTTATGTGGTTTTTGCTCCCCTTCCCTTATGTTCATCTGTTTTGTATCTTAAATTCCACATATCAGTGAAATCATATGATATTTGTCTTTCTCTAATTTCGCTTAGCATAATTTTGCTGACTAATATTCCCTCTGTGTATATATGCCACATCTTCTTTATCCATTCATCCATCAATGGACATTTGGGCTCTTTCCATGCTTTGGCTGTTGGTGATAGTTCTGCTATAAACATTGGGGTGCATGTGCCCCTTCAAATCAGCATTTTTGTATCCGTTGGATAAATTCCTAGTAGTACAATTGCTGGGTTATAGGGTAGTTCTATTTTTAATTTTTTGAGGAACCTCCATACTGTTTTCCAGAGTGGCTGCACCAATTTGCATTCCCACCAGTAGTGTGAAAGGGTCCCTTTTTCTTTGCATGCTCACCAACATCTGTCATTGCCTGAGCTGTTAATTTTACCCATTCTGACTGGTGTGAGGTAGTATCTCATTGTGGTTTGGATTTGTATTTCCCTGATGATGAGTGATGTTGAGCATTTTTTCATGTGTCTGTTAACCATCTGGATGTCTTCTTTGGAAAAGTGTCTATTCATGTCTTTTGCTCATTTCTTCACTGGATTACTTGTTTTTTGGGTGTTGAGTTTGATAAGTTCTCTATAGATTTTGGATACTAACCCTTTATCTGATGTGTCATTTGCACATATCTTCTCCCATTCTGTCAGTTGCCTTTTAGTTTTGCTGATTGTTTCCTTCACCATGCAGAAGCTTTTTATCTTGATGGGGTCCCAAGAGTTCATTTTTGCTATTGTTTCCATTGTCTCCAAAGACATGTTGAGTAAGAAGTTGCTGTGGCCAAGGTCAAAGAGGTTTTTTCCTGCTTTCTCCTCTAGGATTTTGATGGCTTCCTGTCTTACGTTTAGGTTTTTCATTCATTTTGAGTTTATTTTTGTGTATGGTGTAAGAAAGTGGTCTAGGTTCATTCTTCTGCATGTTGCTGTCCAGTTTTCCCAGCACCATTTGCTGAAGAGACGGTCTTTATCCCATTGGATATTCTTTCCTGCTTTGTCAAAGATTAGTTGGCCATATGTTTGTGAGTCCATTTCTGGGTTCTCTATTCTGTTCCACTGATCTAAGTGTCTGTTTTTGTGTCAGTACCATACCGTCTTGATGATTACAGCTTTGTAATACAGCTTGAAGTCCAGCATTGTGATGCCTTCAGCTTTAGTTTTCTTTTTCAGAATTGCTTTGGCTATTTGGGGTCTCTTCTGGTTCCATACAAATTTTAAGATTGTTCTAGCTCTGTGAAGAATGCTGGTGTTACTTTGTTAGGGATTGCATTGAATATCTAGATTGTTTTGGGTAGTATTGACATTTTAACGATAGTTGTTATTCCTATCCGTGTGCATGGAATCTTTTTCCATTTTTTTGTGTCTTTTTCAATTTCTTCTGTAAGCTTTCTATAGTTTTCAGTGTATAGACTTTTCACATCTTTGGTTAGGTTTATTCCTGGTATTTTATGGGTTTTGGTGCAATTCATCAGTCTTATCATAGGAAATTCAGAAGGTTTTAGGAGTTCTGTGGAGTTATTTCTAGGTTGTTTTTTTTTTAAATCAGGATTCCATCAAGTTCCATACCTTGCCATTAAGTCATATATATCTTTAAGGTTGGAACAGTCTCCCAACCCTTTTTTTTTTAATTTTCTGAAGCATCTAGACCATTTGTCTTATAGAATTTGTTTCCTCATGGTACTCTTTAACTCATTCCTTTATCCTATTGCATTCAGATTATATGTTTTTTGTGTTTTTTTTTTAATGTTTATTTATTTTTGAGAGAGACAGAGCATGAGGAGGGGAGGGGCAGAGAGAAGGAGACAGAAGATCAGAAGTAGGCTCCATGCTATGAGCATAGATCATATGCTCACTGATATGTGGAATTTAAGATGCTATGACCGTGAGATCATGACCTGAGCTGAAATCAAAAGTTGGACATTTAACCAACTAAGCCACCCAGGGCGCCTCAGATTACTCATTTTGATCAAGAATACTTTATAGGCACTTATATTCGTGTTGCATTTTATCAGAAGACACATAATATCAGATTGTCTGACTTTAGTGAGGATTAGTTTAAACATCGTGACCATAAAACTATCACCGTTTTAAAATTATATTTTTCTCTTTGCAGTTCCTGAGGAATCTCTAGGGTACATATATCCTATTTCCAACAACTTTTCAATGATCTTAACATCCATTAGTGATCTTTTTGCCTGAATCAGTTATTTTCTTTGGGGTTGCAAGATGGTAATATTCTAACTGTCTTTTCTTCTGCATTTATTAACTGGCATTCTTTTCTGTAAAGAACTTTCCTCACTAATATATCCTCTCTCCTCCTTCCTTCTTTCTTTGTCTTTTATTTTACCTCATTATAAACTCAATATTATTTCATTATTGACCTCATTATAGACTTACAGTTTGTGAGTTCTAATCACTGTTGTGTTTAATGTTCAATTTGTCCCTGATTTGGTCAGTGGTAGCCTTTTTAGGGCAGCTCTTTTTGAAATGACCCCATTAGTTTTTGAGCATACCCTTGCTTTCTGGTATAATTAGATATCCTAAGCCCAACTTCTATCTGTCTGCCTCAGACTTGGCATCAGATCTCATTTCTTTTGGTGAGAAATATACCCAGAAATTAAGAGCTGGGTACTATGTATGCTCATTATTATTAATGTGTGCTTACATTTAGATTCTTTAATGTACAGAGCTAGGATATACATATGATTTTAAATAACTGGTACCAATCACTAGTATTACCAACTCAAATTTAACATTAAGGGAGTATTTCCTCCTCACCATCTTGCATTTTGTATTTATATCTCTTTACACTTGAGTAAAAATTTTATTTCTTAATCACATTAATATATTTATGTTTTTCTTTATTATGTAGCATATATAAAATGTTTTTAAAATTAGCAAACTACTGAGTACTGTTTAAGAATTCTGTCCTTAGGATAGATCTGAAATAATGTTTTTCTATGTGCTTATGATATCATTATGGTAAATATTTTGATTCATTTGTTTCTGTTCCTATTAAGTATTAGCATTTGAGTTTTCTTTTCTCTTTTATATAATTTCACTCTTGGTGTATGCAAACATTTATGTAGTTCAGAAATCAAAACCATAGAGTTTTCTTGCTTCCCTCCTTATTCCTTCCACCCCATTTTCACCTATCCTCTTATTCTCTTCATATTCTTGAAAATTAAACTCATGTAGGGGAGTTTCATTTTCATAAAAGAGCAAAGTCTTATTCTCTTAATTGACATTTAAAATTCTTTGTATTTCATTAAGTCACTGTTTCTTTGTTCAGCATTTTCCAACAGTCATTAGGTAGTTATAACATTTAAGAGACTAGGACATATAATATACATATATTTACTACATGACTATTTAATATACTGTAACCACAAAAAATGGGAAATTACTCTTCTCTTTAGTGTTTGTTTTTAAAAAAGTATTTATTTTTTGGGACCGTGCAAGTCGGGGAGGGGCAGAGTGAGGGGGACAGAGGATCTGAAGCAGGCTCTGCGCTGACACTCTGAGAGCAGTGAGCCCAATATGGGGCTTGAACTCACAAACCACAAGATCATGACCTGAGCCGAAGTCGAATGCTCAACCGACTGAGCCACCCAGGTGCCCCACTTCTCTTTAGCATTTATTGAAATTTTAAGGTAGCCAACACTGACATATTTTAACAAAAGCTGTATAATCTTTTCTTCACAGTATAGTATTCATTTTAGAGAAAACAAAAAAATAACCAAATTGTATATTAGAGTCTAAAACTGACCCTGTTATTACTCTACAAAGAGAAAAATCATACTCGCTGCCATTCATACAAATAAATGATAAATGTGGAACAAGATGTTAGTTCTCCCCTGAAAAACATCGTATTTTGTAATGTGTGTGTGTGTGTGTGTGTGTGTGTGTGTGTGTGTGTGTAACAAATTACCACAAATTTAGGGGCTGGAAACAGAAAAAAAAAATTTATTTTCTCACAGTTCTAGAAGCCAGGAGTCTAAAATCAAAGTATTGGCAGAACCATACTCCTTCCAGAGCTTCTAAGGGTGAATGCTGCCTTGCTACTTCCAGTTTCTAGTGTCTCTAGGTGTTCCTTGGATTCAAGCTAGATAGCTCTGAATGCACACGTTCCTCTCCTCTACTTTCTCCTCTAAGGACACTTCTTACTGGATTTAGGGCCTATTTGAATAATCCAGGATGATCTCATCTTAAATCAATTACAGCTGCAAAATCTCTTTTTCCAAATAAGGTTCTAGTGGTGAGAACATGAACATATCTTTTTGGATGCTACCATTTAGTCCACTAATAAGTACACATAGTCGATTCTCAGTATTCACAGTAGTTATGTTTTGTGAAGTCTCAGCGAACACTGATTTAGCAAATATTGAACCATTATTTCCCCTAGGGGAAATATGTATGTGTATGTATACATATATTTATATACCTATATATTTCTGTATCTATTTATCTTACATGGATTATAATCTTAAAAGTAACCTGTCATGGTAGAGTCTATTTTCTTTATTTTACAAAGAGAAAATGAGGTTCACAAGTATTAGGTGACTTGCCTGAGGCTGCTTCATTAACAGATGCCTAAGTTGGGGTTCAAACCCCATCCAACTGACCCAAGAGCCAAAGCTTCTTGCACTACGCTGCTCTGCCCCCTCCTGTCTTCATTCTCTGGCCATACTGAAAAAAGAAAGCCAAGTGTCACCTTGTTCGACCTCAGCTGGGAATATGCACATATAGAGCAGCTTGGAGTTTCTACAGTTCTGCGCATGTCACCTTGTGACTGTGAAAGTGCAGCAATAATTGATATGGGGAACAAATAAAGTAGGTGAATTTGCATATAGTCAGGGAATTATGAGGATCAACTTTATGCATACACGCATACGTATATATGTATATTTTCTATCAAATGTGGCTTTGTGGCATGGTGTGTGAGGAAACTTGAGAGATTGCCTAACCCCATGATCTCATAGCAACATAATCAGTGTCAAAAAATAGCATCAGTTGATATAGGGAGTTTACGGTTCTTTCTTGGGTATAAGCTCTTTCTTAGTTTAAGTATTAAAACATTTGTTGGACGTAGAATTTACTTACGTTGTACTTTTGGTTCTAGGTAGATGTGAAAATAGACCCCAAGGATTTGCGAATAGATACATTTCGAGCCAAAGGAGCAGGAGGTCAGCATGTTAATACAACTGATAGTGCTGTCAGACTCGTCCATGTCCCCACAGGTAATCAAGTCCCTTTGCTTTTGTACTTTTAACCTGTTTTTACATCTTACAAAACTATTCAACATTGAGAAGAAAATAGTTTTGTGTTAGTGTCTTGTTTCTTGCACCAACTCTTTAAGTTGACATTGGGATCATGGGTCTGAGGTCCCCAGTGTGTTCATATTCCACTTTTTTTCTCCGTTTCAAATTTTTATTTAAATTCTAATTAGTTAACATATAGTGTCATAGTTGGTTTCAGGAGGAGAATTTAGTGATTCATCACTTACATATAACACCCAGTGCTCATCCCAACAAGTACCTTCTTAATACCCATCACCCATTTAGCCCATCCCCCCCGCCTCCATTCCAGCAACCCTCAGTTTCTTCTTTGTTTTGAAGAGTCTCTATCATTTGCCTTCCTCTCTATTTTTATCTTATTTTTCCTTCCCTTACCCTGTGTTCATCTGTTGTGTTTCTTAAATTCTACATATGAATGAAATCATATGGTATTTGTTGTTCTCTTATGGACTTACTTCACCTAGCATAATATACTCTAGTTCCATTCGTATCATTGTAAATGGCAAGATTGCATTCTTTTTGATGGCTGAGTAATATTCCATTGCGTATACATACACACCACACCTTCTTTTTTTTTTAATTTTGTTTTTTAACATTTATTTATTTTTGGGAGAGAGAGAGAGAGAGAGCAAGTGGAGGAGGGGCACAGAGAGAGGGAGACACAGAATCTGAAGTAGACTCCAGGCTCTGAGCTGTCAGCACAGAGCTTGATGTGGGCCTCAAACCCACAAACCGTAAGATCATGACCTGAGCTGAAGTTGGATGCTTAACCAACTGAGCCACCCAGGAACCCTGATATACCACAGCTCCTTTATCCACTCATTAGTCAATGGAAATTTGGGCTTTTTCCATAGTTTGGCTATTGTTGATAATCCTGTAATAAACATCAGGGTGCATGTGCCCCTTCAAATCAGTATTTTTCTATCATTTGGGTAAACACCTGGTAGTGTAATTGTTAGGTCGTAGGATAGTTCTGTTTTTAATTTTTTGAGGAACCTCCATGCTGTTCTCCAGAGTACCAGTTTGCATTCCCACCAACACTTTAAGAGGGTTCCCCTTTCTCCACATCCTCACCAACATCTTTTGTTTCCTATGTTGTTAATTCTGACAGGTGCAAAGTGATACTTCATTGTGGTTCTGATTTGTATTTCCCTGATGACGAGCAATGGTGGGCATCTTTTCATGTCTGGACGAAAGCCATCTGGATGTCTTCTTTAGAAAATACATCTATTCATGTATTCTCTATCCCTTTCTTAACTGGATTATTTGTTTTGGGGATTGTTTGGGGATTGTTTTGGATACTAACCCTTTATCTGATATGTCATTTACAAATATCTTCTCCCATTCTGTCAGTCGCCTTTTAGTTTTGCTGATTGTTTCCCTCACTGTGCAGAAGCTTTTTATGTTGATGAAGTCCCAATAGTTCATTTTTGCTTTTGTTTCCCTTGCCTCCAGTGACGTGTTTAGTAAGAATTTGCTATGGCCTGGGTGAAAGAGGTTGCTGCCTGTGTTATTCTCTAGAATTTTTATTGTTTCCTGTCTCACATTTGGATCTTGCATCCGTTTTGAATTTATTTCTGTGTAGGGTGTAAGAGACTATATTTTTTCCATTGGATATTCTTTCCTGCTTTGTTGAAGATTAGTTGACCATATGGTTGTGGGTCATTTTTTCTGGGTTTTCTGTTAAGTATTCCATTGATCCAGTGTATGTTTTTGTGCCGGTACCATGTTGTCTTGATGACTACAGCTTTGTAATACAGCTTGAAGTCCATAATTGTGGTGCCTTCACCTTTGTTTTCTTTTTCAGGATTGCTGTGGCCATTCAGGGTCTTTTGTGGTTCTATACAACCTTGTTTGTTCTAGCTCTGTGAAAAATGCTGCTGGAATTTTGATAGGGATTGCATTAAATATGTAGATTACTTTGAGTCGTATGGACATTTTAACAATGTTTGCTCTTCTAATCCATGAGCATGGAATGTCTTTCCATTTCTTTGTGTCATCTTCAATTTCTTTCATAAGTGTTCTATAGCTTTCAGAGTACAGATCTTTTATCTCCTTAGTTAGGTTTATTCCTAGTTATCTTATTATTTTTGGTGCAATTGTAAATGGCATCAATTCCTTGATTTCTTTTTCTGCTGCACTATTGGTGTATAGAAATGCAACAGATTTCTGTACATTGATTTTGTATCCTGTGACTTTGCTGAATTCATGTATTAGTTCTGGCAATTTTGTGGTGGAGTCTTTCATGTTTCCTACATAAATGACATCATGTCATCTGCAAATAGTGAAAGAGTGACTTCTTTCTTGCTGATTTGGATACCTTTTATTTCTTTTTGTTGTCTGATTGCTGAGGCTAAAACTTCCAAAACTATTAAACAACCATGATGAGAATGGACATTCCTGTCTTGTTCCTGATCTTAGAGGAAAGGCTTTCAGTTTTTCCCCATTGAGGATGATATTAGCTGTGGGTCTTTCATATATGGCCTTTATGATGTTGAGGTATGTTCTATCTATCCCTACTTTGTTAGGAGTTTTTGTCAACAATGGATGCTTTATGGGGCGGCTGGGTGTCTCAGTCAGTTAAGTATCCAGCTCTTGATTTCAGCTCAGGTTGTGATTTCACGGTCATGGGATCAAGCCCCACGTCAGGCTCTGGAGCATGGAGCCTGCTTGAGATTCTCCCTCTCCTTCTCCCTCTGCCCCTCCCCACTTTCATGCTTGCTGTCTCAAAAAAAAAAAAGAATGGCTTCTGTACTTTGTCAAATGCTTTTTCTACATCTATTGAGAGGATCACATGGTTCTTATCCTTTCTTTTATTAATGTGGTGTATCATGTTGATTGAATTGCAAATTATGACTCACCCCTGTAGCCCAGGAATAAATCCCATTTGATCATGGTTAATAATTCTTTTAATGTACTGTTGGATTCAGTTTGCTAGTTTCTTGAGAATTGTTGCATCCATGTTCATCAGGGATATCGGTCTATAATTCTCCTTTTTAGTGGGGTCTTTGTCCAGTTTTGGAATCAAGGTTATGCTGGCCTCATAGAATGAGTTTGTAAGTTTTCCTTACATTTCTATTTTTTGGAACAGTCGAGAAGAATAGGTAGTAACTTTTTTTACATGTCTGGTAGAATTCCCCTGGGAAGCCATCTAACCCTGGACTTCTGTTTGTTGAGAGATTTTTGATTGTTGATTCGATTTCTTTGCTGGTTATGGGTCTGTTCAAATTTTCTATTTCTTTCTGTTTCAATTTTGATAGTTTGTATGTTTCTAGGAATTTATCCATTTCTTCTAGATTGCTCAATTTGTTGGCATATAATTTTTCATAATATTCTTTTACAATTGTTTGTATTTCTGTGGTGCTGGTTGTGATCACTCCTCTTTCATTCATGATTTTATTTAGTTTGGTCCTTTCTCTTTTCTTTTTTGATAAGTCTGGCTAGGGCTTATCAATTTTATTCATTCTTTCAAAGAACCAGCTCTTAGTTTTGTTGATCTGTTCTACTTTTCTTGTGTGTCCATATTGTTTTTTTCTCCTCTACACTTTATTATTTCCCTTCTTCTGCTGGCTTTAGGCTTCATTTGCTGTTCCTTTTCTAGCTCCTTTAGGTGTGAGGTTAGGTTGGGTCTTTGAGATTTTTCTTCCTTCTTGACATAGGCCTTTATTGCAGTATACTTCCCGCTTAGGACCGCCTTCGCTGCATCCCAAAGGTTTCGGACTGTCGTGTTTTCATTTTCATTTGCTTCCATGTATTTTTTTTACTTCTTCTTTAATCTCCTGGTTATCCCATTTATGTTTTAGTAGGATGTTCTTTAACCTCCATGTTTTTATGATCTCTCCAAATTTTTTCTTGTGGTTGACTTCAAGTTTCATAGTGTTGTGATCGGAAAATATGCATGGAATGATCTCAGTCTTTTTGTACCTGAGGGCTGATTTGTGACCCAGTATGTGATCTATTCTGGAGAATGTTTCATGTGCACTCGAAAAGAATGTGTATTCTGCTGCCTTAGGATAAAATGTTCTGAATATATCTGTTAGGTCCATCTGCTCCAGTGTGTCACTCAAACCTATTGTTTCCTTGTTGATTTTCTGCTTAGATGATCTGTTCATTGCTATAGGTGGGTGTTAAAGTTCCCTACTATTAATTGTATTATTATCAATGAGTTTCTTTATGTTTTTTTATTAATTGACTTATATATTTGGGTGCTTCCAAGTTGGGGCATCAATATTTATAATTGTTAGATCTTCTTGATGGATAGACCCCTGAATTATTATATAGTATCCTTCTTCATCTCTTGTCATGGTCTTTGGTTTAAAATTTAGTTTGTCTGATGTAAGTATGGCTACTCTGGCTTTCTTTTGATGTCCGTTAGCATGATAGATGGTTCTCCATCCCCTCACTTCCAATCTACAGTTGCCTTTAAGTGTAAAATGAGTCTCTTAAAGGCAGCCTATAGATGAGTCTTGGTTTTTTTGTTTCGTTTCATTTTGTTTTTATCCATTCTGATACGCTATATCTTTTGATTGGAGCATTTAGTCTTTTTACATTCAGAGTGATTATTGGTAGATATGAATTTAGTGCCATTGTATTACCTGTAAAGTCATTGTTTCTGGAGATTTTCTTCATTCCTTTCTAGTCTCTGTAGCTGTTGTTCTTTCCTTCCCACTCAGAGTCCTCTTTAATATTTCTTGCAGGGCTGGTTTAGTGATCACAAACTCCTTTAGTTTTTGCTTGTCTAGGAAACTCCTTATCTCTCCTTCTATTCTGAATGACAGACTTGCTGGATAAAGTATTCTTGGCTTCATATTTTTTTCTATTCAGCCCATTGAATATATCATGCCACTCCCTTATGGCCTGCCAAGTTTCTGTGGACAGATCTGCTGCAAACCTGATTTGTCTTCACTTGTAGGTTAAGGACTTTTTTTCCCCTTGCTGCTTTTTGGATCTTTCCCCTATCTCTCTATTTTGCAAATTTCACTAGGATATGTCTTGATGTTGACTGGCTTTTGTTGATTTTGATGGGAGTTCTATGTGCCTCTTGCATTCTGATGTCTGTTTCCTTCCTCAGATTAGGGAAGTTTTCAGCTATAATTTGTTGAAATAAACCTTCTGCACGTTTTCCCTCTCTTCTTCTGGGACTCCTATGATACTAATATTATTACACTTTGAGGAGTTGCTGAGTTCCCTAAGTCTTCATTCATGGTCCAATACTCCAATACTTTTTCTTCTCTCCTCTTTTCAGCTTCATTATTTTCCATTATTTTATCTTCTGTATCATTGATTCATTCCTCTGCTTCATCCATCCTCAGTGTCATTGACCACTCAATTTTACATCTCCATTATAGCATTTTTTTATTTCAGCCTGACTAGTTTTTAGTTCTTTTATCTCTGCAGTAAAGGATTCTCTAACATCCTCTATGCTTTTCTTAAGCCCAGCTAGTATCATTATTATCGTTGTTTTAAATTCTGGTTCAGGCATCTTACTTGTATCTGTTTTGATTAAATCCCTGGCTGAGACTTCTTCCTGTTCTTTCTGTTGGGGTGAATTCCTATGTCTTGTCATTTTGTCTTGGTCACTGTTTATGTGTGTGTATGTCAGGAAAGCCTATTATATTCCTGCTCATGAGAGTAATTGCTATATTGAGAAGAGGTCCTATACTGTCTTGGTACTGGTGCTTCAGGAAGTATTTCAGAGTATGCATTCTGTTGTTGTGCTTTAGCTGCTCTTTCCCTCAGGTCAATCCTTTGCAAAGTTTCTCCTTGCCTGCATTGGGGAGTGTTTGGACACTGTCCACTGTGTGCAAGTTTTAACTAAGTATGTTTCAGTCTGCTTGTTAAAAGAGGCTAGATCCTATTTCCCCTAGAGCTGAAGCTTTGCAGCACTCTGTGATCAGTATACTTGGTGCACATGAGGGGTTTGTGGTCTTCTGAGGGAGGATCCTGCTGTACTGGTTTTCAGGAGGACTTGCCTAGGAAAGATGCACCTGCAGGGCGCAGTGGGGCAAGAACTTGGTGTAGGCAGTTCCGGCCTTCACTGGGGGTCTTGTGTTGCTCACTGAAGTTAGTCGGTGCCGATGGGGAGGGGATAATGGCATCACCCCACTCTCTTGTCTCCAGAGCAGGGAGTTCAAGCCTGCTACTCTTCAGGAAGCCCTCACAGAAGAGTGAACAGCCTCCCTTCCTGTGTCCCCAGCTTCCATCACAGCCCTGCCTTCACCCTGTCTGCGTCCAAGCTTTCTGCCTGCCAAGAGGCACAGTACTCCTGTGTTTTATCTCAAGAATGTGGCTGGGTGTCACAGTTTCAAATTTTAGGGACCTGGTGCAGCATGGACCCGCGCTGATCCTCTGGGGGAGGGTCTTGCTGCACCGTGACTGGTGCTAGTTTGTCCCTGAAAAGCAGTCACTCAACCACACAGTGGTTGGGAGTTTATGGTAAAGCACATCAAAAAGCCAGCACAAAGATTTGCTGCCCTCAGCAGGTGTCTCTGTTCCTATGCTAATGAACAGGGCAATACCTTGGCACTTTCCAGTTTTTTTGTCCCTGGAAAGTCCATGCCACCTCTCCAAAATGCACTCCAAGAAGGGAAATTGTTTCTCCCCATGAGACCAAGGGGATCCTCAGACCACGCCGTCCACTTCCAGGCTTTTTCCCTCTTTCCCTAGAGGAGTAACACTGAGTCCCCCAAGCATGACCCCAGCAATGACCCAAACTTCTAAAACTTCAGACTTTGAGCTCCACTGCTTATAAAAACTTGCAGGAGTCAGCCCCTCTCCTTTTCCCAGTCATTGGTTTTGGGGAAGACTTTTTCTTGTACAATTTCCTATGTGGTTTTTTTTCTCTCTTTCTCTCTTTCTCCCTCGCTCCTCTCTCCATGATCAGGGCTCCCTCTCCTCCGCAACACCTGCAGTTCTTTTCTCCCTCAAATCAACTCTGCAGCCTCTTCCTTCCACAGGGTGGCCATTTTTCTCCCTTTAGATGTGCAGTTTGTTCTCAGTCCTCAGATCAATTCAGTGTTCAGAATGATTTGATATTTATCTGGCTGTGTTGAGAGACGAGGCAACCCTACCCCTACTACTCTGCCATTTTAACTCTCCCCTCCCTATTCCACATCTGTTTGGTAAAGGTACTTCTCTCAAAGGATGCAGATAGTGAGTGGACCTATTGAGAGAAGCCACCAGGTATTCTGGACAGCGGTGAACAAC
The DNA here is from genome assembly GCF_018350215.1 of Panthera leo. Lineage (NCBI taxonomy): Eukaryota > Metazoa > Chordata > Mammalia > Carnivora > Felidae > Panthera > Panthera leo. Next base: position 28,998,837 of record NC_056679.1, read on the forward strand.
CAGAGATGTCCCAGCCTAAAAATAAACATGAAAGCAGTATTGGACATGCTACTGTTATGGATCTACAAGTCACCTTGGAGACTGAATGCTAGCTCCATTGGGCTGTGTTGCATTAATGCTGTTATTTTGAATGTTGGTAATTGTGGTATACTATGAGGTAGTTTTGCAGCCCTTGACGTGATTTCAGGTATTTCTATCATTTTTCAAATTTTAAACTTACTTTAAGCTTTTAAAATTTCCTTTTTATGTTTTTATTTATTTTTTAATTTTTAAAATGTTTATTTATTTTGAGAGAGGCAGAGCACAGTGGAGGGGCAGAGAGAGAGAGAGAGAGAGGGAGAGGGAGAGAGAGGGAAAGAGAGAATCCCCAGTAGACTTTCCTATCAGCACAGAGCCTGACATGGGGCTCAGTCTTACCAGTCATGAGATAATGACCTGAGTTGAAATCAAGAGTCAGATGCTTAACTAACTGAGCCACCCAGGAGCCCCTAAAATTTTCCTTTTTAAAATTAATTTTTACATTATATATTACAAGGTTTTCAAAGTCAATGGTAAAATCCTATAACAAAAAACAGCAGCTCCTTAGACCTCTTTTTCCTCTGCCTCCCTCCTTCCTTGACCCTGAAGTCCCATTACCCACAGGCAACCAATTTAAACTCTTAGCTATTTTTTCTGATAATTACCTCAGTGTTTCTAAATATTAGATTGTGCTCTTTTTTTTTTTTTTTAACAGTTATTTGTTTTTGAGAGAGAGCAAGAGCACAGGGGAGAGGCAGAGAGGGAGAGGATCCAAAGCAGCCTCCACACTGTCAGTGCAGAGCCCAATGTAGGGCTGGAACTCAGAATGACCTGAGCCCAATCAGATGCTTAACTGACTGAGCCACCCAGGTACCCTAACATATCATGCCTCTTCTGATCAATTAGTTACAATATTACATATTGACTTCTTAATGTAGTAGGTAAAGATTGGGGCTCTTTTATTATATCCTCTTTTCTTCTACCTAATATATTTCTATTTTGGCAAAATTAACCTTCACTGCTTTCATACACAGAGTAAATCGTGTTCGCTGCTGAGCCACATAGCACACAAGTATCCCCCCAGCTTTTCAAAAATTCACATTAAGCTGCTTCACTTTTATGAAAGACCTACATTATGCCTGTTTTCACCAACCAGGAGAAGTCCAAAGAGGATTTTCCCTTTTACAAAACAAAAGGTGAAAAGAGAAAATAGTGTTCAGCATTTATTTTGCAGCCAGCTGTTGTTGAGGCTTCACATACGCTGAGCAGTGAGAGTGGCCCCACCAAGCTCCTTCCCCAGGAACTACACTCAGCACCTCAGCATCAAGTTACCACAGATTTGAACTCTGTCTCTGAGCATCTGGGCTTTATCTCAGTTATTTTGTCCATCTGTTAGCAAGATGTGTTTAAGGAATCAGCCTTAAACAGAGGTTACTTTTTGGGTGTGGGAATGCTCAATAAATTTCCCATGTAACTTAATGGTAATGGTTCTTCACTTTACACCATTTCAGCCTTTGAAAGCTTTCATAAGAATGTTCTACTTTCTGATAGCAGGCAAGACCTGTACTGTGATGTCGTTTCCTAGAGTTAATAATTACCTCATTGGTTTTACATTTGCTTAGTTTTCTTTGACTCTGAAGTCTTGCTTGATCTTCCAAAAGCTCTATAAAATGAAACTTACCAGATTTTCTATGGAGCTAACGTGTTTTGGCAACACCGTTTATAGAGCCCTGGATTATCCTGCTCTAGTCTGGGTGATTTACTCTCCAAGGCTACGGCACAGGGGCTGTTCCGGACACTGACCGTCTGGGAATTCCCCTCATGTCTGTTCTGTGTTGGAGCCTCTCGTTTCTTGGATCCCATCTCATCTCTCTTAGTTTACTCCCCCATTTTAGTGAAGCCCTCCTCCAAGTGGTTTCCTAAGAAAAGATGCATGAGACAGACATACTTTGAGACTTTGTACATCTGAAAATAGCTTTATTCCAAGCTCACACTTCATTGATCATGAATACTTGATTGGAAGTAATTTCCACTTAGAACATTTAAGGCTTTTGTCATTCATTGTATTTGTTGTTTTCAATTTGGAGACTCATGCCCTTCAGTTCCAAAATATCTTCCTCAATAATTTATTTACTGTTTTCTTTCTTCTTCCTGGAATTTCTGTTACTCCAGTGTTAGATCTCTTGAATTTATTGTTTGTCTTCTTTTTTTCTCTCACATTGTCTATCACTTTGTGTTTTAGGTTTTTTTTCTCCAGCGCTTTTACTGAGTTTTAAAAATGTGGTTTTTTTTTTAAATTTTCACAAGTTTTTTTATTCTCAGAATTGTCCCATTTTGATAACATCCTGTTGTTGTCATTGATGGAATTTTTTTGTTGTTGTCATTCAGATATTAATTTTAGTTTCCCTGAAGTTCTTTTGCTTCCTGCAATGTCTGTGTTTCCTCTAAGTTTATTTTTTCTGTTTTACTCTTACTTTCTTGTTGGAAATGTCTAGGAATTCCTTACTGTCTATATATACATACTAGAGGGAGGTTCTAAAAGCTCTGGGGTGCTTGGATGCCACTTACCCAGTAGGAAGTTTCACTGAAGAGCAGTTAGATGATTAATTAGCTTTTTTATTAGGGACTACCAGATGTCAGTGTTTATAGATCTTTTTACTTGAGTAGTTTGTTTTCTCCCATATAGGATTGTCCGTGATATATTTAAAAGTAAGGTTAAGGTCTCACCATTCACTAAGCAACCTTACTTAATCCTCTTATTTTCAGTCCCATGTCTCATACTTACTCTCCTTTGTCGCAAGTCTCAAGTCTGAAACTTACTTAATTCCCTTACTTAATTCCCTAAAGACTATACCTTCTTCTGCCTCCTACAGATTGAGGGAGGGGACTTAAAGATACACTTCAAGACTTTTTGTTTTTAGTGACCAACTTCCGAAGTACCTGGTGCCTCAATTCCTGAGGCTTTCTGGCACTCAGCAGGGCAAATAGGCTTGTTACTGGTCAGCTCTCCCTCTACATGGAGTTATGTTTCACTTCCCCTGCCATAGCTAAGTCATTTACCATTCTTCATGTGCTTTCTGTCTGTATATATCGTGTTTGGGGCTACATGCATCATATGTTTTTATTTTGCATTTCTGTTTCTTGTTGTTTTAGTATGATTTTTAAAAGAAAGAGGAGGCCATCTTGAGATCAGATGTCACCTTTAAATTTTCAGCCAGTTATTGTTGCTTGCACTGCTCGTAATAGCAAAAGTTAATATAGCCTAGGGGCACCTGGGTGACTCAGTCAGTTAAGCATCCCGACTTTGGCTCAGGTCATGATCTCACGGTTCATGGGTTCAAGCCCCATGTCAGGCTCTGTGCTGACAGCTCGGAGCCTGGAGCCTGCTTCAGATTCTGTGTCTCCCTCTCTCTGTTCCTCCTCCACTCACAGTCTGTCTGTCTGTCTCTCTCTCTCTCAAAAATAAATAAACGTTAAAAAAAAATTTTTTTTTAAGTTAATATAGCCTAAATATCCAACAACAGGATAATTTTATAATCTCAAGTTCTCTTTGATTTGTATTCCATAAGAAACTGTAAAAACCTAGAATATATACAGGAGCAAAAGAACAGAAAACATCTGTCACCATTCCAAATAACCACTTTGGTATATATCTTTAGTGTATATCCTTTTGAATTCTTCTCTATGCATATAGAAATAAATCCCTTTCATCAAAAATTAGATGATAAATTTTGTAGCCTACCATAATTTACCTATGAAATCCACAAACTGTTGGATACTTAGTGTGTTTCACCTCAACCCTGTATTGTGGAATATTGTTCTATATTATACTATCCAGAATAGTAATAATGAGTGTACACTGAATTAAAATTTTAAATGAGAGAAAGTCAGGTAGAAGTGATAAAAATTCTAACAAAAATGAATCAAAATATTTTTAAAACATACACCTTGTACAGCTATAAATTACTCACTTTACAAAAAGTGACCAATGGTTTGTTGCCAAACTTACCTTGAGCCAAATTATTTTTTAGCTACTTAGATCTGGTTCCTTGATTTTAGAGAGGCGTGGGGTGCCTGAGTGGCTTGGTCAGTTAAGCGTCCTACTCTTGACTTCAGCTCAGGCCATGATCTCATGGTTCGTGAGTTAAAGCCCACGATGGGCTCTACACTGACAGTGTGGAGCCTGCTTAAGATTCTGTCTTCCTCTCTCTCTGTCCCTCCCTCATTTCCTCTCTCTCTCTCTCAAAATAAAAAAAAATTTTTTTTTTAAAAATTGAAAAGAGACCTCAAGGCTTACCCTCAAACTTCCCTTTAAGCAATGCATTACAAAGCCTCCTAACTTTTATGAGTCCATGTTGTTAGGAGCAGGTGATTTCTTGAATCTACTGTGTACTTTGAGGTCGACCATCATTTCAGCATCTACTGCAAAGAAAACTCAGCCTTTCTTCTATCTTTTCTACTCCATGACCCTTAGAATGGGAACCGTGTCCCTGCTGGACTTGAAAGTGAGAGCTATAGGTCATTCTTCCATTTTCTCCTTGCACATGGACTCTGAAGAATCACATTTTTTTCGACCTACTGCTTCTATATAACTCCATTTTTTTACCATTGGAAGAGAGTAGTACTGTAGGGGTATGACTAAATGTTTGTTCAGGGAAAAGTTACTTTTGTGTGTGTGTGTAAAATTTAACAAATCAAGATGAAGACAAATTAATATTTTGTGCTTTAAAGCAAGCTTTTTGGTTTTTTATCAGTTAGTGAGTGAAAGTGGGCCTCAGTAATTCTTACACTATATTCCTTCATCATTGTAGATTATGGATAATACCTAATTCTTCCAAATCAGATTTAAGTTTTTACATCAATTTGCATTTAAAAAAAAATTTTTATGTATATTCATTCTTGAGGGAGGGAGAGAGAGAGAGAGAGAGAGAGAACACAAGTTGGGGAGGGGCTGAGAGAGAGGGAGACACAGAATCCAAAGTAGGCTCCAGGCTCCGAGCTGTCAGCACAGAGCCCGATGCGGGGCCTGAACCCACAAACTGCAAGTTCGTGACCTGAGCCAAAGTCGGATGTTTATCTAACTGAGCCACCCAGGTGCCCCTTCATCATTTTGCATTTTAAGATTACAGGGTTTTTATTTAACCTTTGATTATATATAATTTCATCTAATGTAAGAACCCAATGATTAAGACATCATGATTTTGTTACTATGAACATAGAAAACACTACCAATTAAGCAATGATATGTCAATGAATGTAAGATGCACTTTAATTTCAGAGATGTTAATTTTTTAATGGGCTATTTTAGAATGAAATATGGTATATTTGTTCTCATTTATAATTAAAAATCCTAAATAACAAATGTAGTTATTTAGCAAACACACATTTAATACCTACTTGGTACCATTGCTACTTGGAATTTTGGAACCTTTTTTAGAGTATTAAAACAATACTGAGAAAAGTTTTAAATTTATTTAATTATTTTTATTTTAGAAAGAGAGAAAGAGACAGCACAAGTGGGTGAGGGGGCAGAGAGAGAGAAAGAGAGAATCTTAAGCAGACTCCATGCTCAGCATGGAGCCTGACATGGGGCTCGATCCCACAACCCTGGGATCATGACCTGAGCAGAAATCAAGAGTCAGGCACTCAACCAACTGAGCCACCCAGCTGCCCCTAAAAGTTATTTTTTTCCAAAGCACTTTTACAGTTTTTTAATCATCCTAGTACCTTATTCAACAACTCTTCTATTATTCAGCGTAGTTCCCCCGGACCCAGGTCCTCTCTTCCTAAGGGAGTACTTGTGATTAAGTACTGGTCTTTAGAAAGTGTATTAAAATATAAGACCAAGTGATTTCCTTGGGAATCACTGAGCTGGTAAGTAAGAGTTTTAAGCTCAAAGTTCTGATCCGAGCCACTGGATGGGAATAGTATCGATGTTTAGGTAGAACTTACTGCTGGTCAACTGAGAAGAAGAAGAATTTGAAGGAAAGCTTATGAGCGTCTAGCCATCTTGAAATAAATATTTTCATATCCTTTTAGATGGTGAAAAAAAGGATACCAGATTCAGGACAGCTGCAGGAAAGTGCCCCAGCCCAAACAGAGGGCTGCATGTGACTGTACAGCAGTCAAGAATAAACTAATAGAGGTGAAACCTAGGTATCCTAGTAAAAGTATTTAGCAGCTGTAGATTGTAGCTTATTTAGACAGGGCAAAAGCACAATTTAGAGAGTTAAATTTGGGGGGTTTTTGGAGGGTAGAATTTTACAGAAAATTTTTAAGTCTCCAGCAAAATAGTTACTTACGACTGTATCAGTTTAGCTGGCCTAAGCCAATATGGATTTTGGGTTTTGTGGCTCACCTCTAAGGTACTTGAGAGCAGGATCAGACCTAGACCTTCAGAATGGTAGCTGCAAAGTTAAGAACAGCACAGCCTGAAGTATCAAGGGTCATTATTTCAGGTCGAGATTCAGGCTAGCAACTGGGCTACACAACAGGCAAAACCCACCCAAATCCAGAAGGTGGCTAACCAAAACATGTATGATCAGATGTGGGATTAGCTGATTTTAGAACCAGGACAACTGAGAAACATTCACTATGAACTCTTCCTTATAAAGAGTTTTATAAATAGTTTCTTCTCATTAGTTTCTATAAACAATTGACCCTTGAACAACATGGAACAACATGGAAATTAGGAATGCAACCCCTTGTTGCCAAAAATACACCTATAAATTTGACTCCCCCAAAACTTAATAGCCTACTGTTGACCAGAAACCTTACTGAAAAAATAAACACATACTTTGTGTTGTATGTATTAAATACTGCATCCTTATACTAAAGTAAGCTAGCGAAAAAAAAAATGTTACTAAGAAAATCATAAAGAAGAGAAAATATGTTTACAGTACTGTACCGTAAAAAAATAAATCTATGTATATACGTGGACTTGTGCAGGTTCAAACTTTGTTCAAGAGGCAACTGTATCAAGTCATTTTTTTTTCTTTTCAACTTATGTTTTTAATTCCAGTATAATTAATTTAAAGTGTTATATTCATTTGAAGTATATAATGTAGTAGTTTAACAATTTTATACATTACTCAATGCTCATCACAATATGTGTATTCTTAATCCCCTTCACCTCTTTCACTCATCCCCTCACCTACTTCCGCCTGGTAACCACCATTTTGTTCTATATATTTAAGAGTCTATTTTTTTGTGTGTCTCTTATTTCCTTTGTTTGTTTGGTTTGTTAAATTCCACATATGAACGATATCATATGGTATTTGTCTTTCTCTGACTGGCAGTTCACTTACCGTTTGTACCCTCTAGATCCATGTTGTTGCAAATGGCAAGATTTCGTTCTTTTTCTTAATTCTTTTTTATGGCTGAGTAATAGTCCATCACACACACACACACACACACACACACACACACACACACACTTATAAATGAATATACACCAGCACTCCCCACATCTTCTTTATCCATTCATCTATTGACAGACATTTGGGTTGTATAAAGTCATTTTTAAAACATTAGCTCTGTGTGTATTTGTGGCTTAACGGGGAAAAGCTGAGTGCTCTTTGACTAAAACAGAATGGAGCAGCACTGCATGGGGGTAGCAGCAGTTCACTCTGTCGGGCTGTTGTGTGAATGAGCTGGGAGGGAGAGGCAGAGCTGTGGGATGCAGATGCTACTGCTTCCACTCTTCTCATCTGAAGTATCTCATTCAGATATCTGAATCTAAATGGCCATCTACTGCTGGTTTCTAAAGTACGCTAAGTCTGAAATATTCCTGAGCTCAGGGCACCTGGGTGGCTCAGTCAGTTGAGCATCCAACTCGATTTCGGCTCAGGTCATGATCCCAGGGTCATGGGATCAAGTCCCACATCAGGCTCCGTGCGGAGCATGGAGCCTGCTTACGATTCTCTCCCCTCCACCTCCACTCCCCTGTTTATGGTCTCCCTCCCTCCCTCTCTTTCTCTCTCTCTCTGTCTAAAATAAAAATATATTTTTTCCAGTTTTATTGAGATATAATTGACATCTCAGGTCTATCTTAATTTGGCTTCTGAATGCTACAGTTTACCTCTGATTCTTGTTTTTCAGGGCTTGTAGTAGAATGCCAACAAGAACGATCACAGATAAAAAATAAAGAGATAGCTTTGCGTGTGTTGAGAGCTAGACTCTACCAGCAGATTATTGAGAAAGACAAATGTCAGCAACAAAGTACTAGAAAACTGCAGGTAAGATTTATTTGGTATAATGATACCTCTGCACAAAAAGTCATCATTGTATGTAGAAAATACAGCGTTTGTTCTTGATCAAATGGGAATATCTGATAGCATAGAGAAACTTGCTTATTTGTAAATAAACAATAATTTTATTGCATATGGACTGGCAGGTTAGCGCTAAATTTGGATGTGTCAGTTTACAAATGAATAGATGAGAGGGGCGCCTAGGTGGCTCAGTCAGTTAAGCATCTGACTTCGGCCCAGGTCATGATCTCACAGTTCGTGGGTTCAAGTCCCACGTCGGGCTCTGTGCTGACAGCTCAGAACCTGGAACCTGCTTCAGATTCTGTGTCTCCCTCTCTCTGTGTCCCTCCCTAGCTTTCTCTCTCTCTCTCTCTCTGAAAAATAAATTAAACATTTAAAAAAAAAATGAATAGATATGCGTAAACTCCGAATTATTTCCCAGTTGTTTCCCTCCAGTGTTTGTATCGTGACTATCTTGAGAGGAGATTAGGTTAAAAGATAAAAAAGTTCTCTGGAAATTAGGATAGTTGCAGATTTTTTAATTTAAAAACCTATGCTTTTTTAAAAACTCTGTGGGATCAAAAGTAAATGTCACTGCAAAAAACCTATAATGGTGATTGCTACTGATGGGATGTGGGGTGGGGGTAGAAGAGAGATTTATTGGCCACTATATATACCTTTTGTACTTTCTGAATTTTGTACCATATAGATGTATGATATTTATTCAAATATGTAGATGAAGGTTAAACAAAATGAGTAAGTGTCATTGATATAAGTAAACAAATTGTTGTGGGATTTTAAATCCTAAAAAAGGTTAAGTTTGTCTTTGAGAGAGGTTGGAAGAGAAAGTGTGCTTTGTATTGTTTGTGGATAGGTATGCTACCCTAACTTGGGAAGGATAATGAATCATATAAACTTTAAACATTATTCTTTTTACCTGGTCTCTTCACACTTTTGTCCTTCTGGCTTTCCTTTTGCACATTCTAACTTCCAACTAGTAAAAGTGATGGGATAAATGGGAGAATAATCCTCTGTTTGTGGTAATCCTAGACTGTGGTTCAGGATCAGTATATACATTTGCAGATAGGAATGCTCACTAACAAACCATTGCTTCTTGGCAAGTAAGTGATAATGTAAACACGATGAATTTTGTGACATTTGGATTAATAAAAGACATTGGGATTTACTTGCTATTTGGCATTTCAGTACCAAATGTTCACACAGTAATTTTTAAAATGAGTATTTAATATTGGTCTGATACAAATTGTGTGTGTGTGTGTGTGTGTGTGTGTGTGTGTGTGTGTGTGTGTGAGTCTTCAGAAATTTTTGGCTTCAGGCAGCAGAAAAGGCCTCCCAATTAACTTGTCCATCTGTGTGAATTTTTTAGTAGGTATTTCTAATGCTTAGAGAAGTTTTGGTTCAGCTAATATATACAGTAGCTTTTATATGGAAGGCATTATATCAGGTTCTCAACTCTGGCTCCATTTATCACCTAAAGAGCTTTGTAGATCCCTCAGCCCCCCACCCCCCACCCAGAGTCTGACATAATTGATTTGGGTGGGATCCTGGGCATTAATATGGTGATAGTAGTTTCCATACCTGGCTGGTTGCAGAATGGATGGCCTAGGGAATATTCTAAATCTACATAATCCATGATTCAGTATATCTGAGGTTGGGCTTTAGCATCTTTAATTTTTAAAAATTCTCCTGATGGTCAGTCATATTTAATTTAGTTCCATATCATTTGCCTAAGGGGTTAAGAAAATAAGTTATAGGGGCACCTGGGTGGTTCATTTGGTCCAACTTTGGCTCAGGTCATGATCTCACGGTTTGTAGGTTAGAGCCCCACATCAGGCTCTGTGCTGACACCTCAGCCTGGAGCCTGCTTGAGATTCTGTGCCTCCCTCTCTCTCTGTCCCTTCCCTGCTCACGCTCTGTCTCTCTCTCAAAAATAAATAAACATTTTTTGAAAAAAAAGTTATAGAAATGTCTTTTTTTAGTCTTAAAAAGTGGAAGTGTGTGAGAGGGGGTATTGTGTTGGGGAGGTAGTGGAGGTGAGATTAGGAAGAATACAAATAACCATGGGGTACCTGACCTGCAGCGGCCCAGGCGGTTAAGTGTCCGACTTTGGCTCAGGTCATGATCTCACAGTTCGTGGGTTCGAGTCTGGCAGGCTCTGTGCCGACAGCTCAGAGCCTGGAGCCGGCTTCAGATTCTGTGTCTCCCTCTCTCTGCCCCTCCCCCATTTGCACTCTCTCTCAAAAATAGACAAACATTAAACAAAAATGCAAATAACCATAACATAAGGCAAACTGTAGTGTGCTGTGGAGAAGATTCCAAGTGTAAGGAGTTTCAAAGGAGAAAGTTAACCTATTTCAGTTGTTGCTAGCTGGAAAGGTGGGGATGATAGAGTGTTTGGGAAGGGCATCCTTTGAGATGATGTTTTAGCTGAGTTGACAGAAATGCACATAATTTTGATATGGTTTAATAAGTGGCATTATAGTGGGTCACATAGTTTTAAGAAATGATGTTGGGAAGGTTGGCCACATTATGAGGTACCTTGAATGATGAATTGAGTTGTGTCTGCTTAGTAGACAAGAAGAAACCGAAGAAGAAAACTTATCAGAAAACTGTTTTAAGCAGGCTAAGCAGGGCAACACAATGTAAGCAGAGAAATGGAAGAGGAATCAGGAGATTTTTACAGGAATGAAGGTGAAAATAACAAGCCCTTGAATGATAGAAATGGAAAGGTCAGGATGTAACAGGTGACCCATGAAACCATTGGGAATGGGCAGGTAGAGAATACGATGAATTGAAGAGGGATTCTCCCCCGGTGTCTGTGTCAAGCTCCCATGAAATGTGAGCTAAGTTGCGGGATGTCAGAGTTTCCCACTTGGAGCCAAGGGCATGTGGTGGTGTTATTTATAGGACAGGAGGAAGAACTGATTGGGATGCAAAGATAATTTGGTTTTATTTTTTATTTGTTTTTTTAATGTTTATTTTTTGAGAGAGAGAGAGAGAGAGAGAGAGAGAGTGGGGGAGGGGCAGAGAGAGAGGGAGACCCAGAATCCGAAGCAGGCTCCAGGCTCCGAGCTGTCAGCACAGAGCCCGATGCGGGGCTCGAACTCACAAGCTGTGAGCTCATGACCTGAGCCGAAGTCAAACACCCAACCGACCAAGCCACCCAGGCGCCCCAAAGATAATTTGGTTTTAAATATTTGAAGTTTAAAGTACCAAAGAGACATTCATTCTTATTCCATAACTAAGCTTTACAAACCTGTAGTCTTAAACAGTAAGTTTTGCCCATTCTTGTTCCTTGTTTGTCACTTTGTATATATGACTTTTAGAAAAAATTGAAACTGTTATAATAGAAAAGTCATTTACAAGTATGTTGCCATTATAATAAAGGTAATTATAAATTTAAAATATGAATTGCCTTTTTGTTATGACACAGGTGGGAACAAGAGCCCAGTCAGAGAGAATTCGGACATATAATTTCACCCAGGATAGAGTCACTGACCACAGGATAGCATATGAAGTTCGTGATATTAAGGTAATATTACTGAATATGCTTTATGTACTTTGCTTTTCAAAGAAAGTATACTCAAATTCTAGAGAGTTATGTCTAAAATCTTACCAAGTAATTTAAAATCATTAAGCCAGTTTAAGATAGTACCCTAAAATTTGCAGATACTTGTATTAGTTTCATGGTAAAAAATGTGGTCTTTATGCCAGTTTCAAACAATTCTCTTTGAACTCCAGATTCTTTGCTATGCAATCACAGTGTACTAAGGTATATTCAATATGCATGTATACACTGTATCAGTTTCCTGTTGCTGTGTAACAAATTACCACAAATTTGGTGGTTTAAAATGTTATCTTAATGGTTATATAGGTTAAAAATCTGGACACAACAGAGATGAGTTCAGAGCTCTCAGGTCCAGTTGCTTGCTCAGTGGCCCTTCCATATGCCCAATCCCACTTTGAATCTTTTGCAGGAATGGCGCAGGCCTTTTTAAGGGCTCATCTGCTTAGGTCAGGCCCATGCCAGTGATACTCCTTTTGAATGACTCAACGGCAACTGATTAGTCACCTAATCACTGGAGTGATATTCTGTCATATTCACAGCTTCTGCCTTGACATAAGGGAGGGACTTCTGCAAGCCCTCCACCAGGGGGCATCTTAGAGTTCTGCTTACCACGATGTATTATTGTTCATTAGATTCAGGAGTTACAATTATGCTGTTGGGGAAAGACCCTCTCATCATGGTTTGAACATTAACCTAACTAAATCCCATTTGGCCAGATCACTGACATAAATCATTAATGATGAAGCACAGGAAGATTCCCCTTTTGCTTCCACTGAAGGGGAAAACGAAGTGGTTCTCATAAAGGACTGTGTACAAAAGGCAAGGGATGGAAAGTTCTGATCTTTTTCCTTGATGCCATGTGATACATAATGCTTCTTTCATTTGATTCTGTCCCATTCTATACTCAAAATTAAAGTCCTCATTTTACAAGGGGAAATGTCTGTGTTTTCAAAATATTTAGAAATTTCTGTGTATCTTATGCCACTTCCTCTGTCTTCTCAGCAATTTAATACTGTCTTAAATAGGAACATAATAGCCTTGTCAAAAAGGAGAAAATATTTGCTCACTTCCCTTTCCTCAGGAAACACACAGCAATAACCAAATATGTTTGGCCATATTGTTGTAATTACGCCATACTCTTTCATTTGTTTTCTGGTAGTGGTGATGGTTTTTCCTGAGACAGCTGCATTCTTATGACCAGTAATATTTTTTAGAATAGCCCTTAGGTCCTCAGTTGGTATTCAGTATTGAAACAGGCAAATTAAGTAGCTTTTATAGTTATAAAATACCTGGCTTTGGCCTGGTTATAATAACCAACATGTTATTACTGACGAAACTAGCATGCCAGACTCCAAAATGTAAGGGAAATTATATTTGTGTGCTCTCATTATGACTAACCCACCTATTGGAAAGAAAGAAAACATCCCATATTGGTGAAAGGAGGAAATTTGGAAATGTCATGAAAAAAATGTAGTAAAACATTAAAATTTATATGAAGGACAGTAAAGAGACAAGTAGAAGTGAATAATTTAGGAACTGTAAGAGTTGTAGATGAGGCAGGAAAAGTGATTGAGGGCCTTAATCCGAGGGCAGTAGCCCCAGGACAGAATGGAAGGCGTGGAGGGGAAAGAAAGTGGATGTCTGTGGGACTTAGCTCAGCTAAGCTCAGCTCTGCTCCTTTATTTTAGAGCCTGACCTCCTTCCATTTACATAGTTCTTGATGAAACTGTTCTGCTCTTACACGATTGAAGACAATAATTGGTTTGTTTGGGGAGGAAATCCGAACAAGCCCCCACCAATGAGTTCCTTCCTAGCATTTTTAAACGGGAGACAAAGAGGGTTAGTCTCTCTCTTGGCTAAAGCTGAAATACGTAAGATTTACAAGAGGCTAGAAGCCACATTTCCAAACCATGAGGAGAAGGCAGTGTTCAGTAAGAGATGAAGCTGATGAATTGAAAGGAGCAAAAATAGAACTGGATGGAAAGAATCTTGATGATATTAATCCCCGCATTCATTTATTCGTAGGCTGCATTCCCAGGGTGGTGGCACCAGCCTTTACATTCCTATCCTTGGGTTCTGTGAGATCACCTCATATTCTTAGTGTGAGTTCTCGTGTAGGTGATTTTGTTTTTATTTTCATTCATCTAGATAAGAAGCACAGACTACCCTATAATATATTGTTTTATGTTTCTATTGTTTCTCAAAGTCCTTGTGCAAATTCCTGAACATCAACCTATCTCCTGCCCTGTATTTCCCTTAAACTGAAAATTTTCCCTTGCCCTGAATACTTTGTTTTCATGCCTTTCTTCATCCTCCTTTTGACTGAAATGCTCTGCTCTCTATTTAGAGAAATACTATTATCTTTTTAAGATCTAATGCAAATTTTTTCTTCCTGCCTAAACTCTTCCCTGATGCCACCTTCTTTTTTTTCTTTTTTAATGCTTATTAATTTTTGAGAGAGAGACAGAGAGTGAACAGGGGAGGAGCAGAGAGAGAGGGAGACACAGAATGTGAAGCAGGCTCCAGGCCCTGAGCTTTCAGCACAGAGCCCGACATGGGGCTCGAACTCACAAGCTGTGAGATCATGACCTGAGCTGAAGTCAGACGCTTAACTGACTGAGCCACCCAGGCGCCCTGCCACCTTCTTTTAAAATTAACCTTACAACCCTCAGTTGCTTCCTTGATTTCTTGCTCTGATTGTGGTGCCTCACTCTGTCACTAGATTATGAGCTTCTGAAGGTTAGGAACCACAAGTCATTCACCCTTGTTCTATCTCTAGCACTCTGGTTAATCCAATTGAACTCTACGTGTGATGTGATTATCATTTAAGAGGGATGATCCTTTTGATACAATTTCCAAATGATGAAATCACCTTGGCAATACCATGATCATTTGAGTTCTGGGCCTGCTAATTTTATAAGCAGTTTCCATATTATGCTCAAAATGGTTTAAATCTTAATTTAAAAGCTTATCATAGTGCTTTTGCTTTACTTTTAAAGTTTAATTGAGGTTTTAATATATGCTGGTGTTTTGTGGAATGCAAAGATAGGAAGGCATCGTTCCCCCTATAGTTTAATCGGAGAGATAAATGTATACGCTTAACCTAAAATTCAACTTTAAGATCATTCAAGAAAGACCAAAATAAGATTAGTTCATACCTACATCAAAACTTTAAATGTTCTGTGTTCCGGATGCTGACATTGAAATGGTTCCATTAGGCCAATGTCTAGATTTTGAACATTTCTAAAATATAGGACTCTGCTAATTCACTGTTCCCAACAACTCTGTTACACAGAACTTCTGTAGCACAGGAAAGGTACTTAGTCATTATTTTAGTGACTTGTAGAGATGAACTGTAGGGAAGACTACAAGGAAGTCTAACTGAACAGTTTTCACCCAATAGATATATTTTGAGGTAAACATAAGAGCATTTATTTTTCTGAACTTTTTATTTAGAAACTTCAAGTATACTTTGAAGGCTGGTTCAAGGGGCGCATGGGTGGCTCAGTTGGTCAGGCATCCAACCCCGGCTCTGGTCATAGCTATGGGTTTGAGCCCAGTGTCACAGCTCAGAGCCTGAAGCCTGCTTTTGTCTCTCTCTGCCCCTCCCGCATGCATTCTCTCTCTCTCTCTCTCTCTCTCTCTCTCTCTCTCTCTCTCTCTTCCCCCTCCTCTCAAAAATAAACATTAAAAAAAGAATCAGTACACACGCTGTACCTAGATGCAACAGTTGTTAACATTTGCTGCCTTTGCCTTCTCTTCCTCCTCCGCCTCCTGTGTTGCTGGTGAACCATTTGAAAGCAAGTTGCAGACCTCAAGACGTTTGTCCCCTAAATATTTTGGCATAAATATTTTTTTGGTTGCACAGGACTTCTACATTTTAAAACCACATTTCCAATTTAAGAAAAAACAGAACTAGTAGAAGCCACTTATGGATTAAATACAATCTAAATTCGAGGGTTGGCATGAGAAGTTTGAGCTTGAAATGGTCCTGGGAGGTCCAGAGGACTTGGCAAGGCTGAGAAGGGCAAGGAGGGGCTGTGCATGTTAATGTGGCAGCAAGGTGCCTGGGGCATTGATGGAGGCATTTCAGTCTTTCTTGCCCTTGGGAAATAATGTGTTATGAATGAAAAGGGTGGAATTTTCAGGGCAAGAGTAAAAAGCCTTATCTTTTCTGGGGAACAAAAGAAGGCAAACATCCTCCCAAAGATGGTTTGAGACGTAGAACCCTGTTAGGAAAGTCAAGCAAAGGAATTTTAAAGAGAGAGGTGGTAAATTTCAAGTCTATTCAGATCTCCTTTGTTTTGGTGTCTCCAGAGTTGGAAAGATCCAACTTCTAGAAGATTGATTTTTAAATAAAATGCTAATGGAAACAAAGAAAGAGTAGAATTCCATTTACTCTTTTGGATTCACTTTTTACATAAAAAGCCAATATAACAGGATCCTCCCAAGTTAGCAATTGTGTTCATTATGTTGTAGAACCACTTCAGTAATCCATTGTTGCTATTAAATATGGACTGTAAAGAAACAAAGTAAATATACATCTGATTCTTTGCTTTGTTTCTCTTATTTCTACTAATCAGGTTTTTATAATAACTGTCTCTTTTACCAGGAATTTTTATGTGGAGAGAAGCATCTGGATCAGCTAATTCAAAGACTACTTCATTCAGCAGACGAAGAAGCCATTACTGAATTTTTGGATGAAAACCTTAAATCAGCAAAATAAATGCTGATTTATTATATATTCTTCTATAAATGAAACAGACCTATCTCAAGAAGCAGCTGTTCATAAAGTGCAGCTAAAATTACACAGTACGTACAAATATATTTTTTAATGAATTAAGTCACATTTCTTGACCTAAGAATTTATAAAATACAGTCCCAACTCTTCAAGCAGAAAACAAGCATGCAATGAACATTGCAAAAAACAAAAAAATAAGCATGTATTTTTGAAAAGAGAAATAAAGTATTGGGAATTGATTATGTAATATAGGTCACTTGTTCTCTTTATATGCCTTTTTTTTTTTGAGAGAGAGAGCACGTGCAAGTTGGGGAGAGGGGCAGAGAGAGAGGGACAAAGAATCTCAAACAGGCTCCATGCTCTGCATGGAGCATGAACGGGGGCTCGATCTCATGACCCCGGGATCATAACCTGAGCCAAAACTAAGACTTGGACGCTCAACCAGCTGAGCCACCCAGGCACCCCCAAACATGCCTTTTTTTTAACCATCTATAAATTAAACACATTTTCCATTTATTACTTCAGGATTTTACCACATGGTAAAATTTAGTGATACAAGATTTATAAACTTCTTTGTAAACCCCTATTTAAAGAAAAAGTATTATTAACCATGTTAAAATTAGGCTTTAAACTGCTGCTTTTATTTTTTTATTTTCTCTCTTTAAACTAATTTTTCTTATTTTTTTTTTTTAATATTGGTTTATTTTTGAGAGAGAGACAGAGACAGAGACAGAGTGTGAGCAGGGGAGGGGCAGAGAGAGAGAGAGGAAGACACAGAATCCGGAGCAGGCTCCAGGCTCCGAGCTGTCAGCACAAAGCCCAACGCGGGGCTCGAACCCAGAAACCACGAGATCATGACCTGAGCCAAAGCTGGACACTTAACTGACTGAGCCACCCAGGCGCCCCAACCTGCTACTTTTAAATAAAAAATAAATATTGTGAAGAATATGAGTCAAAAATAATGATTTTAGAGCTCTTTGAGAGCAGAACAAATTCTCTACTGTATAAACTACACGCCAATGTTTAAAGTGAACTCTCTGCTTGGCTTTTATTTCTTATTTCACTTTGGCTTAATTTATAAGCATCAACAGATGTGGTGTAATGTGTGTAATTCTCTATGCCTGGTTTTGTGCAGTGATACATACAAAACCCCGTCCTTACCTTACGGAGCTTCCAGTTGAGTGACAAAGCCAAAATATAAACCGCCGACTCTAATACAAAGTGGCATGATATATTTAGTAGTTGTGCTCAGGAAGTTTCTTGAGTTCAAAAGAGAAGGGTTATTATTTTAGACATTCCTCAGAGGGAAAGACTAGCTAAAATAGAGTTTTAAGACCAATGGAATTAGGAGGTGAAATTTTTTTCAGTGAAATTTTTTTCTCAGTTTTTTATTTTGAAACTTTTCAAGCACATGGAAAAGTTTTTAAAATACTTTTTAAAAAATAGTGCAACGAACAGTATATACTCTAGTGTCCTACTATTACCCTTTTGCCATGGTTGTTTTTTTCTCTATATATACACATATACATACCTGTGGTGGTTATTGGACCATTTAAAAGTTAGTTGCAGGGGCGCCTGGGTGGCTTGGTCAGTTAAGCGTCTGACTTCGGCTCAGGTCATGATGTCACGGTCCGTGGGTTCGAGCCCCGCGTCAGGCTCTGTGCTGACAGCTCAGAGCCTGGAGCCTGTTTCAGATTCTGTGTCTCCCTCTCACTGTGACCCTCCCCCATTCATGCTCTATCTCTCTCTGTCTCAAAAATAAATAAACGTTAAAAAAAAAAATTAAAAAAAATAAATAAATAAAAAATAAATAAATAAATAAAAGTTAGTTGCAGACTCTGTAACACCACGCCAAACTATCTCAGCTTGTCCTGAGAATAAGGACATTCTCCTACAAAATCATAACTCCATTATTACACTTAGTTATGTAATAATAATTAATAATGACTGTATAATATAGTTTAATATCTATCACATGTTAAAATTTCTTCAGTTATCCCTGAAATGTCTTTCTAGCTGTTTTTTGTTAGTTTTGTGCAATCCAGGATCCAGTCAAGATTCACACATTGTATTTGGTTGTATCTCTTTAGTGTTTGGATTAATCCCCCAACCTTTTTTTCCCACATGACATTGACCTTTTAAAGAATCCCACAAGGTTGTTTTGTAGAATGACCTACATCCAGTTTTGTCTGGCTGCTTCCTCGAGCTATTGGTAACTTTTATCCATCCCTTTAATGTACTATGAAGTAATATTAAGTCGAAAAATTAATTAAATTTAGTAAACACATTTGACAAGGCTACTTCATGGGTAATATTGTGAAATTCAGCGTATTGTGCCAGGAAGTTCTATGGAGTTATACTTTGGCATTATATAAACAATTTCATTCCTTGGGGCGCCTGTATGGCTCAGTCAGTTAAGCGTCCAGCTTCAGCTCAAATCATGGTCTCACGGTTCATGGGTTTGAGCCCCATGTCGGGCTCTGTGCTGACCGTGCGGAGCCTGGAGCCTGCTTCGGATTCTGTCTCTGTCTCTCTCTGCCCCTTCCCTGCTCGCACTCTGTCTCTCTCTGCCTCTCAACACTAAATAAATGTTTAAAAAAAAAAAAACCATTTCATTCTTCATTTAGTGTTAGGCAGCTTCTGAGATGACCCCAGTGACCTCATTCTTGGCCTTCGTGCACTTTTGTAATCTGTTCCCCTTGAACATGAACTGGATTTGTTGACTATCTTCTAACAAATAAAATGTATAGAAGTGGTAGGATTGTCACTTCCACTATTGGGTTGTAAAGAGACCTGCCTCTGGCTCAGGCTCTCTGGCTCTGCCTCTCTTTCTGGCCACGCACACTGTTGCTGGGTAGATTGGGGAGACCCTGGGGCCCTGAGACCTCCACCCAGCCTATCTCCAGAATGTCACCAGAGGCTCTTGGCCTCATCACAAGAAAGAATCTAAGACCAGACACAACAGTTGAACAGTGCAAGTAGGAAAGTTTATGAAAGTGAGAGTACACTCAGGTGAGCTCAAACAAAAGCTGGTGGAATATTTATTGCCTGGGGAGGCGATTTGTGGGGGAGCAGGTTTTTGTGCCTTTTCTCCCTTACTTGGTCAAGGTTTCTGGTCTTCCTGGTCTTGGGCCTCTCTGGTTTGATCCAGCTTCTTGTGGCTTTGTTTCTGGAGTGCTGCCAGGACAGGTCTCTACTTTCCCCGGGAGCTGGCCATGACTCCCCTTTTGCTGGCCTACAGGCATTCTGTTAAAACCTAACTAACTTCCTACTCTAACAACACAGGCGGAAGCAAGGGGATGTGAGCAGCTCTATAGAATAGCCTGCGCTGTGTGACAGAACTGAGGACCATGTTCCAACAGCTCTCAAGAAATTAAAGTCTGCCTCCTAGCACATGTATGAGCTTGGAAGCAGATCATTCGGCCCCAGAGGTGTCTTGAAATGACAGTGGTCCTGGTCAGCAGCTTCACTACAATTTCATGAGACCCTTGAGGCAGAGGCACACCACTGAGCTGCTCAAGGATACCTGATTCTTAGAAATTGAGTAAATGTTGTTTTTAGCTGCTAATTTGGGCGTAATTTCTTACACTAAATATGTAACTAATACACCCGATGACCTTTCATCTCATTGATTTAATATCAGTTAATGATGCTTGCTTTGCCTGAATCAGCTGTTCCACTGGGAGTTACAAAATGGTGATGTTCTCATTCTTTCTACATTAATAGCTGGCATTCTTTAAAGAAAGCTTTCTTTTGTTTTTCCTCTCACTTTCTCTGAGTTGAGAGATAATTTAATCTTATTTGAATCAGTATCATTATTATCTCCCTAGGAGTAGGCATTGCCCTCTAAAATAATTGATGTCTCTGGAGAATCTGATTTAACTTGAAATAATGTTCAATTAAATAGGGAGTTTCAGGGTAAAGGTTAGAAACACAGAAACTAAATTTTGTTGTCACGTATTTTACATAACAGAAACATTTATCCAAGAAAATGTAAATATTAAAACATTGTGTGAATCAAAGCAAAATGAACATGGTCTAATAAGCTATGCTATGTCAAGTGTTAGATCACATCATTTTCATAATTCTTTTTTTCCCCAGAAGAAAACCAGTAAATACATAAACCCCAAAACATGATTTCTGCAAAACTTCACTAAGAAAGTGAAAAATTATAAGAGGGAAAGCAGTAGAAAAGGATACTGATTTGTTACTATTTATTCATTTGGTGATCAGTGTTAACACTCTATACATGCCAAGGAAGGGTGGGCTCTAAGAGGGAATGAGGGCAAAAGGAAAAGTACTTCTTCAGCCAAAGAGAGGCTCCACCTTCCTGGAAGGAAGCCCAGACTTTAGAACCACCAAGGTCTTTGCCCTTCCCTCGTCCTCCAGCTCTGGCTTTTCCTTCAAGCACACACTTTATTTGGAGGGAAAAAATCAAAAGTTGGAACTATGAACCTATTAAAATCTTGGATGCTCTTTTTTTCCAAACCTCTATATATGTACAAATCACTTGGGGATCTTGCCATGACGTAGATTTTAATTCAGAAGGTCTAGGGCCTGTCGTTCTGCATTTCCACAATTCATTTCATTTCCACAAGGTCCCAGGTCATGGCAGGTACTACTGACTAACAAACACCACTTGGAATAGCAAAAATCTAGGATCTCTATTATTCAGTGAGTACTTTCAGTTGTCATGCATACTATTTTTGGACAATGAGTTTCAATTAAACCTGTAATCCTGCTTCATTCAGATAGACTGATTAGCCTCTCACACTATGAAGATAAACTTGACATCTTTTAATTGTTAGTAGAAAAATGTTAGGAATCAACTAATAAGCCAATAATAAATCAGGGTTCTTTGTAAAAAAAAAAAAAAATCTGGAAAGCCAACGTTTATTGCCTCATACGCACAATACCTTTAGAATACCAAGAAATAACAAACTTTATTTAAAAAATAAACTTAGGGGCACCTGGGTGGCTCAGTCGGTTGAGCGTCCGACTTCAGCTCAGGTCATGATCTCATGGTTCGTGAGTTCAAGCCCTGCGTCGGGCTCTGTGCTGACAGCTTAGAACCTGGAGCCTGTTTCAGATTCTCTGTCTCCCTCTCTCTCTCTGACCCTCCCTCGTTCATGCTCTGTCTCTCTCTGTCTCAAAAATAAATAAACGTTTTTCTTAAATAAACTTACGGGTGGCTGGGTGTCTCGATGGGTTAAGTGTCGGACTTTTGATTTCAGCTCAGGTCATGATCTCCATTCATGGGATCGAGCCCTGAATTGGGCTCCACACTTATAGCACAGAGCCTGCTTGGGATTCTCTCTCTCCCTCTCTCTCTGCTCCTCCCCCGCTCACACACGCACTCTGTCTCTCAAAGTAAATAAACTTTAAAAAATAACACATAGGGGCACCTGTGTGGCTCAGCCAGTTAATCATCCAGCTTTGGCTCAGTCATGATCTCACTGTTCATGGGCTCAAACCCTGCATGCGGCTCTGTGCTGAGAGCTCAGAGCCTGGAGCCTGCTTCAGATTCTGTCTCTCCCTCTCTTTCTCTCCCCCTCCCCTGCTTGTGTGCTCTCTCTCTCTCAAAAATAAATAATTAAACATTTTTAAAAAATAAATAATAAGTAAGTAAACTTAGAGATATTTTTCCTCTTTTTTAAAAGTCTATTTATTTTGTTTGTTTTGACGCGGGGTTCGATCCCATGAACCGGGAGACCATGACTTGAGCCAAAATGCAGAGTCAGATGCTTAACCAACTGAACTACCCAGGTGCCCCAACTTAGAGATATTTTTAATTGACTTTGAAATTGAGTCAAGGGATCTAAAATCAGCAAACTACTACAAACAGTCAAAAAATTAAAAGACATGGTCTTTAAAAGCATATTCTTGTGTTGGTGGTCAATAATGATTAGAAGGATGTGGAGGCGGGTGCTTCCACATTGCTGGCAATGTTTTATTTCTTAAGCTGAGTAGGGTTACACAGGTGTATTCATTTTGGAACGAAAACTGGGAGGAAGGGGTTCCAGAAAGCAGAGTACTCAAATACCTGGAAACCAGTCCACAGAAACAATTTCCAGAAGTCCATGAGACATACACGCATGTGCATACACACAAAGTCAATCAGGAGCAACATTCAGAGGGAAAGGTGAGAGGCGTTGCCCCAGGGAAGAGGATGTCTGATCTGTAAGAAAGGAATGTTGAAGTCACCCAGAAATGGAAATGGTGGCAGTACCAGTGAGACACTTCAGCCTCCTCAGAAGAAAAGGGCCAGAGTAGATCCTGCTGTTGGAAACATTCATGAGCAGAGTTGAAGTTAAACATTTCTGAAGAACTAGGGGCTCCTGGGTGGCTCAGTCCGTTAAGCATTCGACTTCAGCTCAGGTCACAATTTCAAAGTTCATGAGTTCGAGCCCCGCATCGGTCTCTGTGCTGACAGCTCAGAGCCTGGAGCCTGCTTTGGATTCTGTGTCTCCCTCTCTGCCCCTCCCCTACTCATGCTGTGTCTCTGTCTCTCAAAAATAAATAAATGTTGGGAAAAAAAACATTTCTGAAGAACTAAAACCATGATTGTTGATGACTGAGGTGTAATTGCCAAGCAAAAACAGTTCTTTTATCTTCCTGTCAAGAAGAATATGGAGTCCATTGTAAAGGATTATGCAAATTATAAGAAATCTTGAGGAAACACAGAAAATAGAGGACTTTATTTTAGTGCTGTTAATGAAGTTGTGGCAGGAATTTAAAAAATAAAGTCTTTAAATAAATAGGTAAAATGGGTATACCAATTTATATTCCTATGATTAGTATATAAAGGTTCCAAAGAGAACCTACCAACACCCTGTCTCTATCATCACCAACATTAGCATTTGTGACCTTTTTAAGTTTAGCCATTCTCATGGGTATGCAGTGTTTTCTCATGAATTTAATTTGCATACATCTGAGAATGAATGACAATGAGCAGCTTTTTCATGTTTTTATTGACCACTGATTTGTGAATTACATATATATATATATATATATATATATATATATATATATATGTAGCTTTTGCCTATCAAAAGCAGTGAAAAAAAAGGGCAAGCATAGCAATATATGACTTACCTTTTTTTTTCACTGCTTTTGATAAGCAAATTTTGTAATTTTGTCGAAGTTCATTTTACCATTTTTTTTTAATGATTGGTGTTTCCTGTGTCCTAAAATCTTTGCATACCTCAGAGTCAGATTTTTTTTTTTTTTTTTTTTTTTTTTTTTTACATTGTGCACCAGTTGTTCAGCACCATTTGTTGAACAGACTTTCCTCTCCCCATTGAATTGCAATGATACCAATGCTGGGTTTCTAAAATTTTAAATTCAGTACCTCAGTTGCATTAGCCACATTTCAAGTACTCAGGTGCTATCCGTGGCTTCTGGCTACCTTATCAGCACAGACATGAAATGTTTGCAGCATCATGACCTACTGTGGCAGCACTGCTCTAGAATTTCGGGCACAGTACCAACTAAATACTTTGGATTCTGTAAAAGGTTATCTAAACCAACTAACAAAGAGCAGATATAAGGAAGTTAAAAATCAATCACTGAACTGATACACAGTACCTAACAGTCAAATTCAAAGAGACAAAAAGTAGAATGGTGGTTGCCAGGGGTTTGGGAGAAGGGGGAAAGGCGAGTTACTGTGAATGGGGACAAGCTTCAGTTCTGCAAGGTGGAAATAGTTCTGGAGATGGATGGTGGTGATGGTTGCAAAACAACATGAATGTACTTACTGTCAAAGAAATGTACTCTTAAAGAATTGTTTCAAACGGTAACTAATGCATATTTTACCAATATAAAACATTGTAAATTGCTTTTTTCCCCAGCTGTTTTAGGGCAGGGGAGAAGCAATCAGTGTTACTAATGAGCTTATTCTCTCAAATGTATCAAAGGGATACCCAACAAAGGTACAGGAGCCCAGAGCCCTGGAGTATTTCCAGTAGAAGCTCTTCAGCTAATAGGAAAAGAGAGCAAAACAACTGTTATTCTCCTGCTATGTGTTATCCACCTATCAATGTAATACTAAAGATTTCATTAAGTTGTGGTAACACATGACAAGCTAGCGGCAAAAGCAACATACTTTTTAAGTAAAACTTCTCTAAAACAGAACAAATCTCAATCTTTAAGCACTTGATTTTAACAATTTAATAATATTAGTCAATACATATATAAAACACTTTTGTAAAGCATAGACTGAACTATATTAATTCAAAATATCAGGACATGTACGAATAGGAAGCTCTGAGGATCTTGTGCTTTAGTACAATACAAGGTCTGTTTAAATATTTTATTTTAAAATTCTCGTTTAAACTCCTTAATAAAGACAATTCCATAGTCTTCAACTGATTTGTGGAAAGGAAATGAAAGGAGCAGTATTAGACGACTTGAAAACACTAATATTAAGAACTTTATGAAAATAATCTTGCTCCCCAGGAGGAAATATTTGGTGAGATAACCCACCTCTTTATGTGCCTGCTTTGCATTTTTGAGGCCACCTGTATGTGATCCTCTAGGATCTCATCTTTGAGACATCCTAATGAACCTACGGATATCGTTTAGTATTGAAAATATTGTAATAACCTTCGGAACCTTTCAAAAGAAGTGACACTAAGAACTGGAAGTTTTCTTGCAGAAATTGCTCACGGTTTCACATGCGGGTACGTTATTTTTTAATAAATTCCAAAAGAAAGGCTAACAATGAATCTATATTCTAGGTACGGTGTTCAGCATGTAATTACTCTAATCAACAAATATGTATTGACGCGTCCTATGCAATTTATCTCATTTCACTCCCACAATCCTATGAAAACCATTATCCCCATTTTATAAAGACGAAAAAGTTCTCAGAGAGTAGTCACATAACGAATACTAAAACAGAGATCTTGCCCTGGAACTTCAAAGCCAATTCTCCAAACCAACAAACCCTGAAGAATTAACGCTTTCAAATTCTGTTAACTAAAACAGTCCGCCCTAAGAAACCTCGCGATATCACTCAAACTACTACTCCCAACATGCACAGCGGCTTCGGTCCATCCACCTATCCCCTTTATTCTGGAGGGCCCCAGCGTGCCTCGAGGCACGAAAGGCAGCCTGGGGGTTGTAGTTCTCGTGGACGCCTACCGGTATTGCCAGCGCGGCAGTGGCGGCTTTCTCGGTTCGGTCCAGCCGGTCTTGTAAGGTAGCTGAGACGGAGAAAGGGCGCGGAACTGGAAAAGGGTGAGTCAGGCACTGTCTACGCGATAAAGGGAGGCGGCACCGCGGCGTAGAGCTGAGTTAAGTAAGTGCGGCCCCTGCTTATTCAGGGACGCCGCGATCTAGCGCCAGCGAGAAGAGGGCGAGGAGGAGCCAGAGCCCGGTCCTTGCACCCATTCTCGCCCTCGCACCCCGCCGCCATCTCCATCATGCAGTCCCGGGAAGAAGCTCCGCGCTCTCGCCGCCTGGCCAGTCCCCGCGGCGGGAGGAGGCCCAAGAGGATTTCCAAGCCTTCAGTTTCGGCTTTTTTCACGGGCCCGGAGGAGCTGAAGGACACGGCTCATTCTGCAGCTCTGCTGGCACAGCTGAAGTCTTTCTACGACGCGCGGCTGTTATGTGATGTGACCATCGAGGTGGTGACACCTGGCAGCGGGCCTGGCACCGGCCGCCTTTTTTCCTGCAACCGTAACGTGCTAGCTGCCGCGTGTCCCTACTTCAAGAGCATGTTCACTGGTGGCATGTACGAGAGCCAGCAGGCGAGCGTGACCATGCATGATGTGGATGCCGAGTCCTTCGAGGTGCTTGTCGACTACTGCTACACAGGTCGCGTGTCACTAAGTGAGGCCAACGTGCAACGCCTTTACGCGGCCTCTGACATGTTGCAGCTCGAGTACGTGCGGGAAGCTTGTGCCTCCTTCCTAGCCCGCCGCCTTGACCTGGCCAACTGCACTGCCATCCTCAAGTTCGCTGATGCCTTCGACCATCACAAGCTGCGATCACAGGCCCAGTCCTTCATCGCCCACAACTTCAAGCAGCTCAGCCGGATGGGTTCAGTTCGGGAGGAGAGTCTGGCAGACCTGAGCTTGGCCCAGCTGTTGGCCGTGCTGCGTCTGGATAGTCTAGACATAGAGAGTGAGCGGACAGTGTGTCATGTAGCAATGCAGTGGTTAGAGACGGCTCCCAAGGAGCGCGGTCCCAATGCTGCGGAAGTCTTCAAGTGTGTCCGCTGGACACACTTCAGAGATGAAGATCAGGATTACCTGGAAGGGCTGCTGACCAAGCCCATTGTGAAGAAGTACTGTCTGGACCTTATCGAAGGGGCCCTGCAGATGCGATATGGTGACATGTTGTACAAGTCTGTGGTACCAAAGCCAGAGAGCAGCAGCAGCTCTGTTGTATCTGTAGCAGAAAATCCACCTCAGAGACTGGGTATGTGTGCCAAGGAGATGGTGATCTTCTTTGGACACCCTAGAGACCCCTTTCTCTGCTATGACCCATACTCAGGGGACATTTACACAATGCCATCCCCTTTAACCAGCTTGGCTCACACTAAGACTATCACTTCCTCAGCTGTCTGTGTCTCTCCAGACCATGACATCTACCTGGCTGCCCAGCCCCGCAAAGACCTGTGGGTGTATAAGCCAGCCCAGAATAGTTGGCAGCAGCTTGCCGACCGCCTGCTGTGTCGCGAGGGCATGGATGTGGCCTACCTCAATGGCTACATCTACATCTTGGGTGGGCGAGACCCGATTACCGGCGTTAAATTGAAGGAAGTGGAATGCTACAGTGTTCAGAGAAACCAGTGGGCACTGGTGGCTCCTGTGCCCCATTCCTTCTATTCCTTTGAACTAATAGTGGTTCAGAACTATCTTTATGCTGTGAACAGTAAGCGCATGCTGTGCTATGATCCTAGCCATAATATGTGGCTGAACTGTGCTTCTCTTAAACGTAGTGACTTTCAGGAAGCCTGTGTCTTCAACGACGAGATCTACTGTATCTGTGACATTCCAGTCATGAAGGTCTATAACCCAGCCAGGGGAGAATGGAGGCGGATTAGTAATATTCCCTTGGACTCAGAGACCCACAACTACCAGATTGTCAATCATGGCCAAAAGTTGCTTCTCATCACTTCTACCACCCCTCAGTGGAAAAAAAACCGGGTGACTGTTTACGAATACGATACCAGGGAAGACCAGTGGATTAACATAGGTACCATGTTAGGTCTTTTGCAGTTTGACTCTGGTTTTATTTGCCTCTGTGCTCGCGTTTATCCTTCCTGCCTTGAACCTGGGCAGAGTTTCATTACTGAGGAAGACGATGCACGGAGTGAATCTAGTACTGAATGGGACTTAGATGGATTCAGTGAGCTGGACTCAGAGTCAGGAAGTTCAAGTTCTTTTTCTGACGATGAAGTCTGGGTGCAGGTAGCACCTCAGCGAAATGCACAGGATCAGCAGGGTTCTTTGTAAATATTTTGAATCACTAAGATGTTTCTACTGCTATGGAATGTATCTTTAAAAGATATCCTTTCCTTTTCCAAAAAAAAAAAAAAAAATGTTGATTAGGACTGCAGATTTGGTTTAGAAAGGGTATGTTTGTTTGAATTATTAATGTAATGTTACAAAATTTTAACAGTCCAGGAGATCAAACTATATAATAATTTACTGTGCTAAAAGTTGAGATTAAAATATGCAAAAAACAAACTATATAATTGATTAGAATGCTTTTTTTTCATTGTTTGAGTATTTGTTGCACCAGTGGATTGTTTTGGTTAGTTACACCGTTTATATTTTAACGATCTACCTTAGTCTTCTGTTAACTTCATAATTCTGTTTAGTGCTGCAAGGAATTTAACTTTTTAATTTTCATAGTATAAAATTGGACTAGAAGTTGTTTGTAGGGAGTTGAAGGTTTATATTTTCTTTCAGAGTAATGAAAGTAGATTTCCCAAGTTTTGAACTAGCCAGTTTTTAGTATTATAAGTTAATACAGTTTGTTCAATTTGGTTTGGTTTTCTCCTCAATGCAAAGGAAAAAATCGGATATATATATATAGAGGTTATAAAATAGAGATTTCGTTCTGATAATGTGCAGAATGGTCTTAAGAGATCACAGAAAGTAAAAAAAAAAAAAAAAAAAAAAAAAAAAAATCAGGATTCTACTGCTTTAAAAGAAATTTCACTTTTAATTTTGGAATATAAAATGTATTTTCTAAAAGTGACCATTTTTCTATCTTAAAAAACATCCATTCTGGTAGTGTCACCAATTATTTAAACACCCTTCTAAACCAAAGAAAAAAAAAGAAAAAGAAAAAGTAACTTGCTTTGTAAGATCATATTTTTAATCTATCTCTTGTACATGCTTCATTGAATCAAAGGAACAATCCTTTTGTTCACTGGACATATGCTTGAGTAATGTAAATTTTTATCCATTGGTCATTCCTAGTCTTAAAAAGTTTATATGCTCTCCTAAAATATTTTGGCTGTATAGTTTTGGTGTTCATCTTAGAGGATTCTTCAGCAGGAAGTGATTTATTCTTTACTGTTTTTGTGAGGTAATACTGGTTTTGAAAATACGTTTAAGCTAAAAAGAATATTTTATTGAGATCAGTGGTTACTGTGTCTATCAACTCTAAAATCAAGTGCCAGCAGAGAACTTTAAAACTTTAAGCTGTGTATGGAGCTGTTCTGTGTAGCATTGAAATGTTCTATCAAGTTTTGTCAGTCACTGTATGTGATTATCAGCTTGAAGGTATTTTTGTATTAAAAGTTGACAGTTAAAGAACATAAGTGGATGATGGCATTTGGGGCCAATAGTGAAAGTATGTTTCCTCTAAAATATTTCCCTAGCAGTGGTATATATACATGGTTATTTTATTAGGGTATTTCTCTGTGAACCATGCTGCAGTCTTTGTTTTTTGTCTCTTTGCTTGTTTTTGTATCACCATAAAGTAAGGGAAAATCCAGAAATAGAGACTAAATCACACAAAATTGATCTTGTTAAATACAGAGAAATAGAGGTGCTTACCTTTTGAGGATCTCTTAATACATATGATTGTCACAATGCATATCCGTGATAAATGGTGTACATAATATAGATGCTTATAGCCTATAAATTTTTCTATACCGACGTAGAATCCTCTTTCTGCATCTTTGTTCAACATGTTAATTCCTCTTCTGTTTATTCTCTAGTAGCCGAATGCCAGCATTTTTTACACCATGGCACAGTACTGAGAAGTGTGCTCCAGGATAGGGAACTGAATTTTGAATGAAAAAAAGAGAGGGAGAGAGAAAAGGATTTAAAAAAACAAGCACACAAATGTTTTCTTAGCCATTTTCATTGGGCATCTGAAGAGTCCATAGGACGTTCCTGTTTAACATTATTTCTAGTGAAATAAGATTCTTGCCCTAGCAATATGTTCCTAAGAATGTCTTCCCTCAAAACAGTAAACGTGCTCTAGTGGCCTCAGGCTACTGTTTGTTCGTTGTGATATCAGGGATGTTGTTATAAGCACTGGTCTCAGCTTAGAAAGCTGTTTCTTAATAGTGTTATTTTTTGGCCAAATTTCTTCACCAGTAACTTCTTTTTGATAGCTTTTTGTTTTGTTAGGTTGAAGTAGGACAGTGCTGATCTCAACCAGATTATCCATCTGCAGAATTAAGGTATGCAACTAATTGATAAAAGACAAATTCTGTAATTTGTCATTTTCATCCTTCGAGTTAAGTATAAGCTAATTAGCAGTAATATCGTGGTTTACCAAGAAGTTTTTTGGGGGAAGAATTTTGGTTTCGTGATATATTTGTGAATTAGGGAATAGATGTTAACCATTATTTTATAGATAAGTGATTTGTATATGGTTAGTTACAAATAAAAATGGCACTAGAACCCAGGCCTTCTGAACTCTTAATTTAGTGTTTCTGATAAATGTAGATTACTCTTGCTTGTGCAGCAAGTGACCCAGCTAGCAATGTTGAAGTCCCTTCTTGATGGGAAAGCAACTTTGTCTCAGTTTTACAATTAATTGACACACCTTTTAGCAAATGCTCAATAAAATATTGTTTGCAGGGGCTCTTCTTTGTGAGATTTAGAAGGATCTTAATTATTTTTTTGTATCTCTATGTCTGAAAAGCTCAGAGAATCCAAATTATTTTACATACTTCAAGTGATAAGTGTCACTGGCATTTTCAGAAGGATAAAAGACTAATTTAGCAAATAATTTGCTTAATTTGGGTTTAGGATTAAATTTTAATGATAGTTCCTTTCTTTCTCATCTAGTTGTAATGTTTTTTCTGCTTTGTACCTGGACCTGATGAATGTGTTGAAAGTTTTTGACTCATTGCCCAGAAAAATGTACATGTTCATGTTTTCATAATTTTAAGGGTGTTATGACACTTCTCAAGTTCTTCCACACACCCAGGATAAGAACACTTGTGACAGAGTCCCAAGAACACTTCTACAAAAGGAATTTACATTTTTTTTCACAAGGCATATTGCTCAAATGTTTGTAAGGGGAGAAGAGCATTATTAAGTTGTTCCCAAAATAGAGCTAAAGAGATATTATATACTTACCATCTGAAAGGGATGTGAATATTAATGGGTACCTCACAACTGAGACAAATTTGACATTTCTGCAGTGCAAATTTCTTCATGATGATTAACATAAGAATAGTTAAGTAACTATGGGGCGCCTGCGTGGCTCAGTTAAGCGGCCGACTCTTGATTTTGGCTCAAATCGTGAATTCATGGTTCGTGAGTTAGAGCCCTCTTGGGCTCTGTGCTGACAGCTGTGGAGCCTGCTTGGGATTCTCTCCCTCTCTCTTGCCCCTCCCCTACTCGTGCTCTGTCTCAAAAATAAATAAACATTAACAAAAAGAATAGTTAAGTAAATGTAAGTGGTGTAAAGAAATGAATAGATGCTTATAGCCTGTAAATTTTTCTAGACCGACTTAGAATCCTCTTTCTGCATATATGTTATGCATATGATTACTATCTAGGACAACTGTGTATAATGAGAATTCAAAACAAAATATAGGTTCCAGATGTTTCAAACTGCCAATATCATAGCTTTTTATTAGACATATACCTAAGTAGCAAGAGGTGTTTATCTCCTAATGACCAGGTTAATAGGTGGTTGGAAGAGGGCATCTACCCATAAGAAATCTATTTAAAATATAATCAATTTGCTACTCACTGCTCAGTAAACTAGAAACCAGTGCTTTGCCTGATGTCATTTTTATCAATTTGTACTGAAATGAGGAAAATATATAAAACATGGATGAATGAATTGTAAAATTATTTAATGGAACTTGTTTTAATGTTCATAAGTTAGAAATTTGTAAAAAGTTTGCAGCTTTATATTAGTCCATTAAACTTTTTTTTTTCATTTTCTTAAGTTTATTTATTTTAGAGAGAGAGGGAGAAAATCCCAAGCAGGCTCCATGCAGTCAGCAACAGAGCCCGATGTGGGGCTCAAACTCAACAAACCGTGAGATCATGACCTGGGCCCAAATCAAGAGTCAGATGATTGACCGACTGAGCCACCCAGGTGCCCCAGTCCACTAAACTTTAAAAGAAAGTTTGTCTTTAACTTTCTGAAGTGTGGTCACCAGAATGTAGACATCTCTAGTCTGCCTACATTTGAACTTTGGGGATCATTTTATGTTGTTTCTTAGCTGTTTCACTTTGCCTCTGTCCTCCCATCAGATCTCACCCACGTCTTCAACAACACCATTTCATCATTACAACTAATTTCAAGAAATATTCATTATAGCAAATATGACGGAGCAGGAAAGTACTAGGAAAAATTATTTCTAGAGAATGTAACTAGCAATCCTAAGAGAATTGATAAGCTACTTTTAGAACCATCAAATGGTTAAATACGTACAAACTAGGTTTTTGTTTGTTGTTTTTTGATGAAGGAGAAAAATGGTGGTCATCGAAGCTGCCAAGTCTTAGAGAACCATATTGGCAATAGGTTCTGTGTCCTTTCCTTGACTCTGGGCCATCCTGTCACCCGTATCTATTCCATCAGCTCCAGTTCCTTGTTTCTTTAACCTTATGGACTAAACATGCCTTAGACACAGGGTGGGTAAGGAACAGATATTGTAGCATATCATTTCCACCATTTTGAGACATATTTTCTCAGTAACTATTCCTACTCTGGATGGTCACCTCTGCAATGGAATTAACAGTTTATAGATTCACCTCCAAAGCAATTTTAGCAGCTTGAAATCACCATATCTTAGTCCAGAGTGTTGAGGGAGGGGAGAGAAAACTATTCCTTAATTCTGAGGTAACTAGCAAATAGCAATGGCTCTTACTTCAAGGCACAGTCTGATCAGAGTCTCAATGTCCTTATGGCTGTCTTTGTATAGAGAAGATACCATGGGGCAATATTTTCCTCTCAGTTATACACTAGTTATGATCTAGGTGTTGTTGTATGTATGTGGAGACCCTAGAGCTGTTTTAATAAGATAGAGGATTCTCCTATAAAACTCCAGTCTGTTATGTTGCCCCTCTTCTAAAAAGTCATGTGAGGACAGGCTCTCTGTTTTCCCATTCTGCTATCCTTAGGGTATAGTTTTGGTCCACATGGTCCAAGCTGGTTTACACTCATGTCCATATTCCAACTATAAGGAAGAGGGGAGGGGGAGGACACGACCCTTGCCTATAAGGGAAGTTGCATACATCGCTTCCAGTCACATGACACTGGCCAGGTCTTAACCACGTAGCCACACTTAACTGCAAGAGTGTCTGGGAGAGGGGTGCCTGGGTGGCTCAGTTGGTTAAGCATCTGACTTCAGCTCAGGGCATGATCTGACAGCTTGTGAGTTTGAGCCCCGTGTCAGGCTCTGCTGACAGCTCGGAGCCTGGAACCTGCGATTCTTTTTCTCCTTCTCTCTGCCCCTTCCCTTCTCATGCTCGCTCTCTCTCTCTCTCTCCTTCCTCTGTCTCTCAAAAATAAACATTAAAAAAAGAGAGAGAGAGTGCCAGGAGAGGTAGTCTTTTATTCTGGGTCAACATGTATCACATTAAAATTTACAGATTCCTTTTTGTAGAATGCTGAAGACAGATATTGTATAAATCGCAATCTCTACTGTATCATCTGTCAGGCTAGATTTTATGACATGACAGCCAAAATTATTCCCAGGATGCCCAATACCCACACCCTACCAACTTACAAACCCTAGGGGGAAAACGCAGTATTTTCTGACATCTCTGGCAGATATTCCTGTCTGGATAGCCATCATTTGTAATAGATGAAGTTGGGGGATTAGAATGTTGAGGAAGACAGTTAAGGAAATACCTTCAATAAAGAGATATAGTTCCTACGGACAGTAATAGTTCCAACAATGGGAATGTTCAGGTTACAGCATGTATTTTGTTTTGACCAGATCCTAGGATTTGAGGGGAAGTTTGGAATGAAAACAACCTGGCAATGTTGGTTAGTTAGGATCAGATCATGGAAGCTTTGTATGCCATGGCAAGGAGTTTTTGCACAGAGTGTGAATTTATTGAGAATTTTTAAGTAGGGGCTTGACACAATTGAATTTGTTTTCTTGAGACTCTTCTCCTGAATGAATTGACAGTGCAAGACTGTGGGGGCAAGAATGGTTAAGGGAATGCTGTTGTAGTCCAGTGAGATGATGTGGTCCTCAGTAGGGGCGGCAGCGGTGGGCTTGACTAGGAAGACACAGATATGAAAGGTTAAAGAGATTGAGCTGGACCTATAATTGTATGTTTGGGGATGCAGAGAGCCATCGGGTATATGAGAAAGGAAGGACTATAGACTATCTCCCAAGATTCTTGCTTGGATATTGTGTTAGTGTATAAGCCAAACTTCTGTGCCAAAGAGCCCCTAAGATCAAAGATGGAAACCTGTTTCTGTCCATTGAGTCCAGAAGTGAGTAGTAATAGGGCTGGCAAGGTGGTTCTGCCCAGTAAGGTTCTTCATGAGTCCAGGTTCCTTTATCATTTTTCCTCTGACTCCTAGTGAGTTGTCCTCATCTTCACAGGCAAAGCACACTCACTAGAATTATATCTATATTGTGGCCTGCAGGAAAGAAGAAAGAGGAAATGCAAGCAATTCCTTTTTTAATGGACTTTTATGTAATTTTGCCATTTTTCACTGGGGAGAATTTACTCTTATCACCATATCCACCTGCAAGGTCGACTGGGAAATAGTCATTAAAGGGGTAGCTCTGTGCCCAGCTAAAACTCGGTGTCTATTACTAAATAGAAATAAACTAACATATTTTAAAATAGACATGTCCAGGCTTCCTGTATTCAAATACAGGCAATTCACAACAGCATGCAGGCTTTATTGTAATGGTGGTCATTTCAAATCTCCCTCCTTCCACAATAAGTTCACACCCACAAGTTAAATTCCACGTAATCCTAGATAATGATTTTTCACAAACAAATGTGCCCCTGAGATGCTTTACACACACATACACACACACACTCACACACACTCATCACATCCTTGTCATTCAGGTCTGCCTCAGCCCAAGTATTCCTAGAAATGGCAGAAATTCAGCTTTCAGAGGTCAGGGTTCTCTCCCTGCATGCCTGAACTCGTTTCCAGTCCCCTCTTCTCTGGACACCTACTGCTTAGTCTTTTCACTCATCCCACACCCCAAGAGCTCTCCATATTACCAAAAGGAAAAAGAGAATGAAGAAGGGCAATTAGATGTTTCTGTCATGGTTGACTAAGTGGACAGCGCTGTCAGTGTATTTGAGACTCTAGGAGTCAGATCAGATTTGGAGACACTGGTAGATGCATGGGGTGTCCCATGTCACACCAACTTCTGATTTCAGCTGAAGCTATGGCAGGCACTCCCAGACCATGATAACAGGCCACTTTGCTTTTCTGGCTCAAGGTTTTCTCTTGAAAGATCGTTCTCTTTGGCAGTGCTCTTGCAACAGCACAGGAGTTCAAGGGGAAGTGCATGCCCCCAGAACAGTCTTTAAGCAAGGGATGATGGGAATTGGTAGATCTATGCTACAGCATCCCAGTTTCAAGAAAGGGACAGCTGTGCAGTGCCTTGTACATGGATCTTCAGAGGGCTCCCTGCTGGACTGAACCCCAGTCTCTCACCACAGTAATCAGTTCTGTAACACATCTTCCCTGTATTGCTTCAGGGTACAGCCAACCATGTCACATCACAGAAACTTGATTTGGTCACTGGTGGTATTTTGCAAGAAGTTTCAGATTTGAAGATTTGCTTGGGGGCAGAAGCCAAGAAAGAATTAATTAGAATGAGTGAGATGAAGCTTTGCCACGTGCCAAATATAGGTATACTCAGCCACTAAAGGACACAGGCAAGTTCAAGCCTCACAGCCCTTCTTCTAACACAACAACAATAAAAAAATTCATGCTCTTATAAAACCTGCGCTGACAAAAATGTTCTGCCTGAATCTAATTAAGCCATTAGAACAAACTTCCAGTTGACAGGAAAGACCTGCCAGAAGGATGAATTAAAATCCCTATAAAAAAGCAATCAGCAAAATCCAGAATGTGAGATATCCAGCAGGACAACAACACAGTGTCAACGGTAATCCATCTTCCCTCACATGGTAAGATGTGAGGAAGTGGGAACAGCAAGCATGGGCTCTTCTTTGCAAGCTTGGATGGTACCTAGTGAAGGAGAGAATACCTCAGGTCATGGTTTTGGTTGCTTTGAGTCTTAAACACTTTACTATGCATGGAAAAAAAAATCCATTGAGAAAATAATGAGGAGCCTGAGCCCAGAAGCTCAGAAGAAGGGAGGAGATGGACCAAAGCACAAGGGCCAGGATCATACCGGAACAAGAGCCACAACCCTTCTTCTTCCAACCTTGGAGGAAGAAAGGGAGGCTTATAGAGAGGGACCTGGCCTGGCTGGCTCAGTCAGAAGAGCGTATGACTCTTGATCTCAGGGTCATGAGTTTGAGCCCCACGTTGGATATAAAGATTACTTCAAATAAATTAAAACTTTAAAAATTTCTTAATAAAAAAGAAATTTAAAAAGAATCTCACAGAGATAGAGATGTATTTCTTAATTCTTTATTTGAATTAGGATGCAAGTTTTTCCGCTGAAAGAAAGGGAACAGCTTGGAGGAGAGGGCGTACCTATTCAAAGGTGAGTTTCATAAGAGCTGGAGATAGGGTCAACTTCATCTTTATATCCTTCATAACACCAATCAAAGTGCTTTGAACAGAGTTGAGAAAAACATTTAAGACTGGAGCTGTTACTGTAAAATATGACTGCTCATATCCTAGATTTTAACAATATGATGTATATTACAAAAATTTCTATTTTAAAAATAATCTTTAAGTAGCTTGAATTTCTTTATATCATTATATTGTTTTAGGGAGAGAGAATCTCAAGCAGGCTGCATACCCAGTGTAGAGCCCAATGTGGGGCTTGATCCCACGATTCTGGGATCATGACCTGAGCCGAACTCAAGAGTGGGACCTTCAACTGACTGAGCTACCCAAGACACCCCTTTATATTGTTTTAATCACTAGGTGATTCTTGATTTGGTGTCAATTAGAATCATAGAATACTTTTCTTATTTAAACCTAAAGAACTTTAAATAATATAGCAAGGGTCACACTGCTAGTTATTAAGAACACTGGGATTAGAACTATGTTTCCTCTCTCTTAAATCAGGGCACTTTCTAGTGCACCCTCTTGCCTCCCAAGTATGGTTTATGATGAAATCTACACCATTTTTTGACATGTACACCACCATAAGCATAGGACTGGGAAAGTAAAATCTCAGTTGTTCTACTTGAGATATATTCTGTCCTCCAATCTAGTTTTTATGCACCATAGAGCACTAAATCTGGAATCTCTGCACCCCATACTAAGAACTCTGAATAAAGAGATTTCCAGACTTAACACAAAGTCATCTCAGCATAATTGAGGAAGAAAATGAAAAATTAGTTTTAGTTCAAAATAAAACCCAAGAAAACCTCCAGTGATGAAATTATAAATTTTATATATCAAAAGACATAGTATGATTTTTTAGTATTACATTATACATTTATTTTTAATATTATATTTGATATTTATACTATTTATCTTCAGTATTATATTTTGACCATTTCAGTTCAGATATAGTTCAGTAATCTGAAATCAGAGCACTGAGCTAATTTAATAAATGTCAAAGTTTTCTTACATTTAAATGCACAGCTATGATATTAAATATGTCAGGGTAATAATAAAGTGTACTTTCTCAAACACTACCTCGATTCTATGTGTTTACTGAAAACCTTTTTAATATATGTTTGATGAGCAATAAAGCAGTCTCTAAATTTGAATCAGTTTGTACAGTATTGAGGTTCAGATTTAAAGATATGATTATGTCATTTTACTTCAAAATATAATCTAAATTTATCAAAAGTCTGTATACATTTCTCATCATGAAATTTTGAATCACAGCTGGAATCAATATGAAAATAACTATGATATAATGTTTGAGGTCTCTGAAATGTCGAAGACTCTTAATACAGTCAGTTTCTGATTTTCTAGGAACTCAGGTCCTTCCTTTTTTCCATGCTGGCTGTCTACCAGCTGTGTTTGTGAATGTTCAAGAGAAGATAAAGGATGGAGAGCTGGAATCAGTCAACCGAATTGCTTGTCAGGAGACTCAGAAGATTTGGAGAAAGGTGAGGCACAACCAAGTATTTAAAATAAGATCTCTAAGCTCAGGATCCTGTTCATTTTTCTCTATGTGGTTACATCAAGTTTTCCCAGGACCATTTGTTAGAGACTCTCCTTCTCTCATTGGGTATTCTTGGCTCCCTTGCCAAATATTGATTGCCTTTATATGCAGGAGTTTTTTTCTGGGCTCTCTACTATGTTCCATTGATCTGTGTGTCTATATTTACGCCAGTGGCATACGGTTATAATTATTATAGTTTTGTAATACAGGCACACTTTGATTTACTGTGCTTTGTTTTATTGTACTTCACAGATATTGGGGGGGGGGGTGTTTTTTTGTTTTTGTTTTTGTTTTTTACAAATTGAAAGTTTGTGGCATTCCTGCACTGAGTCTATCTATTGGCATCATTTTTCCAATAGCATCTGCTCACTTTGTGTTTCTGTCACATTTTGGTAATTCTTGCAATATTTCTGAATTTTCACTCTTATACTTGTTATGGTGGTCTATAATCTTTGGTGTTACTATAGTAACTGTTCTGGGGTACCACAAATCTCACGCATATAAGATGGAAAACTTAATTGATAAAAGTTTTGTGTGTTCTGACTGCTCCACCCACCTGCTGTTTCCCTGTCTTCCTCTCCTTGGTTCTCCCTATTCCCTGAGATACAACAATTTTGAAATTAGGCCATTGAGTAACCCTGCAGTGGCCTCTAAGTGGTCAAAGGAAAGGGAGAGCTGCACTTCTCTCACTTTAAATCAAAAGCTAGAAATGATTATGCTCAGTGAGGAAGGTATGTCAAGAGCCAAAATAGGCCAAAAGCTAGGTCTCTTGCACCAAACAGCTAACTTTTTAACACAAAGGAAAAGTTCCTAAAGGAAATTAAAAGTGCTACTCCGTTGAACACACGAATGATAAGGAAGTGAAACAGCCTTATTGCTATTTTAGTGGTCTGGATAGAAGATCAAAGAGGCACAACATTCCCTTAAGCCAAAGCCTAATCTAGAGCAAAACCCTAACTCTCTTCAGTTCTAGGAAGGCTGAGAGAGGTGAGGAAGCTGCAGAAAAAAATGTGAAGCAAGCAGATATTGATTTATGAGTCTGAAGGAAAGAAGCTTTCTCAGGGCACCTGGGTGGCTCAGTTGGTTAAGCCTTTGACTCTTGATTCCCGCTCAGGTCATGATCTCACAAACCGTGAGCCCAAGCCCTGCGTTGGGCTCCATGCTCACAGCACAGTCTGCTTTGGATTCTCTCTGTCTTTGTCAAAATAAATAAAAATAAACATTAAAAAAAAAAAAAAACAGAAGCTGTCTCCATAACATAAAAGTGCCAGGTGAAGCAGTAAGTATTGGTATAGAAGCTGCAGCAAGTTATCCAGATCTAACTAAAATAATTAATGAAGGTGGCTACACTAAACAACAGATTTTCAGTGTAGATGAAATAGCCTTCTATTGGAAGAAGGTGCCATCTAGGACTTTCATAACTGCTATGCTTTTATAAACACACCTTTTCCCTCCTCACTTCCATAACCCTTGCCAACCCTAGACTGTAATCCATACCTATAATTTTTTTTATTAACAGAATGTTATGTAAATGGAACCATATGGTATGTAACCTTCTGAGACTTTTTTTTTCACCCAGCAATTTTCCTGAGATGTATCCAAATTTTCTGTTTATCAGTAATTCACTTTTTGATGTAGACATTCCAAATGTAGTAACAATCCCCGCAAAATCTTCTCCTCCATAAAAGCAATGAAAACACTAACAAAAACTCTTAAAATAAATTTATTGGAACTATGGAAATTAACTAAAGGCCCACTACATTCTGAGAAGTGTTTATTCAAGAAAAACAGATGAATCTTAATAAGAACAATAAGTCTGGTGGCCTTTTAACACACCCTAATCCCATCCCTCTCTCCTCAGCTTTATGGGAGCCTTAAATTCAACAGTTTCACAACTATAGTACCTGTAAAAAATAGCAATTTAGCAGCCACCGGAGGAGACATAATGGATTTGGAGATCCCTAAAAGCCCTATCCCCAGAGATTTGCCTCTCTGATGGCTCACTTTAAAAGCTCCATTACCAGGACTCATCTTTATTTGACCTATTTCAGAGTACACTCTGTGAAAAAAGCTTAACATACAGGGCTTTTGGGGGAAAAAAATCAGTGACACAACAAAACAAAAAAATAGGTAAATTGGACTTAATCAAAATTAAACTTTTGTTCTTCATATGATACCATCAATAAAATTAAAAGACAATGTAAACAGAGAAAATATTGTCAAATTATATATCGGATAAGAGATTTGTGTTTAGAATATATAAAGAACTCATACAATTCAATCATAAAAATATAAACAACCCAATTGAAAGTGAAGAATGGGTTTGTATGGACATTTCCCCAAGTGGCCAACAAGCACAAGAAAAAATGTTCAACGTCAATAGTCATTAAAGGAAATACAAAATCAAAACCATATTGAGATGCCCCTTCATACCCTCATGGATTGCTAGAATCAAAAACAAAATAAGGGGTGCCTGGCTGGCTTAGTCAGTGGATCATGTGACTCTTGATTACAGGGTTGTGGGTTCAAGCCCCTCACTGAGTGTGGAGACTACTTAAAAATAAAATCTTTTTTAAAAAATGAAATGAAATAAACAAGAACATCAAGAAACTGGAAAATAAAAAGTTCTGGGAAGGATATGGAAAAAATGACATCCCCATAACCTGCTGCTGGGAACCTAAATGGTGCGGTTGCCTTGGAAAACCATTTGCAGTTCCTCAAAAAGTTAAACAGAGTTACCATATGACCCAAAACTATCACTTTTAGGCATATACCCAAGAGAACTGAAAACATACATCTAGAAAAAACTGGTACACAAATGTTCATAGAAGCATTATTCATAACTGACAAAGAGTAGAAAAAACTAAATGCCCACCAAGTAATAAATGGATGGAAAAATGCCAATATCAATGCAATGGAATATTATTTGGCCATAAGTAGGACTAGAGTTCTGATACATGTTATGGCTGGATGAACCTTGAAAACATTTTGTTAAGCAAAAGAAGCCAGACACAGAGGACACATATTGTATGATTCCATTTAAATGAAATATCCAGAACAGCCAAAAACACGGAGACAGAAAGTACATTGGTAGTTAACTGGACTGCGGGGCTAAGCATATGGAGTGTCAGGAGGAAACAGACATTCACTGCTAATAGGCATGGAGTTTGGGGAGGGCACTGAAAATATTTTGAAATTCATGGTGATTGTTACACAACACCTAACTAGATTAGATATCTAGTTTTTACATCATGACTATACTAAAATTGAGTGAATTGTAAACTGTAAAATGATGAACTCGGTGGAGACTTCCAAGGAAGATGGTGGAGTGGAGGATCCTAGACTCACCTCGTCCCATGAATACACCTAGATAACACCCACATCAGTGTAAATAACCCAGAAAATGCCCCAAAGCCTGGCAGAACAGTCTCTCCACAGTTAAATATAGACAAGAGACCACACTAAAGAGAGTAGGAAGGATAGAGATGTGACCAGAAGCCACAGTCCCTGGGAGGGAGGGATGCCACTGGGCAAAAAGAAGAGAGAGGAGCAGACCCCCATCAGGTACCCCAGGCATGGGGAACCCACACTAGAAAGACAAATCCCCATAACTTTAACACCTAGCACTTTAAATATCAATCTCAGAGCATGTGCTAGAGGGACGGGGATCTTTGGGTGACCTCTCCATAAACATCTGACTGGTGGCCAAGTGCCATTTCCCTCCCCAAAGCCCCAACCTAGATGTACAGACACCTATGGTAACCAGCACAGTGCCAACACTCTCCACCTAACTTGGTAACAGTGTGCCCTGCTACTACCCATGTTCTGCAGATACATGCCCTCCATCCCAGCCTTGGCAAGAGTTTTCCCAGGTACAAGGCCTCTCCCTCAAAGGACCAGCACCAACCTTGCTAACTGCATGTCTAGACCCTGTGTTCTTCTACAGACCTCTTTCCTCCAACATGCCCTTGGCAGGAGTCAATCCAAAGCAGTGCCACAGGCTTGGCACTGTGCAAACAGGAGCACCACTCCAAAGTGACTCCTGCCCTAAGGAAAAGGAAAGATAACCACACATATCAGTCTAATGCCCCACCAGTGGGCTGGGGGCAGACATCTGGTCTAACTGCAGGCCACACCCACCAACAAAAGCTTCTCATAAGACAATACAGGGGGACACCCTGTAGCTCAGAGCTACCACAGCTCTGGCAAATGTCTTATCTGACTCAACACAAGGCCAAGGCAGCCCCAGACTGGCCCACTAGCAACACAGAGATGAAATCTTACCACAAAAGGCAAAGAAAACCATTGCAGATGACTGGACTGAAGGCAAATGTTGTTCACCCACAACAGTAGGATGTATGCAATACACATTAGATAAACCCCTGAAGAATCAGGTTCTGGTGAGCAGGAGACATTGCACTGCAGGGCACTACAGGATCTCTTCTTCCTAAGGCCACTACTTGTAAGAGGGGGAGATGTAGCTGACTT
This sequence comes from Panthera leo, assembly GCF_018350215.1. Classification (NCBI taxonomy): domain Eukaryota; kingdom Metazoa; phylum Chordata; class Mammalia; order Carnivora; family Felidae; genus Panthera; species Panthera leo. The sequence goes on from NC_056679.1 coordinate 29,041,631, forward strand.
TCCTAACACATAGATACAGAGAATTTGACAAAATGAGGAGACAGAAAAATGCGTCCCAAGTAAAAGAACAGGAGAAACTCACAAGAGAGCTAATTGAAACAGAGATAAGTAATATGACTAATAGAGAATTTTTTTTCTTGATATTTATTTTTTTTAATATGAAATTTATTGTCAAATTGGTTTCCATACAACACCCAGGGATCATCCCAATAGGTGCCGTCCTCAATGCCCATCACCCACTTTCCTCTCCCTCCCACCCCCCATCAACCCTCAGTTTATTCTCAGTTTTTAAGCGTCTCTTATGGTTTGGCTCCCTCCCTCTCTAACTTTTTTTTTTTCCCTTTCCCCTCCCCCATGGTCTTCTGTTAAGTTTCTCAGGATCCACATAAGAGTGAAAACATACCTGTCTTTCTCTGTATTTAAAGTAATGGCCATAAAGATGCTCACTGGACTGGAGAAGAGAGTGGAGGACATCAGTGAGACCATCAATAAAGAGATGGTGCAGAACCGGTTTGGGATTCTGTCTCTCCTCTCTGCCCCTCCCCAGCTTGTGTGTGTGTTCTCCCTCTCTTTCAAAATAAATAAACTTAAAAAAAATTTTTTTAAGAGATAGAAATTGTAAAAAAGAACCAGAGATGAAGAACTCAATAACTGAAATTTCAAATACACTATGGAAAGCAATCAAGCTGAAGAAGAGAGAGAAAAAAGAATAATAAAAAATGAAAATATATTGAAGGAACTCAGAGAAACCATCAAGCATAATAAGATTACCATTATGGGGGTGCCTGGGTGGCTCGGTCAGTTAAGCTTCCAACTTCAGCTCAGGTCATGATCTCACAGTCCACAAGTTCGAGCCCTGCATCAGGCTCTATGCTGACAGCTCAGAGTCTGGAGCCTGCTTCGGATTCTGTGTCTCCCTCTCTTTCTGCCACTCCCTCATTCACATTCTCTCTCTCTCTCTCTCTCAAAAATAAACATTAAAAACATTTTTTAATAAATAAGATTAACATTTATAGGGATCCCAGAAGAAGAGAGAGAAAAAGGTGTGAAAATGTATTTGAAAAAATAATAGTGGAAAACTTAACTGAATCTGGAGAAGGAAACAGACTTCTGGATCCAGAAGGCACACAACCCAACAAAATCAACCCAAGGAGGTCCACACCAAGACACATAGTAATTAAAATGGCAAAAAGTAGGATAAAGAGAATTTTTAAACTACCAAGACAAAAGAATACGTTTACATACAAAAGAAACCCCATAAGGCTAACAGCTGATTTAGGAGCAGAAACACTGCATGCTAGAAAAGAGTGGCATGATTCAAAGTGCTGAAAGAAAAGAACCTACAACCAAGAATACTCTATATAGCAAGGCTAACATTGAGAATAGAAGGAGAAATGAAAAGTTTCCCAGACAAACAAAAGTTAAAGGAATTCATGACCACTAAACCAGACCTATAAGAATTGTTAAAGGGGGTAAGGGCGACTGGGTGGCTCAGTTAAGTGTCCAACTTTGGCTCAGGTCATGAACTCGCTTTTGTGAGTTTATGCCCTGTGTGGGGCTCTGTGCTGACAGCTCAGAACCTGGAGCCTGCTTCGGATTCTGTGTCTCCCTCTCTCTCTGCTCCTTCCCTCCTCACACTCTGTCTCTCTCCCTCTCAAAAAAATAAATAAAGATTTTTTTTTTTAATGTAAAGAATTGTTAAAGGGGACTCTTTGAGTGGACAGGAAAAACCATAAACAGGAGTAAGAAGTAGGTAAGACGTAAGAAGGAGTAAGAAGTAGGAAGCACAAAGCAGTAAAAATAAGTATATTGATAAAAATCAAAGGATCCAGAAAACAAAAGGATGTAAACTATGACACCATATACCTAAAATATAGGGGGAAAGGGATAAATAAATTATAGTTTTATAATGGGTTCAAACTAAAGCTACTATCAACTTAATATAGACTGATATGTGCATAAGGTATTATATAATAAACATAATAGCAACTACAAGTTAAAAACCTATAATAAATTTGAAAAATATAAAGAGAATGGAATCCAAGTATATGACTAGAGAAAGTCAGCAAACCATGATAGAAAAGAGAGAAAGAAGAAAGGAACAAAGAACTACAAAAACAAAACATGTAACAAAATGCCAATTAATACATACCTGTAAGTAATTATTTCAAACGTAAATGGTTTAAATGCTCTAATCAAAAGACATAGGGTGATAAAAAAAAAAAAGATATAGGGAAATGGAATAGATGAAAAAGGAAGACTCATATGCTGCCTACAAGAGACTCATTTCAGAGCTAAGGACACATGCAGGTTGAAAGTGACAGGAAGGAAAAGCATTTATCATGCAAATGGAGTGAAAAGAAAGCTGGGATAGCAATGTTTATATCAACAAAATAGACATTAAGACAAAAGCTGTAACAAGAAACAAAGAAGGATACTATATAATCATAAAGAGAACAAAAAGAAGATATAATAATTATAAAGATTTATGCATTGAACATGGGAACACCCAAATACTTAAAGCTGCTAATAACAAACATTAAGGAAGTAATCAATAGTAATACCATAATAGTAGGGGACTTTAACACCCGAATTACATCAATGGATACTTCAGACAGAAAATAAAAAAGGAAACAGTGACCTTGAATGACACATTAAACCAGATGGATCTAAAAGATATATTCAGAACACTCCATCCTAAAATAGCAGAATACACATCCTTTTCAAGTGTACATGGAACATTCTCTAGAATAGATTGCATAGTAGGCCACAACACAAGTCTCAACAAATGAAAAAGATCAAAGTCATACCATGCATCTTTTCCAACCACAACACTATGAAATTAGAATCAACCACAAAAAAAAAAAAAAAAAATCTGGAAGGAACACAAATACATAGAGGTTAAATAACATGCTACTAGATGATGAATGAGTCAACAAAGAAATCATAGAGAAAATTAAAAAATACACGGAAACAAATGAAAACACAATAGTCCAAAATCTTTGAGATATAGGAAAAGCTGTCCTAAGATATAAGTTTATAGAAAAACAGGCCTACCTCAAGAAGCATCTAAATAAACAACTTAAGCTTACACCTGAAGGAGCTAAACAAAAGAATAAACAAAACCAGTAGAAGAAAGAAAATAATAAAGATTAGAACAGAAATAAATGAAATAGAAGCTAAAAAATAATAATAAAACAGATCAATGAAACCAGAAGCTAGTTCATTGAAAAGATCAACAAAATTGATAAATACTTAGACTCATTAAAAACAGAGAGGACTAAAAGAAAATCAGAAATGAAAGAGGAGAAATAACAACCAACACTACAGAAATATAAAGGATAATAAGAGATAATTATGATAAATTTTATGCCAACAAATTGGACAACCTACAAGAAATGGATAAGTTCCTAGAAACATATAACCTTCTAAAACTGTATCAGGAAAAACTAGAAAATTTGAACAGAGTGATTACCAGCAGTTAATTACCCTGATAACAAAACCAGATAAAGACACTGAGAGAGAGAGAGTGAGAGAGAGAGAGAACTACAGGCCAGTATCTCTGATGAAGATAGATATAAAAACCTTCATCAAACTATTAGCAAACTGAGGGGTACCTGGGTGGCTCAGTCGGTTAAGCATCTGACTTTGGCTCAGGTCATGATCTCACAGTTCTGTGTTCCAGCCCCATGTAAAGCTCTGTGCTGACAGCTGGGAGCCTGGAGCCCACTTTGGATTCTGTGTCTCCCTCTCTCTCTGCCCCTGCATTCGTGATCTGTCTCTTTCTCTCTCTCTCTCTCATAAATAAGTAAATAAATAAATATATTTTTGAGAGAGAGAGACAGAGCATGAGAGGGGGAGAGGCAGAGAGAGAGAGGGAGACACAGAATCCAAAGTGGGCTCTGGCTCCAAGTTGTCAGCACAGAGCCTGACATGGGGCTCGAACACACGAACTGTGAGATCATGACCTGAGCCAAAGTCAGATGTTTAACCGACTGAGCCACCCAGGTGCTCCCAACAGTACATTAAAAAAATCATTCATCACGATCATGTAGGGTTTATTTCTGAAATGCAAGGGTGGTTCAGTATTCACGAATCCATCAACGTGATATATCACATCAACAAAAGAAAGGATAAAAACTATATGATCATTTCAGGAGATGTACAATAGCATTTGACAAAGTACAACATCCATTCATGATAAAAACCTTCAACAAAGTAGGTTTATAGGCAACATACTTCAACATAATGAAGACTATATATGCAAAACCCATAGTGAATATCATACTCAATGGTGAAAATCTGGAAGCTTTCCCCTATGATTAGAAACACAACAAAGATGCCCACCCTCACAACGTTTATTCAACATTGTACTGGAAATCCTAGCCACAGCAAGCAGACAACAAAATGAAATAAAATACATCCAAATTGGTAAGGAAGAAGTAAAACTGTCACTATTTGCAGATGACATGATACTATATAGAGAAAACCCTAAAGACTCCACCAAAACACTACTAGAACTGATAAATGAATTCAGTGAGGTCTCAGGTTACAAAATCAATATACAGAAATCCACTGCATTTGTATACAGTAATAATGAAGTAGCAGAAAGAGAAATCAAGAGAATAATTCCATTTATAATTGCACCAAAAATAATAAAATACGTAAGAATAAACTTAACCAAGGTGGTGAAAAACCTGTGCTCTGAAAACAAACACTGATGAAGGAAATTGAAGATGACACAAACAAATGGAAAGATAGTCCATGTTCATGGATTAGGAGAAAAAATACTGTTAAAATGTCCATACTACAAAAATCAATCTACATATTTAATGCAATCACTATCAAAATACCAAAATTTTTCACAAAATTAGAACAAATAATCTGAAATTTTGTATGGAACCAGAAAAGACCCTGAATAGCCAAGGCAATCTAGAAAAAGAAGATCAAAACTGGAAGTATCAAAATCCCATATTTCAAGTTATACTGCAAATCTGTAGTAATCAAAGTAATATGGTACTGGCACAAAAATACATAAATCAATGGGACAGAATAGAGAGCCCAGAAATAAACCCATGCTTTTATGGTCAATTTATCTTTCACTAAGGAGACAAGAATATGCAATGGGAAAAAGTCTCTTCAATAAATCGTGTGGGAAAACAGGATAGCTACATGCAAAAGAATGAAATTAGACTATTTTCTTATATCGTACACAAAAATAAACTCAAAATAGACTAAAGACCTAAATGTGAGACCTGAAACCATGAAAATCCTAGAAGAGAGCTCAGGTAGTAATTTCTCTGACTTGAACATAGCAATATTTTTCTAGATATTCTTCCTGAGGTAAAGGAAACAAAAGCAAAAGCAAACTATTGGGGCTACATCAAAATAAAAAGCTTCACAGTGAAGGAAACAACCAACAAAATTAAAAGACAACCTACTGAATAGGAGAAGATATTTGCAAATGACATATCTGATATATGGTTAGTATCCAAAAATAAAAAGAACTTATACCATTCAACATCAAAGAAAAATCCAATTAATGGGAAGGAGTTAGTGAAGATGGCAGAGTGGTGAGAGGACCCTATGCTTGTCTCATTCTGGAATACAGCTAGATATATATCAAATCATTCTGAACACACAAGAAATCAATCTGAGGACTAAGAGAACAAACTACATGACTAGAGGGAGAGAATAGGCCACATCATGGGAGGTAGGAGATGTGGAGATGTTATTTGGGGGAGAAAAGAATCTTAAGTGCTGTGGAGGGAAGGGAGCCCTAATCATGCAAAAAGGGGGAGAGAGCGCACAGCACACAGGAAATTGCATAAGAAAAACATTTCCCCAAAACAATTGACTGGGAAACCAAAAAGGGCTGATTATCACAAGTTTTTACAAGCAGCAGAGCTCAAAGACTGAAGTTTCAGAAGTCCATGCCATAATGGGGGTGGAGCCTGGTAAGCCTAGCAATGCTCCTGTGAAGGAGCACATAGGCCTGGGAGTGGACAGTGTGGTCTGAAGATCCTATGGGACACACTGGAGAGACAGTGTCCTTTCTTGGAGTGCATTTGGGACAGGTGGCCCTGCCTCTCAGGGGACAAAAGAGCCAGTGGGCACTATTGCACAGCTCCATTCACTAGCACGAGCAGAGACACTTGCTGAGGACAGCTAACCGGGAAGCCAACTTTTTGCTGCACTTTATTATAAACTCTAAGCCCCTGTATGTTCATGAGACTGCCCTTCTGGGACAAACTGGCACCAGCCATAGTGTGGCAAGACCCTCCCCCAGAGGATCAGAGCAGGTCCCACGCCACACCAGGTCCCTTAAATTTGGAGTTTTGAAATCCTGCTGGTGCACCTGAGATAAAACAGGAGCACTGCGCCTCCAGGTGGGCAGACAGCTCAGACACAGGATGAACACAGGGATCTGAGAGATGCCTGTGACACATGAGGTGAGATTGTCCACTCTTCTCTGAGGGCTTCCTGAACAGCAGTGGGCACAAATTCCCCTCTCCAGGGATGAAAGAGAGGGGGCTGATGCATTCCCTCCCTCCCCCCGCCGAGCAACACAGAAGGACTTCTGTGAGCAGCACAGTGCCCAGAGTGGATGTTTGAGTTGCTTACACCAAGCCCCACCCCTCTGTACCCTGCAGATGCTTTTTTACTAGGTCAAGTGTGCCTGAGAGCCAGAGCATCAGCCTGCTCCTCCCTCCCCCTCAAGACCAGCACAAATCCCCCTTAGGCACCAAGTCTACTGACCATGGAGTGCTGCAAAGCTTCAGCTCTAGGGGAAATAGGATCTAGCCTCTTTTAACAAGCAGACCAAAGCACACCTGGTTAAAACTCGCCACACAATGGACAAAGTCCAAACACTCCCCACTACAGGCAAGGAGAAACTCTGCAGAGGATTCACATAAGTAAAAGAGCAGCCAAAACACACCAGCAGAGTGCACACAGCATACACCAGAAACACTTCCTGGATTGCCAGGCCCTGGACAGTATATGACCTCTACTTAATATAGCCATTACTCTCAGGAGCACAAAACATAACAGGCTTTCCTAACACAGAAGACAGAGAACTAGACAAAATGCCAATATGGAGGAATTCATTCCAAAAGACAGAATAAGAAAAGGTCATGGACAGGGATCTAATCAAAACAGACATAAGTAATATGACTGAACCAAATTTTATTTTATTTTATTTTTTTTTAAATTTTTTTTTTCAACGTTTTTTTTTTTTTTTTTTTTTTTTTTTAATTTATTTTTGGGACAGAGAGAGACAGAGCATGAACGGGGGAGGGGCAGAGAGAGAGGGAGACACAGAATCGGAAACAGGCTCCAGGCTCCGAGCCATCAGCCCAGAGCCAGACGCGGGGCTCGAACTCACGGACTGCGAGATCGTGACCTGGCTGAAGTCGGACGCTTAACCGACTGCGCCACCCAGGCGCCCCTGAACCAAATTTTAAAAAATCAGAAGGATACTGGCTGGGCTTGAGAAAAGCATAGAAGACACCAGGGAGTCCCTTGCTGCAGAGATAAAAGACCTAAAAACTAGTCAGGCCAAAATTAAAAATGCTATAACTGAGATACAAAACGGACTGGTTGTAAGATCACAAATATGGAAGAAGCAGAGGAATATAAAATTATGATATATGATATGAAGTGATATAGAATAGAAAATTATGGAAAATAATGCATCAGAAAAGGACAGAAAAATATCAAATCATAAATTTTGACTTAGGAAAAATCAATGACTCCATAAAGGATAAAGACATTAGTATCATAGGAGTCCCAGAAGAAGAGATTCTTCTTATATAATTATAGCTGAAAACTTCCCTAATCTGGGGAAGGAAACAAATATCCAAATCCAGTAGGCACAGAGAACTCCCATCAAAATCAAAAGCCAGCCAACACAAAGACATATCCTAGTGAAAATTGCAAAATAGAAAAGGGGGAAATCTTGAAATCAGCAAGGCGGGAAAAAATCCCTATGCAAGGAGAGACAAATAAGGTTAGCAGGAGATCTATCCACAGAAACTTGGCAGTCCAGAAGGGAGTGGCATGATATAGGAAAAATATGCCACCAAGAACACTTTATCCAGCAAGCCCGTCATTTGGAATAGAAGGAGAGATAAAGAGCTTCGTAGACAAACAAAAACTAAAGGAGTTCGTGACCATTTTTTAAAAATTTTTTTAATGTTTTATTTTAAGGAGTTTGTGACCATTAAACCAGCTCTGCAAGAAATATTAAAAGGGAATCTTTGAGTGGGAAGGAAAGATCAAAAACAAAAAGACTAGAAAGGAACAGAGGAAATCTCCAGAAACAACTTTATAGGAAATACAATGGCACTAAATTCATATCTACCAATAATCACTCTGAATGTAAATGGACAAAATGCTCCAATCAAAAGATATAGAATATCAGAATGGATTAAAAAAAAAAAAAAACAAGACCCATCGATAGGCTGCCTATAAGAGACTCATTTTAGACCTAAAGGCACCTGCAAATTGAAAGTGAGGGGTTGGAGAACCATCTATCATGCTTAATGGATGTCAAAAGAAAGCCAGAGTAGCTATAGTTATATCAGACAAACTAGATTTTAAACCAAAGGCTGTAACGAGGTGAAGAAGTGCACTATATCATGAGTAAGGGCTCTATCCCATAAAAAGATCTAACAATTGTAAATATTTATGCCCCCAAATTGGAGTTCCAAATATATAAGTCAATTAATAACATACATAAAGAAACTCACTGAGGCATGCCTAGGTGGCTCTGTTCGTTAAGCATCTGACTCTTTATTTTGGCTCAGGTCATGATCTTATGGTTCATGAGATTGAGCCCAGCATTGGGCAGAGCTTGCTTGGAATTCTCTCTTCCTCCCCCTCTCTCTCTCTGCCCCTCCCTTGCTCACACATTCTCTCTCTCCTCTCTCAAAATAAATATAAACATTAAAAAAAAGGAACTCACTAATAATAATATAGTAATAGTAGGGGACTTTAACACTCCATTAGAGCCAAGGACAGATCATCTAAGCAGAAAATCAACAAGGAAACAATGGCTTTGAATGACACACTGACCAGATGGATTTAATAGATATATTCAGAACATTTCATCCTAAAGCAACAGAATACACATTCTTTTCGAGTGCACATGGAACATTTTCCAGAATAGATCACATACTGCATCACAAATCAGGCCTCAACAAATACAGACTGAGATCATACCATGCATATTTTCCGACCACAACACTATGAAACTTGAAGTCAACAACAAGAAAAAATGTGGAAAGACCACAAATACATGGAGGCTAAAGAACATCTTACTAAAGAATGAATTGGCTAACCAGGAAAGAAAAAAGAAAAAAAAATACATGGAAGCAAATGAAAATGAAAACATGACAATCCAAAACCTTTGGGATGCAGCAAATGCAGTCATGAGAAGGAATTATAAAGCAATACAGGCCTACCTCAAGAAGCAAGAAAAGTCCCAAGTGCACAACTTAACCTTCCACCTAAAGGAGTCAGAAAATGAATAGCAAATAAAGCCTAAAGCCAGCAGAAGAATAATAATAGGGAAATAATAAAGATTAGAACTGAAATAATAAAGATTAGAACAGAAATAAATAGAAACATAGAAACAAGAAAATCTAATTAATAAGTGGGCAGAATACATGAATAGACATGTCTCCAAAGAAGACATACAGATGGCTGACACATGACACATCACTCATCATCAGGGAAATTCAAAACAAAACCAAAATGAGATATCACCTCTCATCTGTCAGAATGGCTAAAATCAAAAACACAAGAAATAATAAGTGCTGGTGAGGACATGGAGAAAAAAGAATGCTCATGCACTGTTGGTGAGCATGCCAACTTGTGCAGCCACTCTGGAAAACAGTATGGAGGTTCCTCAAAAAATTAGAAATATCAGGGTGCCTGAGTGGCTCAATAGATTAAGTGTCTGGCTCTTGATGCCAGCCCAGGTTATGATCTCATGGTTTGTGAGATCTGTTTGCTGTTCTGACAGCGTGGAACCTGCTTGGGATTCTCTCTCCCCCTCTATCTGCCCCTCCTCTGTGCTTTCTCTCTCTCTTTCTCTAAACAAATAACTTAAAAAAAATAGAAATACCCTATGATCCAGTAATTCCACTACTGAGTATTTACCCAAAGAATATGAAAACACTATTTGAAAGATATATGCATCCTTATGTTTATTGTAGCATTATTTACAATAGCCAACTTACAGAAGCAACTCAAGTGTCCATCAATAAGTGAATGGATAAAGAAGAGGTAGTATTATACACAATGGATTATTATTCAGCCATTAAAAAGAATGAAATCTTGCCATTTGCAACAACATGAAAGGTTCTAGAAGGTATAGTGCTAAGTGAAATAAGTCAACCAGAGAAAGACAAATACCACATGACTTCACTCATATGTAGAATTTAAGAAACAAAACAAATTAACAAAGGAAAAAAGAAGAGACAATCCAAAAAACAGACTCTTAACTATAGAGGACAAACAGATGGTTATAAAAAGGGAGGTAGATGGGGGTGGAGGAAATAGGTAAAAGGGATTAAGAGTCACACATATCATGATGAGCACTGAGTAATGTAAAGAATTGTTGAATCACTATATTATACACCTGAAACTAATATAACACTGTATGTTAATCATACAATATTAAAATTTGATAAATAAGTAAATAAATAAGATTAACTTTATGGTATGTGAATTTATATCTCAATAAAGCTTTTATCTTTTTTAAAAATATTTAATTTCTTTTTCATTGCTGAAGAGTACATAGAATGTATGTACCACAGTTTGTTTACCCATTCACCAACTGAAAGACATTTAGGTTTGTTGCCAATTTTTGACTGTTATTAGTAAAGGAATGATTGATATGAAAAAATACTCAGTTTTGAAATACACAAACAATTCTTATTCTCATGTTGAATCCACCCAATTTGAGCCAAAATAATAATAATGCTTTAGTTAGCAGTTTTGTTTCTTTTTTTTTTAATGTTTATTTTTGAGAGAGAGAGAGAGACAGTGTGAGCAGGGGAGGGGCAGATAGAGAGGGAGACGCAGGATCCAAAGGAGATTCCAGGCTCCCAGCTATTAGCACAGAGCCCCATGCAGGGCTCGAACCCACGAACTTTGAGATCATGACCTGAATTGAGGTCAGATGCTTAACCGACTGAGCCACTCAGGCTCCCCTAGCAGTTTTGTTTCTATTCTTTTTTAGTTGTTGTTGTTGTTGTTTAGTGTTTATTTATTTTGAGAAAGAGAGAGCAGGGGAGGGGCAGAGAGAGAGGGAGACAGAGAATCTGAAGCAGGTTCCATGCTGTCAGCACAAAGCCCAATGCAGGGCTCGAACCCACAGACCATGAGATCATGACCTGAGCTAAATTTGGACACTTAACCAACTGAGTCACCCAGGTGCCCCAGCAGTTTTGTTTCTTAAATATTTTTTATTAATAAACTGTAAGACCCATTCTCTATTTCTTCACTTTACTAAAGCTTATACTTAAAGTCACTACTTATAATATATCCATATTCTGTACTGGAATATAGAAAGAACAGGAGTTCTCTGCTTTGTCAAGTGTCAGGGTCTGTTGTTTTATTTCCTATAAAGCTCTTCTCACATGTTGGAAATATTACTGTATTGATGCGTATACTCTTTATTTTCTATCTCCTCCACTAGAATGTGCCCTCCATCAAAAAAAAGGCCATGTTTATTTTTTTCACCTGTTCCTAGCATTGCATCATACATAGAATTGGTGCTCACTATTGAAGAAATAAATGAATGTGTTTGGTGGTTGTTTGCATTTATATGACAAACACCTATGTTTATAGATCTCATACTTTAGTGAGTTATCTATCTTTGAGAGAAAGCTATTTATTATTGCACCATTTTTTTCTGGTTGTTATAGCAACCCACTGTCCTCCAGAGCTACAAGTTAATTCTGATGTATTTATTTTCCCAGAAGAACAAACAGCATTTTCAGTTATGAAATAATGATGCTGTTATAAATCACATTTGTCATACTATAAAGGGGGCATTGGAGGTTTTCTCTTTATCTTTTGTAAAGATGGCAGAAGACTAGAAACTAAAACAAATCTGTTCAATCCAATATATGCTAGGAAAAAAACCAACCAAACAAAGCAGTATGACTCTTATCTCTACCCCTACCCCTTTTTATATTTCCTCCAAGTTCTCCACGTTTCCACAAGCATCTGTGTATTTGGTTGTGTTTTTTATACAAACTGTTAAAGCTTCAACAAAATTTATCTTCAAAATCCTAGTCTCATTAAATGAAATAATGTATGTAGTATATAATACAACGTTTAGCATGAAGTATATTATCAATAAATATTAGTGCTTAATAATATTATAGACAAAATGTTCAGCATACCATAAGAGGTATCAGTCACACCAAGAACCAAAAATATCACAACTTGAATAAGACAATCAACTAAAGTCAACATACATGAATCATAAGTTCAAATTAAGTTACTTTAGTAACTTACTATAACGTCTCCTGAAGTGCCTGGAAAAAAATAAAAAAATCTCAGCAAAGAGATCAAACTTATAAAAAAAGTACCAAGTGGAAATTATAAAATTAAAAGATACAGAAATGGAAATAAAACAACTGTTCTACTGGATGGACCCCAAAGTATAGTGGTGATAACAGAAGATAGAATCAGTTTCGTTCAGGAAAGATCAGTAGAATTCATTCAATTCGAAAAATAGACAGTAAAGTTAACTAGAGGAAAAAATGAACAGAGCCTCAGGGACCTGTGGGACAATAACAAAATAGCCAACATTTGTATTATTAAAGTCCCAATGAAGATGAGTGGGGGAGGAATATATATATATATATATATATATAGAGAGAGAGAGAGAGAGAAAAGAAAATATATATATATTTAGTTCAAGACTCTTCCTCCCCACCCCCCTTCATGGGACGTTAATAATATATATAAAATTATATATATGTATATTTGAGGAAATAATATACATTTATATGTATATGTGTATATATTATAATATATATGTATATTTGAGGAAATAATTGCTGAAAATTTCCCATATTTGTACACAAACTTACATATTCAAGAAGCTGAGCAAACCCCAAATGGGATAAACCTAAAGAAATCCATTCCATGACACATCATAATTAAAATTCTCGCGGGGCGCCTGGGTGGCTCAGTCGGCTTAAGCGTCTGACTTCGGCTCAGGTCATGATCTCACGGTCCGTGGGTTCGAGCCCCATGTCGGGCTCTGTGCTGATAGCTCAGAGCCTGGAGCCTGTTTCAGATTCTGTGTCTCCCTCTCTCTCTGACCCTCCCCCTGTTCATGCTCTGTCTCTCTCTGTCTCAAAAATAAATAAACGTTAAAAAAAAATTAAAAAAAAAATTCTTGAAACTAATGACAGAGAAAAACTCTTTAAAGAAGCGAGAAAGAAATGACTCATTGCCTATAGGACAATATCAATCCATCAGTGGATTTCTCATCTGAAACCATGGGGAATGGAAGCAAGTGGCACAGCACTTTTTAAATATTAAAAGAAAAGAACTATCAACTGTAGAGCCTACATCCAGCAAAATCATCCTCTAGAAAGAAAGGGGAAATAAAGACATTCTCAGATGAAGGAAAAATAATAGAGTTTGTTGCTAGCAGATCTATTCTTAAAGACTGGAAAAGAAATTATAAAAGAAAGTATCTTGTATTAGGAAGGAAGAAGGAACAGAGAAACCAGAAATATGAATACACACAAAAGTATGTTATTAATCATACAATGGCATATTTTATAAATCATAACATTTGTAAATCATATTTGACGATTGAAAAAAATTATAACACCACCTGATATTCAAGATAATGATGATTAAAAGTAGATTTCCATACTTCACTCAAAAATGGTAAAACGTTGATTATAGTAGGCTGTGATAAGTCACATATGTATTTTTAATACCAAAGCAACCACTAAAAAACATACAGGGGCTCCTGGGTGGCTCAGTCAGTAAGCATCTGACTCTTGATTTCAGCTCAGGTCATGAACTCACGATTTGTGAGATCCAGCCTTGCGTCAGACAGGCTCTGTGCTGGCACTTGGGATTCTCTCTCTCCCTCTCTATTTCTGCCCCTTCCCTGCTCGTGTGAAAGAAGAAAGAAAGAAAGAAAGAAAGAAAGAAAGAAAGAAAGAAAGAAAGAGCAAAGAAGGAAGGAAGGAAGGAAGGAAGGAAGGAAGAAAAGAGAAAGAAACATTATAAAAACATACACATATATGCATTCAAAAATACTACAAATAAATACAAATGAATCCCTCAAAATGTTCAGGTAATTCACAGGATGGCAAGAAAAGAGAAAAAGAGGAAAACCCACAAGAACCAGAGAAAACAAAGAAAAAATAAATAATAAAATGGGAGGCTTAAATGCTAGCATATCAATAATCACCTTAAATGCAAATGGTCTAAATATACCAATCAAAAGAGAAAGACCAGCAGAATAGATAAAAAACATGACCTCATCATATACTGTTTATAAGAAACTCATTTCAAATTCAAGGACACAGCTAGAGTAAAATAAAAGTTTGTAAAAACATATACTACACAAATATCAATTTTTAAAAAGCATAAGTGACTATATTAATATCTGAAATAGTAGATGGTAGAGCAAAGAAAATTTCTAAAGTAGAATGGAGATGATAAAAGGAAATAATACATAAGAAAATCAACAGACTAGGAAAACATTAATGATCTTTAATGTGTATGAACCAAACAACTGAGTTTGAAATACCTGAAACCAAAACTAATAAAACTGAATGGAAAAATAGGCAACACTTCATTTATCATTAGGGAATTCAAGATGATCTCTCAACAACAATTACTAGATTGAAAACAAACAAGGATAGGGAAGATTTGAACAACACAACTAGTCGAGGAGTGACCTATCACTCCACCCAATAATAACAATACACATTTCTTTTTGTCTGCCCATGGAACAATTACCAAGATCTATCATGTCTTATACCATAAAACAAACCTTGGTGCACCTGGGTGGCTCAGTCAGTTAAGCATCCAACTCTTGATTTCAGCTCAGGTCATAATCTCAGGGTCATAAGACCAGATCAAGCTCCCAGTTGGGCTTTGGGCTGGGCATGGAGCCTGCTTAAGATTCAGTCTCTCCCTCTTCCTTTGCCCCTCCCCCATGCTCAGGAACTCACGTGCACACTTTCTCTCTCTCATGAACTCATGCGCACCCGCGCTCTCTCTCGGGAAAAAAAAAAAGAAAGAAAGAAAAGAAAAAAAAACAAACTTTCACAAATGTATAATAAGTCAAATCACACAGTGTATATTTTCTGGACCTTTGGAATCAAACTAAAAATCAATATCTAGAATGACAGTAAGATGATCTCTAACCACACAGAAATTAAACAACACAACTTAAAATTACCATGCATCAGAGAAAATCTCAAAGAATGTTTAAAAATTTTTTTAATGTTTATTTATTTTTCTAGAGAGAGAGAGAGAGAGAGTGAGAGCAGGAGAGGGGCAGAGAGAGACACACACACAGAATCTGAAGCAGGCTCCAGGTTCTGAGCTGTCATTACAGAGCCCACCATGGGGCTCAAACTCATTAACTGCAAGATCATGACCTGAGCGGAAGTTGGACGCCTAACCAACTGAGCCACCCAGATGCCCCAGCTCAAAGAATATTTTAAAATAGAATTGCCTGAAAATAAAAATACAGCATACCAAAATTTGTTGGATGCAGATAAAACATTGTTGAGAATGAGATTTGTAGCATTAAATGCTTACATTAGACATGACAAAAGGACTCAAGTCACGAATCTAAATGTTTACTTAAGGCGGAATTCCTGGCTGGCTCAGCCAGTGGAGCTTGCATCTCTTGATCTTGGGGTCATAAGTTCGAGCCCCACGTTGGGTGTAAAGATTACTTAAATAAATAAATTTAAAATAAATAAGTTTTTGCTTAAGACACCGGCAAAAGAAGAGAAAAATAAATCCAAATAAGTAAAAGGAAGGAACTCATATAGATCAAAGCAGTAATTAATTACATCGAAAATAAGAGAGCAATAGAGAAAATCAATGAAGTAAGAGAATGGTTTGTTTTAAAATCAATAGAATTGATAAAATTTAGTAAGACTGACAAAAATTAAAAGAGAGAAAACACATATTACCAACATAAGGAATGAAACATGGATGTCACTACATATGCAGCACTTAGATAATAAGGGAATACTATAGAAAACATTACATTCATAAATATGACAACTTAGAAGTAATGGACTCCTTTTCAAAAACCACAGACTACAAAGCTCAACAAAACTCAAAATGAAATGGATTATATCAATTTAGAGCTTTATACCAATTTTTAAAATTGAATTTATTTAAATAGCACCTAAAAAAAGAAATTTACAGTCCCAGATGATTTCACTGCAGAATTCTACCAATCATTTAAAGAATTAACACCAATTTCACACTATCTCTTCCAAAAGAGAAGAGAACACTTTCCAATTCATTTTGGGAGGGCAGTTACACCCTGATATCAAAACCAAACCATACAAGTACAAAAAAGAAAACTGCAGGCAAATATTTCTCGTGAACATAGATGTAAAAATTCTCAACAAAATATTAGCAAAGTGAGCACAATAATGTATAAAAATAAATTATGCACTATGACCAAGTGGGATTTATTCCAGGTTTCAAGCCTGGAATAAATTTTAAGCCTGGTTAAATAAATATTTAAGCCTGGTTCAAAATTTGAAAAATCAATGTAATACACCAGATCAACAAAGTAAAAAAGAAAAATTATATGATTACATTAATTGATGCAGAAAAAGTAGTTGAAAAATTCCAACATCCATTCATGATTAAAAAAAAAAAAAGTTATAAGGAGTGATACCATGGAAATGGTAGAGTGGAGAGATCTAAGAACTCATCCTTCCACTGAAGCAACCAGTAAGCTGACAAAAAATGACAGAACCCATTTCTTTGGAACTCTGAAATCTAAGCATAATCTTACAGTAAGCAGGAAAGTGCTTAGTGAAGAGACTGTGAAACTTCAATAAGAAAACATTATGTTCTTATTTACCCACCTATCATCTCCATTCCCCAGCTAAGTGGTGGCTATGCAAATGGCAGACTGAAATCGAGGTGCACCTTTCTGGTGCTATGGGGGCAATGTGGATTTTGTTCTCAAAAAATTGTAGTAATGCATTTTGGTCTGCCTGGTGATCAGCATAGAGGCTGACTTTTGTTTTATTCCCATTGGGCTGGAACAACTACCCAGGAGACATATGACAAAAACATTTAAAGGTATAGACCACCCGTAGCCACCTGAGCCAAGAGACAGCAGAGGTAGCAAAGCCTGGGAAGATCCAGAGCTTGGAAAGTAAGAGGCTGTGGAGGAAGATTCTTGGGGGAATAAGGGCTTTGAAGGGCTACTGTATATACCACTGAATACAAAATTCAACACATGCCTAGAGCCATCAGCTTGGTCAGAAAAGATTTGAGATGACCATTGGCTTGCACCTCTGGCTAATTTTTGAACAAACAGGAGGGCAGAGTTGGAGGTAAAGGCTAAGGCAGAGTTGGAGGCAAGTTGGTGTGGTGTTGAAGAAGGGCCCTAGCTTAGTTTCAATCTACAAATAACAGGTATTGTTTTTCTTCTTCCTTTGGCCTCACATGTTTAAGGAAATCTGTCAGCCTTCTTGGCTAACTGCTGAAATAACAGAAAAGAGACTTCGGTGACCACACATGACACCAAAGACAGTGTTTGCAGAGATAGTTTGGAAAAGCCACTATACAAGGACAACTGCTCACCTCAACAATCAACAACAGTACATCATGGAGAAGAGGAAATTCTGACTTCCAGAGTTACTTAATTATAATATTCAAAATGTTTGGTTTTCAACAAAAAAATTACAAGGCATGAAAAGAAACAGGAAAGCATAGTCCACTTGCATGAAAAAAAAAAAATTGACATAAACTATCCCTGAGGAAACCCAGACACTAGATAGAGTAGACAAAGACTTTAAGACAGCTGTCTTAAAAAAAAAAAAAAAAAAGACAGCTGTCTTAAATATGTTCAAAGAGTTATAAAGGACACCGTAGACAAAAATATAAAGGAAACCTGGAGGGGGACCTGGGTGGCTCAGTCAGTTACGCACCCAACTTCTGCTCAGGTCATGATCTCCTGGTTTGTGGGTTCGAGCCCCACGTCAGGCTCTCTGCTGTCAATGTTGAGTCAGCTTCAGATCCTCTGTCCACTCTCTCTCCACCCCTCTTCCACCCACTCTCTCTTTCAAAAATAAATAAAAACCAAAAAAACTGAAAATAAAACAATAAAGGAAACCTGGAAAACAATATGTGAGTAAAATGAAAATATCAATAAAGATGTAGAAATTACAAAATGAAACCAAATAGAAACTCTGGAGTTGACAAGTAAAATAATTGAAATGAAAAAGTCGCTAGAGGGCTTTAACAGCAGATTTGAGAAGCAGAAGAAAAAAAAAATCAGCAAACTATAGGACTATTGAAATGACATTGTGAAGAGAAGAAAAATTAACATAAAATTAACATAACCTAAATGATCTTGGGGACACCGTGAAGAATACCAATATTCTCTGGGAGTCCCAGACAGAAATGAGAGAAAGAAAAAAGGGGACAGAAAGAATACTGCAGGAAATACTGCCCAAAGACTTACGAACTTTGATTAAAGACTGAATCTACACATCCAAGTAGTTTAATGAACTCTACATATGATAAGCTCAAAGAGACTGACACTGAGACACACAGTCAAAAATTTGAAAGACAAAGACAAACAGAATCTTGAAAGTAGCAACAGACAAGCAACTTCACACATAGAAGGGATCCACAATACAATTAATATCCAATTTGTTATCAGAAACCCTGGAACCCAGAAAGCAGTGGGATAACATATTTGAAGTACTGAAAGGGGAAAACAATTGTCACCTGAGAATTCTGGCAACACTTTCTTTCAGAAATAAAAGAGAAATTAAGACATTCATAGATAAACAAAAACTGAAGGAGTTAGTTGCTAGTACACCCGCCCTACATGAAATGCTAAAGGGAATCCTTTTGACTGTACTGAAAGGACACTAAATAGTAACTTGAAGTCGTACAAAAAAATAAAGAACTCTGGTAAAGATAGTTACATGGGTAAATATAAAGCATTCTGTTAATGTTGTAATACCTTCTTTCCTCCTATATTATTTAAAGCACATGCAAAAAAAATAATTATAAATCTATGCTAATAAGCATGCAATATGTGAAGATGCAATTCATGACTATAACAACACAGAGGACAGGGGTGCATGGGTGGCTCAGTCAGTTAAGTATCCAACCCTTAGTTTTGGCTCAGGTCATGATCTCAGAGTTTGTCAATCCAACTTCCACCTCGCACTGACAGTGGAGATCCTGTTTGAGATTCTCTCTCTCCCTCTCTTTCTGCCCCTTCCTGGCACTCTCTCTCTCTCTCTCTCTCTCTCTCTCTCTCTCTCAAACTAAATAAACTCAACAGCAGCAACAACAGAGGACAGAGCGGTATGGGAACAGAGTTTCTGTATGCTATTGAAACCAAATTGGAACTGATTCAAACTAGATTGTTATAAATTTAGCATGTTAATTATAATCACCATAATAACAACATAGAAAATAACTATAAAATAAAAAAGAAATTGAGAAGGAAATAAAAATGTTATACTAAAAAAAACTTAAACACAAAAGAAGGCTATATGTGAGGAACAAAAAATGAACAACCAAAAAGCTCATAGAAAATAGCAAAATGGCAGAAGTTAATGCTTGCTTATCAGTACTTTAAATGGGAAGAGATTAAACTCACCATTAAAAGATAGATTGGAAGAATGGATTTTAAAAATAATTCATATTATGAAATTAATAATTCATGATATTATGAATGATAATTCACTTGCATTGAAAGTGAAAGAGTGAGAAAAAATATTCTATGCAAATAATAACTAAAGGATAGCAGGAGTGACAATACTAATATCAAAAAATATATACTTTAGGTCAAAATTAATACAGAAGGGGGGCACTTGGGTGGCTCAGTCTGTTAGACGTCTGACTTGGGCTCAGGTTATGATCTCACAGTTCATGGGTTCAAGCCCTGCATCGGCTCTGTGCTAACAGCTCAGAGCCTGGAGCCTGCTTTGGATTCTGTGTCTCCCTCTCTCTCTGCCCCTCCCCTGCTCATGCTCTGTCTCTGTCTCTCTCAAAAAATAAATAATAAACATTAAAAAAATTAAAAAAATTAATACAGGAGAAAAAGAAGAATACTATATATTGAGGAAAGGGCTAATTCATTAGGAATATACAACACAACAATTTCAAATATATATACACCACTAGCAGAGCCCCATAATACATGAAGCAAACATTAAAAGGGAGACTTAAAGGGAGAAATAGTCAACTCTGCATAATCATTTGAGACTTCAATAACTCATTTTTTAAAATATTCTTTTCTTATAAGTTTATTTTTGAGAGAGAGTGCATGCGAGCAGGGGAAGGGCAGAAAGAGGGGGAGACAGAGAATCCAAAGCAGGCTCCATACTGTCAGCACAGAGCCCCATGTGGAGTTCAAACTCACGAATCGAACCGTGAGATCATGTCCTAAGCTGAAGCCGGAGGCTCAACTGACTAAGCCACCCAGGTGCCCCAATAACTCATTTTTAATAATGGATAAAACATCTAGATAAAAGGTCTATAAATAAATAGAGGTCTTGAATGACACTAAACATCAATTAGACCTGACATACATTACATATAAAACATTCCACTCACCATAGCAGAATATACACTGTTATCAAGTATACATGGAACATTCTCCAGGATAGATATTTTAGGCCACAAATTATACAAAGCACTTTCTCTGAACACCATGGAATGAAGCTAGAAACCAATAAATGAAGGAAAACTAGAAATTCACAAATGTGTTGAAATTAAACAACACCCTTTTAAATAATCAATGGGTTAGAGAAGAAATCAACAAGGGAAATATGAAGGTACTTGGATATGAATTAAAATGAAAACACATGGGATACAGCAAATACAGTGCTCAGAGTGAATTTATAGTTATAACTGCCTACATTAAAAAATAAATAAGATCACACATCAACAGCCTAACTCTACAATTTAAGGAACTAGAAAGAAAAAAAGAAAATATTAAATAATGAAGAAAATTAAAAAGATTAGAGTGCAGATAAATGAAATGGAGAGTAAAAAAACAATAGAGAGTATTAAAGAAACCAAAAGTTGATTCTTGAAAAGGTCAGGAAAATTGACAAACTTAAGTAGACTGACTAAGAAAAAAGGGAGAAGGCACAAATAATTAAAACTAGAAATAAAAGTTAACATCAATATTAACCTTACAGAATTAAAAAGGATTATGCTGGAGCCTGATTTTGATTCTGTGTCTTCCTCTCTCTCTGCCCCTCCCCAACTAGCACTCGTCTCTCTCTCTCTCTCTCTCAAAAATAAATAAACATTCAAAAAAATTTTTTTAAGGATTATGAAAGAATACCGTGAGCCTACATCAGGCTCTGTGCTGTCTGACAGCTCGAGCGTGGAGCCTGCTTCAGATTCTGTGTCTCCCTCTCTCTCTGTCCCTCTCCCCTTGTGCTCTGTCTCTCTCTCAAAAATAAATAAAAAATTTTAAAAACAAACAAAAAAACACTTTTGAAGCTCACATTCAGAGGTATAGGCTCACTAAAAGATTGAGACCTAATCACACCTTACCACAGGCCTATTTACAGGCGTATATCATGTCTGGCTATCAAGAAAAAACTGAAAGTCATACTAGAAGGCAAAAAACACAATCTGTAGAGACACAACAAGTATCAGAACCAGACATGGCAGTGATGTTGAAATTATCAGACCAAGAATTGAAAACAACCATAAATAGTATTCTGAGGGCTACTCTAATATTCTAACTATAATAATATTCCACAGATAAAGTAAACAGCATGTAAGAACTGAAAGGTAAAGAGATGGAAATTCTAAGACCCAAAAAGAAATGCTAGAGATCAAAACAACTGTAGGAGAAATGAAGAGTGCCTTTGATGGGCTTATTGGTAGACTGGACACAGCTGGGGAAAGAATCTCTGAGCTTGAAGATATATCAATAGAAATTTTGAAGACTGAAAACCAAAGAGAACAAAGATAGTGGGGTGGGGGTCAGGAGTGGGGAGGAGAATGGAATAGA